>NC_140634.1:390000-990000 GCF_057382275.1 Copadichromis virginalis
CTTAAGGAGGGGGCGGAGCTCGTTAATGAATCAAGTCTTAATCTAAAGGCGCCTGATGGAGGGTCGCCTCCTTCACACACTCTGAGTCTTTATTGAGGCTGCAGCTTAGAGCTGCTTGACCTCTGCTGACAGGAAGCTCGTTGAGTTGCTGTTGCCGGTGCACAATGACATTAAACGCACCGTGTTGTTCGCCTCTCACCGATTCTTTGTTATCCTGGAAATTTGACACATTATGACCACTTGAATTAAATCAGCCGTGAGAGCACAGGAAGTCCATTTAGGATTTAGAGAGGAAGGACGAGGAGGAAGAGTTTCAGATCTGATTAATGCTGCAAGTTTCGGCGCCCTGCGTGTTCACGGCGCAGTCTTAGATTTAAGAAAACACAACATACCACACATTTGATCACAACTGTATATCAGCTGCAGACATGAATGTATCAGGCAGGAGGGGACTTTGCAGGTTTTATGGTGATAAAGCAAAAGTTAAGCTCCAAAAATTTTATTATTTGCTGTTTTTTCCACAGAAAACTAAAAGTGTTAAAGTTTTCTTCTGACGTGGAGCTCTCACAAACTGGGATGGACATTTTCTTTGATTTAAGAGAAGTTTATTAGTTGCAGTGTTGGCAAATTCACACTGTTACAGCAGCAACGCGGACACCGCAGGAATAATTAAATAGAAAGCTTTTGGTCTCTGTATATTCTTCCTATAGTCATATCTTACATATGTTACAGAGATTACCAGACCCCAGTCTGAGTGTTGGGTTGCCAGCTGAGTGCTCACTCTCAAGAATGAAAATGTTTAATGACTGAAAGCCCAAACAGGACATTTTAATAGCTGCTGTTAATCTCGCAGACCGCAGTAAAGAGGCAGTTCATGCCCTGTGGGCAGCCATGTTTCCGTTCTGTGCCGGTTAATATTAAACATACTGTACCAATTTCCTCTCTGCGGCCCCCCTCGGCTTCTTCAGGGTCCTGAGCCATCCCAGAGAACCTGAAGGGCTTCAAAAGGCAGAGGCAGGTGGACCCGCCCGTCCACAGGGAAGCCTGAGGGGAGGAGGGGAGACGGGGCGGGTGCAGGTGGAGCAGTCTGTGGGGAGGTGGGAGGGGATCGGAGAGTCAAAGGGAGGCGATGCAGGTGGACGGATGGAGAGCGACAGAGCGAGAAATTAATTCATTGATAGATTCCGATCTGGAGGAAAGAACAGGGACGTGTGGATGGAGAGATTAAGCAAATGCTGGGAGGAGAGGGTACTTCCCTTTTAGTCTGCACGAAACACACACACACACACACACACACACACACACACACACACAGGTGTACGGAGATGAGGAAAGAAAGAGCTATTCCCATGTTGTCCCTCCTATTCGCCCGCATGACCTAAATTCACCCTAAATTCATTATTCATTACACATCTCACATTTACTACTCCATCCACACACACACACACACACACACACACACACACACACACACACACACACACACAGACCACAGAGCAGACAGTCTATAGGTGAACTCTGCTAAGTGTGTGCGACAGTCTGCAGATCGAGCTGCTGATGTCCTTCACATCAGTCCTCATGAATATGTGATGAAGTGTCATTTTAATGAAGCACCACTGAGTTAAACGTGCTGCTGTCTCTGTGTGAATAGCAGGGGGGATGATATGTATCAGACATCCTTTCTCTGAGAAATGACATTTATATACTGTTCATGTGCAAAAGCAAATATGTTTTTAATGAAGCATAATGCACCCGGATTACAAAGAAAGCTGTTAATGAACAAATCTGCCTCGCAGAAAATGTTATCTTCTAAAGGTGAGGTAAGGATCACTATCTTGAATGAAGAATGAAAAAAATAATCAGCATACGAACTTTCCATAATTTAATCTAAACCTAGTGTAACAGCATCAACACAAACGTCAATGTCAGGAACCGAAAACTGGATTTTTTTGAAATGTCCACAGCAGACTCTAAAACTCCACACACATCACAAAACGCTACAAAGCATTTTGAATCTTTAGATTCTTCTGTCATAATTATTTGTCAAAGTGTGGGTAAACTTCCTGTTAGCATCTGAGAGGAAACCTGAAGACTGAAAAAATGAACCAAATTCAAGCTGCAGTTCCTTTAACAGCCACTGGAGGCAGACTCCAGCTGTGAGTCCGTCCCATAGACTTGCATGTTATAACTGTACAGCTGAAGTTTGATATATGGTCATCTCAGGCACAGTGGACCCGCCTGCTCTTCAGGCCTCTTACTTTTAATGGGTTGTACCCAATCAGAAGAAATTTGACTCGAAGGGGGAGGAGCTAAAAGGGTTAGGGTTAGGGGGTTAGGATGAACTGAGGCTCTGTATAAGATAAAGAAAGATTATTTTGAATTTTCAATCAAAGCTACTTTAGTAGAGTCAAAGCCAAAACATTTAGAGCTGGCTTTACTTTAAGAAGATCACTTTTTACAACTCGCTCTACTTTCCTCTTGTCTGTGTTACAGCTCCTTTCTGCAGGTGTTAGAGAGGAGGCGTGGCTTGTTAACACTCAGCATCACTGGTAACACCTGAGCCCAGCATCCAGTGCTCTAGAAAAGTCCTTAGAGCTCCTCTTTGAGCTCCTCTTTTGGACTTTGTTTGCTCCTTGGTTTATTGTCTTGCACTAAATCCCATTGCATTCAGCATTGACAGTACTGCACACACCATAAATTAAGAAACATTTTAAATTGCTTGTTTAATTTAAAATAAACTCTTTCCTAATTGACATTTCTGCACTGCTCTCTTCCTGTAATGGCCGTCTGTGACATCAGTGTACAACAACAAGTCATTTTTTAATTGAATAAGTGCAAAAAGGTCATCTGATGACTTTAGTTTAATCTGATCTTTAGATGTTGGTGCAGAGCAGATGTGACAGTCAGTATGTGGGTTTATTCCTCTGAACCGCAGTGACTCAACATTTCTCATGAAGAGGCTTTGGCTCTTCTCCAAGCAGCTTAACAGATTACAGATTTGTAAAGTTTCTTCACATGCAACCAGGCACAAAGTACTCAAGTGCAAATGTCCTTCGGTAGACGATGAGCACCGAGTGTGGCAGGCACTTCCACAAAACCCTTTGTGACTGAGTGAGCAGAGAGGTCATTTCTCTCTTTCCCAACATGCAGAGCACAAACAGATTTGCTGAAAATTACAACAAATTAAAACAAAAGAAAAGAAAAAATATGTTACTGGGAAAAAAAGAGAGATCTGAAAGTGATGTTCCCTCAGTTCCACGAGCTGTTCGTTCTCGTTTGCATTCCCCACCCTTACTCCCCTTTTCAATTCTTTAACTTCTTCACTTCTGTTTAGTAGATGGGGATCTGCCAGGCCCGGGAGCCGTTGTTTTCACCTCCACCATCTTTTTTAAGACAAGCAACAAACTGATGGGACGAGGACGGCCAGGTCTGACCAAGCAAACTTTAATAAGAGCCAGAAAGAGCGACTCAGACCTCAAACTCATCAGGTCAGTGTTCCCTGAGCTCACAGCCACAGGTAACACCACCTGAGGCCTGCAGACCAAATTTAAGGCCCATCTCCACTGGCTTCATTTTCTTGATGTGCTAATGTTTCACACTGTGTGCGGTGACAGCCACCGAAACAGATTCAAATCAGCATCAGTGACGAAACTATGACTGTTTTCAGCTGCATATTTTTACTCTATAGCTCTGAGTCACAGTTCACACTAATCACATTGATCAGTCTTATAGCAGGCCTCGCTCAGTTCATCCTCAGAGGGAAAGGTGGAGGATCTGTTGTAGCTCCTCCCCCTTTCAGATCACTTCGTTCTGATTGGCTCTGTGCCAGAACATATTAGGGTTGTCCCCTGTTTATGACATCATACAGATCCAAGAGTAGAAAAAACTGAACCCAAGTGTTTAAATGATTTCTGAAACATGAAGTGTTTTTCTTCCTGTCAGTCATGACTCAGCTGCTGTGCATTTGTCAGCTTTATGATGCACAGATGATGTCACCATCAGCTCTGTCATTTACAGGGATGACCTCAACTCGAAGGATGTAGCAACACACACACACACACACACACACACACGTCAGTGTTAAGCTGTCTTTGTGTTCACATCTTAGCAGACTGGGATTTCCCCGTGGAAGTGGAGAGATGAATAACTCAATAATCACGAGGAGGTTTCTGACCGACTACAAAGCTCCTCCGCTGACAGGCCTCCCACCACCCGCCGTCTTCTTCTGCCTTTGCTTTGTTTTTCCTCTCTGTTTGCAGCTTTTCCTCCTTCATTACTTTTGTTCTGCCATTCTGTTTGTGTGGATCCTCTTTCTGCCTCCACACCAGCGACATGCCTGTAAAACAGCTCCAGGCGATGCTTCACCATGAAAACTCTCCTGCCTTATCAGCCTCCACCATGAAAGAACCACGCTGCAGCAAAGGCAGAAGCATCCACCCCCCCGTTAATGGAGACACCGTAGGCTTTGAAAAAACAAGGTTGTGATTTCTGGGTGAAATGTTTTAGCCAGGCTCAGTCTGTCAGTCCAGGCTCTGATGGAGTGCCTTCATCTTGATCCCCAAGGAGAAATCCCACCAACTTTGCTGACTGTGCAGAGCTCAAAGGTCAAAGTTCATATGAACCAATTATTTTTTAGTATAATTTGTAACCTAAGGGGCTGAGGGCTCATGGGCTGAGGTGAAGCATTTAAAATGAAGGTGTCACGGTCCTGGGTCTCCTGACCCAGCGTTTTTAGTTCTTTGTGATTTTCGTATTATTGTACTTGTGTGATTTACTCTATGGCTTCTAGTTTTGATCCCTTGCCCTTCATGTCTCCCTGTGTGCCCCTCTGTGTATCTGTGAGCCCTCGTCTCTCCTTATGTTTTATTCCATGCTTCCCCTGCCCATCATGTCTAAGTTCTCCCCGTGCTCTCTCTTCCCCCTGTGTGCCCTCTATGTATTTATGAGCCCTCGTCCCCTTTCGTGTTTATTCCGTGTCTCCCCTGCCTGTTACGTTGGTGTTCTACTCGTGCTCTCTCTCCTCCTGTCTGAACCTCTGTGCTCCCTGTTTCACCTCTCCCGTCAGTGTTCAGTTCACCCCGCCCTGTCTCGTTATGGTTATCAGTGTCACCTGTGTTCCCCGTGTGTTCCCACTCCCCTCGTTAACCCTCTGTGTATTTCTGTCTGCGTCTCCCTCTGTTCAGCGTGACGTCGTCCCTCATGTTGTGTGGATCTCCCTGTGTCTCTGCGTATGTTAGTTTACTTTTCCCAGTTTAGTTTTGTATTTCCTATGTTCTGCCACTCCAGCATTAAAGCTGTGATTTTGAGTTCATCTCCGTGTCTGTGAGTTTTGCGTTTGGGTCCTCCTCCTGCCTGCCACACAGCCGAGCCTTGACAGTAGGCTGATGTTTACAAAACAGAAAGGTGATTTCTGCCTCCTCCTGATTTTAATCAAATAAATAAATTAAACAATAATAACAAAGAATAAAACCTGAAAAAAACAAAACAATCAGAGAGAGAAATGTTCAGCTCATGACCCTGCCCCTCAAAAATCTACAAACGTAATATTTTCTTTAGTGTCGACACCAACCGACAGTATCAGTGTGCTGCCCAGCCCCCGTCTGTGGCACGACGTGAACGTCCGCCTTGGCTGAGCTTCCTTCAGGTAGTACCGGTAGATGTATATCAGGGTTGTTGAACTCCAGGCCAAGAGGGCCGGAGTCCTGCAGGGTTTAGATGTGTCCTCGATACTTCACAGCTGATTTAAACGGCTAAATGACCTCCTCAACATGTCTGAAGTTCTCCAGAGGCCTGGTAATGAACTGGTCATGTGATTCAGGTGTGTTGACCCAGGGTGAGATCTAAAACCTGCAGGACACTTGAGGTCTGGAGTTTGAGACCCCTGATGATAGAGAACAGTCCTCTTTGACAGCAACGTTAGAGGATTTTCATGAATAACTGCTTCATGTTTCTGGAACGAGACGTTTCAGACTTAAAGGGAAACAAACATCTCCTCAGAATTGGGCAGCCCACCCGAAAAACAGGGTTACAGGCAAGAGTATGAACATATTTTTGATTCTAGGCTTTAAGTATTTCACTAAACAAATGTTAGACACACCAGGCTGTCAGTCCTGAAGCACGGCTTGTTGTCCTGCAGAGGCAGAAAAAGCAGCGAACGTTTGTGTTTGCTGAATGAAAAGCTGGTTATCAAAAGTTCCTGATTATTTCTGACTAATCACTTAATTGACGAAGCATCTGAAGACATGCGCGTCTGTCACACAGCTCCGTTGTGTTATTTCTGTGTATTTGCCTTTCAGATGGGATGTGGGGAGTTGGTCCCGGAGCTCAGCCCGATGCTTTTCACATTCAAATGAGCTCTTATTGGTGTGACATTGTTTAGTCACCTCTGGATTACCTCCGCCCTCCTCCAACAGCCCACCCTCCCACGCACACACTCCGGCAGACACAAAGCCGGCACGTTTGTTTATGATTTGCGTTTCTCTCCACGAAGGCAAACGAAGCGACACAGGCACGAATAAATTGCTCATTAGTGACGGTATGCTCCTGGATAAACAACGGCTCCCGCGCTGGGTGGCTTCCCGGCCCCGCTGGAGTCCATTAGATTTAGCTGAGGGGTGAGTGGCACCAGCTGTGAGAGGCCACAGTGTGACAGAGCGCTCGGGGCGGTGTATACAACACCCACGGCCACACATCTATCACTGCCTCCACCCAAATCAAAGTAAGTGGTGGCGGTAATGCACCATTTTACTGTTTGCCAACAGCCAACAAACACTATAAAGAAGGAGAAGAAGAAATGAAAGTGAGGAGGCAGCAGTACTGTTCATGTGTTTGAGAGAGAACACGAAACAGGTCGTCCGAGCGAGGGATGTTACATCCTCTGATTCAACAACCTCTCTGGTTAATCTGATCTAATCATTTTCACACATCCTGGATTAAAACATGGAATCGGCGGCGTGCGGCCTCGGCCCTCGGCTCAGCTGCGACGTCAATCAATACCTCACATGATCATGTGTCACGCGTGTGACGGGCACACTTAACTGAGAGCTGTGAGATCAGCAAAGACCGCTCTCCCACTTCTTCTCTGGTTTCATTCTAGAAAGAGGCGATAAAAACATGGCCGACAGAGGAAACGCCTCAGCGACATCATCGGCTCAGACACCACCGAGCTACAGCTGTGACTGCCAGCAGCACAGATCCTGACCTGCTCCAGGACTTTAGGTAACGTCAGCGTCTGATTGCACGTTTGCCTCACGTCGACCTTTGAACCTTCACGTTTTCCTCGCTTTGCTTTGTTTTCATTGGAGGATTCATTACTTGGGTTTCAGATCGAATCGGACTTTATAAACGTCCGTGTTAGGGTTAGGAAGAGGCGGGAATTGGGTTAAAATGTTCTCCTTCCCAACAGTGTGTGATGCCAGCGGGTGCTTCACAGGTTTATGAGACCTGACAGACCTGACTCACGCTAACTCATGCTCTCCATCACAGCAGCTGTGACGCACAGTAGCTGGTTCAGGAGGAGTGAGCATATCTAACCACCAGCTCGAGTCTTTAGCTGCTAATGCTCCCACAGGCTAGTCCGTCTGCTGTACAGGTAGCGTACCTGGGTTTATCGTTGGACACGGCTGCCTGTGGCCAAAACAGCGAGAACACTGAGCTGAACAAACGAGCTGAAAGTAGCGCTCGTGGAGCTCAGGGAAGCAGTGAGTTCATGGTGTATGAATGAAAACATGAATCCCAGCAACGACTGAGATCACAGAGGTTTGTGTGTAAAGATCGAAAGCATGGCTGTAAAACTTTGTGAGGCCCAAGGCGAAACAGAAAATGAATCCACATTATGGAGATGAGCTCCACTTAAATGTTCTCACCAACACACACACATTATCCTCAGTGGTCCCACACACATCCTCTCTTGTTTCCACCACATCCTCCCACGCACTCCCACCCACTTACACCACAGCGAGCCAGCGGCTCTTCTGACTCTGGATCTTTCTTCTTCACGGCTGATGATCCACTGAGAGCTCAGACTCACAGCAGCTGCAGACACATCACACCTAATCCCTCCTGGCAGGTAAAAGGCGCTACGCCGGGCTTTGATTTTGTCTCAACATAATAACCTCGTCCTGTTGATGTGCGAGGTGTGAGGTCACAGCCAGCAGGTGCTCGGGAGCATCGACGAGACAAAGGTGAATTCGTTTGAAGCGCGGAGATGAAGTCACACAGAACACGAACGGACGAGTTTCTTTAACAAAGATGAAGGATTTCTGCAAGCTTAGTCTGGGTTTGCATTTCTTTCACAGATATTTCACACAAACAGCTACAACCTTCACTTGATTATTAGCCACTTGGTTCAAATAAAAACTTCATTATGAAACTAAAATTAAACTAAATTACATTAGCTGTTCATTTAGCAAGCGAGTGAGTTAGCAGGTTCATCAGAGTCATTATAGATGCAAGGACGGAAAAGGTGGTGCTAAGAGTATAACGCTGGTTAAATTATACACGTGCTGCTTTTACACATCAGGCAAAATAGATAAGGAGACTGCAGTGATCGTTGCACTGGATCACGTGTCTCCCCAACACGTCTGTGTCAGGGATGCAGATCATGTGTGAAAACAGCAGCGAGTCACAGACGTTACAGCCTGTTTGCACACAGACAGTAAAAGTGAGTTTAACACACTGTTTGGTTCACAATTATTTCATTTTTGCTTCTTTTTGAGTCCGGTTGAACTTTACTGATGTGCCAGTAAGTTAATAACTTTAACTTATCAGCGTCTACCGTCACATCTCTCCGGCTCCCAGCCAAACCCCTCCCAGGTGGGAGATCGCATTTCCTCTCAGAGCCTCGGTCTTTATCTTCTCCTCTTCTTCCTCCCTCTGCAGCATCGTTTGTCTCTGCTCGCCCCACCCTGAGCACGCAGGAAGGAAGCTTTAAATTAAAAGGAGATTTGACGTAAATCTCTTTATTTAATCAGACAGAAAAATGTCAATTTGGTTTGTGCACGCGCTTGTGTGTGTGTGTGTGTGTGTGTGTGTATTGGCAGTCTTTCCCATCCCTTTCCGTCATTCTCCCATCACCATGGTAACCCCCTGACTCCAGCAGCACACAGCAATATTTCCTCTTTTCCCATCCCCCAACACTGCCCCTCCTTCTTTTCTCCCATCCCCCACTCCATCCCTCCACACCTCTCCCTCGCTTTCTCTCCGGTGCCACTCCCTACATCGCCTCAACTCACCCCTCTCTCTCTCAGTCACACACAGACACACACACAGACACACACAGACACACACACAGTTTCTCTTCCCATTGTCTCAGTTCCCACTCGCGTCTCCTCTGCTCAACACGAGTGGTCTGCAGTGTTAAAGCAGCCGTCCAGCTTTTGGGAAGCTTATTCCCTCCTTTTGTGCAGGTTCTTAAAGTGCACACACACACACACACACACACGCACAAATATAGCACAAATAAGGTGACAGATGGTGAGCCCAGGAAAAAGTTCTGCCGTCGCTGCAGGTATGAGGAGATAAAAGAAAAGCAGCAGGAGCTGAAATAATGCAGAACATACTAAAGTATCGAGAAACATATTTCCTCTTCCTGAGCGCTCATCTCTTAAACTGAAAAGCTTTATTTCGAGTACTCGGCGACTGGAGGTGCAACAGGATTAAACTCAAAAATTCAAAGAAATGTTAAATTATGCAAAGATAATCGTGGATTAAACGAGATAATTCTGCAGCTGTGGGATGACACGGACGCTGAGATTTAATCAGACATGAGGATTATTTTCATCACTTATTAACTTTGGAATTATTTTCTTGATTATTCAATTGTGAGTCGAATATCAGAAAAATCAGACAAATGCTAAAGATAACATTTGCGTGCCACAAAGATGAACTTTTACTTAAGGGCAGTGATGAACCAATCAGACATTTCTCCATCATGAAGCATGTTGGTGACTGAAACCATCTAACAGTGAATTCTGGGGAAATGAAGACGATATGACGGCTCAGTTTATCCCCACTGAACATATTTATCTTTAGAACGATCCAAACGTTTCACTTGGAACAAGTAAGAACGACATTAAGCAGAAAAAAAGCGGAGCAGAGCCTGGATGCTGTGGTTTCCTAACGCACAGGCGAGCTTCTCTTTGGGCAACAAAGTGGCCGATGACCTCACTCCTCTTTATTTCCTGTAGGTCACTGTGGTCTATAAAATCTCTCCACACCAGCATTAGTAAACCACGGATATGAATATTAGGTTTTCCTCTTTTTTGCGGTGGAGTGTGAAAGAGGTCACAGCAGGTGTGACTGATCAGTGTTTACTGGCTTTGAATGAGTCACTCTTTGTTTTAGTGAAACAGACTCATCTGTGAGCAAAATGAACACAGGACAGAGTCTGAGCTCCACTCAGTGTCATAAAGATTAAGGGAACGGACAAATGAACGCGTTTTAGACCACTCGAGTTTTTCTTCTGTTTCTGATTAGACTATTTGGGGATTTTATTATTTCTTTTAGAAAACTTTTTTAGAAAACTGAAAAAGTGCCTGAGATGATGTTTTTAAACCTTTTTCCCCGAAATCTCCCAAACATTCAGTTTATTATCAAACAAAAAAATGAAAAAACGCTGAAAACCAAAAAACGAGGCGTCCTGTTCTCGACTATATCAGCTTTGTATGAGTCACACTTTACGCTTCCTGAAACTCAAGTTTCACTTTTTAAAGAGAAGTTTTGAACACAAATGGATGTTTGTTCTTTATGACCATTTAAAGCTCTGACATTAGAAAAAACTAATGTTTAGTGATGCGAGCGAGTGCAGTCTGAGGCTCATGCACCATCACCACAGAAGATACACGACAGGAAATATATGGTAAAAATTATCCTTTGATCAAACCAGTTTTGCTGGTTGGTGAGAAGCATCAGATTTATGTCTCGTATTGCTCATCTTCTGGTCAGGAGACTGTATGTCATGTGACCTTTGGTCCACCGAGTCACTGATCATATTGTTTGTCTGATATTTGTCTGATAGAGTCTCTGTGCTGGTGGTCACGCCATGAATGGACTCTTGTCATGGATCAGCTACACTGCCCACAAAAACAGACACATTTACTCCACTGTATGTGTGTGTGTGTGTGTGTGTGTGTGTGTGTGTGTGTGTGTGTGTGTGTGTGTGTGTGAGTGTGTGTGAGTGTGAGTGAGTGTGAGTGAGTGTGAGTGTGTGTGTGTTAAAGCCAGTGAAGTCAGATTAGCTGCTTCTGAAGAGATTAAAGCCCCAAACACAGAGGGGCTGTTAAAACCTGCCTACAGGCTCTAATCCGGGCTAATGGACGCACCCCCCAATCTCCACACACACTCGAAAAAGGAAGGAGGAAAAGATGGGAGGGGGGTGTTAAGGGCATTCCTTAATTTCTAAACACAAAGACCTCATTTGTTGAGGGTAAAATGGAAAAAAGGCGATGTGGAAGAACGAAAGGTCAAAAGAGAGGAAAGATGTTTCGAGGGGGAGGGAGCAGGGGCGTGAGAGCGAGATGGATGAAGATGGATGAGAAATGCCACAAAGAGAATCACAGACGACACTCGGAGCAAAGACAGACAGAGGAACTGAGAAAGAGCTAAATTCAGACTAATCTTATTTTCTGAACCCAGACCTCCATCTGACCTGCGGACCTGCGGCTGAAACCTTTTAGTCCAAACTGCTCATTCTTTGATCCACTTGATAGACCTGCTGGGACAAGACAAATTCAGGTTGTCCTCCCAGTCTGCATGCTAACGTAGGGATGTAGACACCGAGGCTTGCCCGAGGGCCCAGAATTACTCTCAGTAACAACTTCAGTCAGAGCACTTTTAAACAGGTTTAAACAGTCTCCGCTAAACAACCGCATCGTTCCTCTGACATGTTCTGCATGCAGAGCTGCTAAATGCTGCTCGGGACGTCAGAAAACGATTAATGGAGAATATTTATGTGACAATATTTATTTATAAAAAGTCACAAAAAGTTGTGGAGAAACTGCCACAGAGTTTACGTTGATATTATTTTCAGAAATGTTGCGTAAAGTTTAATTTTTTGATGTGTGAAGAGTCTTTACCCATATCTGTAAAACTGATGATATCATTTTTACCTCAAACACTCCAAAGATCACACGTCTGGATCAACGCTTCGGAAAATGTTTGCTCCCAGCCTGGAAACTGTGACAGATGTTTACAGATGGGCCACATTTATGCCACTTGTTATATCTTTGCCCTTTTCATAACCTCTTATTAGTATATTGATCTTGTAAATGTAGATGAATAAACACGTCATCATTTTTGTGTCATAATTCAGAATCCAGGTTGATCAGACAGAGGCTGTCTGAATAATTTCAAATGCTTTTAACTGTATCAGGTGTGTCAGGTGGGCGAGTTTGCTCCGTCTGGATGAATAAGACTCACACAGGAGGCTCAGTGTGTGCCACATTGTTGGACAGCACCGAGCGCCCAGCACTCGCACACTCTGTAACTGCTGTCAGCTTCATATCATTTCTTATCAGCTGGCTCTCTGCAACGTACGGGTTGGTGTCATTATAGAAAACTATATTAAAGAATTTAAAGTGTCATAATGTTTGGATGATACAAAAGCAAAAACACAGAAATATATCGATGAAGAAGTGATTTAATCACCACGTCACCAGCGGCGCACACAGGGTTAGCTGGTTTAATTTGGGCGTTTTTCTGTCAAAAATCAAATCAAATCAATGTTCTGCAGATATCGTTCACTTAGTTTCATAAATGTTGTCGACATTAAGACAAGAGGACAGTGAGTGTCAGTGTAATTAAAAAGAGCTGCTCCTAATTTCAAGAATATATATGTACTTAATTTTTATTTTATACATTATTTAATTTAATTTAATGTATTTCATTGAGGGTAAAAACAAAAATCTCAGAAAGTTTTAGCGCCTTTGGATAAACATCAACAGGTGGCCCTCACCTTTTATTTCGCCTGGCTTGTCACTCAGATAAGCTGCTGATCTCCGTTCGTTTTGGCACCTTCCACGCAGCAGCCGCAGCTCCTCTCCTCCCCAACCGGAGTTTCGGCACCAAGAATTGTTAAGATTCGTTCGTTTTGGGTAAGAGAAGAAAGCAGGCTGAGTCCAGGGAGGCGTCAAAATAGTGATCTTTAATTACACACTCTGCGCAGAAGTGTGGGAAGAAAACTTGCAACAGATTCTCCAAAGAGTGGACAGCTCCCCATCCTTATATAACCCATGATGACATCACACAGTTAGACCTTACTGGAAATGATAACAGTCTCCCCATAGTCCAAAGTTCTCCTTATACAAACATCAGATGATACTTTAGAGAAAAACAAGTGTGTGACATGTCATGTTGTGCAGTTCTGTGAGCCTGTGTGTCCAACTAGAGAATGTCCTGACATGACCTCCCTGTGTAAATAAGTGTGTATGCGAACGTGCGTGTTTACATAACTCTGTATGTGCATGTTCTGATGTAGGCCTGCAAATGAATTAGAACAAGGTCCTGCTGGACCCTCCAGTTTGGACGGTGAATACAATGCTGTGGATACCATTTGAGACTTGATTACAATGATGATAATATGCATCCATTAATCTTTACTCAGATTACCATAGATATAAAACAAAGATTATACTGTCATCAGATTCAACAATGATGAATGACTGATCAATGATAGTTAAAATGTCACCATAAGAATACAAAGTAAAATATCTCTTGTCCACAGCTTTCAGAAGAAAAGACGGGGAGGTTATGGTCTAATTGTGAAATAGAGAAACTTCATCATCTGCACAACTTAATATCATTAAAAATTCAGCGATCCGTCTGCAGTGAGGCGCTGCACACAGACACGAGTCTGTTTAAGGGAATTCCTGTCAGAAACACTTTAATAAGTTCAAACTCATTCACGAGAACGAAAAGCAGACGCAGAGCTGGAACTGAGCTCAGTCTGAAATGCGTCGGTGCTGCTGCTTCCTCTCCACTAAACATGACAGAAGACTGTTGAACTGAGTCTGAGGCAGGAAACAGTCGACTTTCAAAGCACAGAAACGGATCAGCTCAGAGTGTCTTTTAAAGAAGACGTGCTGCAAAACAGTGGGAAGCTACTTTTTCATGTTACTGTGACAGCACTGAGCAGCTCCTTCAGTGGGAGACGGCGGCACCCACGGTGTGGGACGGAGAGATTTCGCAGGTCTTTCCTCCCCACTGCTGTCAGACTCCATAATAAAGACTTTAACTGATCAAGCACACACATCCATACATATGCAATAATACTAAGTGCAATAATCCTTTCTGTCATCGTTGTATTTTTACTCAGTTGTATATAGTATTTGTATTTGTATTCTATTTTTATCTTATTGTATATTTATTTTATTTTATTCTACTGTATATAGTATTTTATTTTATTCTATTCTGTACAGCTGTGTACTGTATTTATTCTTATTGTATTCTAATTTTTGCCTCATAACTCTTGCACTGTCCACTTCCTGCTGTGACAAAACAAATTTCCCACGTGTGGGACTAATAAAGGTTATCTTATCTTATCTTATCTTATCTTATCTTATCTTATCTTACTGGCAGCAAAAACAAAAGATGGATATGTTTGTTCAAAGAACAGTAAAGTTTAAAAACATCATTTGTTAATTATTGCAGTCATATCTTGAGAACAGGGCTGTGCAGAGCGCTCCTTTCATGATGCATATTTTTTTCATGTGGCTGTCTGGAGGTAGTCTACTGTAAGTACAAAAGCCTGAATAAAAAATGCAGGCAGATGGTTTCAGTCAGTTTGACTGCTGCCAAAGATCTGGGGAGGGGAGAAAGAGAAAAGGGCTAAAAATCCTCCTACGCCACTCAGCCCTAAATATCCCTCCTCCTCCTCCTCCTCCTCTCATCCCAGTCCAGGCTCCCTCTCACCTTCCACATCCTCTCATTTCTTCTGCTCTTTTTGGATTCAGGCTCTTCTGGGCTAAATCCTTCACCTCCCGTTTCACTCAAACTCTGCACCTTATCAACTTCCCCTCCTTCAGCTCTCCTTCCACCTCCTCTCTCTTATTCCTGCTCTCAGGTTCTGGCCTAATTTTAAGTGAGAAAACTCCACAATGCAGGCAAAGAATGACAAAGAGGCCTAAATGATGTTGCCATGAGGAAAAAGAGGAATTCCAGAGTAAACAGAAGAAAAGGACAAACACAGCTTTCTCTTCCTGCATTTTATCCCCCAATTCAGAGAGAAGTTGAGCTACAGGAAACACTTTTTTTTACACGTTTCTTGGTCATAAATGCTGATAAACTGAATATGTTCTTGGTTTTGGACCGCTAACTGGACAAACCAAAGACCCTGTTAACCTGGAAACAGCACCATTCAGCACCAGGCCATGGGCGGACAGCAGCCTGGAAGCTGGCATGGACACAAGATGGGAATTGCAGTTATGTTGTTTGGAGATATGAAGATCAGACTAAATCATTCCTGGCAGAGACTTTTAGCATGAAAGGAAGCGTGCTACAGAGCAGCAGTGAATAATTTAACACGATAATGTGGTATAGTGCAGCATTTCATTCAATATTCATAAAAACACACGGCCGCAGATGATTTATCAGATATTAAAAAGCTGAATCGGGTCAGACACGCCCTACAGATGGATTTACCTCCACACAAACATCACGAGTGAACATTTACTGACCCGAGCATGTTTGAGTCAAAAGGTGAAATCACAGACAGGAGGAAGTGCGCACCAACACCCACACATGTATGTACAGTGACACACAAACACTTGTCTAGTATCTCAGCACAGTCGCTCACACACTACCTGCCTTTTATGTGTTTCTTTGTGTCTCATCGTTGTTGTGCTCTTCTCCATAGCTCTCCGACAGCTTAATATAAAACACAAATCATCAGTCAAACAATCTGCAAAACCCACAAAAACATTTAAAAGAAAAGAAAAACCTGCTTTGAAGAGGCCCTGAGCATTATTAAGCCTGCAGCATGAGATCCTCCTCTTTAACAACCAGACTAAAACGCAGAAATGTAATAAAAAGCTAAAATAACTGACATTAAATAGCATAAAAGCTACACAAGCACACACAAAAGCACACATAAGCAACGCATTTCTGATTTCTACGTGATTCATGCACTCAGTGAGGTTGAGTACGGTGCAGGTCTGCTTTTTACTCAGGCTACATGTATGGTCCTGTGAAAATGTCACGTTGTGAGGCAAATTGTAACCTTACCAATCCCGGATGAGCCCCCTTTGGTCACAAAGTGTATCAAGGACAGAAAGCAAGGTAAGCAGAGACTCCTCACATGAAGTCAGCAAACTGAGTGATGCAAGGAAAGAGAGGAAGTCATTATGTCCTACAGGACTGTTGAAGGTAAAGTGCGAGACATGTTAAAGTTTGGATTATTCTTCTGTTACATTCTTTGGTAGCACTCATTGCACACACGTACTTGTGTAGCATTTCCTGTAGAATCTGCACAGAGAAGTGTTGAGAAAAACTGAAACTGAGCACATCAGGAACCAGGCTTCAGTTAGCTGTCAGGATAACGTGTTTGGTGGTCCCTCCCTCTGTGCTGCGCAGCCAGGACAACGACCTCCAACGCACAACCTTTTGTTCTATATGGTTACACCATACTCGTAAATCACTTCATGTAGCTGTATTTAACTGGGAATATGTGTATGCAGTCAAAACAGCAAATCTAAGAAGGGAGGTAAAAAAAGCTGAGACACAGCAAAGACTGCACAAAGCTAGCTGGCCTTTTCAATACCATCTAAAACATACACACAAAGTTTTGTCAGGGAACACCTGTTTGAACAGTGTTTGGACCTGCATGTGTGTCACAGCCTCAGGTACAAACAGATGTCACAGAAACTGCTTTAGCAAATTTGGGGTATTTCAGAATAATTTCTATTGTAATTTACTGTCCAGCAGCTGATGATTAGATTTAACCTTTTCATTCCTTAACTGTGTGTTAAAGAAGAAAAACACAAGAAGCATGTCTCTTTCTAAGAAAAG
This sequence comes from Copadichromis virginalis, assembly GCF_057382275.1. Lineage (NCBI taxonomy): Eukaryota > Metazoa > Chordata > Actinopteri > Cichliformes > Cichlidae > Copadichromis > Copadichromis virginalis. The sequence continues at coordinate 407,002 of NC_140634.1, forward strand.
GGAACTGGACAGTTTTTGTATCACAGCAAGTTTCAGAAAACAAACTTCAAGTTTCCAGGTTTAAATTCTCAGATGCAAACATGCAGACATGATAAAAATAAAAGGTGATTTCCAGAAGTTTAATATATTCATTTTAATACTGAAAAGGCCTTTCTTCCTCTCAGCCTGCTCTGTTAATGCTGAAATAATAATGAAGTACAGTCAGCTTACTGATGAAACGAGTGACAGAGCATTTCATATTCCATTACGAGGCAAACGTAAATGAGCATCGTCCTCGTGCTCGTTATAGTGTGAAGGTGCTTACACTCACTATTCAGACTAAATAATAATAATAAAGTACATATTGTGCTACATGAGCCAACAGCAGGTCCAGCTGAGCTGCAGGAAGATGCCTCACTGCTTAATTTAAATCAATTACAATTCAGTTTTATTTATATGGCACCAAAATCACAACAACAGTCACCTGAAGGCGCTTTATTTTGTAAGGTAAAGATTCTACAGCAATACAATATTATACTAATACTTATATATGTTTTAAATATGTTTTATCTGAGCTAATGTTTAATAAAAGTTTAACTTAATAGTGATGAGACTGGACCTGAGCAGGCTGAGCCTTCGTTATGCATCCCTTTGTGCACACAGTTACAGTAAATCACAAACTGACCGGATTTAAAGGAGCTTAAGCGAGAGAACGACCAAAGTTATGAATATTTATTCTCAGAGTTTTCGATGTCTGTTTGTTCACAGGCTGACACAGTGCTGTATAGAGCAGTGCTGCTACACGGCTGAACCGCAGTGAAAGTGTGAGCACCATCCAAACTGCTCTTTAGACAAAAACCAGGGTATTTCCAGATTCCCCCTCTTTCATTTTCATCTTCTGATCTCCTTCTGCTCAGAAAATTGAGTTTCCTCTCAAGCAGACAGCGGGCCCATTATCTCCTCCACCTCCTGCAGCTTCAGCTTGTCCCCTCCTCCCCCCGACTTCCATAGCCTTCCTCCATTTTCATGTCCTCTATTGCTTAATTCGCTTAACCTGCAAGTGCGTGTGTGTGTGTGTGCGTGTGTGTGTGTGTGTGTGTGTGTGTGTGTGCGTGTGTGTGTGTGTGTGTGTGTGTGTGTGTGTGCGTCTGAGAGCTGATGGTTAAGAGTCAAAGATCAATACAACAGACGAGGATCATTCCCTCTCATGTCCTTGTCTCATGTCTGGCATTGTCTGGGACATGTCATTAAAACACACACACACACACGCACACACACACACACACACACACACGCACGCACGCACACACACACACACACACACACACACGCTTTCTGTGTGGATACTGTTTACTGTAATTGCGACTCAACCTCTCAATACAGAACACCAACAACCTGCAGCACGTGTGCACACACACACACAGACACAGACACACACACACACACACACACACACACACACACACACACACACACACACACTGGGATTAAAGACGACCTGTCATCCGAAGTGTGAGGCTGAAGTGCAACAGAGAGAATAATGTCAGAATTTTAAAAGACAGCAGAAGCTGAGGAGCAGCACTGATGTAGATGTGATCAAAGGAAAAAGTGAAAAGATGAATAAAGGTTAAAGTTTTATTCTATTACAATAAATCCTGTAAAGCAATCAGACCATCAGGATTATGAATTCTGCATCTGCTGAAGCAGAAAATTTTTTTTTAACCCTCTGGGGTCCAGGGTGTAATCGCCATTTTTAACTACTTCTGATGTTTCCTCCACATTTCACCTTTAAAAACGATTTACTTTGTCTTGTTTGGTCTCATCAGCACAACCTCACGTGTCTGAATCTGCAGTCATGCTTTCATTTTGACTACTGTAGTAACACAACTGATCTAAAATCAGACAAAAAACATAAAATCAGAGTAGAAAAAGTGATTTTTTTTACTGTAACAACCACAAACATGTTTATTGAATCATATGTCATAACCTTAAATGTAAATATAAATTGTCAATTTTAAAATCATATGCACAAGCTTTGTAAACAACAAAGTTATTTGCAGCCATTTACCTTTGACCTTGATTTTTTAAACAACGTCTTCCTCATGATGCACCGATGAAGCATCAGTGCAATCTCACACCTTCAGCAATCACATTAACGAGACAGACTGAATATGCAGCAGTCGTTTCTTTTCATTACTGACGGTCAGTGAATTCATGTGTCTGTCGTGTGTTTGTTAATATCACCGCCTATGATTAGAGGTGGAGTCTACAGCATATGACCAGTCACAGACATGAACATGTCTATTTGCAGAAGAGTGGCATGTCTAAGCTAACATGCTCAAAATCAAAAAAGCATGTGACTTGTTCATTAATTATTTTGAGTCAGTGGTTTTTTGTGACTTTAGACAGTCTCTACAAACTGTGGACCCTCTTTGTACCTCTGAGCTCTGCTGATGCCATTCTTGAGATTCCAGAGAACCAATGGAAGACGTTCTTATGTGCTGATGTCGTAATCTCAAATCTATTCTGCGACAGAGCAGGATACATCTGCAGCACAAGTTACCACGGTGATGTTTCCATAAACAGGACAACCATGCACACTGAAAACAAGTGAGTGTGAAAAGAGGCAGCACAACTTCCTGCTCACTTTCTTTGGTTCCCAGTTCATCAGGATAGATCAGCTACACCTGAGGGAAGAGCACAAGCACGTGATGAACCATAAACAATAAACCCTGAACCTGGCCTATGAGAAGCACTGATGCCATAAAAACATTCTGATAAATAACAAGAGCCATCTGTTTTTGAAATGATTATTTTACTGGAGACTGTGAGCAGATTGTACCACTGCTGCTGCCTGTTTCCACGTGAGCAAAGGTCATCTACTCTTTGCTGGGCCTCGTCCTTTAGATGTCACAGTGAACAGTGCCATCTGGTGGTAAGTTAAAGCACTGCACACAGAATACATGGCTGGAACGTGGATTACCGCGGGAGCGTCATTCTACTGGATTTCATCCATAACCCAGCGGGTAGCGTAAGAACGCAGACGATCACCTTGCGTGTTCCTCACGAACACTGAGGGACTTGACAGATCGTCATTATAGTGCACCTCGGAGTGAGAGCGGGCGTCTTAAATGATAAAATCCAGAATTAGATTTCTTCCTTTCTTAGAAATACAGTAAAAACATCTTCTGTTGTAAAAATCTCATCAACTTTCTAAAGTGTCACACTGATGTAGGCACAGAGAATCATCAGCCTCCATCCAGCATCCTCCCCTGTCACATCACCCTGCTCACTATCCATCCTCCTCCTCTGTGGTCTTCCTCTTTTCCATCTTCATCATCCTTTGTTCAATATCTCCACTACCCCCGAGTAGAGATGTTCAGAACATCTCAGCATGTCTTTGTTTTTATAACTGGTTATTCTAAACTGGCTGCATGTGTGGATGTGAGATTGTGTCAGCCTGCTCACCCTGTACTGATGCTCACACGAAGCCCTTTGTAATGGAGGGAAACAGGTTTATTTCCGCTGCTGGAGCCTCTAGTGGACATTAGAGGAACTGCATCTTATTAATATTATTACAGCTTACGGAGATGATGGTGATGATGATGAGGATTATAATAATCTCTGTAATCTTATATACAGAAGAATAGACTGAACTAGGATATTTATACATATATGTCCTAACTTTATCAAAGCAGCCTTTCAAAAATGCTGATATTCAACATTTAAATTAACACTGAAACTTTTTAAAGCCTTTCTTTGTCTCACTTCCCCGTTTCTTCCTCTCATGGTCTTCGGTAAAGTCACACAGAAACTTGTGGTTTGTGATGCAACTGAAACGGCACATTGTCTGGTTCCTCTTTTATTTTTTTCTTGAAAGAGGAGAAATAAATACTTATTTTTTTTACTTTTGTCTGGCAGCACGCAGTTAATCTTTGACATCCATCAGGTCACTGGCGAACCACTGAGTAACCCTCAGTGGTTCGCCAGTGACCTGATTAGGTTTTTCTTTGGCCACATCTTAAAAAAGAAGAAACTAGAAGACGATATCTTCACATTCTCATATTAAACTTTGTGGTTTTCTGTCATGAGCCTCCTGTGTGGGAATATCAAAAACAGGAAGCTGAACGTCCAGATTCAGGTTGTGGATAATAATTTATTACGGTGCCCACAGCCTGTGGGTTTTTTCCTGTTGCTGTTGCTCTCGGGTGGAGATGTGGCTGGTGTGTCCTTGCAGGTCGACCTGTAGGTGGAGTCTTTTCTCGGGTCTTCTATGCCTGCTGTGCATTGTTGAATGATTTCTTGGTATTCAAGGACCGGCTGGTTCTGCTGCTGTCTCTGTGATGGTGGTAAACACGCCTCCTTTCTAACTGCGTATTTTGTTCGTGTCTCTCTGATCTTGTTTGCTCAGTTCGTTGGCTGAAGCCTGTCAGATATTCCCAACTTCTCTAACCTGCATCTCTACAAGGAGTTTAACTTACTGACTGTGGCTGTTTGACTCAGGTAGGTTGCAGAACTTACCTGCGACTCACCTGAAGTGCTCACTTTCCCTCTGGAATTCTGTCCGCTGTCTGCTGCTCTTCTTCTATCCTAGTCAGGAACACAACCACTAAGACCTGAATCATTTTGCAGAACCAACAAGGTCACGTCAGTCTCATCTTGGATGTGTTTAAAGTCTCCTCTTCCCCCTTCAATACCACAAATATTTTTAATTGAAGCAGCTGGTTATATTTGGATTAGGATGAGGTTATTTTTTTGTAAACTACAGACTTCCATGAAATTTATGATGTGTTCAAATAAAAAAAAAAAAAACACAAGTGTGGATGCAAACTGTTTTCAGCTGAGAGAAGCAGAACATCAAATAAGCTCAGGCCAGAAGAGACTCAAACTACCAACCCAGTTCACATCTCACATCACAGGTTTCCAGTGATGACATCAGCAGGCAGAGAGGTGATGGTCAGATCCAAGGAACTTCAGCGCTGCGGGTCGAGCAGCGAAACATGGGTACATATCTGGGAACTGTTATAAAATATAATCCAAGTGCCTGTTTGCTAAGTATATTATATATTAGGTGTACTTCCATGGTACATTAGTTCCTGTATGGCACTGTCATTAAATCTGTTCTTCTTAATTATTAATAACTTTGTAAAAAACACTTAAACTAAAATATTCTGTTTGCAAACTGAATTACACTTAACTGTTCAAATCTGTTTAAACTGTTTTAATCAACCGCTTCGCACTACAACCTGGTTTGCTTCTTATCTGTAGTTATTTTTATTTAATTGAATAACTGTACAGTACTCTGTTTATAGTAACCACTGTCCTTAATGTAAATATGTAAGAAAAATTGTGCATGTTTCTGTCCTGTGTCCTGTTTGTTGTATATGTGTCTTTCTGGCTGCTGTTACAACCAAATTTCCCCTTGTGGGACAATTAAAGGATTATTCTATTCTATTCTATTCTATTCTATTCAAAGTGCTGTAAAAACATAAACCTGCATACGATTTTGACTTCCTCGTATTGCAACGGGAACTTCTGCACCTGTGCAGTTTCTTCTTCATGTTTTGTTTTTGAAAATATTCTTAAGGGACTCAGATTAGAGCAGAAACAACTCAAACAAGCATCATCAGGCAGACAGTGGATAAATAAAAATGGAGTGTGACCAAATGCAAATAAAAATGCTGCAAAGGTTACTCATGATACAAATGAAAAGGTTAAAACAACCTCACAAAGACTGTTTAGCCTCCAAACTACAAAAGATATCATTGTTTAGAAATTGTTTAATCATTTAAACCCCAAAAACACGTCTTAAACAACAATAGAGACACGAGGTCGAAGAAGATACAGTTCATGCATGTTATCATAACCCTAACCCTTAAACACAAATTAACTCAGAGCGGCAGACTGATGCAGCAAAACGATGAAGTATGATGTACAGCGTGTACTCTATAGCACCCAGCAGTCTCAGGTTATGATGCACATGATGGTCAGTTGTCTTGTGGCAACTGACGAACTGAAACAAAGGAGCGTGCTGTGTGTGCAACAGCATGACAAACATTACCTGTCCTGTCTCAGGAGCTAAAGCTAGGCTATAGTAGAGTACAACGGATCACCTCCGGAGTGGCTCGCGTTAACCCGAGGCTCGGAGTAGATAACGTCACTGGTGTTACTGCGGGACGTGCTGTTGGCAGAGTCACTGCTCTTCTTGGAAAAAGTCACCACGGAGTAGGTGAGTTTGCTCGAGTCGTCTCCAGTCTGAAAAAAATAAAACATAAAATTGTTTATTACAGGTAATGTTTTAAATTGATCTGAGACCATTTTCACAAAGTAGTCCAAGACTTTGTGTTCACTGGAAGCAGGCGCCACAAATATCAGAATATCAGCTCCTCTGTGTGCTGTGTTGTTAGAGGTCACAGGATCGGACCTTTGATCCAAGACCTGGTTACAGCATCCAGCATCCCCCCATCAGGTTATTGATCTGAAATAACGATCTGGATTCTTTAAACTTACTTTGTGCTTTTCAACGTGACACTGATGATATCGTCTTCATATTTATCACAAATGTGAATCTTTTCTCAGATACAACTGTTTGTTCCGTGAATACAGAAAGTGTTTTCTTACTTTGTGCTGAGAAGTGGCTGCTGTGACCAAGCTGTGGTCATCATTGGTTGGTTTGGTGTATTTGGCATGAGAGTCAGGAGGAGATCTGCTGTGTCTGCCCTCTGCTCGGATATTCTCATACACTGTGTTGGTCTACAGGAGAAGAAGAGGAAATCTAATATCAGCTGGTTTCACAAACATCGGTGCTGAGTCTACAAGTCCTTCAGCCTCACCTCTGTGACAGCAGCGTGTTCAGTTCCCACAGGAGGATCTGAAAAACACATCAGTACAGTGTTTATACTGCAGTTAGGTACTCAGTCCGTCACACAGAGAGACAGAAAACCACTCATGCCCACATTCATGCTCACACGAATGATCAGAGACTGTAATTCAACCGAATATTCAAACTCCATCCATCAGTTTGTCCAATTCAGGTTTGCAGAGGGCCCAGAGTGTATCCCTGCTACCACAGGGTGGAGGCGTGGTGCACCTTGCACAGGTCGTCAGCCTGTTGGAGGGATAACTTGCAAACTCTGCACAGGAAGGCCAGATGGAGGATTCGAACACAGCTTACAACATGCAAAGAGATGTCTGACAAAATGTTCACTTTTCTGTGAAAACAGGAAGTTTGATGAGTGTGCCTGTCAGTGCTTCCGGCTGTCTCACCCTTTGGTTTAGAGGATCTGTTCTTGCAGAATATCAGCACCGACACTGATAACAGGATGATGATGAGAGCCAGAGTCAGACCCACAAACGGCACCACATCTGCAGCAGTTTGATGAGAACAACACGTTATTTTAGACAAACACCTCCTGATGAGTGTGAGCACCAGCCCTTCACGTGGGCTGTAAAGGTAGCTGAGTGCACATGTACAGTATAGTTATATGCAAGTTTCTTCCATGGAGAATTTGGTCAGACTCTCATGCTGTATGAGCATAAAACCATGTCTACATGACATACTCACTTCTGATTGGTTCCTAGTGGCAGATAACAGCAAAATTATACAAATGATCACTTAAAGTATGGACTTCTATAAAATCTTCCGTCTCTCAAACCCAGTGGATGGACGTGTCACGGGGTGAAACGGGACAAGTTATTTAGAGTTTTATTGTGCATGTTTTGCAATGTTTTATCTGTTTTAATATTTTAATATTGTATATTGGGTTTGTTTGTATGAGCTTTATTGCATGTTTTTATCTTATTTAAATTGAACACCTGTCCTGTAAAGACTCCGCCCCTACCTGATAGTAAACTGATCACACCTGCGAGAGATCCCAGAGAGGCCAATAAGAGGGCCTGGCAGACCATAGAGCAGAGGGGGAGAAAAAGCTTGAGAAGGCTTGAGAGGAGGAGAGACATGGCATGGTAACCGGTGTGGGCGACGGCCGCGCAGAGCGGCACAGAGGCCCGGCTATAGGCAGCTGGCCAAGGCGTGCGGCAAAGGAGAACGAGACCAGAGATCGCGGACGACCGCGCACTGGAGGGAGTGATCGGAGCTGAGCGGAGAGGTCTGTGCTGGTGTTGACGGGAGGTAGCTCCTCGCCGAGAGAGGCCCACGGCAGGGGATAGAGAGGCAGCGGGATGGCGCCTTATGTCCCCGGGACGGCGAGTCTATGGCTACGCGTGTGAAGCACAACACAGTGGTGGGCGGAGTTAGGAGCTCTGCCCATCTGGGGTAGGTCCCGATTCATCCCGTCTAAGACGAACCTCCAGTGGAATTTAAGAATGGTGACTGCCGCTGGCCCCCTCTCCTTTTTCTAGTTGGCATCAGAATGAAGAGGCCGACAGGACGGCGACAATCCTGTTGGTTTCTGCACCGTTTGGACTTTTATATCGTGGCGGATGCCACTGGACTGTTGATGTTGTGTTTTATTGCTTTTTATTGTGTTACCCCTTGGCCAAGGTTGGTTTAATTCATTTTGCATTTTTAACTATTTAAATATAATAAATAATATTTTAATTATACAGTTTTTTAATCGTGTGCTTTCCCTTGGCGGCTCCACTGCTCTGTCCGTTTGGAGGAAGGTTTCCTTCCTTTAAAAAACGACACTGTGGAAATAAACTCACCTTCGCTCCGTTACATAATTGGCGTTGTCGACAGAATCCGGTCAAGAGCAGTTGGGGTAGCTGAGGGAATAGCAACTTTGATGATGTATGTGTATTCTGGTGCCCCAATAATGTGTGTTTTAGGTCGTATGTCCCCTGAGCAAATGAGTATGGACAGTGTGCACAAGTATGAGTGTTGGCCACACCAAGAGTGAATGAAGAACGTCCAACCGAGGTTGTCATGGGAGGCCAGCTGCAGGCTTGCGGGAGGTGGGGCAGCAGTGCTTGGGATTAAGCACGAGATCCAGGTTAGGCCTGGAAGTATCCCCACGGTAGCAGCCGGGTGCAGTGTTGGACCTTATGGCTTCCGGGTAGCTATGCTACGAGGACGTGAGAGTGATTGCTCGTTGGTGGCCTTGGACTGAATAGTGCACTTGCTTTTATTTTTGCTTGGGGGTAGAAGACGGAACCGGACTCCAAGAAAGCTTCATGATTGGTAGCTGGGCCTTAGCAGGGACTGCTAACCTTTCAGCTTGGGGGGACAGACGCACCTGTAGATGCTGTCCTCTCAGACTGCTCAGTGGTTCCAGTGAAAGTTGATGGAGGCGCAGAGGCTGATGGGAGGACTGGTTAAAAAAAATCACATAATGTCTTTAAGGTGGAGATATTGTGGCATGATTTACTTTCTGTACACACTGCAGTGGTATTTTTCAACTAAAGCATATAAATTTGTACTTAAAGACAGGAAACATCAGAAAGCTTTAAGTGAGACTTCCGTCTCTCAAACCCAGCGGATGGACGCACCTGTAGATGCTGTCCTCTCAGACTGCTCAGTGGTTCCAGTGAAAGTTGTGGAGGCTGATGGGAGGACTGCTAAAGAAGTTCAGCCATATGTTTTTTTTCAGGTGTTTGAGGTGAACAACAGAAAACAACACATAACAACAATTTGACACATAAACATCATGAAAAGACAAAAGGAAACCAAACGTTAGCAGCTGTCAGAGACAAATACAAATTTCCTTTAATTCTCCAGATTCATGAATGAATTTGTATAGAAACTCACCTTCTGTGACAGTAATCTCAAACTCTCTGTATGGATCAGTACTAAAGGATGTGTCCAGGTAACATCTGTACCGTCCTGAGTCAGACTCCCTCAGCTGTTTAATGGTCACATACAGAATACCACTTGTACCAGATTCTTCTTCATATTCAGCACTGTATCTGTCTCTCTGAGCTCTGGCACCCCGAGTCTCAATTAAAATCCCATCTCTTTCACATTCTCCCCTGCAGAAGTACTTCCTCCTTGTAGAGTGTTCAAAGGAACATCCGACTGTGAGAGAGCTTCCAGTTTCTTTATCGAAGTGTTTCAGCTGAGCAGGATTGTTTCCATCCAGCAGCGCTGTTAAAGAGACAAACGATCTATAGTTACTATCTGTGCTGAAGATGATGCAGTCTGATCAGAGTAACTCCAGTTTGACCCACAGTTACACTGGGAGCTGCGCAGTTCAACCAGTCTGTGACTGGAACAGTCAACGACCTCCATCCTAAACCGTCAGTATGTGAGTGTGAGTACTTCTGGAGGTCTGATTAACCAGAGCTGAGGAAATGAGAGCTGCGAGTGTTTCTGAGCATGCCGTGTGGTGAGCTAGAATATTAGCTACAGCAGACTGTGCCTCAGCATCACAGATGGTTCATGACACAGTGATTTATTTGTGCTGCTGTGAAAACTCATTGACATCCTGCTCTTATATGATTTAGTGTTTGAGCTTGGTAAGAAGATTCTTCTGTTTCTATAACAGGAGGGGCACTTTTGTAAATGGACAGGCTCTTATGTGGCACTTTTTTACTTTATACAACTTTTCACATTCACACCAGCTCTTTTTTCTATGATGCTTTCTATCCAACATTCACACACGTTCATACTCTGATGGAGCATCTTGTGGTTAGTGCCTTGCCAAAAGGTATGTGATATGCAGACTGGCATAATTGCACCACCAACCTTCTGATTATTAGATGATCTGTTCCTGAGCCACAGCCACCCCATCATGAACCATAGAGGAGTTAACATCCAGCAGGGTTTCATTAACATTTCAAACATAAACATTTTCTTTAGCTGAATTTTTCATGCGCTTCAGTTTTTGTTTTAATTACATTTATTTTACAACAAAGTCGGTGAATTAAATCGAGTTTTTATAAAAGCAAAAATGTAACCTCCAACTGAATAATTCTTTCTCTAAAGGTTTGTCTAACAGGCACCTCTGCCTCCCATTTTACTTTTAAATACTCAAAGAACCACAAGTGAGCCCTCAGTGCTCTAATGACCAAGCTCTGCAGCAGACCACAAGGTAAGATAGCAGAGGAGGACACAAAATGAGCAACCGCAACCAAAAACCTCCTGTGACAGATACAGGAAGATAACCAGTCAAGAGCTGACCCAGAAATGCCCATGCATGCTCTACGTCTCTCAGTCAGTATTATATGATCAGCTGTGCCTGAGGCAGCACACAGATCCAAAAGTACTTAAATAGTAACTTATATAACTCATATATATGTTAAAATATCATTTGAAACTCTAAGGAGAGCTGTTTCAGTGGAGTGCATCTGGTGAATTCAGGAATGGAATTTATTTAAAATGTTGGGAGTAAAACTTCTGTAAGCTGGTTGGTCTGGTCACCACTCCTCTATCTATCTATCTATCTATCTATCTATCTATCTATCTATCTATCTATCTATCTATCTATCTATCTATCTATCTATCTATCTATCTATCTATCTGTCTGTCTGTCTGTCTGTCTGTCTGTCTGTCTGTCTATCTATCTATCTATCTATCTATCTATCTATCTATCTATCTATCTATCTATCTATCTATCTATCTATCTATCTATCTATCTATCTATCTATCTATCTATCTATCTATCTATCTATCTATCTATCTATCTATCTATCTATCTATCTACCAGAGGCCTGGGAGCTTGAGGGTCCTGCAGTATCTTAGCTGTTCCCAGGACTGCGCTCTTCTGGACAGAGATCTCCGATGTTATTCCCGGGATCTGCTAGAGCCACTCGCCTAGCTTGGGAGTCACCGCACCTAGTGCTCCGATTACCACGGGGACCACCGTTAGCTTCACCCTCCACATCCTCTCGTTATATAGGATCATGGCCAAGCTTGAAACCTGGATCCCCCGTAGCCGGTTACCAAGATTACGTGAAGTACCCTCAGAAGGTCTGCTAGATGATGTTAATGCAGCACTACGGGCAATACCTACAACCACGATTACCGACACTAACAAGCTGATCTACAATACGGCAGCAGTGATCAGTGAGATGCTTGGCTACAAGTTGAACAGCGACAAGGGGCAGTACCCTCCATGGAGAAGGAGGCTAGAGGGCAAGATCAAAGTAGCACGGAGGGAGGTTAGCCAACTAACGGAGTTGCAGAAAGGTGCGACAAATAAGGTGCCTAAGAAATACAGCAAGCTGTCCATACCTGATGTCCAAAAGAGCGCAGTCCTGGGAACAGCTAAGATACTGCGCAGGACCCTCAAGCTCCCAGGCCTCCGGTAGAGGAACCGAGCTTGAAGGATAAAACCGCCCGCATGGGCGTGCTGGGTGTTGTTTTTGTTATATATATATATATATATATATATATATATATATATATATATATATATATATATATATATATATATATATATATATATATATATATATAAAACACCCAGCACGCCCCTGCGGGCTTTATTTAGATTTATGCCTTCAAGCTCTGGTCCTCTACCAGAGGCCTGGGAGCTTGAGCGTCCTGCGCAGTATCTTAGCTGTTCCCAGGACTGCGCTCTTCTGGACAGAGATCTCCGATGCTGTTCCCGGGATCTGCTGGAGCCACTCGCCTAGCTTGGGAGTCACCGCACCTAGTGCTCCGATTACCACGGGGACCACCGTTACCTTCACCCTCCACATCCTCTCGAGCTCTTCTCTGAGCCCTTGGTATTTCTCCAGCTTCTCGTGTTCCTTCTTCCTGATATTGCTGTCATTCGGAACCGCTACATCGATCACTACGGCCGTCTTCTTCTGTTTGTCTACCACCACTATGTCCGGTTGGTTAGCCACCACCATTTTGTCCGTCTGTATCTGGAAGTCCCACAGGATCTTAGCTCGGTCATTCTCCACCACCCTTGGGGGCATCTCCCATTTTGACCTCGGGACTTCCAGGTTATACTCGGCACAGATGTTCCTGTACACTATGCCGGCCACTTGGTTATGGCGTTCCATGTATGCCTTGCCTGCTAGCATCTTGCACCCTGCTGTTATGTGCTGGATTGTCTCTGGGGCATCTTTACACAGCCTGCACCTGGGGTCTTGCCTGGTGTGATAGACCCCAGCCTCTATGGATCTTGTGCTCAGAGCTTGTTCTTGTGCTGCCATGATTAGTGCCGCTGTGCTGTCTTTCAGTCCAGCTTTGTCCAGCCACTGGTAGGATTTCTGGATATCAGCCACCTCCTCTATCTGCCGGTGGTACATACCGTGCAGGGGCCTGTCCTTCCATGATGGTTCCTCGTCTCCCTCCTCTTTCTTGGGTTTCTGCTGCCTGAGGTATTCACTGAGCACTCGGTCAGTTGGGGCCATCTTCCCAATGTATTCTTGGATGTTCGTTGTCTCATCCTGGACTGTGGTGCTGACACTCACCAGTCCCCGGCCCCCTTCCTTCCGCTTAGCGTACAGCCTCAGGGTGCTGGACTTGGGGTGAAACCCTCCATGCATGGTAAGGAGCTTTCTTGTCTTTATGTCAGTGGCTTCTATCTCCTCCTTTGGCCAGCCTATTACCCCAGCAGGGTACCTGATCACGGGCAGGGCGTACGTGTTGATGGCCCGGATCTTGTTCTTACCATTCAGCTGACTCCTCAGGACTTGCCTGACCCTCTGCAGGTACTTGGTGGTTGCAGCTTTTCTAGTGGCCTCTTCATGGTTCCCATTCGCCTGCGGGATCCCCAGGTACTTGTAACTGTCCTCTATGTCTGCAATGTTGCCTTCTGGTAGTTCAATCCCCTCAGTTCTGACTACCTTCCCTCTCTTAGTTACCATCCGACTACACTTCTCCAGTCCGAACGACATTCCAATGTCATTGCTGTATAGCCTGGTAGTGTGGATCAGTGAATCGATGTCTCGTTCACTCTCGGCATACAGCTTGATGTCATCCATGTACAGGAGGTGGCTGACAATTGCTCCGTTCCGTAGTCGGTATCCGTAGCCAGTCTTGTTAATGATCTCACTGAGGGGGTTCAGGCCTATGCAGAACAGCAGTGGGGACAGAGCATCTCCTTGGTAGATCCCGCACTTGATGGTGACTTGTGCTATGGGCTTGGAGTTGGCCTCTAGTGTTGTACGCCACATCCCCATTGAGTTCCTAATGAAGGCTCTTAGGGTCCCATTGATCTTGTACAATTCTAGGCATTCCAGTATCCAGCTGTGGGGCATTGAGTCATAGGCCTTCTTGTAATCAATCCAGGCAGTGCACAGGTTGGTCAGTCTGGTCTTGCAGTCTCGGCTGACTGTTCTGTCTACCAGTAGCTGGTGTTTTGCGCCTCTGGTATTCTTGCCAATTCCTTTCTGTGTCCCGCTCATGTATTGACCCATGTGCCTGTTCATCTTAGCCGATATGATGCCTGACAGGAGCTTCCATGTAGTGCTGAGGCAGGTTATTGGTCGGTAGTTGGAGGGGACCGGTCCCTTCTTGGGGTCCTTGGGGATCAGGACCGTTCGACCTTCGGTTAGCCATTCCGGGTGTCTCTCGTTAACTAGCAGCTGGTTCATTTGTGCTGCCAGACGCTCGTAGAGTGCAGTCAGCTTCTTTAGCCAGTAGGCGTGAACCATGTCGGGCCCTGGTACTGTCCAACTCTTCATACTGGAGACCCTTTCTTGGATATCTGCCACTGTGATGGTTACTGGACTCTGTTCAAGGAGGTAGCTATGGTCTGCCCTCAGATCCACTAGCCACTGAGCATTGCTGTTATGGGTTGCGTCCTTCCCCCATATGCTCTTCCAGTATTGCTCCGTCTCCAGCCTTGGTGGTGCTGTTCTCTTATTGTTCCCTTGCCACTGAGAGTACACCTTTGCTGGTCTTGGGGAGAACAGCTGGTATATATATATATATATATATATATATATATATATATATATATACATATATATATATATATATATATATATATATATAAACAACACCCAGCACACCCCTGCGGGCGGTTTATCCTTCAAGCTCGGGTCCTCTACCAGAGGCCTGGGAGCTTGAGGGTCCTGCGCAGTATTTTAGCTGTTCCCAGGACTGCGCTCTTATGGACAGAGATCTCCGATGTTATTCCCGGGATCTGCTTGAGCCACTCGCCTAGCTTGGGAGTCACCGCACCTAGTGCTCCGATTACCACGGGGACCACCGTTACCTTCACCCTCCACATCCTCTCGAGCTCTTCTCTGAGCCCTTGGTATTTCTCCAGCTTCTCGTGTTCCTTCTTCCTGATATTGCTGTCATTCGGAACCGCTACATCGATCACTACGGCCGTCTTCTTCTGTTTGTCTACCACCACTATGTCCGGTTGGTTAGCCACCACCATTTTGTCCGTCTGTATCTGGAAGTCCCACAGGATCTTAGCTCGGTCATTCTCCACCACCCTTGGGGGTATCTCCCATTTTGACCTCGGGACTTCCAGGTTATACTCGGCACAGATGTTCCTGTACACTATGCCGGCCACTTGGTTATGGCGTTCCATGTATGCCTTGCCTGCTAGCATCTTGCACCCTGGCAAGATGCTAGCATGTATATATATACATATATATATATATATATATATATATATATATATATATATATATAGAGAGAGAGAGAGAGAGAGAGAGAGAGAGAGAGAGAGAGAGAGCGAGAGAGAGGACCCCCAGAGCCCCAGCAGCCAGGGTCGATCACAGCCCCGGTGCAGAGAGCGCCCTCCGAGGAAACACTGGAGATAATTCAATTCAATTTTATTTATATAGCGCAAAATCACAACAAAAGCCGCCTCAAGGCGCTTCATATATACAGAGAAAAACCCAACAACCATATGACCCCCTATGAGCAAGCACTTTGGCGACAGTGGGAAGGAAAAACTCCCTTTTAACAGGAAGAAACCTCCGGCAGAACCAGGCTCAGGGAGGGGCGGGGCCATCTGCTGCGACCGGTTGGGGTGAGAGAAGGAAGACAGGATAAAGACATGCTGTGGAAGAGAGACAGAGGTTAATAACAGATATGATTCAATGCAGAGAGGTCTGTTAACACATAGTGAGTGAGAAAGGTGACTGGAAAGGAAAAACTCAATGCATCATGGGAATCCCCCGGCAGCCTACATCTATTGCAGCATAACTAGGGGAGGATTCAGGGTCACCTGGTCCAGCCCTAACTATATGCTTTAGCAAAAAGGAAAGTTTTAAGCCTAATCTTAAAAGTAGATAGATAGTAGATAGTGTCTGTCTCCCGAATCCAAACTGGAAGCTGGTTCCACAGAAGAGGGGCCTGAAAACTGAAGGCTCTGCCTCCCATTCTACTTTTAAATACTCTAGGAACAACAAGTAGGCCTGCAGAGCGAAAGCCAAGTGCTCTAATAGGGTGATATGGTACTACAAGGTCATCAAGATAAGATGGGGCCTGATTATTTAAGACCTTGTATGTGAGGAGCAGGATTTTGAATTCAATTCTGGATTTAACAGGAAGCCAATGAAGGGAAGCCAAAACAGGAGAAATCTGCTCTCTCTTTCTAGTCCCTGTCAGGACTCTTGCTGCAGCATTTTGGATTAGCTGAAGGCTTTTCAGGGAGTTTTTAGGACATCCTGATAATAATGAATTACAGTCGTCCAGCCTGGAAGTAATAAATGCATGAACTAGTTTTTCAGCGTCAGTCTGAGACAGGATATTTCTAACTTTAGAGATGTTGCACAAATGGAAGAACGCAGTCTTAAATATTTGTTTAATATGTGCATTGAAGGACATGTCCTGGTCAAAAATGACTCCAAGGTTCCTCACAGTGTTACTGGAGGCCAAGGTAATGCCATCCAGAGTAAGAATCTGGTTGGATACCATATTTCTAAGATTTTCAAGGGCCGAGTACAATAACCTCAGTTTTATCTGAATTAAGAAGCAGAAAGTTAGCGGCCATCCAGGTCTTTATGTCTTTAAGACATTCCTGCAGTTTAACTCATTGGTGTGTGTTATCTGGCTTCATGGACAGATAGAGCTGGGTGTCATCTGCATAGCAGTGTAAATGTATGCTATGTCTTCTAATGATGCTGCCTAAGGGAAGCATGTATAATGTAAACAGAATTGGTCCTAGCACTGAACCCTGTGGAACTCCATAATTAACCTCAGTGTGTGAAGAGGACTCTCCATTTACATGCACAAACTGGAGTCTATTAGATAGATATGATACAAACCACTGCAGTGCAGTACCTGTAATACCTACAGCATGTTCTAATCGCTCTAATAGGATATTATGGTCGACAGTATCGAACGCTGCACTGAGGTCTAGCAGGACAAGCACAGAGATGAGTCCACTGTCAGAGGCCATAAGAAGATCATTTGTAACCTTCACTAAAGCTGTTTCTGTGCTGTGATGAGCTCTGAAACCTGACTGAAACTCTTCAAATAAACCATTCCTCTGCAGATGATCTGTTAGCTGTTTGACAACTACTCTTTCAAGGATGTTTGATATGAAAGGAAGGTTGGAGATTGGCCTATAATTAGCTAAGACTGCTGGGTCTAGAGATGCTTTTTGAGTAAAGGTTTAACTACAGCCAGCTTGAAGGCCTGTGGTACATAGCCGATTATTAGAGATAGGTTGATCATATTTAAGATCGAAGAATTAATTAATGGCAGGACTTCTTTGAGCAGTTTTGTAGGAATGGGGTCTAAAAGACACGTTGAAGGTTTGGAGGAAGTAATTATTGAAGTTAACTCAGAAAGATCAATTGGAGAAAAAGAGTCTAACTTAACATCAATGGTACTAAGAGTAGCTGTAGATAATATTACATCTGTGGGATGATTACTGGTAATTTTTTCTCTAATGATAAAAATTTTATTTGTGAAGAAGTTCATGAAGTCATTACTAGTTAACGTTAAAGGGATTGTTGGCTCACAAGAGCTCTGACTTTTTGTCAGCCTGGCTACAGTGCTGAAGAGAAACCTGGGGTTGTTCTTATTTTCTTCAATCAGTGATGAATAGTAAGATGTTCTGGCTTTGTGGAGGGCTTTCTTATAAAGCAGCAAACTATTTCTCCAGGCTAAATGATGATCCTCTAAATTTGTGACACGCCATTTCCTCTCCAGATTACGAGTCATCTGCTTTAGGCTACGTGTTTGAGAATTATACCACGGAGTCAAATACTTCTGATTAGAGACCTTAGTTTTCACAGGAGCTACAGTATCCAGAGTCGTACGTAGTGAGGAGGTGAAATTATTAACAAGATAATCGACCTCTTTTGGGGTAGCGTTCAGATAGCTGCTCTGCTCTGTGTTGGTACAGGGCATTGAAGATGATAACAGTGGGTGGATTATATTCTTAAACTTAGTTACAGCACTTTCAGAAAGACATCTACTTTGATAAAGTCTACTCTCCACCGCTGTGTAATCAATTATTGTAAATGTTATCAGGAAATGATCAGACAGGAGAGGGTTTTCAGGAAACACTGTTAAATGTTCAGTTTCTATGCCATATGTTAAAACAAGATCTAGAGTGTGATTAAAGTGGTGGGTGGGTTCTTTTACATTAGAGATATGACACAATAGGATATATACAGGGTAAAACGATAAAATAAATAAGAACGGGATACAATATAAATATAAATATTAATAGAGTAAGAAGAAAAAAATCAATAAGAGTAAAATCAATAAATATTAGGTAAAGCCTAAATTAATAATAGAATAACAAGATAGAATAAATAAGCATAAAATAAATAAACGCTAAGTAAAAGCTAAATTAAAAAGGTGGGTCTTGAGCCTGTTCTTAAAAACATGTACGTTCTCTGCGGCCCTGAGCTCCTCCGGCAGGCTATTCCACAGACAAGGACCATACCACTGAAAAGCTGCCTCTCCGTGAGCATGTGTCCTGACTTTAGGGACAATCAAAAGGCCAGTACCAGAGGACCTCAGGGTCCGCGAGGGTTCATATGGTAAAAGCAGATCTGAGAGATAAGAAGGCCCAAGACCATTAAGACATTTAAAAACCAATAAAAGAACTTTAAAATCGATCCTGAAACACACGGGGAGCCAATGCAGCGATTCTAAAACTGGTGTAATGTGGGCCCGCCCTCTGGTCTCCGTCAGCACACGAGCTGCCGAGTTTTGCAAGAGTTGTAAAGTTGAAATATTCTTCTTAGGAAGACCAGAGAGCAGGGCATTACAGTAATCAATGCGACTGGTAATAAAAGCATGCATCAGCATCTCCGTGTTGGCCCAAGAGAGAATAGGGCGGACTCTGGCTATATTTTTTAGATGATAAAATCCAATTTTGGTCACATGTTTAACATGTGGGATAAAACCAAGCTCAGAGTCAAAAATAACACCCAGGTTTTTCACTTGTAGTGAAGGACATAGTGAAAATGCCTCTAATTTAGACAAGAGTTTCTCTCTCTGAGCCTCGGGACCGATGATTAAAACTTCAGTCTTGTCCTGGTTAAGCTGTAAAAAGTTTTCTGCCATCCAAGATTGTATATCTAAGATACAGTTAAAAAGGGCATCCATTGGTCTGGTGTCATCAGGAGACACGGAGATGTACAGCTGCGTGTCATCAGCGTAACTGTGGAAGTTCACTCCATGCCTCCTGATGACACTGCCGAGAGGGAGCATATACAAATTAAAAAGTACAGGGCCTAGAACCGACCCTTGAGGCACACCACATGTCATTTCATGGATCTTAGAGGAGCATGTGTCCATACTCACCATAAAAGTTCTGTCAGAGAGACAGGAAGTGAACCAGTTGTGTACAGCACCAGAGAGGCCCACCATGTGTTTCAGTCTGTTTAAAAGAATAGCGTGGTCTACTGTATCAAAGGCTGCGCTTAGATCCAGTAGCACCAGGACTGAGAGCTTTTGGGCGTCCCAGTTATATCTAAGATCAGTTAAAACCTTTAGGAGAGCCGTCTCTGTGCTGTGGTTCACCCTAAATCCAGACTGGAATATCTCCAGGATCTGTCTATCATTGAGAAAATCAGTAATCTGAGTAAAAACAAGTTTTTCTAAGACTTTACTTAAAAATGGTAAGTTGGATACAGGTCTGTAGTTATTAAAATCATTACAATCCAAATTGCTCTTCTTCAGAAGGGGCCTCACCACCGCCGTTTTAAAGGCAGCAGGGAAGACACCCAACTGAAGAGAGCAATTCATCATGTATAAAAGCTCAGCCTCAAAAAATCCATAAAGTGTTTTAAAGAGTGAAGAAGGGGTTGGATCTAAAAGACATGTGGTGGGTCTCACTGTGGAGAGAACTTTCTGAAGGTTCTCAGCATTAACCAGGACAAAGCTGTCCAGTGTCTCCTCAGGTACAATCGAGCCCTCAGATGTGTTTACAAACTTATCGCGATTAGATAAAATATCAGATCTGATGGCGCTGACGTTTCCCCTGAAGTGGTCTGCAAACTGCTCACAGAGTGAGTCTGTGGGCTTCTTTGGGAGCTGTTAAAATCAGGGTTAAATTAATGATCTATGGTGGAAAAGAGGACCTTGGGATTATTTTTGTTATTACTGATTATTTTGGCGAAGTATGAATTTCTTGACTTCCTTAATGTATTATTGTACATTTTAAGTTGCTCGCAAAATATTTGATGGTTGATAGTATTTTTATTTTTCCTCCATCTCCTTTCTGCTGCCCTGCAATTTCTTTTGAGTTTTTTGACTTCTTCGTTTCTCCAGGGTGATGCATGCTTTACGTTAATCTTTTTGGTGGTGAGTGGAGCAACGGAGTCAAGGCTTTTCTTCAGTTTGCTGATAAAATGATTAAAAATCAAATCGCAGGGTGCAGGTAAAATCACAGGGGTGCATTCGTCATTAGCAGTTTTTGATTAGCATTCTTGAACATGACACAATCTGATCATATCCAGATCTTAAATTAAAAACCAATGATTGATGCAAAACTCATTTGTTGCTTTGGGTTTGCTATTTTCAGGTTATTTAATCTAAACTTTTAGTTATGTAATTTTTTCTTCAAGTAATCATTCAAGACAAAGAGAAGGTAATAAGGCAAAGACCTGTTATTGGCCACTAGTGAAGTGTGTGATTGTCATGCTGCCAAACAAACCTCTTCTCCGGCACGCCACACTTGTGGAGCTTCCTGGAAACTGTGACTGTAACAAAAGCAGAGATCAGATGTGGAAAGGGGTTGTTCAAATGTGACCGGTCCAAATTAGAGGAACAATTTGAAGGTAAATTATTATTACTAATCCTTGATAAACAAAGATCTTAATATTAATGTTTCTCTGAAACAGAAACTGAAACAGAAACTCTGTTGATATGATTTTGCTGTAGCAATTTTAAATTTTGTACCTCTCCATAACTGAGATGTAATATTTAATCACAGTTAACAAAGCAACAGAAGAAAACCTTTTCTGTCTTACTAAAAATGACATCACTGAGTTAATCCCTGAAGTTGGTCCAAAGGTAAGATTCAGACGCAGTCTTGGGCAGTTAAAGGTAAGTCTGTCACGGTTCTGGGTCTCTGTGACCCAGCATTTTAACTTCTTGTATTTTATATTGTGGTTCTGAGTCCTTGGTTTTGCTGTTTTGTGGGAAAACAGGAGGTGAATCACTCCTCCTGTTTTCCCACAGTGTTTACACTTCAGTCTGTTGTTGGTGACTTTTTTGTGGCAACTGTGACACTTAGTAGTAGAACTGACATACTACACTAACTATATACTCTTTTCTGAGGAGGCTGAGGAAATTTGATCAATTGATCGGTCAAGATCCTCAGCAGGTTCTACAGCTGCACTGTGGAGAGCACCCTGACCAGCTGCATCAATGCATGGTACGGCAGCACTATTGCTATGGACCGCAAACAGCTGCAGAGAGTGATAACAACTGCGGAGAAGATCATTTAAAGATGCAAAGAGACTAAAATGGTTAGGGTCAGGAGGTCAAAGGTCAGAGCTCCTGTGGGTCTGAGGGCAGCCTCACGTTGGAGAAGGATGGAGGAGTCTGACCTGAGCCAGTGTTTGACATGAACACATCAGCACTGCTGTCAGTGAGCCTAACGACAGCCGTTAGCATCATTTCAGTGTTTCAGTCATAAGAACACTTCCTGTCACTGTGGTGGTTACAGTGACATCATGCAGTTTGTGCTTTGACCTCCAGAGGGCGACAAATCAGCACAGACAGAGAGCTCCATTCAAACTTTGCTGCCATCAGTAATAATTCTTCAAATATAATCATCAGTGTTTGAGCAGTTATGATATCAGGGACAATCTAGACATGTGTGACAATACTGAACATATCACATGACACACCTTAGACATCATGTGATTCGCTTTTTAAGTTCTTATTTTCTGGCTATGTAATTACCAAACAAGTGCGCAGGTGAGATCATTTGGTTGTTCACTTGACTGGCTTGTTCTTATATCTTTATAGACATTGACAGACCACGTGACTTTCGCTCATTGCATGCCGTGAACTCGTGGCAAAACAATCCAAGTACCTGCATCAAATGCAAGCATTTGCAGCACCGCAAAACGTTCATTCTTCGGTTCCAATAAATTCTTGCTTTTTCTTTGCCCCCCAAAAAAGTTATGTACAAAACGAAGGAGAACAATGCCGGTCCGTACAAAGACAGACTTGATGAAAAGACAAAGAAAAGATACGAGGAAAAAATCAAAGGAGTGAAAGGGTCAGACCCTTACGAGCACACAGAGGGACAAAAGACATCAGCGTGCTGCCCAACTTCACCACGCTCATATTTATAATCATACGGTTCTTGGAGTGAGTGCATACACTCATGAAGTTTAGTAACTTCAGGTCACTGCAACAAGCCCAGGTACAGTTTACCGACGGATGGGTACAGGATCTTGAAATGCACCGTGTAGAAAGTAAAGACCATCGTACGTATCATAAGTTTACCAGTCTCACAAATTGTCTTCATAAATACACATTCGTTAACCATTTATTAATAGGACCTTTGAGCTCAATGGTAATTAATTAGTAGTGGAAATAATCTCTGGTAGCATCACAGAAATGTAGCAGTGACAATAATACTGTATGCTGTAATCGTACTGGACAATTAGTGATACAAAAAACCTGTTTTATCCTGTGAATAAAAGTATATGTTTTTGTCAATGTGCCATAATAACAGAAGCGAAACACAATATTGTGTCAGGACAATTCACTATTTATGCACAATAAACAAAGGAGCATAGCGCGACAATTTCTGTTCAGCGCCAGACTTGCTTGTAACCTATATCACCAATTATGTTAAGAAAAATGACGCATTAACTACAACAGCAGACTGACCTTTGTGTAAATGCTTGGAGCAGACTAACCTGTGAGCTGGAGTGTTCTGGGACGTTATATTTGATCTTTGAATGGCTGCAATCCAGTCGCCTCTTTGTTACTTCGGAAACATGGCTCGAACAATTTCTCTTCAACGACGTAATCCGATAACAACCGATCTCTTTACCCGTCGGCTTCCCGTAGCTGTCATGCGACCGGCTATTGCAGTTAATAATACAACAGCTTCTTGACATTTTTTGGGTTTCTTTTTATCGCTGCGTGACTGATTTCAATTAAAAGCCTGCGTGCGCTAGTACCTCTTGCCACGAGTTCCCAGAATTCTTTGCGGTTTTACCCCTGAGTGACGTCACATTTTCAATCTCTATATTCTAGCTAGCCCATGGTCAAGAAATGGCCCGCCTGCTATTGCTTGTAATCTCCTTCCATCACCAACAGGGGATCACAATCTCAAAAAATTCCACATATTGATGCAGTTGAGAGACGTGTAGTCTTTTCTAAGGTAATTACAAGGTAGGGCACACTAGCGCCACCAAGGGAGGAGGGTGGGCAGCTTCAAGTGTAAAGCAAGGGTTGTCAAAAAGTGGACTGAATGTCATGGACATTCCCCATCTTTCAGTACCCAGTGAGAAAATATTGTATAATCTCTTCTATAATGTGGTTGCACATCATTCTTGCATCTAATGCTTAGTTTTCTTATCTCAGCTGTAGTTCTGTTACAATTTGGAGAACCATCCATGGAACCAGGTGGGTCAGCAGCCACGTCCCCTTTATGTTGTTTGTCCAGAAAAATAAAAAATAAGTAAACAAAAATAAATAACATTTTCTATGCACATTGTGTTTAATCTGTGTGATGATGCTGCGCTGAATTTTTAGACATTCCTGTGAACAACAGTATATAACCTTAACGTGAGGAAAATGAAGGGCTCGCTCAGAGTCAGCGATCTGAGAGCCAGACCAGCCAAAAGCACTCCTGCACCGTGAGTAGGTGGGTTAAACCATACTGACTTGTTTCAGGTGTCAACGTCTTGAATCTTTCTTTGGCACAATGAAGATGATTTGGTTCAAGTTTTACAGAGTTAATCTTGGGTTTCATTCTTTTGGGGTCTTTTTGGGTGTTTCTGGTCTCTTGTCAGTTAGGTTCCTCTGTGTCATCCCCGTGTCTCCTGTGAGAGTCTGTCGCGTCCTCTGTGTTTGTTTCAGGCTTTGCTTCTCCTTTCTCTGTCTTTGTCAAGGTCTCTCTGTCATGTCTGCTCGAATCAAGTCCACACATCTTAGTCATAGTTTCAGTGTTTGTACATCTGTTTTATTTTGACTGTCTCTTGAGTTCGGTGCGTTCAGTTTTGCTTCCCCCGTCTCGTTACGTCTAATTTGTTCCTGCCATGTTCCCATGTGTTTCCACTTCGCTCTTCACCCCACAGTGTCATCTTTGTCTTCCTCAGTCCTTGGTCAGAGCATGTATTTCCGTGCACCGAGTTTCTAGTGTCTTTCCAGTTTAGGTTTTTTTCATTGGTTCATTGGTTTGGTTTTCTTGTTTCGTCTATGTTTGGTAATCAGCCTTTGTTATCGTTACTCCCTGCCTCTGTTTGTCTGTATTTGGGTTCTCCCTCTTTCCGCAGTTGATTTCTCATATAAGAGTTGAACATGATCCAAGTTCACATTTTTTGGTTCTCAGCCGGGGTCTGCCTGTCTTTGTTTTGTTGTCAGAAACTTTACATTTAATTCAGTAATCTGATATCACGTTTTCATGTACAAGATGCAAACAAGTATGGTTTCAGTGTCATACTGGAACCACTGAAAGCCAAGAGGTAAATGGTCTGTATTTGTATAGCGCTTTACTAGTCCCTAAGGACCCCAAAGCACTTTACACATGCAGTCATCCACCCATTCACACACTGGTGATGGCAGCTACATTGTAGCCACAGCCACCCTGGGGCGCACTGACAGAGGCGAGGCTGCTGGACACTGGCGCCACCGGGCCCTCTGACCACCACCAGTAGGCAATGGATGAACTGTCTTGCCCAAGGACACAACGACCGAGACTGTCCAAGCCGGGGCTCGAACCGGCAACCTTCTGATTACAAGGCGAACTCCCAACTCTCAAAGTAGCTGAAGATAAAACAGAGAAAAACATGAAGGTGATTTTCCTGGATTACAAGGAGACCTCCCAACTCTTGAGCCACGATCGCCTCGTAGGTTTTTACTGTATGATGGGCAGGTGTGTGGTCCAGTGGCTCACTGGAGGTTATCTTGGAATGAACACAGTTCTTTGTGTTAATGAGTCATTCAGCAGCTGCCATGTCTGTTGCCTGTGCTTGATTGAGAAGAATGATTCTCAAATCGTACACAGTGATCCTAAGTGGATCCTTTGTGAAGAAGATGGGTTTAAATTACATTGCCAGTCTCTCCAGAAAACCCATACTTGTAGTCCACATGTGGTTAGAAAAAACAAAACAAAAACCCCACACCGCACTGCAACTGACTGAAATGAAAGGCTTGGGTGGAGCTCTGACTGAGCTGTCTGTGAGGTGGAGATGGGAAGGCGGTGGGTTGCACGAATGAGAGTCTAAGTGGGAGAATGAGGAGACTGATTGGCTCAAAGAAGGCAGGCAAGAAGAAGATTGGACTAGAGCAGAGGTGTCCAACTCCAGGCCTCGAGGGCTGGTGTCCTGCAGGTTTTAGATCTCACCCTGGGTCAGCACACCTGAATCACATGACTAGTTCATTACCAGCCTCTGGAGAACTTCAGGACATGTTGAGGAGGTCATTTAGCCATTTAAATCGGCTCGATCCTGCAGGACAACGGCCCTTGAGGCCTGGAGTAATGGTTGAGAGTGAAAACGTGGGAAAGTGGTAGTGATGTGAAGAACAGATAAGCAGGCATATGAGTCATTACAGACCTTCCTTATTGAACTTACACATAAACTTCATTAGATTTTTTGTGTCTGCTAAACATTTAAGAACTTGTATAGAAATTTGACACCTAATCATTGCAGGGAACGTTGACCTCTTTCAGGTTAAACAAATATCCTGCTACAAAGCATCAAACTGATATTTAAACTGTCACTACGAAACCTTTACCTCAAACAAAATGAGTGTAGGCTGATTACAACGCTTTCTTTTGTGGATGGGAATGAGGGCAACCATGAAATGCTGGAAATGATCTTGTCAGAACAGGTTTTCAGAAGTAGTTAAAGTTGATTGGCGATTTTCATGACAGGTGAGGGTTATGCATGATTATTTATCTGTTGTTTGTTTTCTTCCCATATGCACCCCTCCCACAAATGCACACAAAAGTACCCACATTCAGTTGTATACACACTTACATGCAGTGTGTACGTTTCTGTGTATACATGTACATGTCACGTAGGACTTCCAGTGTGCCTTGTCTTGCTCTGTCTTGTCTCTGATTTAATCTTGTTGTGTATCTGTCTCTGTTGTCTCGGGACTAGTAAACAAAAGTATAGCACAGAATACACTCACAGGCCACTTTATTAGGTACACCTGTTCAACTGCTCACTCATGTGTATGTGTCAATCACATGGTAGCAACTCGGTATGCTTAGGCATGCAGACATGATCAGTCTGCTAAATTTGAGAGGAATACAGCCAGACTCCTTTGAGCTGATAGGAAGGCAACAGTAATTCAAGTAAAAACTACAGTTACAACCAAAGTAGTGTCTCTGAACACACAATACATGGACCCTTGAAGCAGATGGGCTGCAGCAGCAGAAGACTGCACCTGGTGGCAACAAGCTGAGACTACAGTTTATATGGGCTCAGCAAAATAGCAAAAAATTAGAAAAATGTTGCAAAGTCTGGTGAGTGTCAACTTGTGCTGCAACATTCACAGTAGAGTTATAATTATGCACAAATGACATGAAAATATGATCAGGGTGCTGCTGCTGTGGTATCAGGGATATTTGCTTGTTGCACTTCAGGTCTCTGAGCTTCTATACATATATATGCAACAATATTAATATGCATTACTTTTATTGTTCATAATTATACATTTAAATATAAAAATACACTTTTAAACATGAGTTAGTTCCATAATCCATGAGGGGAAAGTGGAAGCCAAACCAGCCACTCTAGCCATTTCACGTTGACCAATACCTGTTAAACCTGAGCAAGCACACCCCTGTGCAGAGGTTGTGCAGCAGAGGACAAACAAACTTTGCTTAACCTACTTTTTTTGCATGACTGTTGGAGCTGGGATATTTGGTTATACTCAGACTGCTGTGTGACTTTCTGCTGTTGTTCATGAGATGTTTACCACCCAGAGTTCTTTCTCTCTGACTGCAGTCTTGTGATTTCACACAGACCATAAATAAACTTCAACTAAAGTCATTTTCCTCATTTACACGAGTGCTCACTCCAAAGCCGAATCCTGGCTTGCAGCACGTGTTGGTGACCAACACGGCACCGGGAGGAGGGGGCCAGGCCTGCCACACGTCAAACACTTTCTGCTTCATCATCCACCCCCTGTCCCCAAACACGAGAGCTCCCACTCTGACTCCAGTAGATGAGTGTCTACAGCGGTGTTGTGTGTCTGTAATAAATGTGCCTGCCATATTTGGTATTTGTCTTGAGAGAGAACAGGAAATGCCAGATTTGGAAAACCTTTTAGACAAAAACTGCTAAAATGTAAAGGTCCCCTTTCCTTTCTGCCTTCTAGCACTGATATTAAAGCATAGCAAGAACATAAAGTAGGCCTGCCCTTTGTTTTAGGACTACAAAGTGGGATGATAAAGACAACAACGCATGCGTGCAGAGCTACTCCCGTTCATGCGGACCGGAAGTTGCAAGAAAGTTTTACGCAGAGGGACTCATCCTGTCCGCACATTCTATCTGTGGTTTATCGTCAGCGTTTGGTGCTCTAGTTAAAGGACGTTGCCCTTGTTAAACTTCAACCGGAGAGGTCAGTTTATGTACTTGTGTTCTCCTTGAGCCGACAGCATCTTAGCAGCTGGAGGGAAACAAGGAGGATGGAGGTGAGCGAAGTGTCTTTGCTAGTATCTTTGAGTTAGCTTGTTTCCCTGTGAGGAGGTGAAAGCCTCTGTCACAGCCACGGGAGCTGCTGTAGTTGCGCTCGCCGTCGTACCTGTAGCACATATTGGCCCTTTAATTAAAATTCCGTGTCTCCGCTTTGAATTTATCAAAGCTGCTTTTTACAATGTGATGTGAGCGAGCTAGCACAGGAGAGGAAATGGGAAGAAGCGCGAGGCGTTCAACTGTCGGCGCGAGAATGACTGAACAGGAGATTCTGCATGATAAATAAAACCTGTGACATAAGTCTGTTAATGCTCAGGACCTGTTCCACACACGGGGAAAAACAAGCAAGTGTTACTCATTTGCATATTATTATATATAAAATAATAAATATAGATTTAATAAATAATTAATGTAAATATCAAATACAGAACTGTCTTCTAACCTTTCTAACAGTCGCCTGCTATTCTCACAGTAGTTTCATTCACTATTTATCTGCATAGACAGAGATTTGATTTTTTTGTTTTTTTTGGATTGACTTTGAAGGCACCATGTCGAGCTGTAATCCAAGTACTTAACCAGACCAGCTACGTGGTTCCTCTTTTATAAACGTTACCCACATGCATGGCTTTGTTCCTCGATCGTGGTCCATGATGACGTGTGGTTGCAAGACTTCTGGGAGAGAGGTTTGCCTGTAGCTGTAAAACACTGCGCACCTACCCTGAGGAAACTCTATGCCGTATGATTTATTCAGCAAACCTTTCCCCCAGTACACCAGACTTAATGCAAGCCATTACATAAGCTGGTCAGAGACCAAATATTTACTCGAAAGTTGCAGCATTGCAAATCAAACTGAAATCTTTGTCGGCATAGCAAAGGGCTTTCTTATTATCGTCACCCATGCTTGTAGAAATCATAACTATCTTGTCATGTCTTGTCCTCGCTTGCTCTGAAAAGGTTTAAGGAATGAGGATATACCAGCCGAGAAGAAAAAGCGGGAGAGAATAAACTACACGGGACATAGATTCTCCGCCAGCCCTCCGGCCTCTACCATGGAGCAAGAAGAAGAAGAAGTGGTGGCTGCAGCAGCTCGAGAGGATGAAGACTCCCAGCTGATTTACAGGATCGAGCGTCCTGTCTACAATGAAACTCTGATCCAGGCACAGCTTCTTAAACGCAAAGAAGACACCACCACAAATTGTCAGAAGCTGGCAGAAAAGTTCCAGTAAGTCTTTCTCTGGACATTTCCTGTTAACATGTCGTTGAACAGATCAGCATCGACATAGATCCACACACAAGATCCCAGTGTGCTGTGTAAACTGAAGCCAGAAGCCAGTGGGAAATCTGTGGGAGTTGATGTGCAACCTTCGAATGTCCTTTATTTGAGTGGAAAAATAAGACGTTTAAACACATTACATTGCAAAAAAGCTCCAACACTGATCTTCAAATAGATTATGTTGCATTCTAACATTTAAAAACAAATGAAAAAGTTATTCAGAGCTAAACTGCACAAACCCGGGATCCTCTGTCCCTGCTTTCTATTTGGGAACTGATGCAGCTGGGCAAGCAAAAAGGGGGAGAAGTCGGGGGTTAAACAAGTCGCCCGAACAAGGCTGGGAAATGACATGTTGATGCCAGCTCACTGGCAATTTGGGACTGAGACAGGTGGGAGGGCTTACTGAGGGGAGCTGAGGAGGAGGAGGTCTTCATACAAAAGCAGAGATGTGCTTTGGAAGCGTACAGCGAGCAACCCGGGAGTTAGTGAAGAACGGGTCTGCACTCATAACCATCCACAGGACGCAGGGGGTGTGACAGAGCTCAGGGTGGGAACCGACACAGTGACACGTTAGAGTCATTTCTAGAGATGCTTTCTTGTCATCTTGCAGAGGGAACAACAAACGTGTCATAAAGTTGTAAAACATTGATGTTTCTTAAATAACTCTTGGCTGTAGTGCAGAGTGAGGGTGAATGTTGGGGCTTAAATCTGTAACAGCAGAACAAATATTGCTACATCACTGAAATGATATTTCTGTGGTGTAAGAATGAACAAATATCTGTTAACCAGTGTGAATCACGTGGTGCTGCTATTAAAGGTATAGGAGGGATATTGTGAAGCACGAGTCATACCAAAGTTCAGCTAACACGAGGGGGCTTCTTGAATCCTGCAGCATGAAAGTGACTCCAGAAAAACTTTGTCTGTGGAGGCTTTTAAAAATCTGCTTGGTGTTGAATATCCACAGGTGTTCTTCAGAGAAGGCCAAGGCAGCAGCTCTGAGCTTCATGCCTATTCTCTCATGGCTGCCGTCGTATCCAGTCAAGAAGTACCTCTTTTCAGACGTGGTCTCAGGTCTCAGCACGGGAGTCGTGCAGCTTCCACAAGGTCAGTGAACTGTGCAGCAGCGCCGTGTGAAGCACCGAGGCTGCGAGCAGGGCCGGCTGCGGCTCCAGAGGAGCAGTTTCTGCTTCATGCTGACTCTGTTTTGGCATCGCTGACACTTTGACACTGTGATGGAGTCACTGAACCTCCAGGATTGTTTATTTGGAAACGTGTTATCTTCCCTGCTCCACAGGACTAGCCTACGCTATGCTGGCTGCGGTGCCTCCTGTTTATGGTCTGTACTCCTCCTTCTACCCGGTCCTGCTGTACACCTTCTTTGGCACGTCCAGACACATATCAGTAGGTGAGAGAGCCGTCTCTGTCCTGACCTCATGGCCCTGTGTGACCGGCTCTGCCCACGTACAAGAAAACAGTTACAATATGCTCGTCATTGTTCCATAAGCTCCGCCCTCTTATGTACTCCCTGCCCCCAACACACACACAGCAGAAAATTTCATGTTCTGTACAGAGGAGAGAAATTAAAGGTGCCGTCGCCACAGTGATCCCCGACCTAAATATTTATCAAAATATTTATTTATTGTTTGAAATCGATCCAAACAGACACACCCTGACACGGTCTGACGTCTCCTTTCAGTTTAGTGTTAAATGTAAAGTTGGTGTTAAGGTTCTCGCCAAGAAAGAAGATTTTAAATAAGATGTATAAGAAGAAAATGATTGTATATGAAGGAAACTGCTGCTTCCTGGATGTGGCACTGATTGCTGGCTTCTTCATTTTCCAGCTTGATGTTCGTTTGGAATAAAGAAACCATGGAAGCAGCTCCTGTTTCACTGCAGCTGTGTGCTCGGCCACGGCTGCTTCCTCACGTCTAACAGTATTTCCAGTAATGCTTTGCTGCCTATTATGAGGATAGGAAACTATAGCTGATTTGTTTCCAGCCTGACTCTCCTGACATTGTCCAGAATTTGTCTCTCATTGGCTCCACCTCTGTTCCTCATGTCTGCTTTCAAAAGATGGTGACGTTCAGACGCACCGAGCTGTTTTCTTTTCTCGCTTGCTTTTTGAGAGAAAAGACAAATGTAGTTAAGATGATGTCATTTTTACATGGTTGAGCTTTTTATAGATTTCTTAATCCACATTAATGGTGTCACATTGAAGTCTTGCAGGCGACGAGTCACTTTCCACACAGCTGTGTCTGTAGTGACTGTGAGGTGCACTGGGTTACACAGTGATTCAGATTATGAGATGAAAGGTGTGGAGGAAATGTTTGGATGTGTGCTAACTGTGTGCTTAGCTTTCACGGGAGGATTGTGACATTTCAGCGACCTCACCCTGTGACAGCTTCCTTTCCTTGAAATGGGTCCAAGTCTCAAATGCCAGCTGTGACCTATGAGTCCCTCTGACTGTTGGACCCAATGAAGCACCTCGCAGACAGGAAGTGTTCCTGTAAAACTGTCACATGGTGAGGAAACAACACGTCACATTATGGCAGAGTAAGACACAGATGAGCCTGATGACAGCGCACACTTGATGAACAGCACCAAAGTGCTGCAGTGATGTTTGGTTTAGTGCAACTGTGTGTGGGAGAGGGTTTCCTGAAAAAGGACAGGTGCGATAAAAATATTACGTTTCATTTTGTTAAAGCCAACTGTGCTTTTATTGAACCTTCGTGGTCCTCTGCGTATGTGCGATGGTTTGGATATTTCTCTGTGAAGAACAGAAAGAGCTGAAAGAGCTCCGTGGTCCCACAGACTAAACCCAGCATCCTTGCAGACACAGTGCTTCATGTCTCTCACACTTTGCATAGTGAGATTCAGTTTCTGCCTTCCAGACGAAGGCTTCTGCTCCCACAGGGCAGATGATCCCGTCACAGCTGTGTTACTTTGTAGGTTACAGTTTGTCCTTCTGTTTGCAGTAGTGGTTCTGTCTGTGTGCACGCGAGGGTGGATGACTCTATCTACAGGTGCAGGTTCTTAAAGCAAATAAGAAAACCCCCGTTATCACATGATAGACGAGGTGTGTGTGTGTGTGTGTGTGTGTGTGTGTGTGTGTGTGTGTGTGTGTGTGTGTGTGTGTGTGTGTGGAGTGACGTCATGTTAAGACTCCATTCATATTTGACTGACATCCACCGAGGTCTTCAAGCTCCACTAGTGATTTTATTGGTTAAAAACTGACAGAACCTTCTAACTTAAACTGTCATTCATACATGTGTGTTGATATTATACAGACAGTGCTGTATACATGCTGCTTTCCTTCTCACTGAGTGTTTATGGGGACGTTATTACCTGATCTTCAAACGTTCCTAAAATGTTTTTAAAATTCTGATTAACATTGAGGAAGTGATGCTGGGGCTCACATCTGCATCCAAATGTCACCTTTGACCTCTACCTTTAAAGTAAATACTGCCCACAGAGGCTTAACCTTGTGCTCTGGTTTTAATCCAAGCAGGTTTAAATGTTTTTAGTCTCTTAGGCTGCGTTCACTCTGCAGGTCTTGATGCTCAATTCAGATTTTTTTGATCAAATCCGATTTTTTTGTCTGCTCGTTCACACTACAAATAAAATGCGACAGCAAACGCGCAAAAGAAGACGTCACACACAACGCGCTCTGTTTAGACCCAGAGCAACAGTATTGTTTTTTGCTTTAAGTTATTTTCTTATTTACATAATAATGTCGATAACCTAATAATGATCCTTGTTGCTGTTTTAGAGAGAAGTGGTGCTTCAAAGGATAGCTGCAGATTATACAGTACAAATAAAATGTTCACGTTTCTCCAACGTTGTCTTCCCAACAGTTTCACTGACATCTACACGGGATGGCCAGGAAGCGTTCACCATGTCTTCTCCGGCGCTGATAATTGGCGTCTGTCTCGTGTCAGTGACGTAAAAGACGGATTTAATGCGACATGACCATCAAACAGCAGTCGCTTTCTAAAACATCGGAGATGTATTGGATTCAGGACCACATATGAAAGTGACCCAGGTCGGATTTGTGCCGTTCACACTGTCACACCATGATTGGATAGATGGTCGCATAGGGTCAGAAAAATCGGATTTGATGCGCTTTCGCCTGCAGTGTGAACGTAGCCTGAATGATAATCAGCATGTACCCACATCATTTTTGTGAATTCGAAAGTTTAGTAAATGTAAAAACAAAACAGCAAAAACTGCAACATTATAACCCCTCAGAATGTGTCTCCTGTGGAAGGTTTTTAAAATCTGAGCTTGACAGATGTTGTAAAACTTCACTTTCTAACATCTTCCACAACTGGGATTGTAAAACTCGCTGCCTCTAACTATGTAAAGACTGACATAAGCAGCAGGACTGAGATTTCATTAAACCCAGCCTCAGTTGTCTCACCAATCTGGCTGCTTTCTTTTCTCCAACGCTGTCACGCTTGTCTCGATTGTCAGTTTAAATCCGTCCAACAAATGGGTCCAATAAACTAGACCTGCTCAACCCTTTGAAGCTGAGGAGCTAATCTGCAAAGATTGTAAATCACTGCTGGCCAAAATCTGGCCTGACATCAGGTTGCTGTGGGAATGATGACAGAGAACGAGAGGCAGGACGGCCTTTACCGTCACAGGGTGGTGAGAGGAAAGGCCGGTGCGAGCACAAGTCTGCAGTTTCTGTGCTGCGTTTGAGCGCTCGTTGTACTCGACATCAGCTTTGACCCCAGCCTATCATAGCGCTGCGTTTGTGTCGATGACCTGCAGGTACCTTTGCTGTCATAAGTCTGATGATTGGGGGCGTCGCTGTGAGGGAGGCACCAGACAGCATGTTTATGAATATCAATGCTACTGGATCCAACGCATCTGATGCCATCAACGTGGAGCTTCGTGATAAGAGCAGGGTCCAGGTGGCCGTGATGGTCACAACCCTGGCGGGACTCATCCAGGTCAGCCTCCCACCTGCAGAGCAGCCGTGGCTAATCTGTTTATCCAAAGCAGCAGCAGCATGTCTGAATCACTGTTGATGTATCAACTCGATTTTAACTGTTTCTGTATTAAACATTGTTTTTCAAAAACAGAATGACCCCCCTCTTCTTCTGCATTCCTTTCAGATTGTTTTAGGTCTTCTCAGGTTTGGCTTTGTAGCAATCTACCTCACCGAGCCCCTGGTGCGAGGCTTCACCACAGCAGCATCCATGCACGTCGTCATCTCCCAGCTGAAGTACTTGCTGGGGGTGGAAACGCAGCGTTATTCTGGGTTTCTCTCTGCTATTTATGTGAGTTTTGAGAGGCCCTGTCTTTCTCCTTCCCAGAA
The DNA here is from genome assembly GCF_057382275.1 of Copadichromis virginalis. Taxonomy (NCBI): domain Eukaryota; kingdom Metazoa; phylum Chordata; class Actinopteri; order Cichliformes; family Cichlidae; genus Copadichromis; species Copadichromis virginalis. The sequence goes on from NC_140634.1 coordinate 441,720, forward strand.
TAGTCAATGAATCGCTAACACTCACCTTTCTGTCACTGCAGAGTGTCAAAGCAGTGCTCAGCAGAATCACCAGCACCAATATTGCCACTTTCCTTCTGGGGCTCGGGTGTATCATCTTCCTTTACGTGATCAAAGTTCTCAACGAGCGCTTCAAGAAGAAGCTGCCCATTCCCATTCCTGGAGAGATCATTGTGGTCATCGTGTCCACGGGCATCTCCTATGGTTTGTCGTTATCAAAGGAGTACAAGGTCCATGTGGTTGGGAACATACCAACAGGGTAGGCCGCACACTCTATTTGTTTAAGTGTCTTTTGGTTTAAGCTCGTGTTCTCTACACGTATGTCACAGAGGTCTACAGATGTTGTCTTATTGGTTACAGGCTTCGCCCTCCTGCTGCCCCAAACATCTCGCTGCTGCCCAATTTGGTCACAGATTCTTTTGCTATAGCGATTGTAGGATTCTCCATGGACGTCTCGCTGGCCAAGATCTTTGCCCTGAAACATGGCTACAGTGTGGATGGCAACCAGGTGAGTGTGTCCACGGGGTGAGCTGCCGATGAGCCTCTGGCCTGTGTGTGACTAAATGTTTGGTTAGGACACTTTGGGTCTTCTGGATGACGGGACGTCCTCTAGCTGTTTGCTGCAAATCTTGTAAAGTTATATTTTTATCCTGCGCGCTGATATTGGAAATGCTGCTCACAAAAAGGTTCATTGTTCCAGTTTGTTGGAACGTGTTCATTTCATTGAACACTGAGTTGTTTGGAGCGTTGTGTAGTTGCCTGACTGTACTATTCGTTGAAGACTGAGCAAAGCGTGTCCTCCAGTGACACATAGCTGACAAATAAATGCAGGTCACGCATTTAGCAAAGCACGACTGTGGAAAATATACGGGTCGCATTTTCCTGAAATTGTCCAAAGCTGACGTGTGAAAATGTTGTTGCAGAAGGACTTTCCTCTCTTTTTCACGGTTTTCCTCCACGTGTCCACTTTCAGGAGCTCATTGCACTCGGTCTGTGTAACTTCATCAGCTCCTTCTTTCAAACGTTTGCCGTCACCTGCTCCATGTCGAGGAGTCTGGTCCAGGAGAGCACAGGAGGCAAAACACAGGTGACACACACGAGCTGCAGGAGTGATTACACTATCTAAATTGGTGCTGTAAAGCTGTTGTTAGAGTGAGAGGTGTGTTGATGGAGTTATTGCTTTTTATGTGTGCTTTAGATTGCAGGGCTCCTGGCGTCGCTGCTGGTGCTGGTGGTGGTGGTGGCCGTCGGCTTTGTCTTCGAGCCGCTCCCTCAGGTGAGTTCCTGTTTGATGTTTGGGCGTGACCTGTGAGCCTGCACACACCTAAATGTCGTCTTTGGCTCTCGTTTGCTTGTGTTTCTCAGACTGCGCTGGCTGCCATCATCATGGTCAACCTCATAGGGATGTTCAAGCAGTTCAGAGACATTCCCAGTCTGTGGAGGACCAGCAAGATTGAACTGGTCAGTCTTTAAAACCAAGCTTAGCTGACTTAAAGTGCACCGTTGTTCTGAGAGGTGTGTATGTGAACCCGAGTGAATACACAGTGGAGAAGCTGAGGTTGCAGACAGAAGTGTGACTATAATGTGCAGGAGTGGAAACGATCAGATAAATGCACGTCGTCTGAAGACATTTGCTTATGTAAAAACTGCTTTGGTCTTGCAAAACGCTTCCTCTTCATGCTAGTTTCATGTTACTTTCTTTTTTGTCCTCTCAGGCCATCTGGGTGATCGCCTTTATCGCTTCTGTGCTGCTGGGACTGGACTACGGCCTCCTGGTGGCCGTCACATTCGCCATATTGACAGTCATATACAGGACACAGAGGTAATGATTCGAATATGTGTTTTTCCTTGAACTGAAGCTTAAAGGCAGCTGTGAGAGTTTTCAAAGAGCAGGTTTGATTTGTGCTCTGAGCTGTTTTCTTTCTCTTCCAGCCCTAAAACTTCCATCCTGGGTCACGTCGCTAACACGGGGCTCTACTGTGACGTCGACGAGTATGAAGAGGTAAATGTGTGAGGAGAGAAACCTGCTCCGTGTGAAACATCCACACTGACCAAGCTGGCTGTTTGTGTTCTCAGGCGGCTGAATATGAGGGGATTAAGATCTTCCACTCCAACTCTTCAGTCTACTTTGCTAACAGTGACCTGTATGTGAACAGCCTCAAGGAGAAGGTAGCAGTGTGTTTGAGTGTGTGGAAGCAAACAGAAACCCTTTTGTGGGGGAAATGTGTGAAGCACTTATTATCACCTGACTCGGTCTGAGAGGAGCAGCGTGAGCGTGTAATCATCTGGTGGTAGATGCGAGCAGAGCTCTACTTTGAGATGAGCAGGAATCCGTTTGCTTGTGTTTTCACTGTCTTGGCTACAAATGAAGGTTTGCAGTTGTAGCCTGTTCACGTTACAGCTGAAGCTTCAACAGTTCAGTGAAAACGTTTCTACGTTTGTCATTTCTGCTTTTTTGTGTGTTCAAATAACTAAGAGCAAAGAATACATTTTAACTTTACTGTGTGAATTAAAGGTTTATCCAGTATCTAAGCACCATGTGGGAAATATTCCCAGCCTCTCCCAGTCTTAACCTAAGGAGTAACTGTGCCAGCTTTACCAGCAACACCTGATTCCTAGGGATCAGTCTCTGTTGCTACTGTGGTGGCATGTTGAGTCCTTAAAGGGGAAAAGAGTCCCGTTGTAAGACCATGGACTGAGCTCAGTGTTTACGAGTCACAGCCATGCCTGATCGCCTCAATAACACAAAGAGACGCTACAAGAGCTCAAAAAGCAACACGGTGCCACGACCAGCTGCAAAGGGTAACAGGGTCATTACGTTACTGCTTCAGAGCTTGGACAGTTGATGAAACTATGAATTCTGGGTAATTACGTTTTCACCTAGGTGCAGGTTTGGATAGCTTGTGTTGGTTAAACAATGAAATCACACGTTGAAAACTGCATTTTGCTTTTACTCAGGTTATCTTTGTGCAAGATTAACGCTTGTTTTGTGACAAATCAGGTGAAGCACAGATGTTACTGAAAGCAGTTGATCATGTGCTTCATGCTTATTGTGTTAAAGTAAAGACGTCGATATGTGTTTGTTTTGTAAACATTGTTTCAGTTCTCATTTTTGTTTTTCATATTCAATTCAGCTTTATTTACACAGCGCCAAATCACAACAACAGTCGCCTCAAGGTGCTTTATATTGTACAGTAGACCCTACAGTAATACAGAGAAAAACCCAACAATCATATGACCCCCTATGAGCAGCACTTTGGCGACAGTGGGAAGGAAAAACTCCCTTTTAACAGGAAGAAACCTCCAGCAGAACCAGGCTCAGGGAGGGGCGGGGCCATCTGCTGTGATTGGTTGGGGTGAGAGAAGGAAGACAGGATGAAGACATGCTGTGGAAGAGAGACAGAGATTAATAACAAGTGTATTATGTAATGTAATATGAATAATTATCAGAGAAAATGCCAAAATAAGAGGTGAGGTAATGGTAGAGGTAAACGAGTGAGGGAGAATGACGTGCTGAGTTGGATGTTAACAGCTCTGTTGTGATTATGTTGATCTTTACAGACGGGGCTAAACCCTGAACACTTACAAGCTGCTCGGAAAGCCCAAAAAAAAAGAAAGGAGAAGACGAACAGCAATCGGTCGTCTCCGCTGAAAATCTGTGCCAAGGTGGGTCGCTGTTTGTCTTTTGTCTATCCAAACTTTGAGCTTTGTCAACAGGTTAAATACACACTCATGTGACGGTCGTGTGTGTGTGTGTATATATAATATGTTTTGTGGTGCTGCTTTGTTTCTAGTACAAGGATGAGGCAGTGACTCATGACGTTTTGTCCCAGAGCCACGTGGCGGAGGATCAGAAGAACGGCCAGTTTGGCGACAGACATGGCGACTCAGAGGAGGCGGTCTTCCTTGAGCCTTTCAGCACAGTCCACTCCATCATCCTGGACTGGACGTCTGCAACTTTCATCGACTCAGTGGGAGCTAAAGCCATCAGACAGGTTCTGGCCCTTTCTCCAGCGCTGCACTGCACAGGAGCACCAGCTGCATATTTTCACTGAACTCCAGTCACTGTTTCATGGTGTAGAGCTCAAATACTAAAAACTATTATCTCTTTGTGCAGGTCATTAAAGAGTATGCCGCCGTAGATGTCCGGGTGGTCATAGCTGGCTGCAACAGTAAGTGACTATTAAGACTTTTCATTAGATCTGAAAATATCTGTGCACATGCTCTGTTTTATACGCAATACGTACAAAACGCAATTAAAACCCATCCATCCATCTATCCTCTTATCTTTACAAATTGCTGTGGGGACTATTTGTGGACCATGAACTGTTCATGAAACCAGATAGAGGACTGGTGCTTTGTTACACATCGTCCTGCAGGAGTTGGTACACTGTGGTCAGAAAGGCATGGACGTGGAAATATCCCTCACACTGTAGCACCACTGATTCAATGCAGGAGGAATCCATGCTGTTATGATGTTTGTACCAAAGTCTGCTACAGAAAGCCTGTGCATACTGCAACCTCAGGTTTCTGTTTGTCGCTGGGCGATGTGGCGCCCTGTGGTCTGATGCTGCTGTAGCCCATCTGCTTTCCAACACGAGGTGCATTCAGAGAAGCTCTTTGGTGGTAACACATGGTTATTTGAGTCACTCTTACCTTCCTGTCACGCTCGACACATCTTCTCCCAGAGAACTGCTGCTCGCCTGTTACGTTCTCTTGTTCAGACCGTCCTCTGTAAACCTCAGAGATGATTGTGTTGGAAAGTCCCGGGAACTTCTAAAGCACACCTGATATCTAGTCATGCCATGTTCATTCTGATGCTCGCCTTGAACTCCAGCTGATGTCTGCATTGAGCTTCTGCCATGTGATTGGCTGATTTCGATGTTTGCATGAATGAGAACATAAGGTCTGTAAGTGGAGACCTATAATAAAGACAAATTCCACACACTGGGGTCATAATGTAAAGGATGGAAACAGGCAACAAGCGCTATGACAGAACTCTGTTGAAAGTTTTGGTTTGAATGATTAAGCCTGTGGGTCCTGACAGACCTGTGCAAACACAGCCTGTGGTTCACAGACTGAAGCCATTCCTGCAGTAACAAACAGGACGCTCCTGTTCTGCACATTTGGGATTGAAAATGAGAAGATATCATTTGGAACCAAATGGTAAACATGTCACACGATATATTTACAGTTCACTTTCAGTATATTGGCTCACGAGCGCGCAGGATGTTTTCAGAGTGGCAGCTAGCCAGAAGAAGGCAGGGATGAAGCTGCAGCGGCTCGTTTCACACTGTAACAAAGCTGCTGTCCAACAAGTGAACACAGCAGGTTGCTTTAGTTGCTTTGTGTGCCCTGTAAATGGAACAAAGGTATCACTGCAGGAATGTCAGTGTCTGCACAGAACGTTTATTAGCCCCACTGCAGTGAGTCTTTCCTTCACTAAAGTCTGTTTGTGTTCAAATGGTTTGAAAGTGGTTGTTGTCATTGATGTAAATACTGAGCCTGCTGCATGCTTCTCTGCAGGAAACCTGCTGGCTGAACTGGACACCTTGAAGTTCTTCACTAAGGACCTGACCACAGACTTCCTGTTCCCCACCGTCCACGACGCCGTGCTCCACTGTCAGCACTCAAACTCTCACCCGTCTGTGGCTGCGGTCAGCGACACGACCTGAGAGGATGGGACGTGGTGGCGCTCTCACAACCTCACTGTGAACTTGTTTTCAGCTGAAATATCAGGAGTGTTTTTCAGTCTTGTTAAAGTTCCAAAGCAGCAAGAACATCGTTTTAATCAGAACCTTCAGGATGTGGCGTCCAGCCTGATTTCTCTGCAGTGTTGACGCTGCACTTTAGTCATGTTGTAGTTCTCACTGTTTGCTGAAGTACTTTTTAAAGCTGCAGCTTTGTCTACATGATGTTAGCAGGTACTGTTGGAGGCCTTGTTGTAAACATGTAATACTGACCACCTCATTATCACGCTGGTACCAAATTGTTACCTATAATCTGTCAATATGATTTTTGTTATTCTGATCTGGAATGACCTTTCCAGTCTGTTTGCAGTGTCATGTTGCCGTTACTGTACACTTGCATTGGTATGACTCATATATGAATGCAGTGGACAGCTTTAATTGTGCTGTTAGTGAACGACACAGGAGGCCTTTCAAGCTCCCTGTGCTTATTTTGTTAAACACTGAAACTGAAATCTGGAATAACTTTTATTTTTTAGTGAACAACAATAACAACAAAACAAAATCCTTTTGACTCTCTTTTTTTTGACAAAGCCAAATCAGACACAAGCACACACTCAGTTGTAGGTCATGTATCTGGGAGTGGCGCTGAACTTGGCGTATGATTTGATGACCTTGTTAACGGCTTCCAGGAAATCTTTCTCTGTGGCGATCTTCCTGCGGGCCCTGATGGCAAACATTCCTGCCTCGGTGCACACGCTGCGGATCTCGGCACCTGAAAGGAAGCACGATTTAAGAGAGTGCTCAGACTTTCAGAGAGCTATTAAACCTGTAGACGACCTTTATCCCACGCTGTCAAGCCATTCAAAACAGTTTGACTTGGCTGAAATACAGGATCGTGTTAAAGGACAGCCAAAACTCAGACTCTCATCTACTTTAACATAACATACTTCCAAGTTTATAAAGGGCAATAAGAAACCTTTCCAAGTAACAGGTTGCCCCCGTGTGGTCATACATCAGTACTACACTAAGAGGTCTGAACTCTTCTAAACTAACAAGAAGTCGATAAACAAATTGGAAAAATACTGGAAGTTTAGTGCAGCGGTCCCCAAGTTTTAATTTATCTCTGACAATATTTTCACAGACCGGCCTTTATGATGTCGCAGATCAGTAAAACAAAATAAAACCAGTACTGGTACCAAACACCGGGAAAACCAAACATTTCACACCCAAGCCTCAACTCTTACGGCTCGGTACCGGTCCGTGATTTGGGGACCGCTGGTTTAGTGTCTCTATGACAACGGCATTCTGAAGGAAAGGACAGCTGATGTATGCCACACCCACACGAGCAGGAAACACTAAAACAGATAAAGACGCAGCTGAGGGAGACTGACTCGACAGGAAGTAACGTCTGCTCTGCAGTCTTACCGGTGCTGTTGGGACAGAGGCGAGCCAGCAGCTCAAAGCGGATGTCTCTCTCCACACTCATAGAGCGGGCATGGATCTTGAAGATGTGGGTGCGACCCTGCAACGGCGGGTTTAAAGATGGTTGAATTGGACAGAGCTACATCAGAGAAGTGTAACACAGTCCAGTTTGAAACTCACCTCAAGGTCAGGCAGGCTGAACTCGATCTTCCTATCCAGACGTCCGGGCCTCATCAGGGCCGGGTCCAGCGTGTCCGGCCTGTTGGTGGCCATCAGCACTTTGATGTTGCCTCGAGGGTCGAAACCATCCAGCTGATTGATGAGCTCCAGCATGGTCCTTTGGACCTCGTTGTCTCCACCGGCGCCGTCATCAAAACGAGCACCTGGCAGGTTCAGAGGGTTACACGCTCAGAATGGATTTCTCTTCACGCTGGATTAAAAGGGCTGCTGCACGTCAGTGGATGTTTTTCTTTTTAAGTAATGAGACTAACCTCCAATAGCATCAATTTCATCAAAGAAGATCAGACAGGCCTTTTTGGTCCTGGCCATCTCAAAGAGCTCACGCACCATCCTGGCGCCCTGTGAACGAGTTCAGGAAAAGTCAGACGTTTACGAGAATCAACCTTCCTGATCTGAACTGCAGCTAATCTTTCTTTTCGTGAGCGCACCTCTCCCACGTATTTCTGCACCAGCTCGGAGCCGATGACTCTGATGAAGCAGGCGTCTGTTCTGTTGGCCACAGCCCGGGCACACAGGGTCTTTCCGGTTCCGGGGGGCCCGAATAGCAGCACACCTTTAGGAGGCTCAATTCCCAGATTGACAAACCTCTCAGGCTGGTGAGAAGAAAAAGACGACAAGTGAGCTCCCATGTGCAGAAGACAGTTGCTTCACTCGTGCCTCAGTGGTGGTTCTAACTTTGGAACACTCACATGGAGCAGCGGAGTTTCAACCACCTCTCTTAGCTTCTCAATCTGCTCCTTGCATCCACCAACATCACTGTAGGTCACATCAGGCTTCTCTTCCACCTAAAGCAAGTGGGCCAAGGAGTTATCACATGCAAGCAGACAGATAACCAAACAATCACAGAGTATCCTCGCCTCCCAACCTGCATCATGGTGACAGTGGGGTCGATTTTCGGAGGCAGAGGAATGTGGATCTGATACTTGTTTCTGTCAACCCTGGAAAAACAGAAAGGACACTAAACTTAGCTTACGGCTGACGGAACCTTCTGGAAACTATGTAACACCTCTAAATCATGTTTCTGCCTCACCCCACTCTCATGCCCTCCTCGATGTCAGTTGGAGCCACCTGGTCACTCAGGTCCACCACAAACTTGGCAAACTGTTTGACGTTGATGATGTATTTGGGATCCTCAGAGTCTGCATTGATGATCTTTGTGCATCTTTCAGAAAGAAATAAAGAATCATGAAGCTACATAATGGAAATGCTGTGGAAGGAAGTAGGAAAGCTAAGAATATTCCCGTCAGATTAACAGGAATGTCGCTCGAAACATCCCAAAGGGAAGATCAGCGATATAACACCACACTTTACATTTTGGTGATGTTAAAGTCGAACATTTACCTTGCTACCTGCAGCGGCTGCTCGCTCTGCAGTGTCTGCTTGTCAGCAGCTAGATCCCAGAGAGCCGGTGGAGCCAGGCCTGTGTCAGACTCCTTGATGCCTGTGCAATTAAAAAAAAACAAATCAGACACAAAGCATCTTGTGCAGCCCTCCAAAGTACCAAAACCGTCCATATATACTCCTCTGATAAAGCTGGACAACCGTTCCAAATTTAAGATGATCCATTTTCAACAACAATGCAGCCCTTTGCATTTTTTGGAGTTAAAGTCAACTAGACATGCCTTTTTAAAATCTAAACTGGCCCCATAGCTGTGGGTTGTGGTAGAAAAGGTGATCTCTCTTTGTGTGTTAAACTAGCCCAGAGTACAGGCTGGCACTGGGTGGCTGGGAAAGGCCAGCTAGACAGCTGCATCTGAAGTGACAGGCCGTGCAAGCACCAAATAATTAAACCAAGGAGTGAAAATACATGAGATTTAACTGGCACCTAATGAAACTAAAATGTCCAAATGTATTTGTGCAACAGTGTTATTGAGTCCTGTGCATGTTGCAGGATAATCAGTTAATATGCACAGGACCATGCAGCTGCAGTTATCATTGTGTCTGTAACTTGGGACGCACAATTTGCTAAACTTGCTGATTTTGTATTGTTTCTGGATGCGACAAAATTCATTCAGGATCAGGCTTTTTAGTTCAGAAGCCTTTTCTGATTTGCGTCTCCTGCTGGAATCAACGAGCGACCTTCCACTTGTCAGCCTAATGTGTAAACCACTTCTATGGAGCTACCAATACTTCCTGTACTACTGTTGGTTGTTAGAAATGAAACTGAGAATATCTGAATACATTTATAAGTTGTAATGGTGAATTCCAAGTAAAGAAAATCTAAGAAAGCCGGAGTAAAACCCCTGAGTTTGACCCAGTACTTGAAATCTGGTCAGACACAAGTGGCCTCCTAAGCTGGAATTTTTGAAGGTTTAGAAAGTTAGTTCGGCAAATGAGCTTTTCAAATAAATGCCGTTTTATTGCTTATGTCCGGTTTAATCACCAAGCCCAGTAAGAAGCTTACTGAGAACATCTTACTGCCCTGCTGTGGCACAAATGTACTTCTGAATTCGTCGCTCACCCGTCAGCTCGTTTATCTTCTTGAGCAGCTGCTGAATGTCATCTTCCACTTGTTTGATCTGCCTGGAATAGGTACTCTGACCCTGGTGGTGAACAGCAAGCAACACATTCACTCACTGTGGAATCATTTCCTTGACACTTGCTTGGTGTCGTGGTTTGAAAGCCATACTTACATATGTTTTGAGCAGAGCGATGTCCCCTTCATCCAAAGCTTTAAAAAAGAATCACAATCACATGAATGCGTTTGCACTCCGACACTGTTGTCGGACTGAGCGATGCAGTATACACAAGACTTTTTATTCCACCATCAACACATATTTATAACAACATGGTAACAAATACATTCAGCAGGAGCAAACTGTTTTCAACGAGCTAAGCTAACATTAGCAATGTTGCTAGCTGATATCGGCGCTTCCTTTCGGGAAATAATATCTTAGGGTTTAAAATAAACGATTTTAGATATACCTCTAATAGGGGAGTCACCCTTCTCCTCTTCCTTAATCTTCCTTTGGTCGTCTCCCAGATAGTCCGGCATGTCTAACGTGTGAACAAACTGTCTGGTCACGAACAATCAGGACTGCTAAACTCTACAATTACACAGCAGCTTTGGACTTCCGCCGCTATGCGCAACTTACCGGAACACACAAGCGGGAATTGTAGTGAGGATGTACCAGCTTTACGGGTTTAAAAAATATAATATTATCATGTTGTTCTGTTGGGGGCTACAGGAATCTTGTGCGTATCATTTTTACATCCTAATTATTAGAGAAACTGTATGACATGTTTAGCTAGCGGGGCCAGGTTTTAATCTACAGATAAATACCAAAACAAAAACGGCGGAACTACAAGTGACGAGGCGCGATGAGACACCCGGAGGTTTTAGCGGTGTGACAGCAGAGCTCGTTCTCGGATTGGCAGTGGCAAAAGGAGGCCCATGTGGTAGAGAGCGGGCCACAGACTGTAGCACTTTCTAAAGGTCTCACTTGATCATTCGGGCATCTGAATGTTCGCGTAACCTGCTTTGAAAATGCTGCTGGAAGCGTTGGATGGGGACGAAACGGTTGTCTACAGAGCAGCTGCCGGTAAGCACTGAAGGAGGTCAGAGGGAGGCAGCTAGTTGAGCAGGCACTCTTACACACTGATTGCTGCTCTGCGTGTTAGCATGCAGCTAAACAGAGCACACAGCAGGCTAACATTGCCGGCTAATTTGAAGCTCGGTAAAGTCTCTGCGTTTGTATTAGTTAGCCGTGTTGTGTCTCGGGTTATCCAAACGGCGTTTGTCGCCGGGTTCACTCGCTGCCGCCAGAGCGTCTCACCAGCTTCACCGGTTAGTTGGCTTCTACTTATAATAATTATTATTAATGACAGACTAGTTTGGAATTTCACAGCCTTTCATGTGGAGCAGTACCTGGCTGTTACGTAAGGGCTGAACGACTGTGACAGGCGTGAAGGTGGACACACGCAGCGCTCCCTGTTACTGACTGACGGCCGTTAAACTGTGACGGTGTCGCCGCACAGCGTGTCACATGTCGGTGCTGCTGATTCATCTCCAGTAATAATGCATTTTATACTTTTGTAGCTTTAAAATGACAAAGCAAGAGAGAGGCGACATGTTCAGTCAGTCACTGGGAGCGCTTCCTTTGGGACCTCTCAGCTGTGGGAGTTCTTGTTTGGAGGATCCTGAGTTCGCAGTGAGACTTTCCACCATGTTTGGGGCAGTGATGGTTGTGACACTCGCACTGTGCTTGCAGCTCTGCTTCAGTTCTTCAATAACCATAAGACTGTTCCCACCTCAAGCATATGACCCTGTCCTGTGTTCTCTGCATCGGCTCCATTTGTGCACTGATGATCAGCTGCATTCATGTATATACCAATCTGCTCAGCACTTTCAATTTTTATTTTATGTTTAAGTGTTTGTCTTACAGCATGTTTCACACCAAGTACTGCAGCAATTTCCTAATGTTGTAAACCTGCTCAACATTGGCAGTAAAACCCTTTCTGAGCATAGTCTGCTTAGTCTCTCTGAAGCTCTTTGCTGCCAAACAGCCTCTTAGTTTCCCAGCCGTCAATCATAGACTGTACATAAAAGACAGCCATAGCTGCCAGAGCCCTCCACCTTGGAGTCTTTCTAATGTAAAGCTTTGAAAAGTTGCAAACGCTTTAGCCCTAACATGCTAATTAACGCCTGAGGCTTTGCTAAAAATCTCTTGGCAGTGTTCAAGTTTAAGATAAGTAATGATTCGAAGTACTGAAACACTTAGTTTTACAGTGTCGTAGTAACAAAAAAGGGAGCAAAGATGCTTCATTTACCAAAATGTCTCTTCCTCCTCACAGCCTCTGCACAGGTTCAGGTGGAGCCCGTGGGTCGGTGGTTCGAGGCCTACATAAGGAGGAGAAACAGAAATGTGTCGTCTTCCTTCCAGGAGCTGGAGGAAGAGGAGTCGTCCTCAGAAGAGTCTGCAGATGAGGAGTTTCAGCTGGAGGAGTACTCCATGCTCCGAAAACTTGATCCTAAAGACTGGAAGGTATGTGACAATACATCTCAGCTGTTTGCAAAGAGATCCCTGCTTTCACATCGGTACTAAACGGTTCTTCTGTCTTAGAAGACAAACAAATATGGATGAAACATTTTTACTGAAATGTAACAAAAACTGAAATCATCAAAGTTCTGCTGTGATCCTGTTTATTAAAACATGATGGGGAGTTTGTTCAGCTGACCTGAGGGCATGCTCTGTAAGCAAAGTAGAATGTGTTGGGAATTTCAGAGTGAGGTTCCTGACAGCCCTCTCCACTTCCCTGTGATGTGTTTACAGTCTGGAAAAACTATTCAGTTGAACCGGTGATGGTGCGTGTTTTGCAGCACAGCCAGTTTTCCAAAGCCTTCGATACTCACTGTCTGTGGACGCTTATCTTTGGCCGTGTGTGTGTGTTTGATGGATGCACTGACACGCTGCACAGACGTGCTTTAATGATGCCTGAGTCGATGATAATTCACGTTAGCAACCGCTGCTTTGTTTGAATCCGTTAACGGTGTTGTGCTTTCCAAACAGAGGAAAATAATCCAGTTTGATGGATGAACTCTTTACTTTCTGCTGTTTCAGGGCTTTGGGTTTGTTGCACACCAGGCACATGCAGCACGTCATCAGGCCCCGTCAGGGCTGGACTTGCTTTTGCCTCGTTCTCTCAGCGGAGCGTGCATTTCCAGTGTCGTTCATTTAATTGTCTGAGATTAAAATGTGGTTCATCGTGAAGTCCTTTGAGTCATGTTTCTGAAACACACAATTATCCATTTCAAGCTTTTCTGGTTGTGCTTCTCAGTCTGACCTGACGTTTCAGTGGTTACGGTGCCGTGTGCTTACAGCGCAGTAGTGCATCTAATCTGTGAGTCACAGAACATTAGTTTAATGATCTCATGGTGAGGTGTTAACACCTGTGCCAGATCCTGCAGTCAGTGCCACTAAGACTTCGATTCACTGCATTAAGATGAAGCTGAAAAACCCAATCACAGGTGAGTTCTGAAATGCCTCGCAAACTTAAATGGTTTTGGTTCATCGCTACAAACGACAGTGAGCACTTCCTGTAGTGAAATGTATTCCACGTTAAAAATAAAGCGTTAGTTACAAGTAGACGGATACATGTGAAGGCGAGTTTTTTCTTTTGACTTTAGAGTTTATCTGGAACGAAAAGGCCGCACGTGGATTGTAGAAGACGGTGCAGATGTAATGTTTTAAAGTAAACCCATATTTACTGTACGGTGTTGGGACTAAGTGATTATTTGAAGCGGTGATCTGATAACAGGTGTAGCTGTTGGTGCTAACAGAGTCAGGGGAACAGGAACCCTGAGGGACTCCAAAGAGTTTGAGCTGCAATAATGTCGTTGAGCGTTACTGTCATGTGACACAGCATACTCTCCTGTAACCTGTCAGAATCAAGATCACTATGCTGTGCTTGGGCTCCCACACCTGAGGTACAAGGCGACACAGAAACAGATCAAAGCTGCCCGTGAGTATGTTCCCACCTACACGCGTGTTTCATGTCTCTGGTTTGTTGTAATGACGCAGTTTGATCCCAAGTCTCTGCCGTTTATCTGCAGACAAATTGATTGTGCTGAAGCACCATCCCGACAAAAGGAAAGCTGCAGGGGAGCAGATCGTGGAAGGAGACAATGACTACTTCACCTGCATCACTAAAGGTACGCAGTGCTGCAACTAATCGTCAACACAGACATTGTTTCTGGAATCTGCTGAACTAACTGACCCACCTGTTGAACCTCAGCTGTGGAAATCTTGTCCGACCCCGTGAAGAGGAGAGCCTTCGACAGTGTAGATCCTACCTTCGACAATTCTGTGCCTTCCAAGAGTGAAGGGAAAGAGAACTTTTTTGAGGGATTTGCTCCCGTTTTTGAGAGAAATGCCAGATGGTCTTCCAAGAAACATGTGCCCAAACTTGGAACCGCGGAGTCCTCTTTTGAAGAAGTGGATAATTTTTACTCTTTTTGGTAAGTGGAAGAGTGAGAGATGCTCCTTTGAATGAAAAAACGAGACAAACACAGGGTAAAGGTTCATTCTTTTCTCTTTGGTTAAAGGTACAACTTTGACTCCTGGAGGGAATTTTCATACTTGGATGAAGAAGAAAAGGAGAAGGCTGAATGGTAAGCTCCCGTCTGCCCTGATGAAGCAGGTGTTAGCCCTCTGTCGTCTAACGCGTCAACTCTCCCCCCGTGTAGTCGTGATGAGAGGAGATGGATTGAAAAGCAGAACCGAGCTTCGAGGGCTCAAAGGAAGAAGGAGGAGATGAACAGAATACGAACACTAGTTGGTACAGTCACACACTTCATTAGCAACACAAAGCCCTGAAGTATTGAGCAAATAGCTGCTGCACGTACAGAGATGGTCTGTAAAAAGAGGCTGCAGTGTGACTCATCGTCTGTCATGCTTCACTGCAGATACTGCCTACGGCTGCGACCCTAGAATAAAGAAATTCAAAGAAGAAGAAAAATCCAGGAAGGAGTCTGAGAAGAAAGCCAAAGCTGAGGCCAAGAAGAGAGAGCAGGAAGAGAAGGAGAGGGTAGGTGTCACTCACGGCGGGGAAGGTCGATTGGCCTAAAGGTGCGACTGTTACGTCCAACGGTAAAGCTAGCAGCATAGAATCATCTCATTGGGTTGGTGCTGTTAGCTGCTCCTCTAGTTAGACAAGGTGATTAAAACAATCCATGCTGAGTTTATTCCTGCCAGTGCAGACGTGACAAAGGGAAAATAAATCAATAAATGAAGGAGGGTTACTGCAGGACAAATGTTCACACAGCTTCCTGTCCTGGTTCAGGCGCTGTAATTCCTCCATCCTCTCTGTGACCTGGATCACGAAGGAGCAGCTTAACCTGGAGCTGTTATGAAATTTAAAGAGTGGATAGTGTTCGCTTCTGTTTACCAGAATCTGAGCAGTGGACAGTATTGGACAGTTTGGTTTTCTTATTGTCGTGTTTGGACAAAAACACCACTCAGTGCTTCACACTGTGGGTAATACACATATTTCCAGTCAAAGAAGCTTCTTAAAGCTGCTCAGTTCATGCTGTGAGAAGATGCTGAGCTTCAGTTGGTCACAGGCTCAGGTTCTGCGTGTCTGACAGGCCCGGCGGGCGGAGCTGGAGGCAGCTCGGCTGGCAAAGGAGAAGGAGGAAGAGGAAGCCAAGCAGGCCGCCCAGCAGGCCAAGAAAGAGAAGGAGATCCAGAAGAAGGCCATCAAGAAGGAGAGGCAGAAACTCAGGACCATGTGCAAGGTAAGCACCTACAGTGTCAGACGTGTTTGTGTGCTGCTGCTGCTTGGTGCATTTTCACTATCTGATGCTGTTCCTCTCCACAGAACTGGAACTACTTTGCAGACAACGAGGCTGACAGTGTGAAAATGATGGAGGAAGTGGAGAAACTCTGTGACCGCCTGGAACTAACAAGGTACGAGTCAGTTTTAGCCAAAGGGCCGCCGTCGCCAAAGGGCCGCCGTCGCCAAAGGGCCGCCGTCGCCAAAGGGCCGCCGTCGCCAAAGGGCCGCCGTCGCCAAAGGGCGTGATGCTTTTTGTTTTCTTGCTCGACTTTGAAGAAACAAACTGGATTCAGGTTTCCACCATGAGATGATCCTGGATGAGCGTAAAGCTGTTGATAATGTTGGTTACATTTAAACAGCTTACCATATAATGAAAGGAATGACCTGGGATATCATCTGTGAAACATCAGGTCATCTGCAGCTGAAAGCTTTCAGTGTTGGAGAGGAACCCTTTGCAGCTGCAGGCAGGAGCAGTTCTCTGGCACACAGAAGAGCCTGTGGTTTCATTACAAGTGTGAAGAACTTGGTGGTTTGACATGATGTGCCAAACTACAGGCTTGAATTAAGATTTAGTGTAATTATTATTTCATAAAGCTTCAGCAGTGCATTTGATGAGATGTGACGCATGTGTGTTGTTTCTTTCCAGCCTACAGTCCCTCAATGAAGAGTTGGCTTCGGGCTCTAAAGAGGAGAACAAGGCAGCAGTAGAAAAGCAGGTAGAGGAACTTTTTCTTTGTAGCGCCTCAGGTTTGAAGCCGGAGACCATCAGGAGCCAGCACGTCGACAAACAGGTTGCTGCTGTTTCCTCAGGTGCAGGAGGTGAATGCTCAGCTGCAGAAGGAGAGGGAGGCTGAGATCCAGGCCAGGCAGGCGGCTCGCAGCTCTGAGCAGGCCAGCGGGGGAGCAGGCGGGGGGAAGGGCTGGAACGAAGAGGACCTCCAGCTGCTCATAAAAGCAGTGAACCTGTTCCCTGCTGGAACCAACGCCAGGTGAGCGCTCGGAATTACAGCCGGCGTCAATCGGGGAACTGTGTGTCAATAAAGCTTGTTTCGTGTTTCCTAGGTGGGAGGTTATTGCTGACTATATGAACACGCACTCCACCAGCGGCATGAAGAGGACGGCCAAAGACGTCATCAACAAAGCCAAGAACCTGCAACGACTCGGTAAGCTCACAAAGAAACCTCAGCTTACCACGGTTTTATCTGTAGGCGCATGGATGCTTTGACCTGCTGCTGTTTACGGTCTCATCCACAGATCCGGTGCAGAAAGATGAAATAAATAGAAAAGCATTTGAAAAGTTCAAGAAGGAGCACACATCAGTGCCGCCCTCCATCGACAACGCTGTGCCCTCAGAGAGGTTTGATGGTAAGTGAGGCTGGGGTAGACACACACACCTGATCGATTCTGATTGGCTCCATCACCAAGCAGAATGTCAAAGACGTGCTGTGGATCAAATGTTATCAAGTACGTCTCCTCCCTGTGCTGATCGTGTCAGTAATAGATTACACGCACACGTCAGCGCTTCTGTGAAATGACTGAAACACATTAGCTCACTGCATAAGCACACAGGCTACCACACATCCCAGTGATGCTCGCTGTGATCAAACACGATGTTACAGTGTAACGAGTCGGTGATCTTACTAACATCCTTTGAACTTTAAATATGCCTGTACATTTTCCTGCACCATATCAGAGCCAATTTTACAATAGTTACGGGTCAAAGTATCTCTCAAGATTTTAAGAATAATAAATATCTCTTAAATTGTTTGCAATAATGAAGCATTTCAATATAATGTAGACAAAAACGAAAAATAACACGATAGTTACGGATCAGGACTCCCCGGTCCTTACTGCGCCTGTGCAAAGTTGGACCGTGCAGTACAGGGTACGAGGATACCGCCACCTGCTGACCGAGCGAATGAACCCTATTGTAAACTGAATTAGCGTCAAGCGCGTGTTAAATCTGATTTAGTGACAGTCGAGTGTGTTTATGCTCGTCTGTGAGGAGAGGATTGTTGGAATAGTGATGATGATGTGCGCTGTCACTGTCAGTTGTCAGTAAACACTTCATCTGGCTGATGAATCTTCACGTGACACATTACTAAGTCAGTATTATTAAGTCTGTAAGTAGGCGCCATTCTTTCTATTTTACGGCGCTGTTGCTCAATCGGGGGACGAGAAAAGCATGAATTTGTTTGTAAACGGATTCTCCATTGTTTAAATGTCCCGGGCAGTCGAAAAGCAGGCAGAGCTGCTGAGAAATGCTAAGAGCTAACTGGGCGCTAACCGTG
The DNA here is from genome assembly GCF_057382275.1 of Copadichromis virginalis. Classification (NCBI taxonomy): domain Eukaryota; kingdom Metazoa; phylum Chordata; class Actinopteri; order Cichliformes; family Cichlidae; genus Copadichromis; species Copadichromis virginalis. The sequence goes on from NC_140634.1 coordinate 459,658, forward strand.
TCACTTAAATACATTAACTCTCGCAATGTTGGCAACGAGAGGAAGTGACGGAAGATTTGCGCATGCGGAGTACTGATCAGGTTTCCGGTACGGATCCGGTAGTGACAGCGTCCAAATTCAGGAACCGCATCCTCCTGTGCCCGCATTTGTAGGCCGATTATGTTACAGCGACACGACAAAGGCTGCACAAATTCGAAGACTCTGACAAACGCGGCCTTCATTTCCCCAGATTTGAAGGATGGGTCAGGTGTATACTTCGTGGCCCACCTATCCCAGAATTCATAGCGTGGCCTTGCCAATTCCAGTTTCCAACAATGGCGGCAGCTAGTTAGTTTTAACTTTACTCTTATTATTCTTTCTGGGTCACAAAATAAACGTTTAACATATTTTCAGGGAGAATGTAGCTGTGTAAACCTCAAATATCTGCTCAGTTTATCAGGACACCACATATTTTCAAAAGCGCTCCGACGTCTTCGGAGACGTCTGTTACCCACTAGCTCGATAGCTAGCCGGGGGCTAGGCCCACTAGAGCCGTGAGAACACCGGACTCCCGGCAAATCGTCTTCAAATGTTATTGTTTGGCCTTTTTTCAGTATTTTATTTGTTCCTGAGTAAATCGGTTTGGCTGAGATTAAAGTTATAGTTTTTACACAGCTGAATAAACGTCAAGCAGACAGCTGATCATCAGAAGTGTGAGATGCTCCAGAATATACTCCGGTGTCCTGTTATATTTTAGATAGCAAGGAGTTTATTAAACTTCACCGAAACAATCTGCAGATTTCATTAAAATTTAATAAACTATCATCTTGTCTTTATTTTTAGTTAGCACCTTAAACACTTAAAGCTGTAAGCTAATGATAGTTAAATAAGAGCAGATGCTGCTGGTGCAATAAGCTGTACGTTGTACGTCCAATGGATGATGATCTGATTAGTCGACTATCAAAGTAATAGTTTGTGGCGGCCCTAGACCACACCTACTGCAGCTGAGCTGGTCTCTATTTGGGGCACAGCTACTGTAGATGGCTCGTTTTTGTCCCAGTCGTTATTTAGTAGCTGATGTAATGAAAACATTCAGTCGTCAGCTGTGAGCTTTTGAGAGTTCCTGACGATTGTGTTGTCACGTGTGGCCCCTCAGCCTCAGGCAGTGATGGGAATGCTGCCCCCTGGACCACAGAGGAGCAGAAACTTCTAGAACAAGCCCTGAAGACCTACCCGGTCAACACGCCTGAGCGCTGGGAGAAGATCGCAGCTGCTGTGCGTGGACGAAGCAAGAAGGACTGTATGAAGAGGTATAAGGTATGCTGCTGCCGTGGTCTGTGCTCAGAAGGCTCGTGTTTTGCATTAAAGTGTTTTTACTGCAGCGTGAAACTCTGCAGCGACAAACTGAGGAACTAACACGTTTCCTTTTTCCTCTGACAGGAACTGGTGGAGATGGTCAAAGCCAAGAAAGCTGCTCAGGAACAAGTGGCAGCCAAAAATAAAAAATGACAAGAACCACGCGTTAATAGAATCTGTTATTTTAACATTATTGTGTTGGTCTTTATTTTATAATAAAAAGAAGGAAAAAATAACGTGACACGACTTAAATTTTGCATTTGTCCACTTCCTCAGCGTGTCCTGCTCAGCTTCTCATCCAGAACATCCCACTGCGGATCTGGTTGTAGTCGGGCAGCTGTTCGATTGGACCTGAGAACAAACAAACTTATTGCTTATCTGCTTTAACATCAGGCAGAAACACGAGTTTGAACACAGACTGAGTTCCAGAGACGCTCTGATCTTTGACTGACTGCATCGTCACACTTGAAGCTACGCTCACTTCCTGTTTTGGCTCAAGATTTAAACCCAGAGTTCTGATAAACCATTCTTTTCTTTACAGGCGACAGAAAACTGATTAAAATTGTAAATCAGGGCTAAAAGCTAAAACATCAGTCTGCATAGTTCAGCCGTCACAGTGACGATCACTTGCATCACCAGCAGAGTTCAAACTGGGATTCACTCCCCACACTGAGCCGCCGGCTTCCTTTTATCGTACACTCCGAGTTTCGTTAGGTTCAGCCTCTGCAGGCGTCCCGTGTTTGAAAACGTACCGACAGCTGCGATGGCAGGAGCTCTGTTGTAGATGTATTTGGTGCACACGTCCTTTATGGTGCTGGCGTCGATGGCCTGTGGAGAGCCAGAGACAAACATGGTGGAGGATCAGGGCAAAAAGAGCTTTTCAAACATTATTTCAGGTCGTGCTTAAAGACACCGGCTGGGACGTTACCAGATTTACATTGAGGTTTTCTCAGCCTCACACAGTTTATCACTGTGACTCTGTTATTGTTCTGGTCTTACTGCTTTAAATGTAAAGAAACCTGGCCTTATGAAAAAATATACTCTTATGATGCATTTTAACTTTAAATATGGAAGCAGCAAATAAGCACACGTGACGAGTGCCAGAAAGCTCAACGTTCCTGGGATCTCACTTCCTCCTCTGGTTGCAGTTTTTCTACGTTCAACAGTCACAAAGGTGGAATTCAGCTGCGACGTTCTGCGACACCACGCGCTAAGGACGCATCAACGTGGAGGTGTTGGAGACGCGACGCAGTCTCACCACTATAATCTGTCTAAACAGGTTACCATGGTTACCAGGTAAATAAAAAGTGAAGTACAGGCCTCAGTTTGAGCTGCAATAACAGAGCCAACCGTAGCTGCTGGATACTAAGAGTACACAGAGTTATGAACTTGTACAAAACGCAGCCCTCAGTTGGATTTCCGGTAACAGTTACTGACAGAGCAGAAGAACCTGTCGACTCACATCAATGCGGGCTTCCAGCTCATGCAGAGGGATCCTGCGACTGTAGCACAGCATCTGTCTGCCGATGTCCTCGCAGATTGGGGTGGATCCTGGAGGAAGCAGATCAACACGTGAAACCAGGCGCCGCACGACTGCACGCTCTACAGTCACGCTGCCTTACCGTCCAGATGCAGCAGCATGTTGGTCTTGAGCAGGTTCTTGGCCCGAGCTACCTCGCTCTCCGTCACACTGGTACAAAGAGAAATCCTGACAGGAAGCAGCGACACACAAGCGTTAAACACGTTCAGTCAGCAGGTTTAACCTTCTTTAAAACTTTGACGACTAAACTGATCTGAGCGCGCTCACCATTCCATTTGAGTAAAGTGCATCATGTCGTTGATGGTGCCGGGTTCACACACCATGTAGAGTCCCCAGAGGCCTGTGTCTGTGTAGCAGGTGTTGAAGGACTGGAAGCTATGGCACAGGTTCCCCTGACAGGCCATCTGAGCCAGCTTACTGGATAGATTCTAAACTCAGAGGACATAGAAACAAACGGTTCGCTGAATAAATGCTGAGCACGTATGTGTGGTCAGTTTTTATTTAAAGATGGCGAAGAAGAGGAAGAGCATTTAGCAGCAGCACAGAGAAAACAACACGTGCCACATCCAAGGTTTCCTCAGTACTCACCACGCCTCCACCAAACGAGCGGTCCCAGTTTCCAATGAGCGTGTTGGCTACCATGAGTGGGATTGTGTCGGGGTGAGACCATCCGACAGCCTCCACGGCGATGGCGATGTGAGCGAGTGGCATTTTGTCGTCACGGACTCTGATCTGAAACCGTAACAGAGTCCTGAAGCATTCACCAAATTAAAGCTTTTTTTAATAACTTGAAATGAAACTGCACCAGTTTCACAGTCAACGAATGATAGAAAGCACACAAATACTTAACTGAGGTCTACTGGAAGTAGAGCAGGGCGATATGGCCAAAAATATTTATCACGATATATATTTGAAACTTTGCGATAACGATATAACTGACGATATAATTGATGCGAGACAAAATACACCTCCACAACATTACTAGCACAAAAAGACAACCTTCCATTTATTTTTACGTAAACAAGAAGCTGGTTTTTATGTACATTAAAGCTTTATAAAAATGTAACCGTGCAAATGCAAATTCCTTGCTGAAAGTTTAACCAAAAGGCATTTCCAGTAGAAATGGGCTGACATATCCTGAGCATAACCATGTATAATATCCACTGAAGTTAAAAAGAGGTGCTTTGCAACATTAAACTGCAGTGTGCAGTACGTATTTTTTGGACCATAAGGTGCACGGGATTATAAGGCACATTAAGCGAAACAAAGCAGTCAGATAAATCAAACTTTATTAAACTCATTCTTCTTGCTTCCTCCACTTCTGTACCATTGATTCATTAATGTTGAATTCTCTGGCAGCTGTTCTATTCCCATGTTGTTGCAGTATATTAATGACTAACCTGGTATTGTGGATGGATTATCTCAGTTGTTCTCCTGACTGAAGTTTGGTCCGTTTACAGCATCCTGCCATGCGATTGCATTTGTTTCTAACCATGAAGAACCTTCACGTTAACTTTTATAAGTGGAAAAGTGTTAGTGTTCGTCCTCCAGCTTCACTGTTTATGTTATGCTAACATAGCTGTGTCGCTAGCGATCACGTAGCACATCATTATATACCAGCTAGCCCAACTTCAGTAACCCTACAAACGTCACTGCTGTTTAGTTTCCTGTCTTCATTTATGTTGGAAGTGATAGCAGAGCTGTACGTTTGATTTTTTTCAGAAATCTCTCAGTCAGAACATGCTATATCATGCTTAGGTAACTAGCGAAACTAGCGAGCTAACTTCCGCTAGCTTCCTGCTAACTTCTAACTCCGTTAAATGTAATACATTTTGTTTTCATGGATGCCTGGAAGTTAAACTTCATAGTTTCACCTGGTAAAGCAGCAATGCTGATCGTTTTATTAAAGATGAAAGAATTTAGACAGTTTTTAAACTCTCAGTGATGCTGCAGTGTCGTTTGACCTGAAGCATACGGAGTTTAGGACCCAGATTACTCCCAGATTTAAGAGTAGGGATGGGTATCGTTTAGGTTTTATCCGATACCGGTGCCAAATCGGTACTTTTGAAACGGTGCCGGTGCTTAAACGGTGCTCGAACCGGTGCTTAAAGAATGGAGAACACAAACTTTGTCCAAAAACCTCTCATGTTCAGCTGTTTTTTTTTTTTGTAAAAAGATAACAATGTTAGCCTTTTCTGCAGCTATGGGGCATATATGGTATATACTCTTGGCTGGAAGCAGTGCTTAAACAATGGAAAAAAACACAAACTTTGTCCAAAAACCTCTCATGTTCAGCTGTTTCCCACTTTTTCTTTGGTCATTTTAGCCTTTTTGGCCAGGGTGAAGGGAGCATCTGCCATCAAACAAGAAGACAGCCGCATGTAGCTATGATGATGTTTGCTAGTTCACCTTACATGCATTAATGTAATAACGTGGTTAGCCTACTCAACGTAAATTACACACGAACAACATGAAGCTACTCACGCAGAGAAGAACGGCTGCTGCTGCATCATCATCCTCATCATTTCTGCTACACTGGCAGGGCTAGGGGCCAGGACTCTATTCTTCGGGTTTTTGGGGGATGTTGCTCCGGGTCCGATAACTGGCAACCCACCCAACGTGCACAGTGTGAGGTCTCGCAGCAAGCTATCAAATACAGCGCATTTCTCGGCTTTAAAAAAAAACACTATGCGTCGCCAGGTGTTTCATCGGATTTGAGGAGTTACCTCCTTTGACAGTATCACAGTATCAGCTTAAAGCACTTGTTGCTGCTGAGTTTGCATATTTTGCTGTGAAGTACAGCCAGACTTTTGACCGCTTCGCCTTGGACATTTTTAATCTGTAGCTCTGCTCTAACTGAACGTACGTACCTGGCCCCGCCTACTATCCTGGGAAACGTAAAATGATTGGCTAGAAGTCTATCACAGCTCAGGGAAAAAAAGCACCGAAATAAAGCACCGAAATGTGCGCTGCTTTTCGGTCTGGTTACTACCGTTTGTCAGAACCGGTGCCATCATGGCACCGGACACCGGTACCCATCCCTATTTAAGAGCATCTTAGTCCGACAAATACGACAATAACGACGGCCGCTTGCATGTTCTGCAAAAAAATGTGCTTTGTCGTGTATCTGACGGACAAACACCAAACCAGTTTCACATCACTGAAGCTGCACCATTTTTACAAACCAATTCTGGTTCATCTGTTTCACTCAACAATCGGCCATGTGCGTATGAAAACAAAGGCACCGCGCATGCGCGTTTTACTCATATTCTATCGCGATATTTCATTTTCCTATCGTTGCCTAACATTATACCAGTATTACCGTGAACGGTATAATATGGCCCAGCCCTAACTGGAAGTATCTACAGTTCTCAGTGCTGTGATACAGGCTGGCAGGAGTTAGTGGGGAACTGTCAACGCTTTTGTTTTGAAGGCAGAGCTGGGTTAAAGAGCAAATCTAATCTGTGAGACGAGCAGCAGACGACAGGATGCATATGTGTATATAGAAACTGAATTCATGACTGTTTTTACACGTCTTTTAAACCACTTTAAATACAACTTGAAAGCAAACTTGTTCTGGTTACTCCTCTAAACGATATCTCACCGTCTCCCCGAGCATGTCCAGCTGCAGTATAATCGTTCATTTCAGGGAATATCCGACACATCTATCGCCTTCTTCATCTAAAAGGTTTCCATTAATGAAAGCCTGATGCCGTGTGAACTAGAAAGCACAGCCTGCATGAACCTGCATGATGCAGTCACACTGGATGATCCAAGTCCGACTGAAAATCTAAACCGTGTGCAGAGGCTTTCCCAGTCTGAATTCATTTGCCTGACTATTGATCTTATTGATCTTAGTCTTTGGCGCCAAAGAAAAACGATTACAGGTCACCAGAGAACTTCAATCTATACATCTAAAAACCACAAACCAGGCGAGAAATTTGGGTGTAGTGATGGATGCAGACCTAAACTTAGAAAAACACATTAAGACAATAACAAAGTCAGCTTACTATCACCTCAAGAATATATCAAGGATAAAAGATCTGATGTCTCAACAGGACCTGGAAAAACTAGTCCATGCATTCATCTTTAGTAGGCTTGATTACTGTAACAGCATCTTTACAGGTCTACCTAAAAAATCAGTCAGACAACTACAGCTCATTCAGAACTCTGCTGCTCGAGTCCTCACTAAGACCAAAAAAGTGGACCACATCAGTCCAGCTCTGAGGTCCTTACACTGGCTGCCTGTCCGTCAGAGGATAGACTTTAAAGTTCTGATGCTGGTCTATAAAGCTCTGAATGGTTTAGGACCAAAATACATCAATGACCTCCTGACCCAGTATGAACCATCCAGATCCCTCAGGTCATCTGGATCCGGTCTTTTATCAGTTCCCAGAGTCAGAACCAGACACGGAGAAGCTGCATTCAGCTTTTATGCTCCTTATATCTGGAACAAACTCCCAGAAAGCCTCAGATCAGCTGAAACACTCAGTTTATTTAAATCCAGGTTGAAGACTCACCTGTTCTCAGCTGCATTTGAATAAAGCACCAAATCCACACTTTTAAGCTTAAATTTCAAAACTTACATTTAACTACTGATTTTATCTACTGTTCTGATTTTATCTGTTTTGATTTTATATACTGTTGTTTGTTGTTTGTTTGTTAATTAGTTAGTTTGTTTGTTTGCTTGTGTTAATCAATTTTAAATCATGCTTTTTATTTGTTTTTGTTTCTAATGTCTCTGTAAAGCACTTTGAATCACCTTGTTGTTGAATTGTGCTATACAAATAAACTTGCCTTGCCTTGCCTTGCCTTACTGTGATTTGCTTTGATTCCTGGAGAGGTTGTGGTTTGTATGTGCCTCAGAATCTTGTATTGCCTGAGCTAAGTTCTGTTCTGGTTCTTGTGTACTTGTTCTTTTTGTCATTGTCTGTTACTATGAACAAAATCCTAATAAAAATATATTAAAAAAAAATGTGCAGAAACTCGCGTACCATCTGACTAAAGTCATATTCACTTGTAGACCCATCTGAACTAGATTTAAGGCATCTCAAGTAATATGTGTGTTTTAAACATTTTCCAAGACGTGGACATGTCTGAGCCATCACCCTTCATTTGCATCCACCTTAGAGACAACCGTGTTACTCTGATACACTCGATCTCATTCTTTAAATAACACAGTAGCTGCTCTGTGCTGATGTGACGCCCCGTTATGCAGTAGTGAGAAACTAAAGTTAGCCTTACCTCACTTCCTGTGAAATGGCACGGAGGAAGAGCCGGGGCTTCGCCTTGATGTCTGCTGGGAAGTTTTCCAAAGTGATACTTGGCCAAATCGATGAGCTCGTCATGACAGACACCTGATCAGAGAGGGAGCGAGTCCTGGAGATCAGATCAACTTTACTCTGGTTCAGAATTTATTGCATACTTTGAGCAGTGCTCATGCATCAGTGACTGTTTGTTGCAGGTTTACAGAAAATGTTAACGAAACGTGAGCAGAAAACAGCTCTAACCTCCAGCAGCAGCCAACACTATTCTGGGTCCTTTATAGTGAGCGGTGATATACTCCACCAGGTCTCCTCTGTTGATGGTCCTGCGTCACAAACACACAGCAGGAAGCTAAGCTGTGCAGGATGCTTTCAGCAAACCTCAGAGTACTTTGTGTTTTTTAGGTGTTTGGTCTCACTTGATGTTCTCAGTGGGGCCCAGGATGGTTCTTCCCAGCGCTGTGGACTGGTACGCTGTAGCATGCAGATAATCAAAGACCACCTCTTGCAGATTGGTCTCCACTTCCTGCATCTCTCGAAGGATCACCCCTCGCTCCCTCTCGATCTCCGCCTCTCCCAGCGTGCTGTTCTGGATGATGTCAGCCAGAATCTCCACAGCTTTGACACAGAGAGATATTTTATTGTGCTTTAACACATTCCAGGTTTTTCGTTTGAGATGTTGCCATGTAACATTCAGCCCCTCTGCCCTCCCGTACCTCTCGGAAGATCCTTGGAGAAAGCTTTGGCATAGTAAACAGTCTGCTCGCGGGATGTGTAGGCATTGAGGTGAGCCCCCATGTTCTCGATCTCCAACTCCAGATCAAGCTGAGAGCGTTTCCTGGTGCCCTGTCACACATTTATACAGACAAAGTGAACAAAGTCTTGAATGTTACTTTCATTTATAAAGAAACTCTGAATTTTTACATTTATGTCATTATTTTGTTATTATACTGCTGTGAACTATTAGAATGCATTCTTCCCTCTCTGCATAGGCCAGATACATTCAAATAAAGACCACTGCTTTAAAAACTTTGCTGCGTAGCTGCCATCTCACCTTAAATGCCATGTGCTCCAGAAAGTGCGCTGTGCCGTTATTTCTCTCGTTCTCATAGCGACTCCCGGCATCTATCCACAAGCCCACCTGGAACAAAGCAGGAATTAATATACGCTTCCACAAACTGCTGCTACTGTACCACAACCCCACATCTCAGCCTGTAGTGGCAAAGCTAGCAGATGCTAACATTTTTTGTCATGCCTATTACATTTGGCTGGCTGCTTCACAATGGTTATGGTATTTTAACAACATATTTACGTGCATGTATTAAAGCAGCCTGTTTTAAACTGTTTACTTCCAGCTTACTGTGCAGGTGGGGAGCCCCGAGTCCTCAGATGCCACCCGGAGTCCGTTCTCTAAAGCAGTCACCTTGGTTTCAGGAACATTTAGCGCCACCTGGTGAGCAGCTTGGGTAACCAAGAGTCTGTGCGGTCCAGCAGTGAACTACGGGAGAAGGACAGCCAGTCACCATGACGCTTCAAAACTTAGAGCGTTACGTTTGCTGCTACCAGTCAGCGATAATGAATGAATCTGCCCCATTGGCGGTTCTGTTACACAGGGACATCCAAACATCACAGTAAGAGTTGATCACGTGATAGCTAAGCTAGCTTAAATAGCTGTTCGCAAACAAGCCGGCCATGCGCAGAGCTTTTCCTCTATGACACTGAGCACTGGCAGCTGTCACGGGCATATCAATTAAATGAGAAACTCCAAACATGACTATGAATCAATTCTTCTTACCCTGCTTATCGAATTCTTCTTCAGTAAATGTCTTTGTAAGAAAAATCTCCCAGCAGACGTGAGGCACTGTACGGACATTGCCATATTGTTTATCTGTAACGGTGCCGTTCTGCTGACGCAACATCCGCCGGAGATGACGACTTACTTTTTTCATAGTAGGGAAAAAATATCACAGGATTTGATGACAACCGCACAAAGAAATCTATTCTTACACTCTCCTTAAACCAATAAAAAACAGAGATAAACACACCTGAACAAATAACTTTATATTTCAGACATTGATCAACCTATTATATGGAAATATGAAAATTGCTGCCACACGACTAACTGCCTATGTGACCTATTGGTTTGCACGTTAGCTGTAAATAAAGTATTGAAGTAATATATATTTACATTTAGGATACTTCTCAACCATATTTGACGTGGTTCGTTTATAACGAACGTTCTAACGTTTAATCGCTTTTGTTTATTTTGAAAGGGTGTCAGAATTTGAAGGCGGAAGTGTCGGTTTAGCCTAGCGCGGATTTTTTTTCTGTGAGTTTCAAGTTGGTCTGTCAGCTTCTTCCTAGCAGTTCAGTGTGTGACTGAAATAGTAGAGCAAGGCTGAAGTCCAGCTGTATACAGAGCAGAAGGCCTGCTGCTGTAGCCTGCACTGGAGGTATTTCCTCTGTAACCCGGACTTAATTAATTCTCTGTTGGGTTCAACGGTGTCGTTAGCCGCTAACGGTGCAGCGTTAGCTGTTCACGCTAATTAGTGGCCTCAACTTTAGCCGATGTAATAAAACAGGAGTGTACGGCCATTAGCTTCGGTGTGGCTTTCAGACAAGAAATGGCGGGAGGCAGAGATCTCATGGACGGTGACCTGGAAGATGGAGAGATCTCTGGGTCCAGCTCGGATACTGAGATGGGACCAGCCACAGCAGCACAAGAAGCTCGACCCCAGGTTCCCCCGGCTTTCTGCGGCCAGTCTTTCCAGAACAGAGCCTATGCTCAGACACTTCCAGCCGCAGCTTATCGCAGCACAGGTAGGACGGCAGAGTCTAGTGACAGTGACCCGGAGTCCTCTGACGAGGAGGCGGCTGTTTGGCGCCGGAAACGCCAGAAAGTGTCCAGTGCTCCACAGCCGCCTGCATGCAGCGCCCGGCTAGGGCCGACCCCTGTGCCCGCCCAGGGGACGACGGGTGGCCGCAAGGTGAATAACATTTGGGGCTCTGTAGTACAAGAGCAGTGCCAGGACGCTATCACTGCAGAACTTGGCATATTTGGCATGGATGGTGTTGGCATGTCCACCAGGAATGTGGAGACTTATAATTTCGTCCTAGCTCGGAAGATAATGGAGAAGGAGAGGGAGATGGAGGCACAGTCAAAGGAAGGAGGAGAAGTGAGCATGCTGGATGCTGAGCTGGAGGAGTACATGAAGGGTAGGGGGTCAGAGGAGAACACAGGAGGTGATGCAAAGAGAAAGAGACCTGCAAAGGAGCGGCTGGGCCCCAGAGCAGAGATGGACATCAAGGGCCGCTATGAGATCACAGAAGGTGACCCAGATGATAAGGTGATAGAGGAGATTGCGTTCAGGCTGCAGGAGCCCAAAAAGGAGCTGATCACTCGAGTTGTCAAAGTAGTTGGCAAGAAAAAAGCCATAGAACTTCTCGGAGAGACTGCCACCCTGGAGGAGAGTGGCGGTGTGTACACCATGGACGGCAGCAGGCGTCGGACACCGGGTGGGGTGTATCTCAACCTGCTGAAGAACACCCCCAGTATCACCAAGGCCCAGATCAAGCAGATATTCTTTGAGGAACAGGTGAAGGAGTACAAGAGCAAGAAGGCTGCCCAGAAGAGGAGGCGACATTTGGTGGCCAAAAAGATGAAGCAGGCCATCGGCACCCTAAACCTGCAGGAGCATGATGACGTCTCCAGAGAGACTTTTGCCAGTGATACCAACGAGGCTTTGGAGTCTCTGGAGGAAGCTGCAGAAGACGAGGAGGCTCAAGAGGAAGCTGCTGTGGGCACTGAGGAGACAGCAGTGGTCTACAACGCTGCAGACCTGGAGGTGTTTTGAAAATAGCCTGCTGTCTGAACAACGATGTTAATGAAACACTGAAAGCACTGAATATGTGATTGATTCAAAATCCACACTGGTGTCCTTTTTTGTTTTTTGTTTGAAACCTTAGCAATAAAAGCAGCGCTTCTGTTAACAAATAGTTACAGCATGAACATGTTGATTGGAGCTTTTGCCGTTCAAATGTTGTTTTGCCTTTTAAAACCAGTCCTTCTCAACAAAATGATGTTGTGAGAGTCAAATTCATAACCATTTGTTGCTGTAAGTGTCATTATACAAACAGGTCTTGAGTTATTACTTTCATGGATGCACCTCGGTCTGGAAAATAATAAAAGTGGTGACTCAGGTAAAAGAATTAAAAAACTGTAGGGTTCTTTTTTTGTGCACTCACTTCCAAACACAAAATAACATAAATGTTATATAAGGTGAGTTTTAGTATCATCAGATCAGGATTCCTGTACTGACATTCATACCAAGTGGGGCTTCTCAAAGAAAACAAAGGCATTGAATGGCTGATGTAAAAGTGCTGAAGTGTCCACTAGATGGCAGCCATGTTCCAACTTCTGCAAGAGTGGAGAGCCCTTTTAGTCCAAGGCTGTATAGAAAGAACCCTTAACCGTTCCGTACAGCATATATAAAAACGTATAATATAAAAGAATAACTCAAGAATTAAACTGAAAAATGCAAAACTGCATGCATATGAAGTGCTGCCTGCTATAGTAAAGGTTAAACTACCAGGTCACAGGTGTCCTGTTTAATTTGTATAACTCTGGTACAAATGTACACAGTCTGCCTGGCTCAGGCGTGTCAAACATATGGCCTGAGGGCGAGAATCAGGCACACGTGATTATGAAAATGTAAAGGAGAAATTCTGTTTTTACAATGAAAAATAAATATATTCATCCATTGAGCACCACAAATGATAAACGTCCACCACGTTAGACCTTTCACATTTGTCATTCTTTATGCAGGTGGTTAGGACAGAGTGTACTCGTAAATGACATCCTCATCTCCAACTTAAACATCTCTGCACTGATGAAAATGTCAGTTCCTGCTTTTGTTTGGGGTTTTTTTTTGCGACACCACTACTCAACGAGTGGTGTCTTAAACAGGAATCCTAAATGTCAGCTGAAGAATGATGATTTCTACAAGAAAATCCTGAAAAACCATCGGCTCACGCCCTGAAGCTGAAGCACATTTAGGTCATGCATCAGTACAATGATCACACGTCAGCAATTAGTTTTTCACATAAGACCAGGTGGGTTTGGATAGCATTTTTTTCTTTAATACATGAATACACCATTTACAAACTGCACTTTATATTTACTCAGGTTATCTTTGTCTAGTATTAAAATTAGTTTGACAGTTATGCAAAAACCAAACACGTTTGATTCAGAGGAATCAAATATATGTTTGTTTTTTTAGAATTTGTGAAACCTGTGCTGTGCTTTCAACATCTGCAAAGGCCCAAAACCTGAAATCTGAAGACACAAATCTTCGTTGAGGTTCACTAACATTTTGTTTTACAAAGTCTCGCTTCTAAGTGTGAATGGTTGTCTGTCTCTGTGTGTTAGCCCAGGGTGTACCCCGCCTCCTGCCCTAAGACAGCTGGGATAGGCTCCAGCCCCCCTATATATATGTACAAAAAAAACAAGCTCAAGCTCCCAGGCCTCTGGTAGAGGACCCGAGCTTGAGGGTCCTGCAGTATCTTAGCTGTTCCCAGGACTGCGCTCTTCTGGACAGAGATCTGCGATGTTGTTCCCGGGATCTGCTGGAGCCACTCGCCTAGCTTGGGAGTCACCGCACCTAGTGCTCCGATTACCACGGGGACCACCGTTACCTTCACCCTCCACATCCTCTCGAGCTCTTCTCTGAGCCCTTGGTATTTCTCCAGCTTCTCGTGTTCCTTCTTCCTGATATTGCTGTCATTCGGAACCGCTACATCGATCACTACGGCCGTCTTCTTCTGTTTGTCTACCACCACTATGTCCGGTTGGTTAGCCACCACCATTTTGTCCGTCTGTATCTGGAAGTCCCACAGGATCTTAGCTCGGTCATTCTCCACCACCCTTGGGGGCATCTCCCATTTTGACCTCAGGACTTCCAGGTTATACTCGGCACAGATGTTCCTGTACACTATGCCGGCCACTCTGTTATGGCGTTCCATGTATGCCTTGCCTGCTAGCATCTTGCACCCTGCTGTTATGTGCTGGATTGTCTCTGGGGCATCTTTACACAGTCTGCACCTGGGGTCTTGCCTGGTGTGATAGACCCCGGCCTCTATGGATCTTGTGCTCAGAGCTTGTTCTTGTGCTGCCATATATATACATATATATATATACATATATATAGGGTTTTGGAGTTGACGTCACGCCGCAGTGCACTGTGGGATCGCGGCGCCACGTCAGTAGGCCAGGAAGCAGAACAAGCGCACAGTGTTGGAGTGTTGGAATCGGGACTGCCAGAACCATGCTCAAAATCAGCGCAAAAGACTGGGGCTGTAAGGGGCTGTATCGCGACCGATTGTGTCCAGACGCCAAGAGACGGTACTTTGAAAAAATTGCGTGCATCCGTAATGTGGACCCGTATGAAATAAGGAAGTGTAGTGGAAACCCAGACGACCACTGTGACCGCGTTGTGTGGACACAGAGAGACCTTGCTGTGATATGCATCTTCCCTGATGTGGATTTCTGGGAACCGCGCTTAAAGCAAGCACAAGACTTCTTTCGTAAAGTGTGCCTTCCTGAACTTGTTGGGAAATACTTCTCCAAACAACGTGCTGCTCTAAATAACCTGTAATGTTTCATTTTGTGGTTCAAGATTAATGCCAGCTGTGTGTTACCATGTAAATAGTTTGCATTTCATTTTTATGTGATTGCTAAGTACATGTGAACAGATCAAGAATAAAACAAACAAACAAATATACTATTCTTTTTTGTTTTATTAAAACAACTTCACACAAAGTACAACTATTTACAATGTACTGTACATCCAAAAAAACAGCTTTAAGAATACTCAACAGGAGCAAGTGTCATTTGGCCCTGGTTTGACAACAACACTGGGGCACATATTCACCAAAACACAGCAAACCTTAACGATCTTATCAAGAAGTGTTGTCTTCAGCCTCACATGATAAGAGTAATCGGATTGGCATTGTAGTGTGTAACATTTTGAACTTGTTGCGCTAACTACCTATTACTCGCTCAACATGAATTCTCAGGTGGGCAATTGCTCTTGTTTGTTCAACGTCCCTTGCATCAAGTGTCAGTAGCCTTTTGTGAAAGCTGGAATCTTGACCTCCGCACACATCATTCCTACAGCATTTCTGATGTCAAAGCCTCTGTCAGCCAATACTACGTCCCCTGGTAACAGCTTTTGAAGAATGCCACATCTCTCTGTGATGTGTTTATCTGATGCACGACCCCCCATCCCCTGGAAATGAAAGAAATAGCTCCATGGGGTGTAATCCCGATGAGGTATTTATGGTGTGTGTACCCTTGTAATGAGAGTATGTTTGTGCACGTGCCTTTAAATTAGATGGTCTTTCTGTTCGAATCTCAAAACAGTCAACAATGATGGCTACTCGTTTTCCAAAAGTTTCAGTAAACTGTGGAGGCATTGTCGCCTGCAGACAGTGCCTCTCAGGCCAGTGCACCAGTGCTCCTAAGCGGGCATACAAAACATCAATGGTATCGGTGAAGACAAAAGACAGTGTTTTGTGGGACACATCGAATGGATGACAAAGATGCTGGACTGGAAGATCAAGTCTCAGACGCATTAGTGTGAGTAAGAGCATTTGGAAACCTGTCAGTTTCTTCGATATTGGCAGGAAATCTTTGACAGTGTTGAAGAGGGACATTAAGACAGCATAACAATGTAGTCCAGTGTAATATCTTACTTTTTCAGTATCATCCTTTAAGAAACTTTCATTCAGCTCTGTCTTTTGCAACTGTGATTGAAGCAGTCTGTTCTCCTCTAGCAGCCGGTTTATTTCTGCTCTGCCCTGTTCATTGCACACACAATCCTTCGTATATATATATATATATATATATATATATATATATATATATATATATATATATATATATATCTGCCAAAGGTGCTACTGATGGGTCAAAGATCAGAGTACACTTTGGCCTATAAATTGATTCCATGGTTTCTATTTTAATGCCAACTGCTTATTTGTACTATGCTTTCATTTCAGAGTGCAATTAAAATAACAAATTTCCCACGTGTGGGACTAATAAAGGTTATCTTATCTTATCTTATCTTATCTTAATTAGACATTAAAATGCACCATTTTCAATTTGAAAAAAGTGGAAAAATTGAGGATTTCTAAAAGTTTTGAGTAGTGTAGCTTTTCAGTGAGAACTTCCTTTTTCATGACTGTAGCTGCTGAGTGAGGAGTCTTGCTTTCTTAACACTTGTGCTTAAATGTTAGTACTCATTCATTCAAAGTCATGATCAATCTTAGTCTTTCCTGTTTATCTTTCCTGTTTTTTCAAAGCAATTCCCAGATTCTTTGGAGGATTTTCCAGCTAATTAAATTTTTGACAGCACACGGGATTTTCATTGGAATGAAAAAATAGGTGGCTGAAAGCAAAAATGTGAAAAACCAAAACAATAAGATAAAAGAGTCTAAAAGGTTCCATAGTACTGTGTATATGTGTACAGAATATATGCTTAATAAAGCAGGTGTTTCACCTACAGAAGGAGCAGTAAACTAGCGTACAGTTCCAATATTTGCCTAACAAATCCGAGTTCTTACTTGACATAAACATGCCTGAGGAAACAAATGGCCCCCGCTAAAGCAGCTGCATCTAAATCAAAGTAAAAGTATACAGTCTCCCCACACAGCTCTGGGCAAGAATGAAAGCCTTTAATGGTGGTGGTGGATTTGTCAGCTGAAGCTCTTGGAAATGATCATTATCTCTGCTTGTGGCTGCCACATTAAAGGCCCAGTGTGTTGGCAGAAACATGTTTGATAATCCCACCACTTATGGCTGTTTTCATATTTGCTGGCAGATATATCTCCTCTGATAAGCTGTCACTGCGAACATCACGATTCCATGTGGCAATTAGGCAAGCAGATAAGGGTTCACAGAAGGTGCAGAGATCAGTTTCCTGCCATTGACTTTTACTGCCACTTCTTCTGCTCGCAGGCAGGCCGGAGCATGTGAATGCATCGTTTGGTTTAATGGGTAAAGCTGATCAAAGCATGATTTTCAAAGCCTTACTCATATGGAATTGTTACATGCAGTCTCTGGTCTCGGGACCTCTGTATCTGTCACCTGGCAACAAACTTGTTGCCTGGATACAACACGCTGTTTCCACTGGATTAAACAGGACGGGGATTGAAAGACCTGTATCTCACGACAGGCTGGGGTGGAAGTGCTGTGTGATGTTAGCACTGTCACTCCAGCAAATGAAATGTTGAGTGCTGCATATTAGCATGTCTTTGAGATCCACCCACAATCATCCAGCTGTGCTATGAATGAATGGCTCCCTGCCTGCTATGCAAAGACTTTCTTTAATCACTTGACCAGAAGTAAAATGCAGTCTGTGTTTATCAGAGCTAATTTTGGACACGCTGATGGAGAGGCAGAAATGCCACAACCACAATTACACCATGGATCTGCCATCATCCGTCCCATTCCTCTGTTGGACATTCTCAGTCTAACAGACAGTGGCTACAATTTTCACCTTCACTCTTTAACAGTTGCTCAGGGGTATATCAGGTGCCCGTTCAGTGGATTCGAACCCCCAACCTTCCGATCATGGGCCGACCACGCTACCTACTGAGCTATCCAAACCTTTAATTAACGACAGTAAATTAGATAACGTGATCAGAGTGGCTCAACACTTTGGCTGAAGCAAAGGTGAAGAGACAATGGATCACATTCCTACATGTGTATATCAGCTTTGAGGATGGCTTCTCTCCAAATATGATTCTGTTTTCCTCTTTGATTACTGAGAAATATTCTGCACATGGTTTATTACTAGTTTATTTTCTATTCATACCTCATGCGGGGTTCACAGTAACTGGCAACGATTTTCAGATTTTCTATTCTCACGTGCTTTCTAGCAACTTGCAACTTGGGGTTATATGTTGCCTGGAGCAGCTGGGGACTGGACCACCAACCTTCTGACGAGCAGATGAGCTGTTCTACAGAAGCTTAACCTGCCATGCACCTCCTTATTAAAAACCTCATCCAGTGCCACATCAGGGGCCCTGACGTGAAACCCAAACCTCGTCCATCCAAGACTTTGCTCAACCTACATGAAACCTGCCTCCCTCTAAATGTGAATTTTATTTTGAAAATCCAGTCTGTAATCTTAACTATGATCCATCTGTATGTCCACCTGTCTGTCTGCAGTTAAACTCCTACACAGAGCTGTATTTATAGGGAGGCATGTTAGTATCAGAGAGTCCTGACTGTACAGGACAAGGTGGATTTGTCACCAAAATTACATTTCCGTGTTTTTATCTGAAGTGCTGTAAAATTAGTGTTGATGTATCAAACCAATGAAAGTATAAGTTTGAAAAGCATCATTTAGTTCAGTTCAGTTTTATTTATATAGTGCCAAATTGCAGCAACAGTTTTCTCAAAGCACTTTATATTTTACAATAATACAGAAAACAACAACAACAATCCAATGATCCACCTGAGCAAGCTCTTGGAAACGGGGCGATATCTGTCAGCTCATAGCAAGAGGGTTTCTGACTTTTCTGTGTGAAATTTGAAATTTCTTCCTGGTCTCCTTTGGGTTCTCTGATTTCCTCTCACAGTAACCTAACACGCACATTAGGTTACGTGGTGATCCCAAACTGGCCACAGATACCAGGCATACAACCACTTCAGGCACCGTATGAATGTAGTTGTGGCCTGTAGTCTAAAGCAGCGGTCCCCAACCTTTTTTGCACCATGGACCGGTTTATGCCCGACAATATTTTCACGGACCGGCCTTTAAGGTGTCGCGGATAAATACAACAAAATAAAACTAGTACCGGTACCGAAAAAAAGAAGATTTATTCATAACACACTGAAAAGACCCAGGAAAACCGAGTTAACGATAAAAACGATAACAAAATAACGCTGAAAACCGATAAAAACCCTGAAAACTATACATTTCACACCTGAGCCTCAACTCTCGCGGCCGGTACCAAACGACTCACGGACCGGTCCGAGGCCCGGGGGTTGGGGACCGCTGCTCTAAAGCATGTTCAGTCAATAGTGAGATTGGAAAAGCTGCCGGTTCATTCCACCACACATTTGACATCATAACTTTACAAAATACATTCAAAATAATAGAAGAAGACAATTGGAAACATTTCCTGATGCTGTTTGAGTAAATGACACGAACTAATCTGGATCCAGTCTCATCCATGTGGATCCACTGACTCAGCTGATGGGTAGTGTGGAGTGAAGTCTTGGTCAGCCTGCAGTGTCAGACACTTAGTAGTCAGGTTTCAGTGGTCAGCTGACTGCAGACTCCATATACCATCACAGTTTAGCGGTTAGTTTAGAACAGAGAGACTATTGGACTCATCAGCTCTCATGCTGCGATACCTTTAGAGTATACAACCAGTGTTGGGGAGTAACGGAATACATGTACCGCCGTTACGTATTTAAAATACAAAATATGAGTAACTGTATTCCGTTACAGTTACCGTTTAAAAAGGTGGTATTCAGAATACAGTTACTTTGTTGAAATAAATGGATTACACTGCGGTACTTTCCTGTTTCATATTGTCGCGGGTCAGGACTGTTTGGGTTTTGTTTGACAGCTACGCTCTTTTGTTCCAGGCGGCAGCGTTACGGTTGCCATGGTTACAGGGCGACGCTCTCTCTCTCTCTCTGCGACTGTGTGTTTCCTGGGTGAGAGAGCGCCATTTCGTTGTTGTTGTTGTTGTGCTAAGCTAACAGGCAGAATGCTACAAGCATAGCTCTAAAGAATGCAGCATCATGGGCAGTGTAGTCCGTGTTGCAGGGAGAATGGACTGCCATACACGTTATGGGTCTGTGAGCGCGAGGAGGGAGAAAAAGGGGAGTGGAAAGGTACGAGTTGTCATCGAGGAAAAACGGGAGCTGGAAGCATGTAAATATAATAATAACCACTGCAGCCAAGAAGAGTGCCTGACGAGCCCAGTTGTAAGTAAGCTATTAAGACTCGACTGTACACCGTGTTCGTGTTTTCCTCCGAAAACAATAAGTTCCGTTGGAGCAGCCTTTCAACGCCTCTCTCTGTCTCTCGCAAGAAAAGTTGACCCACACAACAAAGTAAAGCTATTTTTCGGCTACGAGCCGACAGGGACCCCGCCGTATTAGTCAGAGGTCCCTTTACTACAGTTCGGAGTCGCGGACCTTCAGTAATAGTAATAAATCACACAGCAATAGTACATTCACGTTGTTGTAAAAAGCATGATAATATATTAAGTAATCCAAAGTATTCAGAATACGTTACTGTCATTGAGTAACGTAACGGAATACGTTACAGAATACATTTTGGGGCATGTAATCTGTATTCTGTAATGGAATACATTTTAAAAGTAACCTTCCCAACACTGTATACAACCAATCATGTGCATACAGAAATATTCAATATGATCTTTGCAGTGTTATCCTTTTATCTCTGCAAACATCTCTGTGAAAAAGCAGATGCTTCACACTCGCGCTCCTTATTTCTCAATAATCTTTAGTTATTGTCACAAGCATTTTTAAGTGTATTTAAGCATTTTTGGGGGGTCATAAGTGAATTTGACCAGTTTTGTAGGTTGATTGAGCTGGCCACAGTGAGTGAGTGTCTGTTTTTGGATCAGCAGTAACCAGCAAAAAACTAAAGAGGATCACTTTTCATATAATTTTAATAATAATAATAATGCTGCCTGAGAACACATTTTTGAGCGAGTACAAAGCCGCTTTGTGTGGATATAACTCCAGTGTCACTGATGCAGAGGTGTGGACTCGAGTCACATGACTTGGACTCGAGTCAGACTCGAGTCATTAATTTTATGACTTTAGACTTGACTTGAAAAAATGTTCTAAGACTTGTGACTTGACTTGGACTTTTACACCAATGACTTGGGACTTGAATTGGACTTGAACCGGTTTACTTGAAAAGACTTGATATTTTACCCCAAATATAAAATTTAACATACATATTATATAGAGATTGAAAATGTGACGTCATTCACGGGTAGAACCGCAAAGGATTCTGGGAACTCATGGCAAGCGGTACTAGCGCACGCAGGCTTTCAATTGAAATCAGTTATACAGCGATAAAAAGAAACACAAAAATGTCAAGAAGCCGTTGTATTATTAACTGCAATAGCCGGTCGCATGACAGCCACGGGAAGCCGACAGGTAAAGAGATCGGTTGTTATCGGATTACGTCGTTGAAGAGAAATTGTTCGAGCCATGTTTCCGAAGTAACAAAGAGGCGACTGGATTGCAGCCATTCAAAGACCAAATATAACGTCCCAGAACACTCCAGCTCACAGGTTAGTCTGCTCCAAGCATTTACACGAAGGTCAGTCTGCTGTTGTAGTTAATACGTCATTTTCATAACATAATTGGTGATATAGGTTACAAGCAAGTCTGGTGCTGAACAGAAATTGTCGCGCTATGCTCCTTTATTTATTGTGCATAAATAGTGAATTGTCCTGACGCAATATTGCGTTTCGCTTCTGTTATTATGGTACATTGACAAAAACATATACTTTTATTCACAGGATAAAACAGGTTTTTTGTATCACTAATTGCCCAGTACGATTACAACATACAATATTATTGTCACTGCTACATTTCTGTGATGCTACCAGAAATTATTTCCACTGCTAATTAATTACCGCTGAGCTCAAAGGTCCTATTAATAAACGGTTAACGAATCTGTATTTATGAAGACGATTTGTGAGACTGGTAAACTTATGATGTGTACGATGGTCTTTACTTTCTACACGGTGCATTTCAAGGTCCTGCACCCATCCGTCGGTAAACTGTACCTGGGCTTGTTGCAGTGACCTGAAGTTACTAAACTTCATGAGTGTATGCACTCACTCCAAGAACCGTATAATTATAAATATGCATATAAATATGCTACGATGAGATAGCTGACTTCATCTAACTAGCAAATGTTGTCCAGGCTACGTTGGTGATACAGTTTTTTTTAATGTGTATGATATTTTTGTCATGCGATTTTAAAGCCGGTCCTACAACCGCATCCAAGAATAACATGCAGCGTATCTCAGAACTGTCGGTGAAAATTATTCTTGGAGCTAGGTTTAATTGAGCTGCATTTTAAAGAGGTGCAATTTCACAATTTGTGTATATTTTCTAAGTTCACTATTTTGTATGTGTTGAGAAAAACACAGATTAAAAAATTACATGGTCTAATATTTACATTTAGCATAACTGCAACATTATTTTTTCGTTTTTTTTTTTTTAAAGACTCGAAAGGACTTGAAATTCAAAGTTTCAGACTTGTGACTTGACTCGGACTTTTACACCAGTGACTTGAGACTCGACTCTGACTTGTCTGACATTACTTGAGACTTGACTTGAGACTTGAGGATAAAGACTTGAGACTTACTTGAGACTTGCAAAACAATGACTTGGTCCCACCTCTGCACTGATGTCCTTTCATGCAGCCATTGATCAGCTGTTACTGGCATCTTCTGATGCATTTCCTTTCAGTGATGTTCCTCAGGGGTGACGTGGGAGGCCTCTTTTAAGCAGCCAACTATATCAGTGCTATTTATGACTGTCTCATTACAAAGCTTCAAACATGTGCGACATAACTGCGATCAAAGGCTTGACTTGAATACTCAGACATACAGTGGGTCAACACTTCTGCTGTGTCATGGGAAGACCTAAATTACAATTTCACAAGACAAAAATATCTCTCTTGATTTGTGTAAGAAAGGAAATCTGAGTTGGTGGTTTTGGGCGGGTGTCGCTCAGTTGGAAGAACACAGCCGACACAGCCGAGGTCAGCAGTTTGATTACAGCTGCAGCTTCGTATTCAGATATGAGTGGAGGTATATTAGTGGGCACTGAGTGTGAATGGGTCTGATGTGTGAGTGAAATTCCCACAGTTAACTAAAGATCAGTGGCTATTATGGAACTGTACCTCACACACAAGCAGTCCCGTGTGAGAGACCAGGCACATGGACTGTAGCACAGGACAGTCACTTAGAGATAGGGTGAGAAGTTTGGCCATCCGGGAGGGGCTCAGAGTAGAGCAGCTGCTGCTCCACATGGAAAGGAGCCAGCTGAGGTGGTTCGGGCATCTGACAAGGATGCCCCCTGGGCGCCTCCTGGGTGAGGTGTTCCAGGCATGTCCCACCGGGAGGAGGCCCTGGGGCAGACCCAGGACACGCTGGAGAGATTATATCTCTCGGCTGGCCTGGGAACGCCTTGGTGTTCCCCGGATAAGCTGGAGGAGGTGGCTGGGGAGAGGGAGGTCTGGGCCTCTTTGCTTAGGCTGCTGCCCCCGCGACCCGGCCCCGGACAAAGCGGATGAAGATGGATGGATGGATGGATGGATGGATTTGATTCTGATTCACAAGGTCCTGAATCGATTTGATCCACAATTCGATTTGATTCAATTCGATTCGATTCGATTCGAATCTGGGAAATTTTGCCTCAAACAGTCAGAAATATTATAATTCAGATCATGCATCAGTACATTTCCATATTTTTGTATCTATAGAAACAAAGCTGACACTTGTGGTGAGACTTTATCAAAGGTGTGAGCATCACAGCAGATGCCTTTGTGTCAAAGTAGCTGAAGATAAAACAGAAAAACATGAAGGTGATTTTCCTGGCCTGGATTTTATAAAAAGATTCTGCATTAGATCAAAAAAGAAAGAAAACCATGAATCAACACATGAACATTACCTGATGCTGCTGAAGTGAAGCAGAGCAAAGTTACAGAGGTTTGATTAGAGACACAGCTGAGAGTTTTGCAATTATGCATAATTTAAAAAGTTTACATTTGATCAGTAGCCTATTGAACAGCAGAAATTAGGGTTTGTTGGAAGTAAGTAAAAGGAAAAAAACAGCGGCCGACAGCCTGTAAACAACGGCAGACTTGTGTAACAAGCAAGTTAATAATGCAGAAAACAGATTTTTAGACGGGAAACTGTTCTTGAAGTACACTGAGTGTCATGATTCGGCTGTGTGCAGGCTGGATGAGGACCCAATCGCAAACTCACGGAGGCAGGAATTAACTCAAAATTCACAGCTTTATTGTTGGAGAGCAAAACCATACAAACTAAACTGGGAAACTATAACGTAATAGACGGAGAAACACACGGCCATGAATGAGGGAGAACGCGACACAGAACAGAGGGAGACGCGGACATAAATACACAGAGGGTTAACGAGGGAAGTGGGAGCACGGCTGACACAGATAATCGTAACGAGACAGGGCAGGAGTGAACGCAACATGACGCATACTGACGAGAGACTGTCAAAGTAAAACAGGAAGTACACAGAGGTTCAGACAGGAGGAGAGAGAGCACAGACATAACGGGCTGGGGAAAACATTGAATAAAACACAAGGAGGGGAGACGAGGGCTCACAGATACACAGAGGGGCACACAGGGGGTAAAAGTCACAAGGGGAAGTCAAATAAGGAACAACTTAACAGAACAACCTAGAAACCAGGACATAAATAAAGAACAAAACACAAAACACACAAAAACTAAGAATACTGTGCCAACATGGCCCAGGATCATGACACTGAGAGAGAGAGAGAGCTGTGCATGAAGTGTAATTTTATTGTGGTGGAAGCAAAACAGAAAAGTCAGAGGGAATAGTGATGGGATTTCCAGCTCTTTTTAGAGAACCGGCTCTTCAGGTTGTTTTGTTGCTTTAATTAATTTATTATTAACAATAATTTTAAATTATGCACAAAAGGAATTACTAATGTAAAAAAGTGGTTTTATTTATATATGTTTATATATAAATATATGCGGTGGCCCCTAGAGACAAAACACGTACAAACTACAAAACACATTTCTAGCGTTAACTGAACTTCAAAACAGAGCTACTAGATCACTTAAATTACACAATTGAAAGCATATGTGTATTGTTTGTGTATTTATACACAAGCATTCATATATATTCAAATAATTTAAAAAATGTTCATTTACCTGTTATTACCACACACCAAATCCGGTCGTTGGTACTTCCTGGCTTGTGTAGCCACGAGGTAACAAAAGCTCAACACTGCCGCCTAGCATCCTGGAGCATTTCTGTTGTGTTTTGTACGTGTTTTGTCTGTAGGAGCCACCGTAAATATACTTTTATTTATTCACTCCACATAAAATCTAATAAATAAATCATATAATACAAAAACCAACTATTCACATTTCAACTTTTAACTATTTAAATTTTCAGCTCTTTCCTTTTAAACAAATTTAAAGTGAAACAACACAAAACACTGCAAACCACAACACAATTAAATATAAACTAAAATATGAAAACAAAAAGAACATGCATGTTCTCTGTCATATGGGCCTGCATGAATAAACTTTCTGAATCCTTTATCATCCGCAACTGAAAATAGCTGT
This sequence comes from Copadichromis virginalis, assembly GCF_057382275.1. Taxonomy (NCBI): domain Eukaryota; kingdom Metazoa; phylum Chordata; class Actinopteri; order Cichliformes; family Cichlidae; genus Copadichromis; species Copadichromis virginalis. The sequence goes on from NC_140634.1 coordinate 485,230, forward strand.
GGATGATTACTATAGAGATTGACAGACCACGTGACTTTCGCTCATTGCATGCCGTGAACTCGTGGCAAAACAATCCAAGTACCTGCATCAAATGCAAGCATTTGCAGCACCGCAAAACGTTCATTCTTCGGTTCCAATAAATTCTTGCTTTTTCTTTGCCGCCCAAAAAGTTATGTACAAAACGAAGGAGAACAATGCCGGTCCGTACAAAGACAGACTTGATGAAAGTCAAAGAAAAGATACGAGGAAAAAAAATCAAACCAGTGAAAGTGTTAGACCCTTACGAGCACACAGAGGGACAAAATACGTTAGCGTGCTGCCCAACTTTCACCAGCTCATATTTATAATTATACGGTTCTTGGAGTGAGTGCATACACTCATGAAGTTTAGTAACTTCAGGTCACTGCAACAAGCCCAGGTACAGTTTACCGACGGATGGGTGCAGGACCTTGAAATGCACCGTGTAGAAAGTAAAGACCATCGTACACATCATAAGTTTACCAGTCTCACAAATCGTCGTCATAAATACAGATTCGTTAACCGTTTATTAATAGGACCTTTGAGCTCAGCGGTAATTAATTAGCAGTGGAAATAATTTCTGGTAGCATCACAGAAATGTAGCAGTGACAATAATACTGTATGCTGTAATCGTACTGGGCAATTAGTGATACAAAACAACTGTTTTACCCTGTGAATAAAAGTATATGTTTTTGTCAATGTACCATAATAACAGAAGCGAAACACAATATTGTGTCAGGACAATTCACTATTTATGCACAATAAACAAAGGAGCGACAATTTCTGTTCAGCGCCAGACTTGCTTGTAACCTATATCACCAATTATGTTAAGAAAAATGACGCATTAACTACAACAGCAGACTGACCTTCGTGTAAATGCTTGGAGCAGACTAACCTGTGAGCTGGAGGGTTCTGGGACGTTATATTTGGTCTTTGAATGGCTGCAATCCAGTCGCCTCTTTGTTACTTCGGAAACATGGCTCGAACAATTTCTCTTCAACAACGTAATCCGATAACAACCGATCTCTTTACCCGTCGGCTTCCCGTGGCTGTCATGCGACCGGCTATTGCAGTTAATAATACAACGGCTTCTTGACATTTTTGTGTTTCTTTTTATCGCTGTGTGACTGATTTCAATTAAAAGCCTGCGTGCGCTAGTACCTCTTGCCACGAGTTCCCAGAATTCTTTGCGGTTTTACCCCTGAGTGACGTCACATTTTCAATCTCTATACCTTTCTAATGTGACGTTGTTGTCCCTGGCTCTTTCTCTCTCTCTCCCTCCCGCTCTGTTCCTGTGCTACTGCCAGTGTAACTACCGCCCCTCCCCCCTCTGCCCAGCAAAGCACAAGACTGCGTGAGGAGTGAAGCGGGAAAAAAGTGCGAGAGAGAGGGTGAGAACCCCCCCACGGCTCCCAATAAGGAGTTGGCATCGTTCACTTCAAAGAGTCAGAACTAAGAGCCGTTTCGTTCGCAACAGACACATCACTACTATCACTAAGAGTGAGTTCATGATGATGTTTATGTGAAGCGTAGTTTGGATCTTCTTTTGCTGCTGGTTCCGTTTGGAGAGAGATCAAACTAACAGCTTTAGAATCAGCAAAAAAACACAGGCGTAAACACAAAACCGCCGAAACATCAGAATCAGCGAGCTGTCGGCTTTCAGCCCCGACTGTGTCCGTGCCGTCGGTGAGAAAGGCGACATCTCACTGATCCTGATCTGTCGGCGGGTCCGAGCTTTGTGTTTACGTCTCCGTGCAGAATCCGTGTTCCTGCTCTCTTTTACTGTTTTAGCTGTTTGGTGGTTGTTGACATCAGAGGCGGAGCCAGACATTTGAAACACCCGGGGCTTAGCCCTAAAGGGTAGTATGCATGTGGGATTTATTTATTTTTTTTTTGGGGGGGGGGGTAGAAATGACTGAAAGATTAATTGGCTCTGTTTTGAGTTTTGTTCAAAAAAGAATGACTTCATATAGGGAAAAATCTATATCACATGTGCAGGACACCTTAGACTAGTTTTTTAATTAAGCAGCAAGGCAGAACAAAGTCGGGGCTGCATCAAGACACGAGGACTAAACCCCAATTCAACCAGGCCCAGAACTGATCCGGAATTAACACAGGACTGCAACAGTTCAAAATCAGGACTACTGAGGACTTAACCAAGACAGAACCAGAATCAGAACTAGATGATAGTAGCACTAAAAATCATCATAGACCTGCACTACACTTATTTTTTAATTCTACCAAAGTCCACTATTTAGATTGAGAAAAGTTTATATAATTATTTAGCCTTGTTGTGCAAACAAGCCTGCATAACTTACGGAGCCCCCCAGGGGACATGGGAGAAAAAAAAATTAGGGAGGGAAAAAAAAAAAGAATTAGGGAGAAAAAAAAAATTAAGACGGACTTTTGCGAGATCTCGCAAAAGTATTGCGAGCGCTCGCAAAAGTATTGCGAGATCTCGCAAAAGTATTGCGAGCGCTCGCAAAAGTATTGCCACAAAGCGTACTCTGACCTGGCCGTCTTGGTTGAATTTATAGACAACCAATTGCAGTACTCTGGGCAGCTTCACGGATACCGATGGATGTACGCTAAATGCAGGGAACATGGACTACGCGTGAGGAAAGAGGATGTGCGCTTGGTTTTGAAGGAGCTGGATCCCCGAGGCGTCGCACTGAGGCAAGCAGTACGTTTCAGGCGGAGGAACTATTTTTCAAAAGGGCCGAATTTCATCTGGCACATGGACTCCTACGACAAACTGAAGCCATATGGCATCTGTATCAATGGTAGTATTGACGGTTTCTCGAGAAAAATAATCTGGCTTAATGCATACACAACAAATAGTAATCCGAAAGTGATCGGGGGGTATTACATAGAAGCGGTGCAGCGTTTAAAGGGCTGCCCTAGAGTTGTGAGGGGCGATCTTGGAACTGAAAATGGCCATGTTAGAGGCTTTCAGCGTTTCCTTGTGCCCGTGGCTCCTAACGACACCCCTGAGAGTTACTTGGAGGGAGCAAGTACCGCCAATCAAAGGATTGAATACTGGTGGCGTTTTCTTCGCAGCCAGTGTCTGGAGTTCTGGTTATCCTTATTTGCAGACATCAGAGACAACGGGTACTTTGATGGTGGGTTTCTGGACAAAAACCTCCTTCAGTTTTGTTGCATGGGACTCATCCAGGTGAGTTAATAAAATATGTTTTGTTGCGTGCCTGGATGCATGCGTGTGTGAGTGAGAGATAAAGGAAACTGAGGAAGTGAAACGTCTCCTGTACTCGTTTGTGGTGTTCCCATTATCACAAATGTGGAAGCCAACTGCTCAGCCTCTGTGTGGTGGTGGTGGTGGAGGACCCCCATCTTTTTTTTCGGGCCTCCGCTTTTTTTCTAGTGGCCATAACGGGTCACATTTGAGCATACAGAGTAAGCAAATATGTACTTGTAATGTGCTCAGATAATTTCAATAAGTGCTTACAGAAAGACAATTAATGTAGCCTCTAACTGCAATTGATTTACATCGGACAAACAGACCAAGCACTATGGCCCATGATACAATTACACCTTACTTGTTTGGACTATATTTTTATATTTCATTTTTACTTGCTGCCAGGAACGTTTGGGGCCTGTTGGGTTGCACCTGCGCTCACATCACATCACAAAATAAAATGTATAAAATATAAAATAAAATATAATAAATAACGTGTTAAATGGGTGGAAATCCCTAGATCAATGTTTAAATTAACACTCACGCATTTAGTTTTTTAATGTTGGTTAAACAAAACTGAAAAAATAAAGAACTAAATAGAGACCTTTTGAACTCTTAGAATTTCTAATAGATATAAACATTCTTTTTTTGTCACTGAATTTATCTGAAGCTTATTTTATCAGCTGAATAACAAATTCTTTGCACCCACCTGTTCTGTTGATGAACAGCAATTTCATTCGAATGCTATTTTTGCAAAACTCACCACTTCTGAAAGGATGATATGTGTTGTTGAACTACCGGACAAATAAACTGAAATCTAATCAATTTCTAATTATTTTTGGACTATGTAGTACAGACAACTAAAAAATTGCAAATGACAAAAGCATATCGACAACATCTGTGTATTGACTGCCTGTGTTCCCAGGCACTTTAATTTCAGAGAAGGGTAGACAGAAGTGCATAATCTGTCAAAAATGTAGCAATACTTTATAATTAACCATATATACTATTTAATCTAATTAGAAATCCTGGCCTACAATCTTGTTTATCCTAGAAACTGTTAAATCTGATTATCATTGCTTGTTAATTTGTAATTATATAAGACAGTATAAAGAATTGTGAATCATCTGTATGTCACATTATGGCAAAGTCCTTTCAAAAAAAAAAAAAACTTGTGATGGCAATATGATTTTTAACAAAACAACTAGTAAACATTTTGGAAGCTAATCAAGGGAAAATAGGACTTATTGTTACAAGATGATGTTTATAGGCCACATCAGCTTTAAGAATTTGTAAACAGGGTCTTATCATTAACTTTCAATAACTTCTTTCGCAACCATAGTGACATTCTTTACTAACATTAATGGACTTTTCACCCTAAAATCAAATTTACAAATTTTTCTGTTCGCTAGCTGTAGTATTCCTTAATCCACACTGTTTTAGTGTGAGTTGCCCAATTTTAGAGATATTGACTGTACAAGCCTACCCCTCTCTTGTTTCACATGGTACTTAATGCTTAGTAGCAAAGTCCTTATGTAGCTTCATGTTGTTTTTCAACAAGGAAGAGATCTCTACAGCTAATATCTCCCAAAACTAGGCAACTCACGACAAAACATTCTAGATGGATAAACAGCAAGCCAATGTGTGTCACTGCGGGGTATGCAGGTGTGTTGAGAGAACGTACCCAAAAGCAGACAAGGAGAGAGAGAGGACAATCAACTTAAAACAAAAGCGAGCCTTTATTCTGGCTGATGGCTGGAGTAAAAGAAAATAATGACAATGTGTACAGCAAATTTTGATGTGATCTGTCCCTCTAACGCTAAACACAAACCTTGTTTTCAACAGAAGTTAAAGATGTGGTCATTTTCAAAGAATTTTAAACAATAAAGAGTCCTTGTGAAATCTGACCTAACATACAACTAAACCATCAGAAAATTAAATTTGTGACTGCTTGTTATACGGCTGAATATATCAAATGCTTCAATGACAAAATGAAACAAGACAGAATTTATGAACTCAAGGATAATCATACAAATAAAAATTACAGCTCTAACCATTAGTACACTCATCAAGTTCAAATGATGTCCATTTCAAAGTAATTGCTGGAAAGGACATTGTCGAACTCTGTGCGAAATTCAGGATAAGAACTGTAAGTGCATGGCACTTCAAGGGTAGCTCCACAGGTGTGAGCAACAGGCCTTCTGTTGAGCCCAGTTTCAGCATTAAAGCACACCAAAATTTTGTCAACACATATCACGGAAGATCCTGTGCAGAAGCGCAGGATTTTTTCAGCTTTGGTTTCATCAGCGTTTTTAACATAACGCTGAAGATGGTTAAACGTTGTTTGTTCTCCGTGAGACAGCATGATTTTTGTTGCTTCAAATAGCTGCACTAGTCTTTTGCCTGTGGCCTTCTTTGTCTCATACAGAGATAACACACTTTCCTTGTCTGCCAGTTTCAGCTGCAGATGTGCCATGGGTGTGGAGAAGCAATCCATTATATACTTTGGCTCTTGGAGAATGGCCTTATGAGCCATTGTTTCAATGGCAGGCTGCATGTTGTTCTTAGGTGGTAGGAAGTGGGAACCCATCCTTGTAAAAAGGTCAAGCAGGTCCTCTTCATCATTTTCATCCATTGTGCCTTGGAGAGCCTTCTCAACAGCTGATCTCTCAACAGGAGGCAGATAGTTGAGAAACGATGCAATCAGAATGTCTACATCAACTGAGTCCATTCCGTGGATGCAGGCTAAAATGAAAGCCCTTGACAGCCTCACTGGAAAGACACCATGGTCTAGTAAGCCTTTCACCCATATCTGCCCAACTGCTTGCCATTCAGCCTCACTAAAGTCTGGCCTCAGCCTTGGAACTCGTTCATTTTCACCTTCACACTGTTCCAAAAATTGCTCCCAAAATGCAGTGTAAACCTCCCTTGACACCCCAGCATCATCAACAGCATTTTCATTTACAAAGTTCATCTTTAAAGTCACATTCAGAATGCGACTGTCTATAAATACAGCCAAAAGATCATCAACAACTTTTATCCTGCGAATTGATACATGTAGGGGGCTCTGTGGGTCTCCTGAATTTGATGGGGAAAGTTGGTTGCTTGAATCTAAACGCAAACCTTGTGCAATGAAATTCAGTCCATGGTCCTGAGTAAAAGACAAAACATGCACATTCTATAAGAAATGCAAATGAATTGTACAGATTACACAATATCAATGTTCTGAAAAAGTTTGAAATTTATTTGTCTAATTTTAGTGGGCTGTACATTCCCAAACCATGGTTGCACTGACAATTTATATATAACATTAACATTGTGGCCTGATGGATGTCCTTGTATGCCTCACAGAAAATTATACAAGTGTTCTTTACATGTATGAGAAGACTCACTTATGTGCAAAATAGGAAGAGAACACAATAGTGACACCAAAACAATGTCTCACTGCTGTGTTATGTAAATAACTTGATTTCAAGACTAAATTTCCTGTTTAATCTTATGTTAATGTAAAACACTGGAATTGTCTCTCAACTGACAATATCCTTTTAATTCAAATAGACCCACAAACTGCCATATCCTCAGAAAATAGCATGACATTTTTGGCATCTCTACAGTATGTAAAGGTAGGTGTTTATGGTTGCCTGAATTGATCCATCTTACCTGTGCAATCTGGGGTGCTTCCTCTTGTATTGACTGCATATGGGGTGTGGGCAAGCCATTAGCTGAAGACAATGGTAGCAGGAAACCATCCATAGGTAATCCATTTGTGTCGGCATTCTGAGAAGGAAGTATTGCATTAATTGACAACAGACACCTTAACCCTTCAAGATTAGAAGACTCTTCTTCAATCTTCTACCTTGGCCTATTCTAAGTCATGAATGTTCTTAAAAAGTCTGCAAAATATGTCAATAGGTATTAAGAAATAGAACAAAAATACACCACTTTATTTTCAGCCTACATGTCTCACTTACAAGAGTAAAAAGACATATTACAGTGGAATCCCACAGGTTTTTATCAGATCTTGATGTACTTATTGCTACTTAAAATGTTGTATTACTGCTGCAAAAAAAATCAAGTTTTAAACAAACAAGAGATGAATTCTGATTAATAGAAATTGAGCAATTCTTTCACAGTACTGTGAGTTATTTCTTTTAAGATCCAAAAGAATATTACAGAAAATAACACACATGCTTAAATTTTGTCCAAGCAGGAATGCATGATCAGCTTTTTTAAAATCAGAACTATGCAAGTTACTGAATTTGATTATTAATAAATTTCCATATTTTGTCACACTTGAACCATATCAACCACAACTGTCCATGGTCTTACCTGTCTGAGATCCTCACTGTTGACATAATTCAGGGTTATCACGACTGTGTCATCACCATCTGCTCTGACAAGATCCTCTTCAGGATTCCATACAACCGTATCCGCTTCGTCTATGTGTGGAAAACGACATTCCAAATCTTCTGGAAGTTTGTCCCAGGACTCTAGTTTGAAGGATTTGTTAGGAACTATACTGGTCAGATCAATAATTTCAGAGCAGTGGTCAGGGAAATCATGATCACTTGAGTCAGTCTGCTGCCGCTGTCCCACGACAGTGTTTTTAATGTCTGTTGGGGTTGAATGCATATGATGGGATTTTTCTGGACTTTGTGTTGTCACTGCCTCACAGAGTGATTTCAGTTTTTTTGGATTGGGTTCCATCTGGAAATTGTGAATCTGTGAACCAGAAAACAAACACAAGACACAAACGAAAATAATTCAATTATTTTTTCAGCAGCCAGTCATTTTGTACATGTTAATGAATAAAAAGCTGTAAGTCTTTCACAGATGTATTAAATGTACCTTACCACACAAGTCAACAACAAATTCCTGGAATAATTTCATCCTTCAGAAGTGCAAATATTCGTAGATGTACATAAAGCACTTGAATAAGACAACTCTTTATTGCAGTTGCACAGTCAAACCTAGTACAATAGTACAATAGTACAACAAAATTAGAAAATGTCGCATGTTACCACCGAGCACTACTAAACACAACAAAATACAGTAACTTTAAAGTGATCATTATTTTTAATAATAACTTTCTTATTTTAACAAACCTGTTTGCCAGTGTCACTGTCAGATGAATCCCCATGTTCAAGTAGATCTGGGACAAAATCATCTGTCTCACTGTCAAATCCAAGTAATGTCACCGGTGAATCTTCTTCAGTTATGCTGACAGAAAAATCCTCTTCAGATGAGGACTGAACTGTTAACAATGTTTCATCTTTCGTGCAAATGTAAAATCTCAGGATCTTCAATTTGGTTTGTTCATAAAGTTTGCCAACAGTGTCATCTAAAGCAATCGGATTTCTTTTAAAATCACAGATATCAATGACAAAGTCTTCAACTCTCCCTTTTGGCGAGTACCCATCTGAAAAAAACAGGTCCTTTCCCATTTCCAAAATCTTAGCTACAGTTGTAGTTTTTTCCACAGTTGCATGTCTTGTTCCTCCACCATTTCTGGTTCTCACTTGACGGTATTCATTACTGCTTAAATGAAGCCATCCGATTTCTATTTTTCTGCAGGTCTTCTCTGCTGCAGTATTTCTCTGTCTTGCCATCCCTTCACTTTGCTTTTGGAACACACCTGATGAACCACACAGCACTCCTTTGGTTTTTGATCTTACTTTCCGTGCCGCAATTTTATCTCTTAGGTTCTGCAGAACAGTCTCTTTATCCGTGCTTTACTTAGTTTGTTGACAGAAGGACTGGACAGCTAGTCTGTCACCATATGTCCTTATGTATTTTGCCATTTGTCCATCAGTCATGACGGACAGCACTGCCTTATCCACCTGCAGACATAAAACATTAGAGAAATGGTATTAATATACTTTTACTCTAGGAAGCCACACTAGCACACATGGAATACTAACTGTATTAGAATAGAGTTCTTAATCACTGTTCATGATCATTATCAAAAGTTACTCTGTCAACTTCTGTCTTATTACTTTACTGTTGCTGTGTTAGTATTAGTATAGTAATAGTAGTAGATATTTATATATGTTGGGAGAAAACCCTGCAAAATAAACCCAGGAGGAATAGAGACACAATGAGACAAAGTTACTTTTTTATGCTTAACGTGTACACGGGTGAGCTGCTGGAAACAACCCACAACCATGGACAGTGGCTTGGCATTTTTATTGGCACAAATCACAGAGACAGTGAGAACAGGATAAGAAAATAATAAACAGATAAAATAAACAACTCCATATATGGTGCTAGTCTCGTCAGCTGAGAGCTGGGAGAGATAAAACAATATGTCCCCGAAACAATATGTCTTTGCTGGGAAAGTCTAAAAAGACACTTCTAAACTAATCTAACCACAGACAAAGGACATCTTTGTACATTTAAAAGAAGGTAAAGAAACATAGAATCATTTTTCCTGTAGCAATATACTACGTTACTAAAAAATATTTTGCTAGTAAGGTATAAGTAAGGTAAGTTCCACCAAGTATTTTGTGCCATGCTGTCCATGTTACCATGGTAATGGCACAGCCAGATAACAACATCCAAATTCATGGGCTGCAACCTCTTTTTTTTTTTTTAAACTGTATTTATCACATTGTCCAAATTCATGGGCTGCATCCTCCTGAGGACGCTTTTGTAGACCGATTATGTCACAGCGATGCACCAAAGGCTATCCAATTTCGTAGACTCCTCTTTTTTTATTTGCACAGAAATGTACAACAATTCTGGCAATCTCTACAAAGATTCTATTTTAAATTCGTAAACTCCTCCGAATGCAGCAGACAAATGCGTCCTCCTTTTCACCTATTTTTTTTTTAATTATTGAACTTTATTAAGAAACAGTATACAGAACATGTATACAACCAGAACAAAATTAACATATGCCAGGGGGTGTAATACAAAGAATTACATTCACTTTTCACCGAATTTGAAGGATGGGTCCGGTGTGTGCTTCGTGGCCCATATCCCAGAATTCAAAGTGCGGCCCAGCCAAACTCCAGTTTCCGGTAATGGCGGCCGTTAATAAGTTTTAAAATGACCGTTATTAATCTTTCTGGGTCACAAAATTTTTTTAAACATATTTCAGGGGAGAACGTGGGTGTATAAACTTGAAATATCTTCTCGGTTTATCAAGATATCGCATATTTGCAAAAGTGCTTCGACGTTTTCCTTGATGTCTGTTACCCACCAGCTCGATAGGTAGCCGAGAGCTCAAGGGTCACTAAAGCCGCCAAGAACGGCACAACTCCCGGCATATTATTTTCAGATCACCGCGGACTTTAGCTACTCAGGCTAAACTTAATATATAAAACACTTAGACAACCTAAAAATGTTAATGTTTGGCTTTTTTCAGTGTTTCATTTGTTCGTGAGTAAAACGGTTTGGCTGAGATTAAAGTTATTAGATTAAATTCGATAAAATAAAACTTTATTAATCCCCCGGGTGGGTTCCACATTGGTTTTACAGCGCTTAATCAACGTCACACAGAAAACTGATTAAACAGAAGTGCGAGATGGTCGAGAATTTACTCCAGTGTCGTCTTATATTTTAGATAGAAAGGAGCAGACGGACGAGCTTATTACACTCCACCGAGACAGCGGTGACGCTAATCAGAAGGCTAGACGTCCAATTTCCCCAGCCGTTCTGAGAACCCGGCCCACGTAGACCACGAAGCCCGAGTCCTCGGGAGGATGCAGCCCATGAATTTGGACACGATTTGAAATTTCAAAACATATGTGCACTTAACGAGTTATGTTTAATGAACCTGAACATATTTACAAGAATTAACATTAAAGGCCTGCATATACGACCTCGGTTTTTCAACAAGTTACTCGCCTTTTGAACCGCGGTGTTTAATGCTTTGTTGTTTATACGTACTTTGTCTTGTTGCATGTGCATGATGTCGTCGTGTGGGACCTCTCTTGACCGCAAGAAATGTTCTAAATCCTCCTCCATGTCCGCACCGTATGGAGCCCCGTACCGTAGCACCGCACCCTTCAACTGAAACGCTATCAAAAAGCAGCGGGATCTTTTGCGAGATCTCGCAATACTTTTGCGAGCGCTCGCAATACTTTTGCGAGATCTCGCAAAAGTCCGTCTTAATTTTTTTTTTTCTCCCTAATTTTTTTTTTTCCCCTCCCTAATTTTTTTTTCTCCCATGTCCCCTGGGGGGCTCCGTAATAACTTAATAAATGTAGAATTTGAAAAATAACAAACCTAAAAAGAAACACTAGGTACGAGATACATGAGGACCTGTGATACGGTGATACTTCTGGTAAACAACCATTTGACTAACATGTGTGTCTCACCTGCTCTTGTTCATCTCTGTTCTGTCCTCATTCTCCATCTCCCTCTCTGTTCCTCTCTCTCCCTCTTTGTGCTGACAATCATTAAATATACAGTTGAAACCACATATTAATGTACTCTTCAGATCAAAACACAAACACTTTTTTAATTGTAACATCAAATCAGACTAAATGTTTATTTTTTAGATAAATATAAAAACATATTTGTTAACTTTAAAGTAAAGAGAGAAACTATCTGTATTTCTTAATTGTAAATGGCACCAAATTGTATTCAAACTGAGCCACACTTATGGAGCTCCACAGTTCTGTTCCTGGTGTTTTGGTTGACATCTCTTGATGTTCCCATGTCACAGAAACAGGCTCTGTGTTTTGTCTTATATGCATCCACAGCTGTGCCACCAGTTTACTCACATGGACTCTACTAACCAATCAGAAGCTTCTTCAGCTCAGAATGGAATCCTCTGGAGTTTTCTTATTAATTAACAAACTTAGTGTACATGTGCTCCTAAATTTGATGAAAGTGATAAAAAATAGAAGCTCTGTCTCTCTTTATTCTGACATTTAACTAATTCAAAAGATATTTCAATATTTATCTAAAACAAATTGATGTTGTACAGTAAAAATGTTTTCTCCCTAAAGTGTAAATGTCTGGTTACAAATGTGAATATCCTGCTGTGTACTGAAATCCCTCTTGTTTTGCATAGAAATATACTGAACAACATACAAAGCATAATATATAAAATAACATTTACCTGAGTTTTTTCTTTGAAAGAAGCCTCGAATGTCCATTCTTATATTTCAGTACATAACTGAAACCGATTTAGTCAGGGAGGGTAAGAACTGAAAATATGAAATAAACACACGTAAGCTAAGACTCTAAAAAAATAGCATTTGTTCGGCTTTTCATTTCGCCATTTGTTGATTCACTTGAAGAGCGAGTAACGTAATATTGGTCAAGTGATCAGTTTGATATCAATCTTTCGTGATTCACCGTCATTTGTACGGTACGAATGATTTGCTTTGGTACCTGGTCAAACTTAAGCTCTCCTTAGTATGGCTGGCTACGTTTCTCCAACAGCGCACTCACAGGCACAAGAGCACCTGGCTGCAGCCCCGCCCCCTCGCTCAGTCGCTTAGTGCCGGAGCTTGGATCATACCAATATCAGGGGGGATTCACGCACAGTCGTAAATTCCCACAGTGTGCATTATGTGCTTCGAATATTGTGTGTACTTTTTGTTTTATACAGTTGTCAGCCAGGCATCTAACTATGAAAAAATTACACTCCAAAAGACCCCGGGCTTCTGACAAAACAACCCGGGCTTAAGCCCAGTAAGCCACCCCCACGCTCCGCCCCTGGTTGACATTTTGTGAGGTTTAACCTGAGATTCTGGCGTTTTGGGCAAAATAAATTTATATTAAAAAATCGATTCAGGATTTTAATGAATCGATATCACGTTATCCAAGCCAGAATTGATTTTAATTGATAAATCGATAATCAAAACCCACCCCTAGTCACAACCTGTGGTGACTATGCTCATAGACGAAACCAGCATACCTCACGTTATTCTTCCAGAAGAAGAGTTACTCTTTCAAACAGCCCCAGCAACAAATGTCAACTCAGTCATTGTCTGGGATCAGCCTAAGCCAAACCCTTTGCTATTAGAATAACCTTTGGTTTTAAATGATTATTCTCCAGAGTCTTGGCAATCAGGGAACAAAGAAAATAATCATCCTTTGTCACACGCAGAGACGGATCACAGTGTGTGTGTGAACAGCGATGAGCTGTTTGGCTCAAAGAATGTGAGCAGATAGATAAAGAAAAGCAGCTGCTTCTTTCCTGATGGGAGCCCCAATGCCTTTTTTTTGATGCTCCTCAACAAAAACATTTAAATATTAATCACAGTTTGGCTAAATAGAAGGAGCCGCCTTGCATCAGTCACATGATGAGCATTAACCAATACTCACCCTTGACAGCAGAGAGCGCTGGTTACGAGCTTGCAAAGAGAACGCACATTTTTTGCCACCTGGGGAAAAAATGTGTGGGAAACACAAAAAGTAACTGGGAGATGCAGACTGATGCAAAGGAAACCAGTCAGTTTACAGCGTACACTGTACGCTACAGCACACTCTACACTCTAAGAACTAAAACTGATAATTACTTAAATATTTTGGTGCAACACTTTTACACTCAAAAATAATGAGTAAATGCAAAAACAATCACATCTCTTAAATACACCTTATTAATTGAGTAAATCCAACTAAAATGGAATAAGTTGTTATGAACAATTAAAGATGTTACAGTAACATACAAAATTGAGTAAGTACAATTGAAAATGTAAGTTAAAACTGTCATGGTCCTGGGCCATGTTGGCCCAGTATTCTTAGTTTTCTTGTATGTTTGTATTTTGTTCCCTATTTAGGCCATGTTTCCTGAGTTGCCCTGTTGTGTTGTTCCCTAAGTGTTTTCCCTTCGTGGCTTTTATCCCCTGTGTGCCCCTTTGTGTATCTGTGAACCCTCGTCTCTCCTTATGTTCTATTCCATGTTTCCCCAGCCCGTATGTCTGTGTTTTCCCCGTGCTCTCCCTCCTCCTGTCTGAACCTCTGTACTTCCTGTTTGACTCTGCCCGTCTCCCGTCAGTGTTATGTTCACCCCGCCCTGTCTCGTTATGGTTATCTGTGTCAGCTGTGTTCCCCGTGTGTTCCCACTTTCCTCGTTAACCCTCTGTGTATTTCTGTCTGCGTCTCCCTCTGTTCGGCGTCGCGTTCTCCCTCATGCTGTGTGTGGTTCTCCCCGTGTCTTCTGGTATATGTTACAATTAGCTTTTCCCAGTGTAGTTTAGTTTTGTATTGCTTTGGTATCACTGCTTTCGTTTGTCACCTGTCAGCAATAAAGCTGCATTTTGAGTTTATCCCCTGAGTCCGTGAGTTTGCATTTTGGGTCCTCATCCTGCCTGCCACACAGCGACCATGACAAAAACAACAGTAACCAAAAGTTCAAACTACATAAAATATTAATTAGGAAATGCTGAAATGCTTGGCACATTTAACCTACACCATTACAATTATTTGTTTTTAAATAATGGTTCAATTTACTTAATATTTTTAAGTTAACTTAAGCAAAAACGTTAATTACAATTAAGTGGTTATTTTATTTATACACACACACAGGAAAAAAGAACCACGTCAGTTCAACATTGTTCACAATGATTTATTTTAAACAGCTTTTTTGTGAATCACACATTTAGCAGATTCCTTCTCTGAACACAGTGAGCTGAAATCTGTTCTACATTCAGTGGATAAAACTTGGATAAAATTTCAGTCACAACAGCCTTATTTAATAAAATTGCATCCAAATTGGCATGCTTGATAAAACTCTGTAAAACTGGCATATTGATGCTAACAACAAGAAAAATGTACCTGCCATACAAAGAATAAAAGTGGCTCAAGTGAACGCAGTGCTTTACCTTTTCAGAAAAGGTCAAATGACAAAAATAAAATTAAGATCCCAAAAAAATATAAATCCTGAAAAAAAAAAAAAACATTTGCACTGTGACATAGTTTTTGAACATCTTATTTTGATTCCAAAAAATTGGGAAGATTATAACTAAAGAGTGACCAAAAAACATCCATAATTTAAATAAAAAGGTTTCAAAAAGGATTGCACTAAAAAAAAAAAAAAAAAAACATACAGAAGATACTCTCCCATTTACACCTTAATGTGAATCTGGAAAGTTAATACAAAAACAGTTTATGGTACAAACATTATTTATGAACAGGAATGTCAACACAATGTAATGCCGCAACTGAACCTTTTGATGAGCATTACATGTCACTTAACAAGTCTAACACTTTAAGAACAGCCCTGTGAAATTTTGTCTACAATGAACAGAGGTCATTTTTCAGTCTTTGAACCTTGACAGAAAGGTTTCCTGGATCCAGCTCCATGAACACTTTTTGAAATGCTTCAAATGTGCATTTGAAATTCTTGGGGTATTTCAGATCCAGAGCATAGCACAGTCCCAAAAGATAGCAACAGGCTTTGCTCAGATTCCCAAGTTTGCCCAGAACAGTAACGCCTTCAATAACAATACCCACATCAGTAGGTTCGCCTGACCTGTCTTGATTCTGCAGCAGGTAAATCTTCATCACCTCCTCAGCCAAAGCCTCTTCAACAAAGACAGCATCAGCACCGTCCTTTAAAAAGAGAAACAACTGTTTTAAGCGCACATATTTCCAAACATTGAAACAAAAAGTTTCATTTGTATGACATCACCGGTACTCATAATATGTGGACACTGTGCTCCAAAATCTTATAGCAATAGCAAATGCAAATGCTATTCTTTTGTATGCTTTGAAGTGTTTTTTTTCTTTAGAACAGTATCTTAAAACTTTTCTATGATCTCACAAGCTAAAATAAACTACTAATATTCCTAAAACAGATTTATTGCACCAACCTCAAAGGTTTTGATTAAGGCACTTGGATCCTCTCCCAGATGGTCAATGAGACATCTGATGATGACTTCTCTTTTTTTC
This sequence comes from Copadichromis virginalis, assembly GCF_057382275.1. Lineage (NCBI taxonomy): Eukaryota > Metazoa > Chordata > Actinopteri > Cichliformes > Cichlidae > Copadichromis > Copadichromis virginalis. The sequence goes on from NC_140634.1 coordinate 501,299, forward strand.
TCGATGGAATTTCCACTCTGTAAAACAGGAAGTCTCAACTGAGGCAAAATTTGCACATTTAAAACATGACTTACCATTTCTAGCTTAAACATAACTATTTTTTTTCTGTTGTTGACCTGTTTTCACACCCACCATCAAGGTAAGAACATCTGTGGAGCTAAGATATTGAACAGAAACCTAAGAAAAGCCGTTTTTAGTGGAAGGGCCTCTACAGAGGTGGAGGCGGAGCCAGGTTGCCCTCTGAACCATCGTCTGCCAGGCAGCGATGCGAGAGGAACACACTGCTGAAGTGGCGCACATTTTCAGAATCGCGTCAGCGGCTTTACAGAGAAAACCTTTCAGCTCCTCTGGCAGCTCTGCTTCCTCCACCTTCCTGGAGATGACAAACGCTAGCAAGGCAGTGTTGTTAGTCACTGCAGCTGACTGAACAGTGCATTGATGTGCGCGATCATTGAACTCTTTTTTTTATTTTTTAAAATAGCTGGTGACCTGCAGAATCACCGCTCTCATAATCAAAGGCAATTACTTTTACACAGTGCACAGAAGCACTGTGACGTCAGACACATTCACACTCACTTTTTAATCTGTGTAAATAAATCACATGGCTGATGATATGTGCCATGGTGATCCATAGGCATGATCACAAGTTTATTTAACTATTTTTCAACCCAACAAAACAAATAACAAAAACATGATGCTGATGCTATGAACACTCTACACACATGAGTCAAGATGCAGGAAAACTGCTCACGGAAACTCTGCACACTCCAGTTATCACAGTTATCATAGTTCTGTTTCCCTCTCTTTGAGGAGTTCTCAGCCAGATCTCGATCTGATGATGTGTAGCTTGCTCATCAGCTCAGAAGAGACCGCAACGCAACTTCACAGTGGTCGCGTGCTTTGCCCCACAGTGGCAAAGTCTTGCACTTTCATATTCAATTCAGCTTCTCCATCATGTACCTTTAGATGTTTCATACAGGGTTCAACATATTAGTTGTTTTCACAGGTGTGCTCTATATCTCGACCATGGCTCATAATACGACGACAGTCTTTCAAACAGGTCAAATGCCTCTATGCACATCATTAGTTTAAATATTTACCTATTTTACTTCATCTCACATGTCATTATACTGAATTTGAGCAACCCTAAGCTCAATGCAGATTTCTATTTACAACTGGTTAAATTAATGGTCTGGAGCACCGGCTGTTGTTGATCAGGGCAATCTAAAGAATCTGCATTTTGTTGTTTTGTTTTGGGTTTTTTTTGTTGCTTTTTGTGGATTTCTCCACCTATTTGCACTTATTTTACCTGCTCCGGTTTGTTGTTTTTCTAACCATTCCTCATCAGCTGTTAATTTTACTTGTTTATCACCCAATTTCAAAGATTTTGCTGGGCCGTCGCTGGCACGCTTGACTTCAGAGTGGTTTACTGATACGGCCTTCAACTTCACCCTAACGGTGAAGTGGTATCAGTTTTATGAGATGAAACTCAACCGTTCTCCTTTGTCACCAGTACGTGAGCCTCAGCAAAGAAAACAAAAATGGAAGTAGTTCAGCAGCGTATTGTGCTGTAAAATCAACTTACTTCCAGACACACACACACATATAGACATTTGCGCGCTTTTACAATTTGTCACGAAGTAATTTCGGCTACCTCTAAAACCTAAGTCTAATTCAGCTCCTTTCGGCGAACCCAACCTAATTTATCACGTTACTTTAAACCTTTGCGGCCGTTTTATATTTGTTTTTATTTACTTAAACATATTTTAATTTGTCACGAGATAATTTCAGCTACCTCTAAAACTGGTCGAAACACAGTTCCTTTTTTATCACATTTCTTTAAACCTTTGCGGCCGTCTTATATACCAAAATAGTATTTCTCACTCTCCGACGTCTCACTGGTGGTTCAGATCATCGGACTGAATCCCACTGCCGTGGACCAGATTATAACACCGACCCAGACCCGAATTTAACGTCCTGGGGCTCTCTCCTCGTCCAAGAGGGCTGTGCACAGGCTTCGGTGCTGGCTCCCCACGGCGTCAGGAATCAGTGCTGGATCCTGGAACAGAGTCACAGATAACAGTTCTGATATTTTCTGATCCAGCTACGAAGGACCAAATAATGTGAAGAAATATATTCTAAAACACTTCTTCAGTAAAGACTCAGAGAAGAGAAACACACAGAACTTCTTGCTAGCAAGGGCAGCCTCCAGACTGAGAGACTCGCACTGAGAAACTGCCCCGGTCTTTATTTATACTTCAGTGAGCGTTTGTTCCTTACATTGGAGTGTGTGTGTGTGTGTGTGTGTGTGTGTGTGTGTGTGTGTGTGTGTGGGGTCAGAGTGTGGCCCCATAAACGACTTCCCTTAACCTGCTGGTCTGGAAAATCCAACAGTTCATCTATATGTAAAGAAGCACTTAAACTAAAACTGACATAGCTACGTTAATCCTACCGTAAAACAATAAGACAAGGTACGACCTCTCTCATGCTCTTAGGATGTGGGGGTGAACACCCTAGAATGTTACAGACCTCCTAGGATGAGACATTCTTTCAATATGCCACCAACTATATACTTCTACACACAAATAATTACATGCAGCATTCTACCATATGCAAACTTATATCATTAAAAGATTATACTGACTACTAAGTACAATTTTCCTATTAACATACCCTGTGACAAAATGGAAATATTTTAATTTCCCTGTTAATGGACAACCTTTCTTCACACCACAAAAATGAACCGAGGAGGAATTTTCCTTTATGGTTTGGACATGTAGATCATAGTTCTCTTTTGTTCTTGGTGGAAAAGCTCCTGAACGAACTTCTTTTTGCTGAAAGTCCGAATGGTCTCCAAGGCAAAATCTACAGATGTAATGTCCAGAAAAGCTTTCTACGAGTCCACTAAGAGAATGAGCGCCAAGATTGTCAGCACAAACACAAAAAACAGTGCCCCTGATATATCTACCAAGCTGTGAACAAAAAATCCCGTCTCTCTCTAATGTTATGAGATCCTTTAAAAGTGGCTCGAGAACAGTTTCATAGCTAAAAGTTTTAACATCACTTGCCTTACACAGGAGAGCCAATTGAATTGATGTTAGCTGTGATCTCAGTTCAGTTGGTATATCAGCAAGTACCCAGTACACAGCTGTGACTTTGTGTTTTTTTTCTTGAAGTCCCAAGTGGATTACAAATTTGAAAGTCATCCACATAGAGAACAAGGGAAATAGTTAAGTCCTCAATAGCACAAAGTTGGTTTTGCTTGAAATATTGTCCATCGTGGAAAGAGGATAACTGTGAAGTGTTCAAATGTCTAGTTAATATACTGTTAACATCTTCTTTACTCAGTAACAGCTGCAAGGACTGAAGAATAGGCACATACTGAAAAGTGGAATTCTTTTCTGGATCCAAACAGTATTCTACTGGTTCAATAACACAGAAGTTTTCCTTGAAATATTTCTGTCTCTTATATCTTGAAGCAAAGGGACCATCAGGACTAAGGGCTGCACATAAAGGACTACAGTGACATATTTTTTCAGTCAATTCACTGACAAAAGACTCATCAATATTACAGTTATTCTTAATAAGAATATCACTTATCGACTTTGGAATATACTGAAGTGATAATGTGCAGATATAACTGAGCTGTTCCACCAAGTCATCCACACATTTACCAGAAACATTATAGATGCTTTCCAGTTTTAACAAGAGCACACCAATATTTTTCAAAATTTCATTTGTTGTTTCCCTTTCACAACCAAGTTCAATGGTGACATCCAAATCCTCGTGATCTTTCAATTCCAGTGCTGGTAAGAAGATTTCATTAGATGTACTGACAGTTTGCTTTGAAATCAAGCTAGTTTTAAAGTGCTTCCATGAACAAAATCTGTGCTTTCGACTTCTGTGAGTCGCATAAGTCCCACAAATGTTTGTCTTAAACTCTCAACCATCAAAAACACACTCTATGGTTTCATGGCTTTTCAAATGGGAATTTATATGTTGAAAATAGTCTTTTGTGTTTGGGTAAAAAGAGTCACAGATTTTACATCTAATAGTTGGAAGGACCTCACACTCTTCCGTTTCATGCAAACTGTGAGACCTAGACAAGTGTGAGCGTAAGGCACCCCATGTCTTAAAAGATCAAGGACAATTTAAATGAAGACAGGGTATGGAATAGCCAGTGTTGGGACTAACGCGTTATTAAGTAACGCGTTACAGTAACTACGTTATTATTGTGGTAACGAGCACGGTAACTAGTTATTATGCCAAAATGAGGAACGCGTTAGTCGTTACTGGGATTTAGATAGGGTCGTTACTCGTTACTTCGTGTGGTGGCTATCGCGGAGCTTCCACAGATTCAGTAACATTAGCAAGTGGTGGAGGCCAGCAGGTGGAGGAGGGAAAGGGGCGCAGAAGGAAAAGAGACCCGAGGCAGCCGCCGGTCCAAGTGTGAACTGAACTTCAGGTAAGAAGTTATGACCTGCAGTCTCTCTGGGTCAGATATGAACCAAGTTTAGGTGGAGTTTATTTTCGTTATTCTGACTTTTTCCGTACTGCGTGCTAGCTAGCATGACGGAGTTTCTATACAGCTGGGTGGTGCTATGATGTTACTGATGTTGAACTTTATTTTGTTCATAAGTTATTAGAGTTGCCAACCGTCCTGTCTGGTATTCAGAGAAAATATTACGCGTTTCTTATTGAGCTGAAAAGGAACAGTTTGTCCCGTAATTCAGCTACAATGAAAAAGACACAAAGCTGGAGTTATTCTGTGTCTTTGCTGCACAGCTGCCTCTTCTTCTCTCATTCTCCCCCCCTCCCTCTCCCGTTTCTACTTCAATCATGAAACTGATCAATGATCAGCTGATCGTCTTTTCTCTCTTGTTTGTTTATCGTCCACTTTGTGCCAGAAAGAGGAAACCAGCGGATGTCGCGCTAAACAACAGCAGCACGTTAAAGCTTGATCAGCTGTTGTTAGAATTTATTTAATATTAATTTCTACTATCAGCTGATGTTTGCTGGAGCCACAGCTGTAAAGCTGCTGGTCATGATGTCGGTTTGGTTATCTGGTGAGAGGGAAACATGAAGATGAAACCAGGAGATGTCCTTACTGAATCATCAGAGCTGAACAGGTGATGGAGAAACAGGTTTACCTTTTAGGTGACATGAATGAGTTGAAGTTATGAGCTGTTTCTGAGAGACAAATAACACCAGGATCCTTTTCTAAGTAGCTGACAGCTGGTAACTGTGCAGGGGCGGGTCTAGCAAAGTGTTGCCAGGGGGGCAGGTAGGGCATTAACAGGGAGAGGGGGGCACAAAGAAATACTTTTCTTTCTTATTCTCATTTAAAATGTCTCGCTTTTAAAAAATAATTATCTGAATCTTACAACAAACGATTGATAGATTGATGCATATATACCATCAAAACAGTGAACATCACTGTCACAACAGTGTTTATTTTCATTCAAAGGCTTTATGATTTTTCCTATAATGGTGGGCCAGTCTCTAGTCAAAATACCCGGGCCAATTTTCTGTCCCAGTCCAGCCCTGTATGCAGCTCATCTGCAGTGTGGTGTTACCTACATCTTCCTGTTCAGAAGGCAGAATTTCTGAGTTCTGAGTACAATCGAAAGCACCACGACTGCAGTTTTTGTGTTGGATGTAAAAGGCGCACATGACGCTGTGACGTAGGCTAGAATCATGGCAGCAGTCAATGACGGTCCAGGCGTGGGATTTCTCTCGTGGAAATATGCACATTATCTTTTCCTTTCTATTGGTAGGTGGCACAGTGCACTGTGGCAAGTAAGCAAGCTAGAAGACTGCAAAGTTATGGAAGAAACACATTAACAAGAGAATTCTGAGTAAAACCAAAGTTACTTTCCCTAGTAACTAGTTACTTTGAAAGTAACGAGTAACTTGAAGTAACTGAGTTACTTTTGAGAGAAGTAACTAGTAATGTAACTAAGTTACTATTTTAAAGTAACTTACCCAACACTGGGAATAGCCATGACCAAATGTACCATGTTTCACTCGATAATGTTTGAGTAGTGACACTTTTGATGACTCCTCATGTTTGCAGAGTTTACACTGCCATCTCATCACCTGTGACCTAAAAAATTGTGAGAAAATATGTCTCACAGTATGAAGATGACAGAATGGTGTATAACCATATTTACACAGTTTTTGTATGATTAACTGATTGAATAACCAATACTCACTACCAATTCAGGTGGAGGATACAACTTACAAATAAGTCAACATGGAACAAAGTACAATACTTAACCACATTGAAATAATCTGAATCACATCACCATGCTGTATAAATAAAAAGATTGTATGGTGACACTGGATGACAGACCATGAACTCATCAATATATTTACCGAACTGAAAAATTCTCAAAATTTAGATTTGGCATTTGTATGACTAAAATAACCCACCACAAAACCAGTATAAATATTTAGGTGGTATCACCATCCACTACTCAGCTTGTATAAAACAATATCATATCATTCCAAAATTTAACACATCAAGTCCTCTGTGTAAAATTACCTGCTTTACTTTGTAGTTGATGCAGATTTTTTTCTCCTGGTGGTGAAGATGGTGCTGAAAAAATACAAATCAAAACTTTATCATTACAAAACATGTCACTGAGTAATCTGCCACAACATCTCTTATAATAAATTTTAGCTTGGATTGAAATAAACATTTATTTATGTAAATTGGGAGTAACTAGGCAAGGCAAGGCAAATTTATTTGTATAGCACAATTCAACAACAAGGTGATTCAAAGTGCTTCACAGAGACATTAGAAACAAAGACAAATAAAAAGCACGATTTAAAATTGATTAAAGCAAGCAAAAAACAAACTAACAAACAAACAAACAAAACAGTATATAAAATCAAAATAGATAAAATCAGTAGTTAAATGTAAGTTTTGAAATTTAAGCTTAAAAGTGTGGATTTGGTGCTTTATTCAAATGCAGCTGAGAATAGGTGAGTCTTCAACCTGGATTTAAATAAACTGAGTGTTTCTGGAACTATACTATACTAACTAACTATATATTAACTATACTGGAAATGATGGTACTTTTGGCTTGACCCAAAGGACCAAAGCTTTTTTTTTTTCATTATTTTCTGGGATCTGAAAGGAAGTAGGGCCCCGAGTCTAAATTTAGACTAAAGGACCCATAGTACTTTGGACCGGCCCTGGATGAGGTAATCTGCTGACCCGGGCGGTCCTCTCAGCGTTCTCTCAAAAACTGGCTCTGTTCGGGACAAAGCTGAAAGCAGCGTCTTATATGCTCTGAAAGACCCCACATAGAACAAGAAAGCTAAGCAGCATGGTTGCTGCTATGAACTGTTCCGCGGGCAGGTCTTCTTAGTTACCAAAGCCATTGATGACGTCTGTTCATCTCCTGACAGAGTGAGTCAGGCCGCGTGACTACCGCAGCTCCCGCACCGCGACTCAACAGGGCCATTTTCTAGAAATGTCTGAGCACACCTGCTTTCACGTGGTTCCTAAAATGCCCCCGATTAAACGGTCAGGTCGCTGGTACCGGGACATTCCGGTCAAATTACCCGGAACGCAGATAGCGACTCAGAACGTAAAAGGATAAAAGGGCGCGGTTTCCCGCCGCCTTGACTGGAAGACGGGTTGAAAACTTAAATTAACGTGCACAAACACGCTGCGAAAAGTGAGCCACCATGACAAACGCTTTCTTCAGAACATGTTATAAAAGAACGGTGTGGATAAAGACAGCTAATGTAAGAATTGGTCACTTACCTGAAAACGTTACCAAGTCTGCAGTGGATGTGTGTCTGTCTCGTTCAACGTGCAGAAAATCTCCCATGAGGCCATGCTCCTCGCGCGCGGTACATACCAAAGGTCATTAGTCTTACTCGAAGTTTTAAGTTAGTATTGGGGGACAAAATTATATTGATTTTGAACCATTAATAATTAAAGTTAAAGACAATGATAAGTATGAATACCAGTGTCTCAGTTATTATGAGTACTTTCTATGAGATATATTGAGTAGATTTAAATAATGCACCCTGTGTTTCAAATACAGAATTTTTTCTTTTAAATAAACTTGAACAAAAGAGCTCAGTTCAACTCAAAAACTGGTGTTGAAAATTTAAGCATTCTTTTCAGTATTTTCAACTCAAGATAACACTTTTGTGATTTTCAAAGATTTAATCAAGGTCATCTAACTTAGAATTATAATGATATTTACTAAGCCCCTGAATAATTTTTTAGGGTGTATAGACAATATAGTCTATCTTGTCTTACTTCTCTCACCCCAACCAATCACAGCAGATGGCCCCGCCCCTCCCTGAGCCTGGTTCTGCTGGAGGTTTCTTCCTGTTAAAAGGGAGTTTTTCCTCCCCACTGTCACCAAAGTGCTTGCTCATAGGGGGTCATATAATTGTTGGGTTTTTCTCTGCATGTATTATTGTAGGGTCTACTGTACAATATAAAGTGCCTTGAGGTGACTGTTGTTGTGATTAGGCGCTATATAAAATAAAATTGAATTGAAAGTTACTCAGGACAGAAACAAAGATGGATGTACTTGAAAAGCTTTTTGGGCTGCTCAGAATTTCAGAAGCAGAATGCAGAACTGGAGCTAACAGAACTTTCTGAAGTGGTAAACTCCTATAAGGAAGAGTTTCAAATGAATCTCTAACCATGAGATAAACGAGTCTGCTTATTTGATCTTTAAGTCTTACAAACTGGTTTTAGAGTGCATTCTCAAACATAGCAGTAGCTTTATCTATCGATCTAGGTTTTTAAACTATAAAACCTTTTGAAAGTGTTTTTGTCTGCCATTAGTCTGTTGACGTCTCTCTTTCCTCTCTGCTCTCTGATAAATGTTTGTGCTTGGACCAGAGGGTAGTGTCCTCAAACTGGATGGCAATCTCATTAATCTGCTGGGCCACTTTGCCCTCCCCTGTCATTCCTCTCTGGCCCTCTGATAATGGGTTTCTATTATGTGGACCAGTGTGTAATCGCCCAGACTCACAGAATTGCTTTGGGTCCATCATGGTTTGTGTAATGCTCTGGGCAGTGCACATGCCTCACATTTGTCTCCTGCATTAGTGAGAATATAGGTCGCCTGTGATGCATGCTGTGAGATGGCACAGAAAGTAAACTTCATGGTTTCCATTTCCAGTGTGTCTGACCTATAAAATGATGACTTTTTATTGGTGTTGTCTCTTTTTTCCCAGTAATGTTTGTTTGTAAGGTGGCAGCATTAAAAGACCACAGAGGGATCACTTTGCTTTTAAATCCACAGCCGAAGAAGACTAACTGAAATTTTATCTGGTCTGGCTCCAGACAAACAAGAACCACCCATAGTTTAGCTGTTAAGTTCAAAGCTGGTTTTGTATTCACTAATGGCACGTTTATGCGGTATGAAAAGATGACATGATGATGATGATTTTTTTTCCCTTTGAGTTTTGTAGATTTTTTTTTCTATGCCTACCAGGGTCCATCTGTCTTATCTGACCGTTTTTACCTATATGGTGAGTTTCCTTTCAAGATCACTTCCTTCATTTAGCATGATCGGGGACCAAATTCCAAGTGATTAACAAATATGTGAAAGGACACTGTCCACCTCCTCAGGTAAGCTCTGCAAGAGGCTTTCAAAAGCACACGTGTGCATGAAAAGAGACAGAGGGGGACAGCACACGAGAAACAAGTTGAGTCGGTCAGACAAAAGCATATAGTCATAAATAAAAGCTGGAACTAGCAACTCTGATGTGACACTGAATTCTAACTAGTCAACGTCACTGAGACAAAAACATGCAAACTGATTCCTTAAAAACGTGGAATATGAACTGTATGTTATACTAACAAAGGATTTTTTGTGGGTTTTTTGTAAACACAAGTTTAAGTACAAGATAAAACTGTATAGAGGACTTATTTTAAGTTAGATGTACTACTGTCTTAGTTAAGACTGCTCAGAATGACAGTTTTATATGGCTTACATGAAAGCTCCAGAAACATAATTTCTTAGTTGCATTTTTATTTACTTATCACATCCATCCACTTTCTTCTACTTATCAGAGTTGCAGCCTATCTCAGCTATCACAGGGCAAGAAGCACCAGTCAAATGGATAACCATTCATATTCACACCTAGGGGCAACTACCCTAACCCCACTGACTTCATGTCTTTAGACTGTGGGAGGAAGCCAGAGTACCCAGAGAGAACCCACCCTGGTGGTGAAACTCAACTCAGGACCTTCTTCCTGTGAGGCAGCTGCGCCAACCACTGTTGCACCATACCACCCTTAAGCATGGTGCCCTCACTAGTAGTAATAAGCACATTTTAGTTCTCTCTTTTTTAAAACAACTAAAATTGCTCACCTGAAACTGTAATTTACACCAGTGGATGTATCAGTAGGAGGCCAGTGTGCAATTTGCAGATGACATCCAAATAACAGAAAACGGGTTTAAGTCTGCAAAGCTGGCACTGTTTATTAGGGCTGCCACGATTAGTCGACTAGTCACGATTACGTCGACTATCAAAATTGTCGATGACTGATTTAATAGTCGACGCCTCGTTTGAAGCTTTGTAAGATCACAAAAGACGCAGGAATAAGTAGTAGGATTTAAGAGTGTAACTTGGCAGTGTTGTAACTCTTGTTATGTTGTCATCATATTTTTTTCTTTCATATATATATATATATATATATTAGGGATGGACCGATCCGATATTACGTATCGGTCCGATACTGACGTAAATTACTGGATCGGAGAGAAATAAAAAATGTAATCCGATCCATTAAATATCAAAAAAGCACCTCACAAAACTTGCAACACGGCGTAACTCGGCTCATAACCGTAGCACGTGGGAGCAGTGTGGTCACGTGATAGAGCGGCTGTGTGTATTTGTAGCCTCACCAGCATTTCATCTCTGAGGAAGTGATCCCAGAGAGAAGTAAAGCAAGTGTGTAAGTTCATCTCTGAATGTTTGTAAATCATTCCAGCGTTAAGCCTAACAACCGATATATGGAGCGACTGCGTCTCTCTCTCTCTCTCTCCTGCTGCTACTTCAATCATGAAACTGATCAATGATCAGCTGATCGGCTTTTCTGTCGCGAGTCCGTCTGTCTTGTTTGTTTTTGGCCCACTTTGCACCAGAAAGAGGAAACCAGCGGCTGAACAACAGCAGCACGTTTAAGCTTGATCATATATATATATATATACACAGTGGGGCAAAAAAGTATTTAGTCAGCCACCGATTGTGCAAGTTCCCCCACTTAAAATGATGACAGAGGTCAGTAATTTGCACCAGAGGTACACTTCAACTGTGAGAGACAGAATGTGAAAAAAAAATCCATGAATCCACATGGTAGGATTTGTAAAGAATTTATTCATAAATCAGGGTGGAAAATAAGTATTTGGTCAATAACAAAAATACAACTCAATACTTTGTAACATAACCTTTGTTGGCAATAACAGAGGTCAAACGTTTACTATAGGTCTTTACCAGGTTTGCACACACAGTAGCTGGTATTTTGGCCCATTCCTCCATGCAGATCTTCTCGAGAGCAGTGATGTTTTGGGGCTGTCGCCGAGCAACACGGACTTTCAACTCCCGCCACAGATTTTCTATGGGGTTGAGGTCTGGAGACTGGCTAGGCCACTCCAGGACTTTCAAATGCTTCTTACGGAGCCACTCCTTTGTTGCCCAGGCGGTGTGTTTTGGATCATTGTCATGTTGGAAGACCCAGCCTCGTTTCATCTTCAAAGTTCTCACTGATGGAAGGAGGTTTTGGCTCAGAATCTCACGATACATGGCCCCATTCATTCTGTCCTTAACACGGATCAGTCGTCCTGTCCCCTTGGCAGAAAAACAGCCCCATAGCATGATGTTTCCACCCCCATGCTTCACAGTAGGTATGGTGTTCTTGGGATGCAACTCAGTATTCTTCTTCCTCCAAACACGACGAGTTGAGTTTATACCAAAAAGTTCTACTTTGGTTTCATCTGACCACATGACATTCTCCCAATCCTCTGCTGTATCATCCATGTGCTCTCTGGCAAACTTCAGACGGGCCTGGACATGCACTGGCTTCAGCAGCGGAACACGTCTGGCACTTTGGAACAGAGGAATCGCAAGTTCGATTCCTGCCTGGGGCGTCTGTATCCATTAAGGGTCCTAAGGCTAGACCCCCTATGCTAAGTGAGCCTACCGCAGACATGAGCGAGACAGATAAATATGAAGGCATGCCGGCTCGGACGTCGCCCGGATCAACAAGGTCCGCGTCAGGTGTTGAGGAACCAGGGCACCCTGACGAAAGTGGGCTACTGGAACAAGAAGGCATCGGTGGGCAAGAGACGAAAACAGGGTGTTGTTGGAATGCTACTACGCAAGTAACCCCGGCAGCAGGGGCTACATGAATAGGATGCGGGACCTATGGATTCTTCGATATCCAACATCCACAATGACGGCGAAACAACTAGTAGCTCAGTGTTCCAACATTCGAAAGAAGGGACTGCTCTCACAGCTAGAGATTGACGAGGTACAACACAAATGCTATGGCAAGGAGGAGTCAGGACGCCAGGTCAGGGGGGAGATATCATCACCCCCACCCGAGATTGGGTACATAGCCCCAAGTGCGATAGGAGAAGGATCGTTGAGTGCGAGAGGAACTGACCTGAAAAATAGGATCATGGCCAAGCTTGAAACCTGTATCCCCCGTAGCCGGTTACCAAGATTACGTGAAGTACCCTCAAAAGGTCTGCTAGATGATGTTAATGCAGCACTACGGACAATACCTACAACCACGATTACCGACACTAACAATAAATCTTTACAGGTCCTCTGGGTCTGGGATTCGGTTCCCTCTGGCACAGCTGGCTGCCGGCAGAGCCCGCGGGCACGCCACTGCAGCCCCCTCTGGCTTCTGCTCCATGGCTGCTGGGTGACCCTTCGTCTGGGGCTCACCTCAGCCCTTCCCAGGAGGGTGGCACGGATGCCCCTCCAGTGGTCCTCCTTGGGCTCTCGCACTCTGGGGCCTCTGGATGTCCTCCATGCCTGCTTCATGCCCTGGGGGACGGGGCTATGGCTCTCTACACCCTCTAGCAGATCGTTACATGGAGAAACCTTTGGAATACAAGCGCGCTGATGCACACAGGTGTGCACACAAGAGTTCACAGACCCAAACTACACCTTTCTTAGTTGCTACCTCAAAGCGCTGTCGGTCCTGCGTGCTGCACAACAACATTCAATATTTAGTATTTACTGTTAGTTACATTTATTTAGGTTATTGCAATGATTTTGTGTGTAATATGTTGCTCTCTTTTTTTGATTTTTTTTTCTCTCAACAGGTGATCGCGCAGATTTGTTTTTTAAATTCTCTCGCTCCCTCTCCCCCCCCCCCTTTCCGATACCCCAGTCATGTCTGTCCCGTCTGTAATACCTTAAAATAAATAAATAATAATAACAAAGGTGAATCAAATGGACCGATACGGCAAGGCCGTGATGATCCACTTGGTAAAGTGAATCCGTTGGGTATCTTTGTTGGCCTTCATTAAACAATTCTGACGGCTAAAGAACCAAACGGTACAGGCAAAAGAATTACAACGTCCAAATCTTTTTCTCTAAATATAAATATATTATTTATGGAATTCATTTTGTACTCACATTTTTGTACAGGGCTCTGGACTAACTTTTTGCCACGCACCCATATTTTTCTACCGCATTGCTTAAAAACGCAGGTTTACCTGTGCACTTTTTGGGGTGGAAGATTGCTGTCCATAAAGACAATATTGATTTGTAAATGATTAACTAACAATCTTGTGAACACAAAGTTTTTTATTTGGAGCACATTTCTACAAGGAAGTCAAGTTACTGAAAAAGTGCTTGTGCTAAAAGTGCTTTGCACTCTTTGGTAATATTGTAGACAATGTTAAACTTAATCATTACATCAGCCTCCTCTGACGACCTGTTTGCTGCTGCCTGCTGCTGAAAGGCAGTGGGGAGAGGGGACACTTGGGCAGTGCATTTATAGCAGCATATAATAATAATAATGGATTGGATTTATATAGCGCTTTTCTAGGCACCCAAAGCGCTTTACAATGCCACTATTCATTCACTCTCACAAACTGGTGGAGGCAGCTACAGTTGTAGCCACAGCTTCCCTGGGGCAGACTGACAGAAGCCAGGCTGCCATATTGCGCCATCGGCTCCTCTGACCAACACCAGTAGGCAAAGTGTCTTGCCCAAGGACACAACGACCAGGACAGAGAGCCCAGGGATTGAACCGGCGACCTTCCGGTTACAGATGCGATTCCCAGGCCCCTGAGCCACGGTCGCCCCGTAATGCGTTTTCTGGATACACTGCTGCTTTTTCAGCGTTCAGCGATTGATGGCACCATGTCAGAGCTGGCTATGAATTTCAGACAGATCAGGCCTTAACTTAACAAATAATGTATCAATCGTTCTTTTCATCTTTTCTCATTACCCACAGCTACATCCACTTCTGTCAAGTGGACCCGAGCTTGAAGGATAAACCGCCCGCAGGGGCGTGCTGGGTGTTTTTTATACATATGTGTATATATATATATATATATATATATATATATATATATATATATATATATATATATATATATGTATATACATACATATATATATATGTACTACGGGCAATACCTACAACCACGATTACCGACACTAACAAGCTGATCTACAATACGGCAGCAGTGATCAGTGAGATGCTTGGCTACAAGTTGAACAGCCACAAGGGGCAGTACCCTCCATGGAGAAGGAGGCTAGAGGGCAAGATCAAAGTAGCACGGAGGGAGGTTAGCCAACTAACGGAGTTGCAGCAAGGTGCGACAAAGAAGGTGCATAAGAAATACAGCAAGCTGTCCATACCTGAGGCCTTGGAAACTGCCAAGCAAAGACTCACAGCCTTGGCCAGCCGCTTGAGGAGGTACACCAGAGAGATAGAAGGCAGGAGAATAAACCAGCTGTTCTCCACAGAACCAGCAAAGGTGTACTCTCAGTGGCAAGGGAACAATAAGAGAACAGCACCACCAAGGCTGGAGACGGAGCAATACTGGAAGCGCATATGGGAGAAGGATGCAACCCATAACGGCAATGCTCAGTGGCTAGAGGATCTGAGGGCAGACCACAGCAACCTCCCTGAACAGGGTCCAGTAACCATCACAGTGGCAGATATCCAAGAAAGGGTCTCCAGTATGAAGAGTTGGACAGCACCAGGGTCCGACATGGTTCACGCCTACTGGCTGAAGAAGCTGACTGCACTCCACGAGCGTCTGGCAGCACAAATGAACCAGCTGCTAGTTAACGAGAGACACCCGGAATGGCTAACCGAAGGTCGGACGGTCCTGATCCCCAAGGACCCCAAGAAGGGACCGGTCCCCTCCAACTACCGACCAATAACCTGCCTCAGTACTACATGGAAGCTCCTGTCAGGCATCATATCGGCTAAGATGAACAGGCACATGGGTCAATACATGAGCGGGACACAGAAAGGAATTGGCAAGAATACCAGAGGCGCAAAACACCAGCTACTGGTAGACAGAACAATCAGCCGAGACTGCAAGACCAGACTGACCAACCTGTGCACTGCCTGGATTGATTACAAGAAGGCCTATGACTCAATGCCACACAGCTGGATACTGGAATGCCTAGAATTGTACAAGATCAATGGGACCCTAAGAGCCTTCATCAGGAACTCAATGGGGATGTGGCATACAACACTAGAGGCCAACTCCAAGCCCATAGCACAAGTCACCATCAAGTGCGGGATCTACCAAGGAGATGCTCTGTCCCCACTGCTGTTCTGCATAGGCCTGAACCCCCTCAGTGAGATCATTAACAAGACTGGCTACGGATACCGACTACGGAACAGAGCAGTTGTCAGCCACCTCCTGTACATGGATGACATCAAGCTGTATGCCAAGAGTGAACGAGACATCGATTCACTGATCCACACTACCAGGCTATACAGCAATGACATTGGAATGTCGTTCGGACTGGAGAAGTGTAGTCGGATGGTATCAAAGAGAGGGAAGGTAGTCAGAACTGAGGGGATTGAACTACCAGAAGGCAACATTGCAGACATAGAGGACAGTTACAAGTACCTGGGGATCCCGCAGGCAAATGGGAACCATGAAGAGGCCGCTAGAAAAGCTGCAACCACCAAGTACCTGCAGAGGGTCAGGCAAGTCCTGAGGAGTCAGCTGAATGGTAAGAACAAGATCCGGGCCATCAACACGTACGCCCTGCCCGTGATCAGGTACCCTGCTGGGGTAATAGGCTGGCCAAAGGAGCAGATAGAAGCCACTGACATAAAGACAAGAAAGCTCCTTACCATGCATGGAGGGTTTCACCCCAAGTCCAGCACCCTGAGGCTGTACGCTAAGCGGAAGGAAGGGGGCCGGGGACTGGTGAGTGTCAGCACCACAGTCCAGGATGAGACAACGAACATCCAAGAATACATTGGGAAGATGGCCCCAACTGACCGAGTGCTCAGTGAATACCTCAGGCAGCAGAAACCCAAGAAAGAGGAGGAAGACGAGGAACCATCATGGAAGGACAGGCCCCTGCACGGTATGTACCACCGGCAGATAGAGGAGGTGGCTGATATCCAGAAATCCTACCAGTGGCTGGACAAAGCTGGACTGAAAGACAGCACAGAGGCACTAATCATGGCAGCACAAGAACAAGCTCTGAGTACAAGATCCATAGAGGCTGGGGTCTATCACACCAGGCAAGACCCCAGGTGCAGGCTGTGTAAAGATGCCCCAGAGACAATCCAGCACATAACAGCAGGGTGCAAGATGCTAGCAGGCAAGGCATACATGGAACGCCATAACCAAGTGGCCGGCATAGTGTACAGGAACATCTGTGCCGAGTATAACCTGGAAGTCCCGAGGTCAAAGTGGGAGATGCCCCCAAGGGTGGTGGAGAATGACCGAGCTAAGATCCTGTGGGACTTCCAGATACAGACGGACAAAATGGTGGTGGCTAACCAACCGGACATAGTGGTGGTAGACAAACAGAAGAAAACGGCCGTAGTGATCGATGTAGCGGTTCCGAATGACAGCAATATCAGGAAGAAGAGCTTGAAGGATAAACCGCCCGCAGAGGCGTGTTGGGTGTTTTTTTTATATATATGTATATATATATGTATATACATATATATATATGGTAAATGGCCTGCATTTGTATAGCGCTTTTCTAGTCCATAGGACCCCAAAGCGCTTTACACTACATTCAGTCATTCACCCATTCACACACACATTCACACACTGGCAATGGCAAGCTACATTGTAGCCACAGCTGCCCTGGGGCGCACTGACAGAGGCGAGGCTGCCGGACACAGGCGCCACCAGGCCCTCTGACCACCACCAGTAGGCAAACATGGGGTTAGTATCTTGCCCAAGGATATTTGACATGCAGCCAGGATGCCGCCTGGGATTGAACCACCGACCTTCTGATTAGTGGCTGACCTGCTCTGCCACCTGAGCTACAGCTCATGTATATATATATATATACATATATATATGTATATACATATATATATACATATGTATAGATATATGTATATATATCTATACATATATATATATATACATATATATATGTAAAAACACCCAGCACGCCCCTGCGGGCGGTTTATCCTTCAAGCTCGGGTCCTCTACCAGAGGCCTGGGAGCTTGAGGGTCCTGCGCAGTATCTTAGCTGTTCCCAGGACTGCGCTCTTCTGGACAGAGATCTCCGATGTTATTCCCGGGATCTGCTGGAGCCACTCGCCTAGCTTGGGAGTCACCGCACCTAGTGCTCCGATTACCACGGGGACCACCGTTACCTTCACCCTCCACATCCTCTCGAGCTCTTCTCTGAGCCCTTGGTATTTCTCCAGCTTCTCGTGTTCCTTCTTCCTGATATTGCTGTCATTCGGAACCGCTACATCGATCACTACGGCCGTCTTCTTCTGTTTGTCTACCACCACTATGTCCGGTTGGTTAGCCACCACCATTTTGTCCGTCTGTATCTGGAAGTCCCACAGGATCTTAGCTCGGTCATTCTCCACCACCCTTGGGGGCATCTCCCACTTTGACCTCGGGACTTCCAGGTTATACTCGGCACAGATGTTCCTGTACACTATGCCGGCCACTTGGTTATGGCGTTCCATGTATGCCTTGCCTGCTAGCATCTTGCACCCTGCTGTTATGTGCTGGATTGTCTCTGGGGCATCTTTACACAGCCTGCACCTGGGGTCTTGCCTGGTGTGATAGACCCCAGCCTCTATGGATCTTGTATTCAGAGCTTGTTCTTGTGCTGCCATGATTAGTGCCTCTGTGCTGTCTTTCAGTCCAGCTTTGTCCAGCCACTGGTAGGATTTCTGAATATCAGCCACCTCCTCTATCTGCCGGTGGTACATACCGTGCAGGGGCCTGTCCTTCCATGATGGTTCCTCGTCTTCCTCCTCTTTCTTGGGTTTCTGCTGCCTGAGGTATTCACTGAGCACTCGGTCAGTTGGGGCCATCTTCCCAATGTATTCTTGGATGTTCGTTGTCTCATCCTGGACTGTGGTGCTGACACTCACCAGTCCCCGGCCCCCTTCCTTCCGCTTAGCGTACAGCCTCAGGGTGCTGGACTTGGGGTGAAACCCTCCATGCATGGTAAGGAGCTTTCTTGTCTTTATGTCAGTGGCTTCTATCTGCTCCTTTGGCCAGCCTATTACCCCAGCAGGGTACCTGATCACGGGCAGGGCGTACGTGTTGATGGCCCGGATCTTGTTCTTACCATTCAGCTGACTCCTCAGGACTTGCCTGACCCTCTGCAGGTACTTGGTGGTTGCAGCTTTTCTAGCGGCCTCTTCATGGTTCCCATTGGCCTGCGGGATCCCCAGGTACTTGTAACTGTCCTCTATGTCTGCAATGTTGCCTTCTGGTAGTTCAATCCCCTCAGTTCTGACTACACTTCTCCAGTCCGAACGACATTCCAATGTCATTGCTGTATAGCCTGGTAGTGTGGATCAGTGAATCGATGTCTCGTTCACTCTTGGCATACAGCTTGATGTCATCCATGTACAGGAGGTGGCTGACAACTGCTCCGTTCCGTAGTCGGTATCCGTAGCCAGTCTTGTTAATGATCTCACTGAGGGGGTTCAGGCCTATGCAGAACAGCAGTGGGGACAGAGCATCTCCTTGGTAGATCCCGCACTTGATGGTGACTTGTGCTATGGGCTTGGAGTTGGCCTCTAGTGTTGTACGCCACATCCCCATTGAGTTCCTGATGAAGGCTCTTAGGGTCCCATTGATCTTGTACAATTCTAGGCATTCCAGTATCCAGCTGTGTGGCATTGAGTCATAGGCCTTCTTGTAATCAATCCAGGCAGTGCACAGGTTGGTCAGTCTGGTCTTGCAGTCTCGGCTGATTGTTCTGTCTACCAGTAGCTGGTGTTTTGCGCCTCTGGTATTCTTGCCAATTCCTTTCTGTGTCCCGCTCATGTATTGACCCATGTGCCTGTTCATCTTAGCCGATATGATGCCTGACAGGAGCTTCCATGTAGTACTGAGGCAGGTTATTGGTCGGTAGTTGGAGGGGACCGGTCCCTTCTTGGGGTCCTTGGGGATCAGGACCGTCCGACCTTCGGTTAGCCATTCTGGGTGTCTCTCGTTAACTAGCAGCTGGTTCATTTGTGCTGCCAGACGCTCGTGGAGTGCAGTCAGCTTCTTTAGCCAGTAGGCGTGAACCATGTCGGGCCCTGGTGCTGTCCAACTCTTCATACTGGAGACCCTTTCTTGGATATCTGCCACTGTGATGGTTACTGGACCCTGTTCAGGGAGGTTGCTGTGGTCTGCCCTCAGATCCTCTAGCCACTGAGCATTGCCGTTATGGGTTGCATCCTTCTCCCATATGCGCTTCCAGTATTGCTCCGTCTCCAGCCTTGGTGGTGCTGTTCTCTTATTGTTCCCTTGCCACTGAGAGTACACCTTTGCTGGTTCTGTGGAGAACAGCTGGTTTATTCTCCTGCCTTCTATCTCTCTGGTGTACCTCCTCAAGCGGCTGGCCAAGGCTGTGAGTCTTTGCTTGGCAGTTTCCAAGGCCTCAGGTATGGACAGCTTGCTGTATTTCTTATGCACCTTCTTTGTCGCACCTTTCTGCAACTCCGTTAGTTGGCTAACCTCCCTCCGTGCTACTTTGATCTTGCCCTCTAGCCTCCTTCTCCATGGAGGGTACTGCCCCTTGTGGCTGTTCAACTTGTAGCCAAGCATCTCACTGATCACTGCTGCCGTATTGTAGATCAGCTTGTTAGTGTCGGTAATCGTGGTTGTAGGTATTGCCCGTAGTACATATATATATATGTATGTATATATATATATATATATATATATATATATATATATACACACATATATATATATATATATATATATATATATATATATATATATATATATATATATATATATATATATATATATATATACACATATGTATAAAAAACACCCAGCACGCCCCTGCGGGCGGTTTATCCTTCAAGCTCGGGTCCACTTGACAGAAGTGGATGTAGCTGTGGGTAATGAGAAAAGATGAAAAGAACGATTGATACATTATTTGTTAAGTTAAGGCCTGATCTGTCTGAAATTCATAGCCAGCTCTGACATGGTGCCATCAATCGCTGAACGCTGAAAAAGCAGCAGTGTATCCAGAAAACGCATTACGGGGCGACCGTGGCTCAGGGGCCTGGGAATCGCATCTGTAACCGGAAGGTCGCCGGTTCAATCCCTGGGCTCTCTGTCCTGGTCGTTGTGTCCTTGGGCAAGACACTTTGCCTACTGGTGTTGGTCAGAGGAGCCGATGGCGCAATATGGCAGCCTGGCTTCTGTCAGTCTGCCCCAGGGAAGCTGTGGCTACAACTGTAGCTGCCTCCACCAGTTTGTGAGAGTGAATGAATAGTGGCATTGTAAAGCGCTTTGGGTGCCTAGAAAAGCGCTATATAAATCCAATCCATTATTATTATTATATGCTGCTATAAATGCACTGCCCAAGTGTCCCCTCTCCCCACTGCCTTTCAGCAGCAGGCAGCAGCAAACAGGTCGTCAGAGGAGGCTGATGTAATGATTAAGTTTAACATTGTCTACAATATTACCAAAGAGTGCAAAGCACTTTTAGCACAAGCACTTTTTCAGTAACTTGACTTCCTTGTAGAAATGTGCTCCAAATAAAAAACTTTGTGTTCACAAGATTGTTAGTTAATCATTTACAAATCAATATTGTCTTTATGGACAGCAATCTTCCACCCCAAAAAGTGCACAGGTAAACCTGCGTTTTTAAGCAATGCGGTAGAAAAATATGGGTGCGTGGCAAAAAGTTAGTCCAGAGCCCTGTACAAAAATGTGAGTACAAAATGAATTCCATAAATAATATATTTATATTTAGAGAAAAAGATTTGGACGTTGTAATTCTTTTGCCTGTACCGTTTGGTTCTTTAGCCGTCAGAATTGTTTAATGAAGGCCAACAAAGATACCCAACGGATTCACTTTACCAAGTGGATCATCACGGCCTTGCCGTATCGGTCCATTTGATTCACCTTTGTTATTATTATTTATTTATTTTAAGGTATTACAGACGGGACAGACATGACTGGGGTATCGGAAAGGGGGGGGGGGAGAGGGAGCGAGAGAATTTAAAAAACAAATCTGCGCGATCACCTGTTGAGAGAAAAAAAAATCAAAAAAAGAGAGCAACATATTACACACAAAATCATTGCAATAACCTAAATAAATGTAACTAACAGTAAATACTAAATATTGAATGTTGTTGTGCAGCACGCAGGACCGACAGCGCTTTGAGGTAGCAACTAAGAAAGGTGTAGTTTGGGTCTGTGAACTCTTGTGTGCACACCTGTGTGCATCAGCGCGCTTGTATTCCAAAGGTTTCTCCATGTAACGATCTGCTAGAGGGTGTAGAGAGCCATAGCCCCGTCCCCCAGGGCATGAAGCAGGCATGGAGGACATCCAGAGGCCCCAGAGTGCGAGAGTCCAAGGAGGACCACTGGAGGGGCATCCGTGCCACCCTCCTGGGAAGGGCTGAGGTGAGCCCCAGACGAAGGGTCACCCAGCAGCCATGGAGCAGAAGCCAGAGGGGGCTGCAGTGGCGTGCCCGCGGGCTCTGCCGGCAGCCAGCTGTGCCAGAGGGAACCGAATCCCAGACCCAGAGGACCTGTAAAGATTTATTTTCTGCTCTCTGTATTAAGCCTTTAGTTATATTTGCAAACCGAGTTTTGCATTTCTTGGTTTAAATTTGTCTTTTTTTCCCCATCTTATATCATTAAGCTCCTTGTAATATACACTATGTGTTAAAACAAGAGCTACATTTTCTTTTATCACAATCTGTTGATGTTCCGTTTCTTAGTAACAATATTCCAACATTGGGATTTCAGCAACTTTGACCAGTAGCTGAGACATCCCATAAGCTCAGTCAGCATGTTTTTCTTACTTATGTAGAAGCACTGCCAGGAAATATAATCTTTTCCTCGTTTAGAGCATAAACCTTTATATCGAAAAGATATAAAACATCCAAAGAAGTTTGACTGTAATGGAAGAATGGAGCGTGTACAGGATATCTACATGTTCAACACAATTAAGGAATCATTTATATGAATTGCCCCTAATCTGTTCGAGTTCTCTGTTTAACATTAATTGGCTCATTAAGTCAGTGCCAGCAGGCTAACACCAGTGTGAGATTAATAAGCTGTGATGTGAAGAAATCCTCACGGCTTCAATGGAGCTGCAGTTTGGCCGTTGATGAAGAATGCAGGTAAGAACGCCTCCCAATTAAACTTTACAGCGCACTCATCCTCAGTTAATCTGAATTAGAAGTGTGAGGTCAAAGAAATATTGAGAAATATTATTCTTTTATTCACCAATGAATCATTGTGCTGGGCTAAAAATAGTCTGTAGAGCAAGCATATTAGTCTGGAAGAAAGACGGATTATGTGCTATATTAGTCATTGGTTCCCACTACAGTCCCACAAGTACCGCTGATTGCTTTTGTTTCCTCCCCCAGAAAATTACTAAAAGCCCAAAACACTGAGTGGGAATACTGTAAGACTTTACAGAGCTGCACAACGTGACTTGGAGAGGACGCTGAGCTTCACTGTATTAAACTGTTATTCTTTTCATGCAAAGGATAAAATACTAATTTCATGACATTAAGTTTTACAGCTCTGTCAGACAGCACTGGGAAACATGGGAATTATAATATCAGGTCAGATACTAATGTTGGACACAAGGCCAGTCAGGTTCTTCCATACTTGCTCATCCATGTCTTTATGGACCTTGTGTTGTGCAGTTGTGACCAAGTGGTCGGTGGGGTTGGATAAAAACTAATAAAAATGGCAACGCCACCTAGGGGAATTTCACCCCCAGGAAATATATATTTAAGAAAAATAGATAAACGCAAATAAAAGAGGCCGCACAGATTCAAGGATGCACACTGAGGCAGGCTGGCTCCAATATTAATACAGTTTTATTTATAGCTGAAGAAATAACGAGTAAAATATTAAGAAAAAGAAATGTAATGTTGTTGTTGACAGTGTCCGAAAGGTACAATAAAACAATCATGGAACTTTGGCTTACCAGCAGCCATGGACCCAAAAGAAAAACCACAGAAAAAGAAAATCACTACAGCCGGCACCCAGTGCTGTAAACTGGGTGCCGGCTGTAGTGTGAAAACGACCCACCACCTGAGGTTCCAGGGCTGCTGGCACGTCTTCCGTTCACTGAAATAAAACACAGAACAACACGTTAAAAGAATAAAAGGTCACTGAGCGTCAAGCTTGCTACATAAAAAAAAAAAAAAAAAACTAAATAAAAACCTAACACTTCAATCTTTAATAGCTTGTCATGGATTGCTGTGTGGCAGGCAGGAGGAGGACCCAAAATGCAAAAACTCACAGACACGGGGATGAACTCAAAAATCACAGCTTTAATGCTGGAACGGCAGAACGTAGGAAATACAAAACTAAACTGGGAAAAGTAAACTAACACTCGCAGAGACACAGGGAAATCCACACAGCATGAGGGAGAACGCGACACAGAACTGAGGGAGACGCAGACATAAATACACAGAGGGTTAACGAGGGAAGTGGGAGCACACGGGGAACACACGTGACACTGATAATCATAACAAGACATGGCAGGAGTGAACACAACACTAACGGGAGACGGGCAAAGTAAAACAGGAAGTACAGAGGTTCAGACAGGAGGAGAGAGAGCACGGGGAGAACACAGACATAACGGGCTGGGGAAAACATAGAATAAAACACAAAGAGAGACGAGGGCTCATAAATACACAGAGGGGCACACAGGGGGTAAAAGCCACGAAGGGAAAACACTTAGGGAACAACACAACAGGGCAACTCAGGAAACATGGCCTAAATAGGGAACAAAATGCAAACATACAAGAAAACTAAGAACACTGGGCCAACATGGCCCAGGACCATGACAGTACCCCCCCCCCACAAGGGCTGGCTCCCGACAGCCAAAACCCGAGAACCAAGACAAACAGAAAACAACCCACCCAGGGCGGGAGGCGGGGGACCAGGACGGAGGGACCAGAACAGGAAACAAAAAACGAACAACAGAAAACACAGGAGCACAAGACCATAGTTCAAATAAAGTTCAGGGGGCCGACCCAGAGCCCACCGCCACAAAAGTTCACGGGTCACACGGTCGGGGGGCCGACCAGGCGGGTGGCACAGGTGACAGAGCTGGTCCGGAGGCCGACCGCGCGGAAGGCAGCGGCGGCGACGACGGAGCAGTTCAGGGGGCCGGCCGCGCGGAAGGCAGCGGCGGCTCTCCAGTGTCAGGCGTACTGGCCGAGGCCCGGTGGGCACAGGACCAGTCGAGGCGGGGCCAGACGAGGACGAAGACTCTGAGGCGGGGCCAGACGAGGACGAAGACTCGGAGGCTGGGCCAGACGAGGACGAAGACTCGGAGGCTGAAGAGGCTGAGGCTGGGCCAGACGAGGACGAAGACTCGGAGGCTGCAGAGGCTGAGGCTGGACCAGACGAGGACGAAGACTCGGATGCTGCAGAGGCTGAGGCTGGACCAGGCGGAGCTGCAGAGGCTGAGGCTGGACCAGGCGGAGCTGCAGAGGCTGATGGAGGCTGAACGGGCCCCTCGGACCCTCCAGCGGAGACAGGAGGCTGAACGGGCCCCTCGGACCCTCCAGCGGAGACGAGGAGGTGCTGGCCGGGCTGAGCAGAGCCGCCAGCGGAGACGAGGAGGTGCTGGCCGGGCTGGGCAGAGCCGCCAGCGGAGACGAGGAGCTGCTGGAGGGGTCTTCCTGAACCCCCAACTGAGACGGATGCAGAGCCAGCGGGTGCGGGGTCCTCTGGCACTGCGGGCGCTGACTGTAGCGGCACAGGGCACGCAGCCGGCTTAGGATGCGACGGCTGGGGCTGTGTAGGGCAAACAGTCAGTTTAAAGTGTGTCAGCACCGCGTAATCCTCAGCTGGTGAAGAAAGCTCACAAAGGCTTCCAGCTGAGGTGGGCAGTGACTGAACGGGTTGCTGGGCTAAGCACTGAGCTGGTGACAGAGACAATAACTGAGCTGACAAACTAACAGGCAATGAGGCAAAGGACTGAGGCGGTAACGGAGCGGATGACTGAGCAGACTGTGGAGCTGATGGCTGCGCTAAAGACAGGGGTGCATGTCGCAGTGATGGCGAAACAGCAGGTAGAGGAACCGATGACTGAACAGGAGATGGAGCTGCTAACTGTGCTAAAGCCTGGACTGGTGACAAAACAAGAAACTGCGTAAACAACTGAGCTACAGACTGTGTTATGGATAGTAAAGCCAGTTGAAGTGGTAGTTGCGCTTGTGGTTGAGCAGGTGTCTGACTCTGGGTTGCTCTCCTTCTGGGAACAGGAACAGGTGCTAGGCCTGGCCGAACACCAGCCATCCCCACCCGAGGAACAGATACGGGTGTAGGGACGAGCTGGGCTCTGGCTGCCTTTACCCTGGGGGCCGGTGTAGGTGCAGGAGCTAGCTGGACCTCTGTCGCTCCCACCCGAGGAACTGAGACGGGTGCAGGAGTCGGCAGGGTCACGGCTGACCTCACCCGGGGAACCGGAACAGGAGCAGGCAAAGGCAGGGTGTCCATCAACCCCACCTGAGGAACAGGTACGGGTGCCGGGATGAACGGCGCCTCTGCCAGGCTGGGGACAGAAGCAGGGACCAGCTGGACCTCAGCCACCCTCTCTCGAGGAACTGGTACGGGAGCAAGGGAAAGCTGGGCCCGCGCTGCCCTGGTTACAGGAACTGGAGGCGGAGAGCGAAGCACAGGAACAGAAACAGACACAGGGAAAATCGAGTTAGTGGTAAAATGGTAAATGGCCTGTATTTATATAGCGCTTTACTAGTCCCTAAGGACCTCAAAGCGCTTTACATATCCAGTCATCCACCCATTCACGCACACATTCACACACTGGTGATGGCAAGCTACATTGTAGCCACAGCCACCCTGGGGCGCACTGACAGAGGCGAGGCTGCCGGACACTGGCGCCACCGGGCCCTCTGACCACCACCAGTAGGCAACGGGTGAGGTGTCTTGCCCAAGGACACAACGACCGAGACTGTCCAAGCCGGGGCTCGAACCGGCAACCTTCCGATTACAAGGCGAACTCCCAACTCTTGAGCCACGATCGCCCCGATGTGGAGCTAAAAGCAGTGTTAGCGAACAGAGAGTCATGGCGAGTCACTCCTGGCAACTCTGTAGGCCTTAAGCTGTCCATGTTAGGAGTAGCAGTCTCTAAAACAGTCATAGCACAGGAAGATCCAGGTTTAGCAGAGTCAGAGTCAGTAATACCGAGCACAAAGGGATCCGTTGCGGACACAGGAGCATTCACACAGACCGTTTCTAAATATACAGGTTGGAGAGCAGCATAGTTCAGGACTGAAGAAACACCATCCACAGTCTTATACATAGGAGGTACAGGAGTTGGGGAGTTAACGCAGGCGGTGTCCAAGGCAACTTGGTGAGAAACTAACTCAGGAATAGTCAACCTGAGCTCCCCTAGCAGTTTACACATGACGGACGGTAACTTGTTGCACTTAACCTTAACAGTTGTGATTGAATGCACAGTCTTAGTGTTCTCAAAACCTGAGTTAACAGACTTCGCATCAGCTAGTGTTAACACGAGAGGAGCAACATTCTTTGTCCCTGGAGAAACAGAGTCAGAGCTAACAGACAAGGCAGGAAAAGCTAAATGTGGCAGAGGGTCACAAGCAACCTGAGAAACAGAAAGTGTAGCCTTTGGAGGTTGGCAGACACACTGTTCATTTTCCAGGGGGTCCCCTCTGGTTTCAGCAGGAAGAGGAACCTCAGGACAGTTTGTTTTAACACTTAGTTCACAAGTATGCAACTCAAAAATAGTCTTTTTCTTTTCTAAAGTGGGATTATCAGTCTGTGTGTCAATTACTGCTGACCCGGGAGGAGCAAAGGAAAAACAGTCATTCTCAAACATGGGTGTGAGGGTAGGTAATGCAGACTCTGGATTAACTGACCCAGAATTACCAGACACAGAGTTAACGGTCTCTGGGATGACGCACACAGAGTCTACAGTGCCAGAGTTTTTTAAGTCAGCCTGAACAGCAGTCTCTAGGGGGGCAATGAACTCAGTCTCATGCTTAATAGGTGCAGAGGTGAACTTAGAAATGTTATGAGGCCTGGAAACACAGTCATTTTCAAACTTACTGTTCATCTCTGATGAGTTACAGACGTGAAAAACTGCGGACTCAGGAACAGAATATTGTCCGAGTTGGTCCGACTTGGAAGTGGCATGGAAGAAACAGTTAGTGTCACTCACCACCGGAGTTTGCTCAGAAACTTTAGGGCGGCGGCGGCGTGAGCGCCGTTTTCGCCGAGAGGGGGGAGGAGATGAGCCGGGCCGCGAATCCTCCAGCGGACCGGGCTGAACGTCCTCCGACCCCTCACACTGGAGAGGCAGCTCCGGGCGGACGCCTACGGTGGAAACAAGGAAGTCCCGGATGTGGGGGTGCAGCGCGCCGAACAGCTACGGGAGTCCGGACACCATCCGCTGTAGACGGACGGCTACGACCTCCCGGTGTTCGTCTCCTGGCAGCGCCTCCCACTCCTGACAGTGGTACTCCACCGTATAGATCAAATCCTCCCGGAGCTCAGCGGAGGGGTTGTGAGTTGCTGGGTCCATGTCGTGGTCGCGTTCTTCTGTCATGGATCGCTGTGTGGCAGGCAGGAGGAGGACCCAAAATGCAAAAACTCACAGACACGGGGATGAACTCAAAAATCACAGCTTTAATGCTGGAACGGCAGAACGTAGGAAATACAAAACTAAACTGGGAAAAGTAAACTAACACTCGCAGAGACACAGGGAAATCCACACAGCATGAGGGAGAACGCGACACAGAACGCAGACATAAATACACAGAGGGTTAACGAGGGAAGTGGGAGCACACGGGGAACACACGTGACACTGATAATCATAACAAGACATGGCAGGAGTGAACACAACACTAACGGGAGACGGGCAAAGTAAAACAGGAAGTACAGAGGTTCAGACAGGAGGAGAGAGAGCACGGGGAGAACACAGACATAACGGGCTGGGGAAAACATAGAATAAAACACAAAGAGAGACGAGGGCTCATAAATACACAGAGGGGCACACAGGGGGTAAAAGCCACGAAGGGAAAACACTTAGGGAACAACACAACAGGGCAACTCAGGAAACATGGCCTAAATAGGGAACAAAATACAAACATACAAGAAAACTAAGAACACTGGGCCAACATGGCCCAGGACCATGACATAGCTTTAATAAAAGAAACTACGCACACACACATAACGCAAACTGGAGACTGGCACCCCTTAAATCAAACCTAGAGCTGGGCGATATGAGATTTTTTCATATCACGATATGTTTTTTTCATTTCAGGCGATAACGATATCTATCACGATATCAGCCAAATAACTATATTTGTAAGATTTAAATGTGCCGTTGCTCACAAGTAAAATGTGAAATAATCAGCAGCTTGTTTTTAAATATTTATTTCCCATAATAAGTTCAACAGGGTAGATGTACTTAAGGAACACAAGACTTTTTCAGATAAATAAAGGCAAATATTGCAAACTACACAAAAGGCAGCCGCTAAAGCGTTTAAGTTTCAAAATAGAACAAACGAAACAGACTAAACTGTCAATTCCACTTAGAAACAAAATATTAATTCTAAAAATAAATCTTAGTTTGTTTTACAGAAGAACAGACAAAACTGACTAACTTTTGTCAATATCAAATAAACTGAGAACTAAAAGGAAATTCTCAATCTCTCCTTGTTGTATAGCTGAGCTTTTCAAACAGTTTTAACAGTTACTTTAGTCTGACAAAAGCCGAATGACGAATTAGCGCTTCCAGTCAGAGACTGAGGCTACGTCCACACGTACACGGGTATTTTTGAAAACGGAGATTTTCCGTTTTCGTTTTAAAAAATAATCCCGTCCACACATAAAGGCAGAAATGAAGGAAAACGCTGCTATGAACATGCCAAAGCAGCAGGTGGCGCTAGATTCCTAACCGTGCAGAAATGTTGGCCAATCAGAAGTCTAGAAGCCTCGGTGGGAAAAAGTAAACAAAGCTGGGGCATAGAAGCAGAACCGAGTCGTATGTGTGGAGGGACAGTAACTGTGTGTATATGTAAGCATTTAAACACTGCAGAGAGTAGAATTAACAGTAACAGTATTGTAGAAATTCATTTCACCGAAACAATAACGTGGCGCACAGTGTGACGCATGCACCAGTTTATTGTATTTCCAGACTTGCTTTCGGCACAATTTACAGTGCACGCTACTCTGTTTTTTGTCAGACTTGAAATAGCCGAAATACCTTCACACTACGGAACTTCTATGGCTCTTCCGTTCGACAATCTCTCCGGCGTTGGAACCGTCATCTGTTTTCTCTTCGGTCACGCTCGGTTGATTTTTCTAGTCGGCACACTCATTTCCTCCATTACCCGCTGGCTGCTTCCCAAACAAACACACGTGCGGCTTGGCACTTGTGCTGTACGTAACAAGTCACGCGACGTGACGCGGCGGCTGTGATTGGTTCGGCTCTGCGCTACTTAATTTAGATTGGTTGACCTTTTTTTTTTTTTTTTTTTTTTAAGAGGACAAGAGCGGCGAGGTCTAAGATAAGATAAGATAAGATAAGATAAGATAGAACTTTATTAATCCCTCGGGTGGGTTCCTCTGGGAAATTCGACTTCCAAAAAAAAGCACAGCAACGACCAAAGTTACAGTTACAGAATTGTTATATATATATATATATATATATATACACACACACACACACACACACACACACACACACACACATATAAATACAGAGACAAATATAAATAAAATATACAAAGGGGATAAATAGAATAAATAGGAATAAAAAATAAAAATACAAGTGAATTGCACATTTCAAGTATTGAGTCTATTGCACTGTTGACTATTTACAAAAAGTATTGCACAAGGTATTGTACAGTGAGGTGCAGAGGCAGAGGCACTACAGCTTAGTTGTTCCCCCCTCCTTTGTCCTCCTGTTTCCCCTCCCTCTCCCCTCCAGAGAGGAGTTAAACAGTCTGATGGCGTGTGGGACAAAGGAGTTTTTAAGTCTGTTAGTTCTTGTCTTGGGGAGAAGCAACCTGTCACTGAACAGACTCTTCTGATTGTTTATGGCCGTGTGCAGAGGATGCCCGGCATTGTCCATAATGTCCATCAGTTTCTTTAATGTCCTTTTCTCTGCCACTGTCACCAGAGTGTCCAGCTTCATGCCGACCACAGAGCTAGCCTTCCTGATCAGTTTCTCCAGCCTGCATGAGTCCTTCTTTGCTGTGCTGCTCCCCCAGCACACCACAGCATAGAAAAGTACTCCAGCAACCACTGACTGGTAAAACATCCTCAGGAGCTTCCTGCAGATGTTAAAAGACCTCAGCCTCCTGAGGAAGTACAGTCGGCTTTGGGCTTTTTTATACAGGTGCTCTGTGTTGCATGACCAGTCCAGTTTATTGTCCACCCACAGCCCGAGGTACTTGTACTTGTTGACCACCTCCACCTCCTCCCCCTCTATCTGAACCGGCAGTGGACCTTCTCTGGACCTCCCGAAGTCCACAACCAGTTCCTTAGTCTTTGAGGTGTTGAGTTGCAGGTGGTTTGTGTGACTCCATGCGACAAAGTTCCTCACCAGACTTCTGTACTCCTCTTCCTGATCATCCCAGATACACCCCATGATGGCCGTGTCATCTGCAAACTTCTGAATATGGCATAATTCAGAGTTGTAGCAGAAGTCAGAGGTGTACAGGATGAAGAGAAGAGGGGACAGCACAGTTCCCTGTGGTGCTCCTGTGCTGCTGACCACAGTGTCAGACGTGATGTCCTTCAGCCTGACGTACTGTGGTCTGTCGGTGAGGTAGTCGGAGATCCAAGCCACCAGGCAGGGGTCCACCTCCATCCTGTTCAGTTTTTCCTGAAGCATACAGGGCCGGATGGTATTAAAGGCACTGGAAAAGTCAAGAAACAGGATCCTGACCGTGCCTTTTCCCCCATCCAGGTGTGAGTGGGCTCTGTGCAGGAGGTACAGGATGGCATCCTCCACTCCGACACCCGCCTTGTATGCAAACTGTAGTGGGTCCTGGGCATGTTGTACCTGTGGTCGGAGGAGGTTGAGGAAGAGCCGCTCTAGAGTCTTCATAAGATGTGACGTCAGTGCCACCGGTCGGAAGTCATTCAGCTCATTGGGCCGGTTCCTTTTAGGGACCGGGACGATGCAGGATGTCTTCCATAGGGCGGGCACTCTCCCCAGTCGCAGACTGAGGTTGAAGATTCGTTGTAGCGGCTCCCCAAGTTCAGCAGCACACGCCTTTAGCATCCTAGGACACACCTTGTCTGGGCCTGCTGCCTTTCTGGGGCGAAGCTTCCTGAGTTGCCTCCTGACCTGATCCACTGTGACACTGGGAGATGTTTGGGAGGAGGGGAGGGGGGGAGATGTCTTGCTGCTGAGAGAGGGATTGGAGGAGGGGGGTGTCATGGTGTCAGGAAGGGGGGGAAGCGAGGGAGGCAGGAGAGTGGGGAGAGGACTCTGTAGTGAAGGTGAGGGTGAGGGTGGGGGGGTTGTGGGCTGGTCAAACCTGTTGAAGAAGTTGTTGAGTTCGTTTGCCTTCTCCACAGTCCCCCCCACTGTGCTTTTCTTGGTGTTGTGGCCTGTGATGGTTTTCACACCATTCCAGACCTCCCTCATATTGTTCCTCTCCAACTTCTGCTCCACCTTCCTCCTGTAGGTGTCCTTTGCTTCCCTCAGGCAGCGTTTCACCTCCCGCTGTGCTGCTTTCATCTCCTATCGCGATAGTTTAATTTCTCTATCGAGTAAAAGTTATATCGCGATACATATCGTTATCGTTCTATCGCCCAGCTCTAATCAAACCACAGCTTTTGCTGGCTATAATTGTCCAAGCCTGGATGAGTCCGGTGTAGTTCCCCGCAAACTGGGAGAAGCCAGCGGAGGCAATATTTGAAGATCACTCTAGCCAGCCACAGAAGCAGGGGTGCAGACAATAGTCCAGAATGGACTAAATAAAACCAGGCAAACCAAGAAAGGTAAGCCCTAAACAACAATTAAAAAAAAAAAAAATCCAACGAGGCAAGGCAAAAACAGCAGGAGCAAAATAACACAACAGTTCACCCGGCAATTAACAAAACTGGAAACAAGACAAGACAGCAGCTCCACTGAGGAGGAGCCCTCAAACAGTGACTAGGCAGGCGTCTCAATTCTCCAATAAAAGGTCGGGCGATTCGCCACGGAGAGGTGAAGGTGGCAATCAAACCCTAAAACAAAGGATAAATATAACCTCAGCCTCCTCTAATTGTGAGTGCTAATAAAAATAGTTTGAACAGCTTACCCCAGGACCGGAGGCGCTATACTGCACCGGCGGAAATCATTCGAGCAGCTCTCTCTGCGACAGTGGAGTGAAAAAGAAACGGCCGCGCTACAACGGGGCCGGTTTTCTGACAAACCATCCTACTTTGGCAAAACGTCCTACCATAGGTAGTTTCTGCACATTTCTGCTGTCACAGAGTAATTCCAGCACAAATTAAAGTAGGTATGATGGTTTGCCACTTAATGTTGCCCATCAGAGTATGCTTGTAGCTCATATTCTTAAAGCCAGGATGGTTTGGCACTTAATTTCACCCGTCAGAGTATGCTTCTAGCTCAGATTAACAAAGGTAGGACAATTTGCCACTAAATTTTAGTTGTTAAAGTATGCTTGTAGGTCACATTCACAAAGGTAGGACGGTTCGCCACTATATTACTATAAACTCCGACACTCTGAGGTCAAGCGAGAGCCTACCCGTTAGTGATGTGCGGATCGATCCTGAAATATCGATTCCTCCGATACCACTCATTTATGTTCTAGAATCGATTCTCACATTAAAATATCGATATTTTAGTAATTTAGAGTAAATCTGTAGTTAATCATTAACAGGAACACAGTGGAAAGAAACTATAACATTCGGATTGTTTACATTCAAAGGAACTACTTCCTCTTCCGCCTTTCATAGTCATGTGCGAAATACAGCTGTATAAATGTGTCGCAGCTGCTGGCGTGCGCACTCACAACAATGGCTGAGCGTAATTGGAGTCATGTGCGGACGTATTTTACCTCCACAAACAGCTGAGACATGGTTTGCGATACATGTGGCAAAAAAGTGCTCCAAGAGTGAGGTGTTGTGGCCATACTAAATTCAAATTCAAATTTTATTTGTCACACACACACAACCATACACAGTATGACATGGGGGTGAAATGCTTGTAGCTGTACAATGCCCGACCATTAAATGACAGAAGAAAAGTTTTACAATATTTACAATTTACAGTTTACTACAAAAATTTACAAATTAACTTAGGAATTTACAGTAAAGAATGTGCAAATAGCAGAAGAGATTATAAAGATAAGGATTATAAATTATAGGAATTATAGGATTATAGGAAATGTGTGGTGGTGACGTGTGTGAGAGTCCAGTCTTATAGTGACGTGTTTGGGAGAGTCCAGTCCTACACCTGGTTCAGGCCCCGAATAGCCTGGGGGAAGAAGCTCCTCCTCATTCTCTCTGTTTTGGCCTTAAGGGAGCGGAAGCGCTTCCCAGACCTCAACAGTGAGAAGAGTCCATTGTTGGGATGGGAGAGGTCCATCATAATCTTCCTAGCTTTGGACTTGCACCGCTTGGTGTAGATGGACAGCAGGTCAGGGAGCTCTGATTGAATGATGCGTTAGGGAGACATTCAAAAGGGCTGTTGGGGGCGGGGGGCGGGGGGTAAATACATTTTACAGGGTTTATTTATCGGATAAAATACGTTAAATGTCACCGTTATTATTGGCCGGCCCGGAAACAGCGGGGGTGTCCAAATTCAGAGGCTGCTTCCACCTGAGGACGCGGCCTTCGCGGTCTAAAGCCGGGTGGTACGTCATGTGCTTCCTCGGTGGAGTCAAACTCTGCCGTCTGCTCATTGCTATCTAAAATATAACCGGGCGCTGACGTAAACTCTTCTGTTTAATCATTTTCTGTTTGATGTTTATTCAGCTGTGTGACAACCCGGAGGAACCCTCCCGAGGGATTAATAAAGTTTAATTTGATCTAATCTAATAACTTTAATCTCAGCCAAACCGATTTACTCATGAACAAATAAAACACTGAAAAAGCCAAACAATAACATTTTTAAGTTATCAAAGTGACTTATATATCATGTTTAACCCGAGTAGTGAAAGACCGTGGGGGTTTGAAGACGATGTGTCGGCTCAGATGTTTGAAGTTCACACAGCTACATTCTCACCTAAAAATATGTTAAAAGTTTTTTTGCGACCCAGGAAGAGAAATAAGAGTAATATTAAAACTAAGTAGCTGCCGCCGTTGTTGGAAACTGGAATTGGCTGGGCCGCGCTATGAATTCTGCAACATGGTTTTTCAATTTTGTTGTCCTGGAAAATCGGGAGAAATTTGGGAGAATGGTGGCTCCGGGAGATTTTCAGGAGGGGCACTGAAATTCGGGATTCTCCCGGAAAATCGGGAGGGTTGGCATGTATGGTTGTGGCAACATCACTAACCTTGTCAAACACCTCAGAGTAAATCATATCACAGAATATGACGAACGTATGTATTGTATTGTATTGTATTGTATTGTATCTTTATTTGTTTCAGACATATAAAACAAAAACCAATATATACACACTACATATATTTTCATTTACAGATACGAATATATATGTAGATATACACACACACACGTATGTGTTCAGATAAACAAAAAATATATAATGAAATAAAACAAAATCGTCTGACATAATGTAACAATGTTTGGTCTGAAAAGGAGTAGGAAGAAGTATGAACATACTTATTAATTCCTACCCCTGCTCAACATCTTATTGATCCCACATAATTCACCTAATTCCCATCATCACATACTCCACACGATACACGAGGAGAACCTATATAAACTTGGCTACCGTGATTGATATAATTTGGATATAATTTGATATTTTTATACATACAATGGGTGATCATCTTTATCGGTATCATATTCTTCCAAAATCAGTTTTCGAAGTATTTTCATGAACTTACTAATTCCTGAGCATTGCTGTAGATCTATAGTAAAACTATTCCACAGTTTTACCCCATAAATAGTGACACAAAAGGTTTTAACCTTTGACCGTGCTTTAAGAATCCTTAGATTCAATTCCCCCCTCAATTCATAGTCTCCTTCTCTGTCATAGAACATCCTCTGTATATTTCCTGGTAACATATTGTATCTGGCCTTGTACATAATTTTTGCAGTTTTATATTTTATAAGATCCATAAACTTCAGTATTTTTAATTTCAAAAACATGATGTTAGTATGGTCTCTAAATCCTGCTTTATTAATCATCCTGATTGCTTTTTTTTTAAATTTTACATATTGGTTGAAGTGCAGTTTTATATGTGTTTCCCCAAATTTCCACACAGTATTCCAAATATGGCAATATAAGTGAACAATAAAGTACCCGGAGTGATTTGGAAGGCAAAAAATATTTAACTTTACTTAGTACGGAGATGCTTCTTGACAGTTTGGCTTGTATATGCTTTATGTGAGGTTTCCAGCAGATTTTGTTATCTATTATCACACCCAGAAATTTTGTATCCGAAACTTGCTCTATTTCAACATTGTTTACTAATAATTTTGCTTCTGCATCTTTTTTACAATTTCCGAATAACATAAATGTCGTTTTTTCCAAATTTAATGATAGCTTATTTCTATCAAACCATGTTTTCAGTTTAATCATTTCTTGTGTGACAATTTCCAAAAGCTGCTGTAAGTTCTCTCCAGCACAAAAAATATTTGTATCATCTGCAAATAGAATAAACTGTAGTATATCTGATGTTCAGCATATATCATTGATATAGAGGATAAACAGCTTTGGTCCCAATACTGACCCCTGTGGAACTCCACAAACAATGTCCATACACTCTGATTGATATTCCCCAATTTTCACAAATTGCTGCCTGTCTCTCAAATAACTCTTTACCCATTCTAACACCACTCCTCTAATGCCGTAGTACTCCAGTTTATCAAGTAATATGTCATGATTAATTGTGTCAAAAGCTTTTTTTAGGTCAATGAATACACTAACTATACATTGTCTTTTATCTATATTGTTGGTGATATTTTCGATCAGTTCCATTAATGCCAATGATGTTGATCTATTTGATCTGAAACCATACTGACTATCCATTATTATTTTGTGTTTATCTATAAATTTGTCAAGTCTATTACTAAAGACTTTTTCCAGTATTTTTGAAAATTGAGAAAGTAGAGAGACAGGCCTATAATTTGTGAATTGGTGTCTGTCACCATTTTTAAACAGTGGTGTTACTTTAGCTGTTTTCATTTGTTTTGGGAATGTACCAGTTTGTAAGGACAAATTGCAAATGTGTGTTAAGGGTTTGGAAATGCCCTCTATCACTCTCTTAACGATTTCCATATCAATGTCGTCAGAGTCTGTAGAGTTTTTTGTTTGTGATTTCCCAACAATATCAATGATTTCCATTTCTTCCACCACCTTTAAGAACATTGAATGAGGATTGCGGTCAATGAGTCTAGTTTCTTTCTCTACAGAATCTGTTATATCAGGAATTGTTTCAGCCAAGTCTGGCCCAACACTTACAAAGAATTTATTGAACTCATTTACCACATCTCTCATATTAGTAATATTTCTATCATTATTTGCAAAATACGAAGGATAGTCTGCCTGCCCCGAGCCCTTTTTGATGATGGTATTTAATGTTTTCCAGATCCCTTTAATATTATTTTTATTCATAATCAGTAATTTTTCATAGTATTCCTTTTTACATGACCTTAAAATACTCGTTAATTTATTTTTATATTTCTTGTATTTATTTTCAGCTTCTGTACTTCTGTTCATTATAAATTCTCTGTATAAGGTATTTTTCTTCTTACATGCATTTTGCAATCCTTTTGTAATCCATGGGCACTCTGCATATTTTTGTTTTTTACTATATTTCTTTACTGGGCAATGACTATTATATAACAGTTTAAATTTTCCTAAAAAAATCTCATAAGCTTTATCAATATTTTTTTCCTTATACAGCATCTCCCATTCTTGCTTGAGTAAATCACTTTTGAATGCGTTTATTGACTCTTCTGTTCTCACTCGTTTGTATTTTATTGTGTTTTGCTGTTTAACCTTCCTGTAATTGCTGTTATACACTATAAAAACAGGTAGATGATCACTGATGTCATTAATTAGGAGACCACTTATGGTTCTATTTTCTATTTCATTAGTAAATATATTGTCTATTAGGGTTGCCGACTGTGCTGTAATCCTGCTGGGCTTATGTTGAGACGAACTGAAGAGGAGGAGAGGGACAGGTGCTGCTAGGGCGAGACAGACGTCTCTCACGGAGTCCTTTAGAGCTGCAGGCAGGCAACGTGTTCAAATAGCACAACTTCAGTTTTTTATTTCTATATGATGAACTCTGCATTATTAAGTGATAAGAACAAGTAATCTGATGTCCTGTATCAGTATGGGATCAGTATCGTCGATACCACCCTGAATATTACTTGGTATCGGATCGGAAAGAAAATCAGTGGTATCGCACATCACTACTACCCGTAGCTGTCATGCAATCTGCTCACTTACTGATCGATCTGCAGCCATGTGCTAGCATTAACTGCTACTTTTCGCCAGACGCACGGGAGGAATAATCCAAGAGAACGCCAGCTTCTTTTTATATGGACTGACCCTGCAATCAATGGTCGTGTCCAAATTCATGGGCTGCATCCTCCTGAGGACCCGGCCTTCGCGGTCTACGTGGGCCGGGTCCTCAGAAGGTTGGGTAGGCTGGGGAAATTGGACGATCCAGCCTTCAGATTTGCGTCACCGCTGTCTCGGTGGAGTTTAATAAACTCAGCCGTCTGCTCCTTGCTATCTAAAATATAACAGGACACTGGAGTAAACTTTCGACCGTCTCACACTTCTGTTTAATCAGTTTTCTGTTTGACGTTTATTCAGCTGTGTGAAAATCCCGGAGGAACACACCCGGGGGATTAATAAAGTTTTATTTAATCTAATCTAATCTAATAACTTTAATCTCAGCCAAACCTAGGGGCCACCGTACATATTTATAGGATCATTATTAGGCCAAATGTAAATAACAAAATAACTTAAAGCAAAATTGGGAAACGTAAAGTCCGAAATCTTTATATTAAGGCCATCAGTCAAACAACGCTGTTTGGTCTGGGTCTAAACAGAGC
The DNA here is from genome assembly GCF_057382275.1 of Copadichromis virginalis. Classification (NCBI taxonomy): domain Eukaryota; kingdom Metazoa; phylum Chordata; class Actinopteri; order Cichliformes; family Cichlidae; genus Copadichromis; species Copadichromis virginalis. The sequence goes on from NC_140634.1 coordinate 540,182, forward strand.
GCGTTGTGTGTGACGTCTTCTTTTGCGCATGCGGCCGCTTTGAGCGTTCACACTAGAGCGCGTTTGCTGTCGCATTTTATTTGTAGTGTGAACAAGCAGACAAAAAATCGGATTTGATCAAAAAATCTGAATTGAGCATCAAGACCTGCAGAGTGAACGCAGCCTTAGTGACATGTCATCTATGTAGATGAAAATAGTAGCATTGGCATGAAAATCGTCACAGTGATGTGGTGATGATGATGATGATGATGAGATGATGAGATGGCCTTTATTTGTCAGTTTTAGGTCTTTTGCCCACAACTGAGATGACAGACCTTGCCGACCGTACATACAATACACAAACATCACATTGGGGAGACGGGTCAGGCTAGGTAGCGAGGAAAAGAAAAACATCGAAATGTGTAACACAACAGGATAATACAGGAATGCACAGATATCAACACACCACAGCACAATAAACACAGACAGCAACATGGGAAAGAGCTCCAGTCCTGCAATCTTTCGACTGCGCCTCCAACTGACCCGATGTCCACATCATGGGGGAGGTAAGCGTTGGAGGTGGCGTTGGATCCGGGGTAGGGAGGGTGATGTGTCAGTGAGTGCTTATCAGTATGTGTATGTGTGTGCGTGTCCATAGTTCAGCTGAGACAGTGTCCTTCGCCCTGCCAGGCTAAGTAAACAGTCTTCCAGCCAACCCAGGTGGCCTTGCATGGGATGGGAAGAATAGTCTAAACACAGTCGTTATCAGGGAGTTTTTGTTCAGCTCCAGCCTTGAGCCCACAGCTGGCGCCGAAGGGGTAGCCGGATTATGATGGTAATTTTTCTTTCTTTGCGACAACTCATGAGAATTTCAAGCTGTTCCTTAACACTCCGACACTGGTCTCTCAATCTCCTGTTGGAGAACCGTGAGCTTCCCGATGATGGTATCAAACTTGCTGGTGTTTTCATTCTTTTGCCCAAACAGCCAATTCTGAGAACTCAAAAGACCACAGACCCATCCTGGATGGATTTGAAACATTTAAATACTTTGAAGGAATTTTTAGTGTTTTTAAAGTAAAAACTATAAAGACTAAAATTTGTCTTGTGACTCAAAGAATAATCATGCTGTTATTGTGAAAGTCATGGTCGCTCCTACAGCAAAGACTAGCAGCATCATTCTCTCTCCACGTATGACCTGAATGGTAACAGCTTGCATGTTGCCTCTGGACACACAAAGTTGCTCAAGCAGTTAAATCCTCTTGATATTAAATGAAGTAAGGGAAATGAAAGTGTAAATATCAAAAACAGTCTGTTTGATAGAATGACTGAACACGTGGAGGCAGGCAAACTTACAAGATTCACAACAAACAAAGCCGTGAAGAACAGCTGTTTCTCTGTTTGAGGCCTCTCCATCTTACAAGTAAAATGCAGATGTGGTCAACTCGAACTCAGAAGTGAATAAATTGTGACCGCCTGCCCCAAATCGTACATCATGTAGCCATACGGTAACTTTTGACCTGTGGTTTCTGAGGTGGGTACGATGTGATTTCAGAGCGCTATGTCTCCAGTCATCACCCACAAACAGAATGAAGATGAAAAGGCTCCTCAGGAGGTAGAGCTGGTCACCTACTGATCGGAAGGTTGGTGGTTCGATCCTTGGCTTCTCCAGTCTGCATGTCAAGTATCCTTGGGCAAGATACTAACCCCAACTTGCTCTCTGATGCATCCATCGGAGTATGAATGTGTGTGTACTTAGAAAGCACTACGTATAGATAATGGGTGTGATTGTGTGAATGAGGCACGTTGTATGCAGCGCTTTGAGTACTCCGGGAGAGTAGAAAAGCGCTGTATAAGAATCAGTGCATTTACCATTCCTGTGGAGATGACACGGCTGCTGACGCTGGAGCCGCTGGCATCGTGGTTGCTGCAATTGGACGTGCCTCCTTAAACCTGCTTCGGTAACGTAGCTCCTTAGTCTCAAGGAGCAGGGTGGAAAACCCAAAGTGACTGGAATTATGTAAAATAACTACTGGCTTTTTATAGAAAAGCACCGCCTCCGGTTGGCATGGTAACGGGGCGCCATCATTGGCCCCCAGATTCTCCCTTCATTGTCTTGCATGTGCTGTTGGTGGGGACAGAGAGGTGAGTGGATTGAGCAGGCTAATCACACACACACACACAGCTGCCCTTATCCTGTCTATCAGCAGCACTACGAGCCTGTTTTCATGCTGCTTTAGCATTTGCCTGCTTGTCTGATGGCATCAGCTGCCTTGAAATTCACTTTCTTATCTTCCGCTGACATGTTTGTTTTTTTCATCACATCTCCAACCAGCACACATGCAGAGAGTGCAAACAGTCTGAGTTTTTCCATCATGTGTGACTCAGGTCTGTGGTGTTTTTTCTAAGCAGCACGAGCTGCTCAGGAAAGCGTCTGTGTGTCGACGTGGGCCACTGGGATCTGGGAAATCCTCGTGTCGAAGCATGTGACCTACATGCAACTTGTATTTTTAACACTCTGTTGCGATTTGTCAGCGTTGCCATGGTGATAAGTAAATCATTATTCACCTGAGACAGTTGTAGTAATTTTGCCTCATGGAAGAAAATGAGGAACAAGAATGGCGTGAAAGACAAATTCTGATTCAGCTGGTGTTTAGGGAGGTGCAGTAAAATGACATGAATGAGATGTGATGTATTTGTTAAAGCCACCTCTATCCTCTTATTCTGCTGTCGCATAAAACAGGAAGTATTTATGAATAGAGTATGAAAGCAGTTGTATCCATGTTTATCCCACCTTCCATCTGTGTCTGATTAAAACGCTTTAAAATAAGGTGCAAAATCTGGGACAAGGGCATAAAGGGCTTCAGTCAGCCCTCTCCTGGTCTGCCTGCTTCTGGCAGACTTGCACATACTGTCTTTATAGCCAGCCTGTCACATGACCTTGCTGTTCATTGTCAGTGGTCCTGATGTTATGTGGTCTGAGATTTAATTATGGTCAATAATGTGGTGATGGCAAATAATGTTTGATTAGTATTTGTTATTACAAATCCTTTAAACAGTGATGTTTGATTATGAATCACTTGACCAAGATGAATAACAGGCATCTGTTCTCAGTGAGAAGCTCTGTGTTTCTGTGATTACCGTTCAGGACTTCTTCAGTGTTAATGCAGCTGCTGCTGCGTTTTAGATGAAGCTCAGCGATCGCCAGAGTCATTTAGAGGTTAGCAGAGACGGGGTCATCGCAGCCGACGAGCGCGCCGCTCATCAACTGGGAGACATCAAAGGCAGAAATGAAGAGTGTTGACAAGCTGCTCGTGTTCCTTTAGACTCGCGTTCCTGATTTGGAGGAGAGTTAAGAACACTGACTGGGATTTTTATCAGCATGTCTGCTCGTACAGACTATAAATTATTCCCACTCCAGCTCCAACTAAACAGACAGAGCTCTTGGAAATTCTTTTAGCTTTTAGCAGCTAGATAAGATTTTAAAGCATTTTTATTATTTATTTAGCCTAATGGTAACTCTTGTATGTTTTTTTTTTTTTACATGGCAGCCCAGTTGCTAGGGAACATCTAAATAGATTTTTAACCTTGTGCATGACTCTCTTGCTACAGGCATGGCTTATATGAATTATCCAAAATGTCTGCTTATGTTATGCTATTCTAAAAGGCAACTGCCCCGGGTTCACTATGGGAGAGGTGGTCATTATATCTGTGGCAAAATATGAATCATTAAAATGTAATATCACTCGAAATGGCCAAAAGCAGGCCTCGTGGGGCTTGTTCTGTCCTGCCCAACCTGCTACCAGGTAGGGGTGGGGGAAAAAATCGATACTGTGTAGTATCGTGATATTTTGTTTGCTAATAATGTATCGATACAGGGACAGCAGAAATCGATATTTTGTTACAAACAATTTTTTCGTGGACTGGAACATGCTCTGACTTCAGAGCATGTTGATCCTTTTTCTGAGCAAGAATCCTGACATTCCTTCACTGTCCAAATGTGTTTAACTTTTTTTTGGCAGCAATAAACATGACAGTTTACTTATTTTAATATAAGACATGTTTTATTTTAATTAAGTTTAAAACTTTTTTATTTATTGTAAAATTATTTTGTTTTAATTTACTTTCAAATTCTTCAGTTGCTGAAGGGGCTGCATAGTTTTCATAAATTGCATAGTTCAGAATAGCTGTAATTGTACCAGATGGTTGCATTCAGTTAAGTTGGACTAGACTGTAATACAAACCGTTCAGTTTGTCAACAATAAAACTGACTGACATGAGAGAAAGACTGAGTGTGAGACTTTGATATTAGATAAAATGAATATTGATCAAGTTTACCTTTATGTACAGAATCTGAATATCGCAAAATATTTTTAAATATTGCAATAATATCGTATTGTGCGTTAGAGGTGGGCGATATAAACGATATACAATAGAAATGTTATAAATTTGGCCAACAATAGAGATTTAGACTATATCGCTCTATCGCGATAGTGCATGATGTCATCAAGCTGCGCCTGTTTTGGTCGAAAGCATTGCAGCGGCTAAAACCATTATCATCTGCAAATTATGGCGACAGTCATAGCAAAGAGATGAAGCACTTTTGAAATATGGGGGAAGCCAAAAACTGCGCTTCCTCCACCTCGGTAACATTGATTCATTAATGTTGAATTCTCTGCAGCTGCTCTATTCCCATGTTGTTGCAGTATATGAATGACTAACCTCATATTGTGGATGAATAATCTCAGTTGTTCTCCTGACTGAAGTTTGGCCCGTGTACAGCATCCTGCTATGCGACTGCATTTGTCCCTGACCACCAGAATCCCTCACGTTAACTTTTATCGAGTGGAAAAAAAGTTGACGTTCATCCTCCAGCTTCACTGTGCTAATGTTATGCTAACATAGCTGTGTCGCTAGCAATCACGTAGCACATCATTATATGCCAGGTAGTCCAACTTCAGTAACCCTGCAAACGCCACTGCTGTTTAGTTTTCTGTCTTCATTTATGTTGGAAGTGGCAGCAGAGCTGTACGTTTGAATTAGTTTCAAAAATCTCTGTCAGAACATGCTATGAAATGTTTAGGTGGAAACTAGCGAGCTAACTTCCTGCTAACTTCTAACTCCGTTAAATGTAATAAATTCTGTTTTCATGGATGCCTGGATGTTAAACTTAATTGTTACACCTGGTAGAGCAGAACGCTGATGATTTAATTAAAGATGAAATAATTTAGACCGTTTTTAACTCTCAGTGTTCGTTTGACTTTGGGACCTGAAACGGACGAAGTTTTGGACCCAGATTACTCCGCGAAGTTCCTCACCACAGCAGCCGTAATGCTCTGACAATCCATCAAGCAGTGTGGCTTACCAAAGTTGTACTAAAACATTTTTAACAAATTTCTGCACGCCAAAATCGGTTCGAGGTCAGTAAGCACAACCAGAATTCATACATAAGGAACACTCTCGATTTTTGAGAATATTAGAGGATTTTAAGTCCTTATAGTGTGGAAAATACGTTATACAGAAGAAAAGAATATATCGTGATATATATCGTTACCGCACATGCTTCAAATTATATCGCGATATGAATTTTAGGCCATATCGCCCAGCCCTATCGTGCGTTAATGTAACAGAGTCATAAATCACATTCTTACAATTACACAAAATGTGTTCTAAACCCCCAAACTGCTCCTTTTATACCTGACTTTTAGGACCTCCAAGCCTGTAGTTGTGTTCATTATCAGTTAGAGCCCCTCCTCATTCTTTTCTTCTTCTTCTTTGGTGCAATACTATAAATACAGTGTACCCCTTTTGCCTCTCCCCTTTTCCTACAATTCCCCTGTGGGAGAGGTGGGTGTCATTTCTTTCCAACACCCTGAAACACACATAATTCATATTTAGCCACCCTGATGTTTATGATTGCGATGTTAGTTCAGTTATTGTCATTATTAAGCCTGTTTTTGTAAGATGTTATAAGTATGTAGTATGTGTGTATCATAAATGTGTTTTAGGCGCCATAAATGCTAGCATGAATATATACTCCTTGCTAGCTTGGGAGCTGTGGTGGGTTGAGCTAACCCTCTTCCCCACTGTTTGTATTTGGTCGTAGGAGCTGGAGTGGGCAAATTATTTACTTGGAGGTCTTTCTTTCTTTTACCTTTTTTATCAGGTATGTCGGATTTCATGTTGTTGTTTTTGTTTTATCTTATGTCAAATATGTTACGTGTAAATGCATATTTTATGTTTAATGTAAAAATAAATGCCAGCCCGCCTTTTCCTACAATTCCCCTGTGGGAGAGGAGCTGGAGTGGGCAAATTATTTACTTGGAGGTCTTTCTTTCTTTTACCTTTTTTATCAGACACAACGCAGAATCACACCGGTTACATTAAGTATTGTGATAATATCGTATCGTGGGATGTATGGTGATTCCCACCTCTACTACCAGGCAGAACAAGACTACCAGTCAGAGGGGCCTGTACATATTCTGTAATACGTTCATTATAGGTATTATTAAGTAATAAAGGATCCACCTATTTGTCAAGTTTGTTTGTATTTTTGATTAGGAAAATATCCAAAGCTGTTATGAAAGCAAAAAATGGCGGTGCTTCAAACTGCAGTCATGGTAAACAGAAAGGACACCGTATTCTCTTGTACGTAGTATCAGAATATACCCTTACAGGTGTTATAGACAGTGTTATTGTTAATGTATGTTTGGGGGCGTTGCACCCCGGAACCTTCAGAGGATTTTCAGGGTTCTCCCTGCCGGAATGTTATGTGTGGAACAGTTTTCCTGTATGTGTGCGACTAGCTGTGGTTGTTTCTAAAAGTGGTCAGTAAACGTCCTAAAACTGGCACGTGAGTTTCCGAGCATTTTTATCCTGAGGTTATAACAACAGGGATAATCAGTAAATCGGACTCTCTCTGTAACAACAGTTTTCTGATCTGGACGTGTTTTGACGTGTTAACACAATCCCAAGGACAAAACATTAGCAGTGATTTCAGAAAATCAATTTGGGCCATTTCCAAACAATTTAAAGTCCATCTTCCAATAATGAGAAGGATTATTCACAAGTGGGAAACAATCTTTCCAGGGGTCCCAACAAATTCACCCCAAGGACAGAACATGTAATGTCCAGGGAAACAGGAAAAACCCAGCGACCAGGTCATATGTCAACCCATAGCTGGACTGGCCATTGGGCATACCAGGCATTTGCCTGGTGGGTCGATGGGTTTCTTTTGTTTTTTTGTAACGGTATAAACAGTGAAAGGTTGTGCATTGGCCAGATGCTGGCAGATGTGTAAAAATAACTCATTTGTTTGGTGGAGGCTATGGCGGAGCTTCCACAGATTCAGTAACATTAGCAAGTGGTGGAGGCCAGCAGGTGGATGAGGGAAAGGTGAGGCAGGAGGAGAGACCCGAGGCGGCCGCCGGTCCGAGTGTCAGGTGAACTGAACTTCAGGTAAGAAGTTATGACCTGCAGTCTATCTGGGTCAGATATGAACCAAGTTTAGGTGGAGATTATTTTCATTGTGCTGACTTTTTACAGTCAGTTACAATAACTCGTACTGCGTGCTAGCTAGCATGACTGGGTGGGTGCTATGATGTTGCTGATAGTGAACTTGATTTATTCATAAGGTTAGTTAGTAGAGTTGCCAACCGTCCTGTAAAAAATGGAATCGTCTGGTATTCAGAGAAAATATTACGCGTTGCGTATTGAGCTGAAAAGGAACAGTTTGTCCCGGACTTCAGCTACAATGAAAAAGACACAAAGCTGGAGTTATTCTGTGTCTTTGCTGCACAGCTGCCTCTTCTTCTTTTATCCTCTCACCCTCTCTCTCCTGTTTCTACTTCAATCATGAAACTGATCAATGATCAGCTGATCGGCTTTTCTCTCTTGTTTGTTTATCGCCCACTTTGAGCCAGAAAGAGGAAACCAGTGGTTGTCGCGTTAAACAACAGCAGCACGTTTAAGCTTGATCAGCTGTTGTTAGAATTTATTTAATATTAATTTCTAGTATCAGCTGATGTTTGCTGGAGCCACAGCTGTAAAGCTGCTGGTCATGATATGGTTTGGTTATCTGGTGAGAGGGAAACATGAAGATGAAACCAGGAGATGTCCTTACTGAATCATCAGAGCTGTGATGGAGAAACAGGTTTACCTTTTAGGTGACATGAATGAGTTGAAGTTATGAACTGTTTCTGAGAGACAAATAACACCAGGATCCTTTTCTCAGTAGCTGACAGCTGGTAACTGTGCAGGGGCGGGTCTAGCAAAGTGTTGCCAGGGGGGCAGGTAGGGCATTAACAGGGAAAGGGGGGGGACAAGGAAATACTTTTCTTTCTTATTCTCATTGAAAATGTCTCGCTTTTATTAAATAATTATCTGAATCTTACAACCAAAGTTTTTATCTGATGTAAAATGTATAGAGCTCATACATGTACCAACAAGACAGTACATCACTGTCACAACAGCGTTTGTTTTCATTCAAAGGCTTTATGGCTTTTCCTGTAATACCTGGTGGGCTGGTCTCTAGTCAAAATGCCCGGGCCCATTTTTTGTCCCAGTCCAGTGTCAACCACGCTCACACTGCTAGCAAAAGTCACTCACCTGCAAGCGAAGAAAACTTTATTTTGGGTCCCACACACCGCACTATAGCCTATCAGCACAAATCCATCATACCAACTGCCAAACATGGGGGAGGAGGGGTGATGAGTTGGGCTTGTTTCACAGTTATTTAATGATATACTGGAGTCATGTTTATAGAGGATGCAGTTGTCAATTGAACTTGATCTAATCCAATCTGGTCTAATCTAATCTGATCTGATCTATAAGGAAAGATTTTGGAAGCCCATTTCCACCACAAAAGAAAGGATCCATTGGCGCTGCCAATCAGTATTCTACGTGAATGATGTTCTTTGTTACCCAGAAGCTGAAGCCCTCAGCTACAAATGCTACAGCTAAGCTACCAGTAATACAGCCAGTCATGAATGCACAAATTGCTGAGTATTTTCAGCATGGCTTCACAAATGCTGAAATCCATGTGTTGCTAGCTGAATCACATGGCGTTACTTTCAACAAACGTACTCTCCATTTCGTTGCTGTACATTGGTAGCTCACGATCCGGTTTTGAGTGTGCATTCCCCTGCGCCATATCCTTCCAGTAACAAGTAAATTACGTCATTCACATAGATTACTGATTAGCAGCGCTAACTCGAAATTTCAAGTTACTTTTCTCGAAATTTTGAGTTAATAAGTTGAAATTTCGAGAAAAATAACTTTAAATTTTGAATTATGGATACTTTTTTTTTTAAATAGTGGAAACGGGCTTCTAAAAAAGACTGTTCCAGAGTTTCAGAGCTGCAATGACGCAACCTCGTCAGCTGTTTAATTCGGAAATACTAAAAGTTATTGGCTGACTGACTGAAGATGCTGATATGCTAAGCTTTGTTTATATGCATCAGTGTGCCTGTGCAGTGTTCTACCTTGGGAAAAGAAAGAAATATTACTCACTTTTATCTTTAGCATTGGCTGTGGCTCAGGAGGTAGAGCAGGTCATCTTCTAATCAGAAATTTGGTGGTTTAATCATTTAGAGGTAGAAACAAAAGTGAATGTGGCATGTTGTATAAAGCGCTTTGAGTGGTTGAATACAAAAAGTGCTACTTGAGAACCAATTCTTTAAATATTACTGTATGCATCTGATAAAAATAATCAGACTTTTAGACTCATTGTTTTATTAAACTCCACCCAGAACAGAAACAATTATCTGAGCATACATGAGCACATGGTAGGGTGATGACTTGACTCCCCGTCCCTCCTCCTCAGTCCTCTTCCCTCCACATTGTTTACGTCCTATCAGCACCTTGCAAAACTCTGTAGTAATCTCTGCTCCCTTCATTTTCTATTGAGCTTGAAGGCTGCTGTGGCATGACTGATGAATGCTGACTGGAAGCAAACAATAGAGATGCATGATGCAAATGACACTGCTCCCGTGTAGTGCAGTGATGTCTTTACCTCACGGCACTTTCCATCCTGTCATTTATCCTTCCTGTGTGCAGTAACTTATTCACAGGGTTTTAAAATGATGATCAGGAAAATAGCCATCATTTGTATGATTATATAGTCAACCTTGTAGAAAATAGTAAATCCACCACAGGGTTCACAGGCAGCTGCCTCATAGACATAGTCACGATTACTGTGATGCTGTCCCAATATGACAGTTAGTCACAATAGTGCTAGATCTATTATCTCTGTATATTTATATACTGCAAATATCCACATAACCATGTTGGAGGTGCTTGTGTGCCTTAGTGATTCAAATCAGTTCAATCTTATTTATTTATGGAGTTAAGTAGAATCTCAAAGGCCATTTATTTCTGGAAGAGGCCATATGAGGAGCAAAAGAAGGGTTAGGGAAAGAAGGTTACTGAGGCCCCACTGGTGGCTGGTCCTTAGTTCATGGGGCCTTGGTGGGAGCAAACTGAGAGGCAACAGAGTCCCGTCCTGTTGTGGACCCACCACGTGCAGCAGGTGTCCTAAGGGTTCAATTCTCTGTGGGAGCGAAGCCAAGTGGACAGTGCTGTGGATTTGTGCACTTGTGAGCGGTGATGCACTGCACAAATGCTGGTCTGTTATGGTAAAGATAACACAGAATGTAAATGGGGTGGTCTCTCTGTGACAGACAGGGTGACAGTGTCCTCCCCGTGTGGTCCTCCAGATCATTTCTTCAATATTCTAAGCTACTTCATTTGAGTTTTAAGTTTTAAGACCTTTTTCTTCAATGCCTATGTTCTTTTGTTTTTTGAAGTGAATAAACCTAGACTGGATTCCACTGCACACAACCACAACCTGAGGCAAACTCCAGGTGGAAAACCACATCAGGCAAGTGCAAAAGCCAGAATATTAAGGATGGTGGTGCACACTATTAAACACTCTTTATATAAAAGCTTTTATATCATTTTGTACTCAATAGAGTGTCTCTTTCCCATTTATTTAGTCAGGTAGACTTCTGTGGATGGAAAGAAATGCTTATTCCAAGGTTACAAAATTTTATAACTGACTACAACAAAATCAGACAGCAAACAAATAAGTTCCTGTTAAAAGGGAGTTTTTCCTTCTCACTGTCGCCAAAGTCCTTGTTCATGGGGGTCATATGATTGTTGGGCTTTCTCTGTATGTATTATTGTAGGGTCTACCTTACAATATACAGTGCCTTGAGGCGCCTGTTGTTGTGATTTGGCGATGTATAAATACAGGGAGTGCAGAGTTATTAGGCAAGTTGTATTTTTGAGGAATAATGTTATTATTGAACAACGACCATGTTCTCAATGAACCCAAAAAACTCATTAATATCAAAGCTGAATGTTTTTGGAAGTAGTTTTTAGTTTGTTTTTAGTTTTAGCTATTTTAGGGGGATATCTGTGTGTGCAGGTGACTATTACTGTGCAGAATTATTAGGCAACTTAACAAAAAACAAATATATACCCATTTCAATTATTAATTTTTACCAGTGACACCAATATAACATCTCCACATTCACAAATAGACATTTCTGACATTCAAAAACAAAACAAAAACAAATCAGCGACCAATATAGCCACCTTTCTTTGCAAGGACACTCAAAAGCCTGCCATCCATGGATTCTGTCAGTGTTTTGATCTGTTCACCATCAACATTGCGTGCAGCAGCAACCACAGCCTCCCAGACACTGTTCAGAGAGGTGTACTGTTTTCCCTCCTTGTAAATCTCACATTTGATGATGGACCACAGGTTCTCAATGGGGTTCAGATCAGGTGAACAAGGAGGCCATGTCATTAGTTTTACTTCTTTTATACCCTTTCTTGCCAGCCGCGCTGTGGAGTACTTGGACGCGTGTGATGGAGCATTGTCCTGCATGAAAATCATGTTTTTCTTGAAGGATGCAGACTTCTTCCTGTACCACTGCTTGAAGAAGGTGTCTTCCAGAAACTGGCAGTAGGACTGGGAGTTGAGCTTGACTCCATCCTCAACCCGAAAAGGCCCCACAAGCTCATCTTTGATGATACCAGCCCAAACCAGTACTCCACCTCCACCTTGCTGGCGTCTGAGTCGGACTGGAGCTCTCTGCCCTTTACCAATCCAGCCACGGGCCCATCCATCTGGCCCATCAAGACTCACTCTCATTTCATCAGTCCATAAAACCTTAGAAAAACCAGTCTTGAGATATTTCTTGGCCCAGTCTTGACGTTTCAGCTTGTGTGTCTTGTTCAGTGGTGGTCGTCTTTCAGCCTTTCTTACCTTGGCCATGTCTCTGAGTATTGCACACCTTGTGCTTTTGGGCACTCCAGTGATGTTGCAGCTCTGAAATATGGCCAAACTGGTGGCAAGTGGCATCTTGGCAGCTGCACGCTTGACTTTTCTCAGTTCATGGGCAGTTATTTTGCGCCTTGGTTTTTCCACACGCTTCTTGCGACCCTGTTGACTATTTTGAATGAAACGCTTGATTGTTCGATGATCACGCTTCAGAAGCTTTGCAATTTTGAGACTGCTGCATCCCTCTGCAAGATATCTCACTATTTTTGACTTTTCTGAGCCTGTCAAGTCCTTCTTTTGACCCATTTTGCCAAAGGAAAGGACGTTGGCTAATAATTATGCACACCTGATATAGGGTGTTGATGTTATTAGACCACACCCCTTGTCATTACAGAGATGCACATCACCTAATATGCTTAATTGGTAGTAGGCTTTCGAGCCTATACAGCTTGGAGTAGGACAACATGCATGAAGAGGATGATGTGGACAAAATACTCATTTGCCTAATAATTCTGCACTCCCTGTAAAATTAAATTGAATTGAACTGAAGCTGTCACAGCAATAAAACCCCATATTGCTCTCCGATCCATCGGAGTGTGAATATGTATGAATGTTAGACAATAAGCACTTAATAGTTTAGAAAAAGTGATTAGGTGAATGATTAGTTGTATAAAGCGCTTTGAGTGCTCAGATAGAGAAGAAACGCCCTATAAAAGAACCAGTCCATTTCGCTATGAAAAATGTGTTCCAGTCTTTTTGGAATATTACATGTTATATTTACCAGACCTGCAGCATAACAAGAGTCCTGCTGTCCTCCCGCTGCAGTGCTCCAGCTGTAATGACAAAAACATAAGAGGCGCAATAGCAGAATCAGCCACTGGAACACAGCGGCTGTTAAATGTTGTGAAACGAACTGTTGGGGACTTGACTCGGGTCTTCACATGGACGCTACAATTAATGAAGGGGAAAAATTTAAAGAAGACCTTGAGATGACTTCCACAGCAGGAGACTGTAATGGAGCTAGATTACACAATCAAACTAAAGGCTATGCAGTGACAGGGAGGGTGTGGATAAATGTGTGTGTGTTTATTGTTCTTCATGATAATAGCAGCTACAACATCCATCAAAATGTTGATATTTATCACGAGGGTTACAATTGTTGTTAAACTATGCACAAAAAAATTGAAGGTGTCTCTTAATGTGCGTTCATATGCAGGCAATAAAGATAAGCAGTGATGAGATATTTATAATATCATGTGCATATTCATCAAAGCACTGGAATATATATTAGGAAGCAGTGGGTGTTAAGATGAAAGTTACTTACAGGTGAAATTTCCTCATAATTTTTGGTGATTCAAATTAATGAGCCATAATGTGATAAACCAAGTGCTCCCCAATGCTCTGGGGTTGCAAACACTTTTGAGTCTAAATTCAGAAAAGTATAATTTCCAAAACCCCAGAGCAGCAATTTTAATCATGATTAGCAGTGTAAAAGTTTATTTTTTGATCCTTACTTTCACTGACTATAATTACAGCTGTTGCAGGCGAATTTACCCAGCTGCAGCTCACTAACAATCCTGTGAGTTGGCAAAACAGAAAAATCTCTGTTGCTTTGTTATTTTCCCAAGTGCTTTTTTTTTTAACAGAGAAAGGGATTTTCAATATATAATTTCTAAACACAGTTTAGAAGTTAGTTTTATTTAGAAAGCATAAATTATTGTTTTGCACAGAATAAAAAAAAATTTGCCTATGATGATTAGCCTCCCGAATAACTGACCTTTTTCTTGAGCCATATCACAAATCTTCGAATTTCCATTATAAAAGCTTCAGCAAGGGTTTGAATTGCCACTTGAAAAAGCATCACGCCAAAAAAAATGAAAAAATAAAAATCAGTTTAGACTTCTTTAAAAGAAGCATAAGATGGATAACAAACGATTTATATCTAAAATGTTCACAGGGTTTTCAAGTGTTCCAGGGTTTAAGAACAGGAGTAAGAAGTGGAAAGAACTCGTGGTTACCGTGGTTGACACCCGGTTACGCCAATCGGAGGTCACTAAAATCAATATTGAATCGGTGTGCAACTTTGCCAAAACAATGTGGGACTCTGTAGTTTTCTCTGGTCCCCTCCCCAATCAGACCAGGAGCGACATGTTTAGCCGCATGTTCTCCTTAAATTGCTGGCTGTCTGAGTGGTGTCCCAGAAACGATGTGGGCTTCATAGATAATTGGCAAACCTTCTGGAGGAAACCTGGTCTTGTTAGGAGAGACGGCATCCATCCCACTTTGGATGGAGCAGCTCTCATTTCTAGAAATATGGACAAATTTATTAAACCCCCCAAAATATGACTATCCAGAGTTGGGACCAGGAAGCAGAGTTGCAGTCTTACACGCCTCTCTGCAGCTTCTCTCCTCCTGCTACCCCCCAAAAACCCATCTCCATAGAGGCCCTGAAAATCTTAGAAATATGGTATCTAAGCAGATTCTTACTCTGGGTGGCATTACCTTGGCCTCCAGTAACGCTGTGAGCAACCTTGGAGTCATTTGACCAGGACATGTCCTTCAACGCACATATTAAACAAATATGTAAGACTGCGTTCTTCCATTTGCGCAACATCTCTAAAATAAATGGTCTGTATTTATATAGCGCTTTTCTAGTCCCTAAGGACCCCAAAGCGCTTTACACAACCAGTCATCCACCCATTCACACACTGGTGATGCTGATTTCAAATATATCAAAATTCCATCGAGCTGAGCTCAAGTGGAAAAAGGACAAACTACAAGTGTCCTTCCTTCCTTGCTAAAGAACTGTTGGCGTCAATATCAAAAAACTGTAAAAGATGCCAAAAGAAAACACTTACCTGACATTATTCTGTCAAACTGTCACAACCCGCGTGTTTTATTTAAAACTATTAAACTGTTTTTTAGTGCACCGCATACTGACTGTATCGAGCCCTCGTCTGAAGCCTGTGAAAACTTTTTACACTTTTTTTATTTATTGAGAAGGTCTCCTCCACAAGGGCTCAGATCTCTCCTCGTGCTCACAGAGGTGATGGTTTTTGGTAGCCCCGCTGAGACCCCCAATATTTAGATTCCTTTGCCCAGCATGTTAAACCAGCTGTCACAAACCTGGGGTCAAAGTGGACTGTGAACTGAAGTTTGACAGTCAGATTAGGGCAGTGGTAAAATCTAGCTTCTTTCAGCTCAGGCAGCTGCAAAAATAAAGCCAATTCTTTCACGGCAGCACTTTGAGACAGCGATCCACGCCTTTGTTAGCACTCGGCTGGATTACTGTAATGACCTTTATATAGGGATCAGTGCTTCATACATTACTAATTTACTGAGGGTGCAAAATGCCGCAACTCGTCTTTTAAGTGGCACTTGAAAGTTTGAGCACATTTCCCCTATTTTAGCTTCACATCACTGGCTGCCCATTTCTTTTAGGATTCATTTTAAAATTCTTTTATTTGCTTTTAAAGCTCTCCATGGCCTAGCTCCATCTTATCTCTCTGAGCTGCTACAGCCTTATACACCCACCCGCTCTCTCAGGTCAGCTGATCAGCTGCTCCCGAAGATACCCAGGACTGGGCGTAAACTTAGAGGAGATCGTGCTTTTGCTCTAGCAGCTTCGAAACTGTGGAACGAGCTTCCTTTAGAGATCAGACAGGCCAGTTCTTTACCTGTTTTTAAGTCACTCCTGAAAACCCACCTCTTTACCCTGGCCTTTGACACCACGTGAGATGATGGTTTTTATTTTTTTGTTTTATTTTAGTTGTTTTTAGTTCTATGCTGTTTTATCTTGTTTTGTTTTTTTAAATATAGGGCTGTTTTAATTTTTATGTACTGTGTGTTTTATTTATTTATTTTTGCTGGGTTTTTTAAAATTCTATTGTTTTTAACTTATTTTCGGCACAGCACTTTGGGCCTGTGCTGGGTATTTTGAAGTGCTTTACAAATAAAATTGGATTGGATTGTCTACCCTGTGTGGTATGTTAACACTATTGGAAGTAAAAATAACAACCTCTGACTTGTATTATGAGTCTGTGGTCTGGGAGCGAGTCCTGTAACTCTGTCAGCAAAATACAGTATATGATGACCAACAGTGTTGGGGAGTAACGGAATACATGTACCGCCGTTACGTATTTAAAATACAAAATATGAGTAACTGTATTCCGTTACAGTTACCGTTTAAAAAGGTGGTATTCAGAATACAGTTACTTTGTTGAAATAAATGGATTACACTGCGGTACTTTCCTGTTTCATTTTGTCGCGGGTCAGGACTGTTTGGGTTTTGTTTGACAGCTACGTTCTGTTGTTCCAGGCGGCAGCGTTACGGTTGCCATGGTTACAGGGCGATGCTCTCTCTCTCTCTGCGACTGCGTGTTTCCTGGGTGAGAGAGCGCCATTTCGTTGTTGTTGTTGTTGTGCTAAGCTAACAGGCAGAATGCTACAAGCATAGCTCTAAAGAATGCAGCATCATGGGCAGTGTAGTCCGTGTTGCAGGGAGAATGGACTGCCATACACGTTATGGGTCTGTGAGCGCGAGGAGGGAGAAAAAGGGGAGTGGAAAGGTACGAGTTGTCATCGAGGAAAAACGGGAGCTGGAAGCATGTAAATATAATAATAACCACTGCAGCCAAGAAGAGTGCCTGACGAGCCCAGTTGTAAGTAAGCTATTAAGACTCGACTGTACACCGTGTTCGTGTTTTCCTCTGAAAACAATAAGTTCCGCTGGAGCAGTCTTTCAACGCCTCTCTCTGTCTCTCGCAAGAAAAGTTGACCCACACAACAAAGTAAAGCTATTTTTCGGCTACGAGCCGACAGGGACCCCGCCGTGTTAGTCAGAGGTCCCTTTACTACAGTTCGGAGTCGCGGACCTTCAGTAATAGTAATAAATCACACAGCAATAGTACATTCACGTTGTTGTAAAAAGCATGATAATATATTAAGTAATCCAAAGTATTCAGAATACGTTACTGTCATTGAGTAACGTAATGGAATACGTTACAGAATACATTTTGGGGCATGTATTCTGTAATCTGTAATGGAATACATTTTAAAAGTAACCTTCCCAACACTGATGACCAATGTTGGGCAATTAATTATATAGTTACTTCTTCAGAAAAGTTTTTTGCCGCTATTTACCTAAAAATGCAGCCAAGGCGGTTTTATAAAGAAACATTTAAAACTATTTACAGAACAATCAGCTGTTCTGAATCAAATTTCAAAACTACTGACTACACTACACAAGATTTGCGCTAAACGTCGCAAATCTCTCACATCTCAAAACATCGCCGTCACTCCTAAAACTTCCCCCTCCCTAAACAACTAAATGCCATGTTGCCATATCATTAGTTGGGGGGGCTGTCCTGGAGGTTGACAGCACAGCAGTTCATAGTTCAATGGGTCAGGGGGCTGACCACGTGGAAGGTGGCAGTGGCGAAGCAGGTATGGCTGGCCACACTCGGGCGGCTTGGCAAGCGGCCGGCGGCGATGTGGGCGAGACCCATCGGGCCACTGCTTAACAGATGCAAAATTCAGATTCTACCTATAAATTTATCAAAGGCTAACTTCATGCATTCATAACACCAAAGTCTTCTGGTGCCACGATTACATACAAAGATGTCATTTCACACAATGTGAATACAAGAGCTGACAATACTTCAGTTTCAGCAAAAAAATCCACTTGACTCTGTGTCATAAAACCTCTTGCTGTCGATTGGCTCACACTTTTTTTGATGCCATTGGCAAATCAGAAATAAAGGTGCTTATTGCTGCTGTCTGTGAGTAATTTCAGTTCAATTAATTTTTTTTAATATATTGCCCATTCACAAAAACAGTTGCCTCAAGGCACTTTTTATTGTAAAGACCTTACAATAATGCAGAGAAAATCGCAATAGTCAAACGACCCCCTATGAGTAAGCACTCAGTGACAGCGGGAAAGAAAAACTCCCTTTTAACAGGAAGAAATCTCCGGTAGAACTAGCCTGACGGAGGGGGGGAGCCATCTCACCGGTTAGTGGTGAGGGGAGGGAGACAAGAAAAAAGACACAGTGGACGAGAGGCCGAGATTAATAAAACCAATGATTAAATGTGGAGTGTACAAACACACCGTAAGAGAAAAAAGGGGAGCGAAGTAAAACCAGTCAGTGTACCATGGGAGCCCCCAGCAGCCTTGACCTACCACAGTGAAACTAAGGAAAGGATGAGGATCACGTGATCCAGCCCTAACCATAAGCTTTATCAAAAGGACAAAGTCTACCAAGCATTCAGTCTATGTGTCATGAAACGCTGTGTGGCAGGCAGGAGATGAGGACTCAAAGTGCAGGACTCACAGACTCAAGGGATGAACTCAAAACCACAGCTTTATTTGCTGGTCACAGAAAAACGGGCATACAAAGTAAACTAAACTGGGACACAACAAACTAAAACTCACACGGAGCTCCACACAGCAAAAGGGACAACGCAACGCTGACTGAGAGAAACACAGGGTTTAAATACACTGGGAAGTAACGAGGGGAATGAGACACAGAAGGAGAGCACAGCTGGGGGAAATCAGAACTGACGAGACAAGGAAGCGTAAACTGAACACACTGAGATCAGACACAGAACTTCAAAATAAAACAGGAAACACACACGCAAAGACACAGACTCAGAGACGCGGGCTTAACACAGAGACCTGACTACAGTAGAGGAGATGCACAGGCAGGGACGACGGAAAACAGAGGGAGCACAGAATAAACACTGGGAAACCAAAACACAAACTGTCATAATTCATAATATCAAAAATAAGAGTACAAAGATCAAAAACACTGGGTCACCGACCCAGAACCATGACACTATGTGACCATTTGGTTCCTTGAACTAACAACATCAGCCTTAAAAATATAAAATTCAAGTCTAATATATCTGCATTTACCAGACAAACTTTATCAAGATCATTACTAAATACAAAAAGCTGTTTTACTCTCCTCCTCAAATTTTATTATAAGTTCATTTCATGGTGCGTTTTGTTAGGAGTAGGTGTTGCTTTTAAAAATTGTTCTACTAACCTTGTAGAGTACTCATCTCGCTGACTGGAGCAGAGTGGAAAGCAGCTTTCATTATCACGACCCACACATGCATCTGGCATCACTGTCTCCATAAACTGAGTCATCAACAAAAGCAATTATGCAGCATCTTTTTCTTGATCCCTGTCCTTTCTTTGTACAACAGAACTTAGACTTCCATGCTTATTGGCTTTGCTCCATCCACTTATTTACTTCTTTCATCCCTTTCATCCCACCTCAGTTTCTCAGTTTCAGCTATCCACTCATCATGACTTGGTCATTCATTCTCTGCCCCCTCCCGTCCTCCTCCTCCATCACCAACAACACTGATTTATCCTCTTCCTTCCTGCTCATATCTTCATGCAGGTGTTGTTGCTTTGACCTTGACAAAAATCAGTATTCATCATAAGCGGAGACCTATCAAAATGTAAATGATGACAGGTAGAGAAGAGTCGGTAGGTGCATCATGTGCCAAATGAGCTGTGCCTCTAGGGGCCAGCCAAATCGATCTGATGAAAGGACTACAAAAGCCTTCGAGAAGGCAATTGGTTGATTGGTCCTATAATGTCTCTCCTATCTTCTCTCTGTGGCTGGCGTGGTTACCAGCTCACACACAGTGGATCACACTGGGAGGATTTAATGAAGATAATGGTTTTGTAGCTCTGATACTGTCATCAGTCTGTACTTTTCATTTCCCCCATCCTTTGTGGGAAAAAGCAAGCAATCCTGTTTTCCTTATTAGATATCATTGTATTACAATGGGGTCGTGGACAACTGACCTTTCTGTCCATCTAGTCCACGTCAGAACCTGAAGCAATCTGTCTGTCAGCAGCACAGATAACTCGAAAGAAGCAAAAGCAGACAGCCTTCACCTGGCTGACTGAAAGCAGAAACTAAGTGGACAAAAATAGGTTTCATGCAGACTCAACAGCATCACCTTTAAAGTTCCTGATAAGATGTTAGCTTAATGTTTCATGGACTTTATCCACTTCTTTGTCCAACAAACATATGACCCCCTATGAACAAGCACTTTGGCAAAAGTGGGAAGGAAAAAGAGGAAGAAACCTCCGGCAGAACCAGGCTCAGGCAGGGGCGGGGCCATCTGCTGCAACCGGTTGGGGTGAAAACAGGATAAAGACATGCTGTGGAAGAGTGACGGAGATTAATAACAGGTATGATTCAGTGCATAGAGGTCTATTAACACATAGTGAGTGAAGAAGAAACACCTTCAGCTTCGCCTTCGGCTTCAGCTTCGCCTGGTCTGCCTTCACCTGGTCCGGCTTCAGCCACGCATGGTCCGGCTTTGCTTCTGCTCGTCTCGCCTGCCTAGCCACCTCCACGTCCAGCATGGCTGTTTCCAGGGCCTGTCAAAACATCCGGTCCACGGAAACCCACCAAACCACCTGAAGGGTCACGTCCACGTCGCCGACGGGCGCCAGCAAAGCCGCCCGACGGGTCTCGTCCACGTCGCCGCCGGCCGCCAGCCAAGCCGCCCGACGGGTCTCGCCCACGTCGCCGACGGCCGCCAGCCAAGCCACCCGCTTGCCAAGCCGCTCGAGTGTGGCCAGCCATACCTGCTTCGCCACCTTCCACGTGGTCAGCCCCCTGACCCATTGAACTATGAAGTGCTGTGCTGTCAACCTCCAGGACGGCCCCCCCAACTAATGATATGGCAACATGGCATTTAGTTGTTTAGGGAGGGGGAAGTTTTAGGAGTGACGGCGGTGTTTTGAGATGTGAAAGATTTGCGACGTTTAGCGCAAATCTTGTGTAGTTAGTGTGTAGTTAGTGTGTAGTTAGTGTGTAGTGTAGTCAGTAGTGTTGTTGTGTGTGTCAGAACAATGAGGCGACTGCTGAGTGTTACAGGTGTTACAGCAGTGACACATCTGCTGCTGTCAGGCCTGCAGGTATCAGGCTGTTGTTCTCCTTCATCTCATAGTGGACAGAAATTATTTTTGGAGCGGCACAAATAATTTGTGTGGCATCAGATTTGATGCAGAACAGCTGATTGTTCTGTAAATAGTTTGAAGTGTTTATTTAAAAACACCTTGGCTGCATTTTTAGGTAAATAGATGCAAAAAACTTTGTTGTTTGCAAAACCCAGTAACTTTTTTTGAAGAAGTAGCTATATAATTAATTGTCCAACATTAAAATCAAAAATCAAACCGAAATTTATTTATATAGTACATTTAAAAACAACAGTTTTGATCAAAGTTTTTCACAATTTAGGAAATAAATAAAATAAGACAAATTTACCAAACAGCAACACAAGACAAGACAAACTTAGAAGCCAACCAAATGATAGTCAAACTATCTTAAGTCAGCGCCAAAGTGAAAAGATGAGTCTTTAAGTGAGATTTAAAAGACTGAATAGACTCAGAAGAGCGAATGGCAATAGGGAGATTGTTCCACAGTCTAGGTGCTGCAATAGCAAAGGCACGATCACCTCCTGTTTTCAGCCTAGACTTGGGTTGCATTAAGAGCATCTGGTTTGAAGATCTTAGTGCTTTTTTAGGATTATACAAATGAAGAAGTTCTGTTAAATAGCTAGGGGCAGTGTTGTTTAAGATTTTATAAGTGAGTAAAAGAATTTTAAAATCAATGCAAAATTTCACAGGAAGCCAGTGTAAGGCAGCTAAAACCGGAGTCATATGATCATGCATTCTGGCACCCGATAAAGGCGTGCAGCAGCGTTCTGTACTAATGCAAACGGTAGAGAGAGGAGTGAGGGAGGTCTAAATAAAGGGAGTTACAATGGTCCAGTCCAGTCTAGAGGTAATGAATGTATGAATAAGCTTTTCAAGGTCCTTGGGGGAGAGAAAAGGCTTAGCTTTAGAAATCTGATGTAGCTGATAGAAGCTAGATTTAACCACAGTAGATACTTGTTTCTCTAATTTGGTTTCCGTGCCTGCCCGGCCAGCCCCACAAGGCTGCATGTGTTTGTTTGGTTTTCTCCCTCTCTCTCTCTCTCTCTCTCTCTCTCTCTCTCTCTCTCTCTCTCTCTCTCTCTCTCTCTCTCTCTCTCTCTCTCTCTCTCCCTCCCTCCCTGGGCGGAGCTCACTGTGGGCTCCCGCCATTGGCTCACACACCTGACAACAATCAGCTGTCATCACCTGGAGCACTATTTGAGGCTGGTACACAGATCCTCTCGTCGCTGGATGATTGTACTACAGACGTCAGTGATTCTCCCAGCTCCTGTGAACCTGTGCCTAGTATTCTTGTGATTAGTGAGTGACTTCCCTTTCAGACTTTCCTCCCCGGACCTGTGACCTCCCTGCCGTGTGAGCGTGTGTAAGTTTGGGCAAGAAGACGTGAGCGAGTGTGAGAGAGCTTCCCCGTGATTCCCTGGAGTTTGGATTTCCCTTCACTGTATATATCGTGCACTGGTGCTGTAAATAGTTTTTGGAGACGTCAAACCGCTCTTCTCTTGAGTCCCTACTACAAGTTTGTGACAGCTACGTCCAGATGAACAGAATCAATGTTTGGAAATTTGAATGTCATTGGCATAGCAATGGCAAGAAATATTATATCTTTGGAAAATAGATCTCAAGGGCAACATGTACAGAGAGAATAACATAGGGCCCAAAACAGACCCCTGGGGCACACCACAGAGAAAAGGAGCAGAGGAGGAGGAGTATTGCCCCATAGTGATAGAGAATGAGCTCTCTGAAAGATAAGATTTAAACCATGATAAGGCTGTGCCCTTAAGACCAGCTATTTGATCTAACCTTGATAATAGAATGTTATGATCTACTGTGTCAAACGCAGAAGTCAGATCCAGTAGACTAAAACTACAGCGCAACCTGAATCAGTGGATAAAAGGACATCATTAAAAACTCTTAACAGAGCTGTCTCAGTACTATGTTGAGGCTTGAAGCCAGACTGGAACTTTTCAGTAATACCTTTGGTATCTAAGAAGGTCTGAAGTTGTTTACAGACCACTTTTTCCAGAAATCAACATATAATTTGAAAGAACACTGGAGTCAAGATTAGTTTTTCTTAATAACGGGTTGAACAACAGCATGCTTGAAGGCAGTCAGTACACAGCCTGAGGACAGTAATGCATTCAATATTAATAAAATATAAGACCCAATAGTATTCAGCGCTTCCTTAAAAATACGGGCAGGAAGAATAACATGTGAGTTGGAGATTGTTAAGTGGTCAATTATTTCCTTTACATCCGAAAGAGACACAGGCTCAAACTGCTGAAAGACAGCAGAGCATTTAGAAACTGGAACTTGATGTGAGACTACTGATAAAAATGGGGCCCTTAAAGTAGTGATTTTATCAATAAAATTCCTTAAAAAACTTTCACAGAGGGCTAGAGAAGCCTCCTTTTATGCAATGGCACAAGGATTAATCACAGGGTTAAAATGTTAAAAAGGGCACGGGCTTGTGGCAATTAGTCAAAATAAGACCTGATAGGAAGGCAGATTTAGCAGCTTTCACAGTCATTGGTCATCATATACTGTATTTTGCAGACAGAGTTACAGGACTCTCTCCCAGACCACATACTCATACTGATAATACAAGTCAGAGCTTTATAAAAAAAAAAAAACAAAAAAAAAAAAAAGAGTTGTGTTTTCAAAACTGGAGTTCAAGTTTTTTTTCTTCCAATAGTGTTAACATACTACACAGGTCATGAACAAGATTTTTTATTTTCATTGTAAGTGGGGTAAAGCACTTAAATAAAAGTAGTCTTTGTGGAGGTATGTAAAGACGACAGGAGAGGTCTCAATATGTCTCACTCCAACTTCTTTATTAACGGCTTCACAACAACTCCACTTACAAAAAGCGTGAAACCTCAACCCCAACACTTCCCTTAATCCTGGGTGTGAGTGGAGCCACCTGGTGGTCTGCCACACATACCCCCACCCCCCGAAAACCCAGCAGGGTCTCTTTTCAGTCCAGGACCCTGGGCCTAGGCAAACGGCCAGAACGACTGAACCTGGGAGGGAGAAAACTGGCAGAGGAAGGTCATCCTGTGAATGAGGCTGGTGTAGGCGAGCAGGAAAGGCAGGAGGAATTTCAAACACCGTTGGTTGGGGGGGGGGGGGGGTGCTCCTGGGGGGAAAACCAGAGTCAGTTAACCCCGTGGAAGGAGGGCGGCCACAGCGAGGGGCCTGGGTTCTCGGGCAAGAATTCCTCAGGCACACAGAGGGGCTGACCAAAAACCAGTTCAGCTGGGGACGCGCCAAGATGCTCCTTAACCACAGAGCGCAGCCCAAGGAAAGCCCATGGGAGGCAGTCAACCCAATTACCATCCTTTAAGGAAGCATGAAAAGCAGCCTTAAGCGACCTGTGGAACCGCTCACACATCCCATTGGCTTCCGGGTTGTACGCAGTTGTGCAGTGGACCTTAACCTCCAGTCGGTCAGCCATAGCGGACCGAAGCTCTGACACAAACTGGGGACCTCTGTCTGAGGTAATGTCCGTGGGGGGGCCGAAACGCGAAACCCAAGTCAACAAAAATGCCTTGGCCACCACTGCTGCTGTAGTGGATGCCAGGGGGACTGCCTCCAGCCACCGGGTGGTGCAGTCGATAATAGTCAAACGGTGCGTAAAACCTTGTGACTGCAGCAGGGGACCCACCAGATCAACATGCACATGATCAAAACATTTGCCGGGGATGAGGAACTGCTCCAGTGGTGCCTTGGTGTGTTTATAAACCTTTGCACGCTGGCAAGGAATGCACGCCGCCGCCCATTCCTTCACCGATTTGCGAAGGCCTGGCCAAACAAACTTAGAGCTGACCAGTTTGACAGAGGCCCGGACCTCCGGATAAGATAGAGACGGCACCATGAAACGGGAACTACCGGGTGATGGCGGCAGGAGGAAACGTCACAGACCAGTAGAGTACCGCCATCCTGCACCGGTCTATCCTCCAGCATGAGAAACCAGTGCATGGGACAAACAGTCAGACGTGATTGGACTTACCAGCCACGTGCTGAATGTCTGTGGTAAACTCAGAAATGGCTGCAGAAACTGGCGCTGCTGGGTCAGAAACTTTGGACATTGCAAACATCAAGGGTTTGTGGTCTACGTACGTGGTAAAGTAGCGATATTTGAAAAGGAAGGAAGGAAAAAAGGAAATGACAGGTCGCCAGGTGGAGAGCTAGTAGCTCCCTGTCAAAAACGCTGCAATTGCGCTCGCTGTCTCGTAGTGTACAGCTGAAAAAGGCGAGTGGTTGCCAGACACCTGAGATTCGCTGTTCCAGCACCGCACCCATCAGTGGTCAACGTGAACTGTTCCAACGGGGATGGGTGGGCCAGAGGGGCAGCATTAGCTAACGCCGACTTAGCATCAGAAAACGCTTGGATGCGTTCCGGAAACCAGTCAACACAGTCATTAGCCTTCTTACCTTTCAACGCCCCGTAAAGGGGCTGCAGCAGATGCGCCGCTCTGGGGAGAAAACGGTTGTAAAAATTCACCATCTTCAAAAATTCCTGCAGTGCCTTAACAGATGTGGGACACGGAAAGTCTGAAACAAATCGGACTTTGTCAGGCAACACAACCGCGCCCTCGGTGGAAATACGGTGCCCCAGAAAGTCAAGAAACGGCAACCCAAACTGGCATTTAGATGGATTAATGATCAGTCCATGCTCTGCCAAACGCTGAAAAACCTGACGCAGATGGAACATGTATTGCTCTTTTGAGCTGCTGGCCACCAGTATACCAAGCCCATCAACCACTGGAAGGTTTGGGTGGCACCTTTCAGGCCGAAAGGCATGTGCAGAAACTCGAAAAGGCCAAAAGGTGTAATGACGGCGGTTTAGGGGACTTCCTCAGTGCGCTTGGGAACCTGGTGATATCCCCGTACCAAATCAATCTTCGAAAAAAACCGAGGTCCCCGCAAGATGGGCGGAAAAATCTTGGATGTGGTGAATGGGATAACGATCATTTTCTGTGACATTATTGAGATGGCGGAAATCCCCACAAGGTCGCCATCAACCATCAGATTTGGGCACCATGTGTAACGGGGAAGCCCAGGCAGGGTCAAGGCGGCACGTGCATGCGAACACCGGGGGCCCTATTGTAGTTATGTAATGCTCCACCCCGTGCTTCGTCACAGTGCTCAAGAAAGTGGGGACAGTCAGTGAGGGAAACTCAGAAAGCAAACACTGAAAAGCGTTACCCGAAGCTAGTGAGTTAGCATGCACAATGGGCTGAGTACGCCGAGTCAAACAGGGTAATGAAGACGCGTCAATTAAATGTCTGTTAGCAACATCAACCAGCAGTCCGTGAGCACAAAGCCTATTATAGGCACAGAGTTGGCAGCAACTACAAAGTTCCACTGAAATTCCCTGTCATGAAAACAAACAGTCACCAACCTTTCACCGAAGGTTTTGATGGGGGAGCCATTAGCAGCAGTTAGCAGTGGCTTGCAGCCCTCGGCTACCCTGTCCAAGCCAGGCGGGGGAAGAAGGCTCTTCTGTGAGCCGGAGTCCACCAAAAAACATTTCTCTGAGGGTGAGTCCTCTATGAAAAGCAGCCTTTCCTTGTTGCCAGCAGTCGCGGCCGCTACAGAACGCTGGCGGGCCCGTTTCCCTGGGTCTTAAAACTGCAAGGTGGCAGAAAGTGCCATGCCTTTGCTCCAAAACGCTGCTGATAAAAACACAGCCCTTTTCCACGGTGCTGCCATGCAGCGATCCCAGCCACCATCGACGAGTTGAAGGGGCCCTGGAGTATCCATGGGGGGCGGGGGAAGCCGCTGGTGAGTCCGGAACAATCGCCTGGACACCGAAGCTCCTGGTAGCCAGGAGGATGCGATCCGCCTCTTCCGCAAGGGACCGGTAATCCTTCGTGGCCAATAGTGGGGAGTTGGCAAGGCCAGTGCGCACCGGAGCCCGCAGCTGTTGGAGGAAGAGGTGGATGAAGAGGAATCCTCCGTTTTCTATGCCCAGTAAGGACAGCATGCACTCCATGACCTCGAGAGAGGTACCATCACCCAGGCCCGCAAGAGAGAGAAGTTTCTCTGCCCGCTCAGCGTCAGAGAGGGAGTAACGCCACAGCAGCGCCTTGAGGGCGGTGTATTTGCAGGGGGGTCCCAGAGGAGAGTCATCACAGGTGGACAGCAGATCAAGCGAGGCCACCACATAGTGGTATTTTATATCGTTGGCTGAAACTCCACGAAGAGCAAAGTGAGCTTCTATGTCCACAAACCATGAAGAGGGTTGTGAAGCCAGAAATCCAGCAGCTTAAGCGCCACAGGAAACGCAGCCATAGGCGGAGGTGGAAGTCCGGTGGCAGCTGATGCTCCCTGGCTTCGTCTTCGAACCTTAGTATGTTCGCCACAGGGGTCACCAATGCGGAGGTATGTAAAGACGACAAGTCTCAATATGTCTCATTTCAACTTCTTTATTAACGGCTTCACAACAACTCCACATACAAAAAGTGCCAAAACTCCACTCTTCCCTTAACCCTGGGTGTGAGTGGAGCCACCTAGTGGTCCGCCACAGTCTAATATAAATGTAATTGGTCTGTGAAGGTTCTCAGTCATCCAGGTCATCGTAGTCAAAGGAGCTTTCAAAGAAAAGCGTCTGGACTTCTTTAGGTTGCTTGAAGACGTTTCACCTCTCATCCGAGAAGCTTCTTCAGTTCTAAGGTCAAATGGTGGAGAGTCCCAGATATAAACCTAGTGGGAGTAACCCCCCACAGAGGGACAAAAAGACCCCCTGATGATCCTCTAATCACTTGAGCCAAGGTGTGAAACTGGGTGTGGGTCCCAATCAGCCAGGGTTTCGGGTGAGCTCATTGTGAAACCTGGCCCCACCCTATCATGCGAATTCCTGAGGTCGGATGGCCCAGGATGTGAGTGGGCGTTAAGGCGTCTGGGGAGGGATCTCAAAACTGGATTATAGATGGCAGAAAGAGTCAAGAGCCTTCCTTTACACTTCCTCCATGTAAAGGTTGGCTACAAAGGTGACACGGGGGAGCCCATAGCAAATGTAATTTGATTATTTTAATAAACCATGTAACTTGGATGGATTCGACGCTGGCGTGAACCACAGTGCACACGTCTAATGTTGCTTAGAGTGTCAAGTGAAGGCTGTGTGCAGGCAGGAGTGGTGGTAAGGAGGACCCAAAGTGCAGACTCCGGAGACAAACGTGAACTCAAAAAAAGAGCTTTAATGTTCAAGTCAAAGTAACAAACTTCAAAAATACAAAGGCAGGTGGGCAGGCAGGCCTGCCTTCCTGTGTGGCAGACCACACAGCATGAATGAGGGTAGATTGCGACACAGACACAGAGAAACACGGGGCTTAAATACACAGAGGGAGCAATCAGGGAATGGAAAACAGAAGGGAAACACAGCTGGGGCAAATCAGGCCTAACGAGACAGGAGAAGCAAAACCAGACACATTAACATAAGACATGGACCTTCAAAGTAAAACAGGAAACATAACACAGAGAAGCAGACTAGACACGGGGAGACAGCAACTATCGAACACAGAACAGAAAACAGAAGGCACAACTCTGACAAAGAAACCAAAAGACTAGAAATGATAAAGGCAAAATCAAAGTACAATAATAATGAAAACTCAAAAGCCTGGGTCAACGACCCAGGCACCCCAACATACAGTGGTCCAAGGGACTGCTCAGGGAGTTTGTGTTTGCTCAGACACATGAAAAATTGGTGATGACGCTCATGGAAGCAGACAACAAACTTACAAATCTTTAATATTGTTTTATTTTGTTTTTGGTAAAGTCAGCATATCTGCGTACTGAAAGGTATTTCTATGGTTTTAATCTAACGTGGTAATAGATTCAGCTACAGGTGTTCAAAGTGATTTAGTACTAACTCTACTGAATGCTTTAGACCCACTAACATCAACAAAACAAAACAACAACAAATTCATTTGCTGTAAACGCATCAGCTGCTTTCTCATTGTGTTTTTTAGTATAATCTTTACTTTTGAAAAACCCCTTTAGACAACTGTTACTGTATAAATAAAATGCAACTGCCAATTGGTCTTTTTGTTTTTTGTACTATGTGACACTTGAAAATACATGTCATTAATTAGTTGAGTAACTTCTGTGGATGACTCTGCATTAGAATAATGATAAAAAAATTAGTTTGCTTGTAAATGATGTTTGGGTTTTTTTTAAAATTACATTTATTTATTTTTGTTAAAGCTGACAGAAAACAATTCCCCAGGCCAATGTTGGGATAAAGTTTGACCCGCTCATTAACAAATATCCAAAACATCATGTTTTGAATGATTTGTATGAATGTTGACATCATCAGTAAATGCTTCAGAGAGAGCTCTCCAAATGTTAAGCACTAATGTACAGGCACTTTTCATCAGTTAGCACACACAGGCATATACTAATATATTAGCTGCATAGTCTCTCAGGTGCTCCACGTTGGTTTATGTGTTTTATTCTGCTGTTGCATCCGCCGCTGCTGTTTAATCATTTATCATTCCCTGTTGGCCTTAATCATGAGACCCGCAATTATGTTTGTCAGGAGTGAATTTTAATACCAAACACACTTTCATCTAAATTTCTCTTACATAACCCTTTTCATATCCTCTGTTGCTTTGTCCTAAGAGTGTGCCCTGTTGCCATGGTGATCTATGAGGGGATGGATGCTGTTTGAAGGGCAAATGGTGAGGAAAGGCCCACCAAATTGCCTGAATTAGGAACACAGCTGACTATATGCCTGTAGAGATTGACCCTGCAGCTCTCCTTCTGTCCTCCTCTTCCTCCCTCTCAGTTTCTCACACACTGAGTTGATGAA
The DNA here is from genome assembly GCF_057382275.1 of Copadichromis virginalis. NCBI lineage: Eukaryota > Metazoa > Chordata > Actinopteri > Cichliformes > Cichlidae > Copadichromis > Copadichromis virginalis. Next base: position 570,236 of record NC_140634.1, read on the forward strand.
AACTACTAGTCCTAAAATAGACACGTATTTGAGAGGTGGAGAAACAAAAAGGGAAGCAGGTTTTCAAAGAAGATGAATAGTCTCACTTTTTGTAAAAACAGAGCTGTAGAGCAGAGGTAAGCCTGGTCATTCCCAGCCCTCCCTGCTCTCTCCTCTGTCTGCTTCCAAATTAACTGAGTGTGTGTGTGTGTGTGTGTGTGTGTGTGTGTGTGTATATATATAAAAAAAAACACCCAGCACGCCCCTGCGGGCGGTTTATCCTTCAAGCTCGGGTCCTCTACCAGAGGCCTGGGAGCTTGAGGGTCCTGCGCAGTATCTTAGCTGTTCCCAGGACTGCGCTCTTCTGGACAGAGATCTCCGATGTTGTTCCCGGGATCTGCTGGAGCCACTCGCCTAGCTTGGGAGTCACCGCACCTAGTGCTCCGATTACCACGGGGACCACCGTTACCTTCACCCTCCACATCCTCTCGAGCTCTTCTCTGAGCCCTTGGTATTTCTCCAGCTTCTCGTGATCCTTCTTCCTGATATTGCTGTCATTCGGAACCGCTACATCGATCACTACGGCCGTCTTCTTCTGTTTGTCTACCACCACTATATATACATATATATATATATATATATATATATATATATATATATATATATATATATATATATATATATGTATAAAAAACACCCAGCACGCCCCTGCGGGCGGTCTATCCTTCAAGCTCGGGTCCTCTACCAGAGGCCTGGGAGCTTGAGGGTCCTGCGCAGTATCTTAGCTGTTCCCAGGACTTCGCTCTTCTGGACAGAGATCTCCGATGTTGTTCCTGGGATCTGCTGGAGCCACTCGCCTAGCTTGGGAGTCACCGCACCTAGTGCTCCAATTACCACGGGGACCACCGTTACCTTCACCCTCCACATCCTCTCGAGCTCTTCTCTGAGCCCTTGGTATTTCTCCAGCTTCTCGTATTCCTTCTTCCTGATATTGCTGTCATTCGGAACCGCTACATCGATCACTACGGCCATCTTCTTCTGTTTGTCTACCACCACTATGTCCGGTTGGTTAGCCACCACCATTTTGTCCGTCTGTATCTGGAAGTCCCACAGGATCTTAGCTCGGTCATTCTCCACCACCCTTGGGGGCATCTCCCATTTTGACCTCGGGACTTCCAGGTTATACTCGGCACAGATGTTCCTGTACACTATGCCGGCCACTTGGTTATGGCGTTCCATGTATGCCTTGCCTGCTAGCATCTTGCACCCTGCTGTTATGTGCTGGATTGTCTCTGGGGCATCTTTACACAGCCTGCACCTGGGGTCTTGCCTGGTGTGATAGACCCCAGCCTCTATGGATCTTGTGCTCAGAGCTTGTTCTTGTGCTGCCATGATTAGTGCCTCTGTGCTGTCTTTCAGTCCAGCTTTGTCCAGCCACTGGTAGGATTTCTGGATATCAGCCACCTCCTCTATCTGCCGGTGGTACATACCGTGCAGGGGCCTGTCCTTCCATGATGGTTCCTCGTCTCCCTCCTCTTTCTTGGGTTTCTGCTGCCTGAGGTATTCACTGAGCACTCGGTCAGTTGGGGCCATCTTCCTAATGTATTCTTGGATGTTCGTTGTCTCATCCTGGACTGTGGTGCTGACACTCACCAGTCCCCGGCCCCCTTCCTTCCGCTTAGCGTACAGCCTCAGGGTGCTGGACTTGGGGTGAAACCCTCCATGCATGGTAAGGAGCTTTCTTGTCTTTATGTCAGTGGCTTCTATCTCCTCCTTTGGCCAGCCTATTACCCCAGCAGGGTACCTGATCACGGGCAGGGCGTACGTGTTGATGGCCCGGATCTTGTTCTTACCATTCAGCTGACTCCTCAGGACTTGCCTGACCCTCTGCAGGTACTTGGTGGTTGCAGCTTTTCTAGCGGCCTCTTCATGGTTCCCATTCGCCTGTGGGATCCCCAAGTACTTGTAACTGTCCTCTATGTCTGCAATGTTGCCTTCTGGTAGTTCAATCCCCTCAGTTCTGACTACCTTCCCTCTCTTTGTTACCATCCGACTACACTTCTCCAGTCCGAACGACATTCCAATGTCATTGCTGTATAGCCTGGTAGTGTGGATCAGTGAATCGATGTCTCGTTCACTCTTGGCATACAGCTTGATGTCATCCATGTACAGGAGGTGGCTGACAACTGCTCCGTTCCGTAGTCGGTATCCGTAGCCAGTCTTGTTAATGATCTCACTGAGGGGGTTCAGGCCTATGCAGAACAGCAGTGGGGACAGAGCATCTCCTTGGTAGATCCCGCACTTGATGGTGACTTGTGCTATGGGCTTGGAGTTGGCCTCTAGTGTTGTACGCCACATCCCCATTGAGTTCCTGATGAAGGCTCTTAGGGTCCCATTGATCTTGTACAATTCTAGGCATTCCAGTATCCAGCTGTGGGGCATTGAGTCATAGGCCTTCTTGTAATCAATCCAGGCAGTGCACAGGTTGGTCAGTCTGGTCTTGCAGTCTCGGCTGATTGTTCTGTCTACCAGTAGCTGGTGTTTTGCGCCTCTGGTATTCTTGCCAATTCCTTTCTGTGTCCCGCTCATGTATTGACCCATGTGCCTGTTCATCTTAGCCGATATGATGCCTGACAGGAGCTTCCATGTAGTACTGAGGCAGGTTATTGGTCGGTAGTTGGAGGGGACCGGTCCCTTCTTGGGGTCCTTGGGGATCAGGACCGTCCGGCCTTCAGTTAGCCATTCCGGGTGTCTCTCGTTAACTAGCAGCTGGTTCATTTGTGCTGCCAGACGCTCGTGGAGTGCAGTCAGCTTCTTCAGCCAGTAGGCGTGAACCATGTCGGGCCCTGGTGCTGTCCAACTCTTCATACTGGAGACCCTTTCTTGGATATCTGCCACTGTGATGGTTACTGGACCCTGTTCAGGGAGGTCGCTGTGGTCAGCCCTCAGATCCTCTAGCCACTGAGCATTGCCGTTATGGGTTGCATCCTTCTCCCATATGCTCTTCCAGTATTGCTCCGTCTCCAGCCTTGGTGGTGCTGTTCTCTTATTGTTCCCTTGCCACTGAGAGTACACCTTTGCTGGTTCTGTGGAGAACAGCTGGTTTATTCTCCTGCCTTCTATCTCTCTGGTGTACCTCCTCAAGCGGCTGGCCAAGGCTGTGAGTCTTTGCTTGGCAGTTTCCAAGGCCTCAGGTATGGACAGCTAGCATAACATAAACACAGTGAAGCTGGAGGATGAATGCTAACTTTTTTCCACTTGATAAAGGTTAACGTGAGGGTTCCTGATGATTAGGCTGACAGTGATCACTGGCTGTTTTTTAGGGGCTTGTTCAGATGTAATAGAACAAGATAAAAAAAAAACATTAAAACATTTTAGCAGCACAACAGGCTTAATAAACGCAGAATAGTTTAGGCACTGAAGCAGGATTAATACATCATCACTTAAAGAACAGCTCTCGGGCACAGCTAGCTCAGTAGATGCCACATGATCGGAAGGTTGGGTGTTCAAATCCAACGAACAGCGGCTATCCTGGATTGGTAGCTGCCCACTGCATCACTGAGTGAATGGGTCAAATGCAGAGGACTAAGCATTACAGGATTAATAATGTATATAACTTAATGTAATTGATGAATAGCACACTTTTGTGGCATTTGTCAACACCATTTGAAAAAGGTTCAACACCGTCAGACAAAAATCCTGATGGTGTTGACATCTGGTGGTGTTGACAAAATACCCGACTTTCTCTCATAACACATGTTTTTCTGACAGAAGCCATCTTGTTTTTCATCAGTTGCTTATGGCCTCTACAATCTACCTAAATGAAGCTCTTTTTACAAGAAAAAATAATTAAATCTTGGATTACATCGACTGTGGTGTTGACGCACTATGGTTGTGATACAGAGTTTTATCAGAAAGGTGTGCAATAAATGAAATAAAAATAAAACACAGTGACCTCATGGCATGTGTAGCAAACAGGAAGTGGTAAAGGGGTCCTCAGAGTGTAAGCTGCCCACAAAAATTCCTGATTTTTTTGTACTTTTAAAAAAATCTGATGGTGTTCACAAAAACTCTGGACACGATTTTAATCACTTAAAAATATTTAAAAATAAATTTTCAATTGCATATTTTGATATTATATAAGGTATTGACTTAAATACTTAGTGGTGAGAGCCATGATGTTTAATTTTATATTATTTTTAATTTTTTTCCTGTATTTTAATATTATCACACCTGCTTGTGGACAGCAGATTTTTAAGGTAATGGTAATGTATTGTACCATTTAAAATAAATATATATGTATAAAAAATGCTAAATCATACTTTTGTTGTATAAACATTGCCTTGGTTTGTCTTTTAGGCAGTTGGGTAACACTTGTATGCACATTTTTAACCACAAAATTGGGTTTTATCTGCCGGACATGTTTTGTCCCTTATCTGAAGAATCACTGACAATTGTGCTAAAACACTAGAACAATGAGCATTTCCAATTTCTTTTATGAAATGACATTAGGATGAAAGGAAAAATGAGTTGATCCGTGGACTGTCAGATGATAAATGATATTTTTTTCTTTTCAATGACAAATTATGAGAAATGACACCGTTTCTCTGACTGAGCAGGTCAGGTCAAATGTTTGACTGCCTAATTTGTCATTTCCATCAGAGGATGAGAACGGACATTTGTCCTTTGTCTTATTCCAATCTCTACATCCTCTATGAAATCTACTGGCTTCAAAATACTTCATATGTTTGCAGGGTGGAGGATTGGAAGGAGCTGCATTCAGTAGCTCAGCAGAAAGCGATTTCTATGAGTGAAGCTTCGCTCAAAGCTCCAAGGACAACTCTTTTTGTTGTGAGAGAAAATCTTGGCACCTCTAAGTAAAGGTTAACAACTCAAATTCAGTATTTCATGGTCTCCATGGATACAAGTGAAAAGTCTTTTATTGAAGTTACACAGTAACTTCGGTGTGGGCACATATGCTTTTAAAGTGTTTTTTTCATTCATTGTTCAATTGAGTTGAAAAGAATTCAAATACCTCGCATTTGAAGGTTTTTGCATTTTAATTCCTTCAATAAAAATAATCCAAATACCTGATTTGGAAAGCAAAAAATCACAGACTTCAAAGGAAAGGAGTGCAGAGTATTTCAGCATATTTAGATTTGGACATTTTTGAAAACATATCGACTTTAACTAAAAAACAAGAAATCATTTTTAAAAAACAAGAAATCAAGGAACCAAAGATTTGTATTTGTACTGTAGAACAATCTTAACAGTTCACAGTACTGAGGCTGGAGTTATATGGCCTGAGATTAAGTCTTGTTATTTCACACAAACCTGGTCAATTTGTAAGCAACACGAATTGATGAGATCAGTTCTTCGGGAGCATTCAGACAGTAAATGTGGGTAGATTTTGTGTTGGGTGAGAAAATGTTCCAAGGACACCGACCACACTGGAGGATCATTGTACCAACATTGTCTTGTAATAAAAATGGTTAATGGACATCCTGCATCTGTCCACTGCTGCCACCCAACATTTTGTTGGGTTGTTGAGGTTGAACGGAGACAGCCAAAGGAAAAAAGTCGAGTCATGCTTGGATTGTCCTTTTTTTTTCTCTTAAATTAAGTTTATCAGAATCAGAATCAGAATCAGAATACTTTATTGATCCCTGGGGGAAATTATTTTTTGTTACAGTGCTCCATTTTAAACCAACATTAAGACAAGACAGACAATACGCTAACTAAGAATAGTACAATATATACATATATATACATACATACATACATAAGTCACTTATAAATAAATATTTGGAAAAGAAACATGTGTAGTTGTAGCAGCAAACAGTGTGTTAAGTGGATGCGTTGTACAGGGAGATGGCCACAGGCAGGAATGATTTCCTGTGTCGTTCAGTGGTGCTTTTCGGTAATCTCAGTCTCTCACTGAACGAGCTCCTGTGACTGACCAACATGTCATGGAGTGGGTGGGAGGTGTTATCCAACATTGTCTTTATCTTGGACAGCATCCGCCTCTCCGACACCACCTTGAGGGAGTCCAGCTCCATCCCCACAACATTGCTGGCCTTACGGATCAGTTTATTAAGTCTGTTGGCATCTGCGACCCTCAGCCTGCTCCCCCAGCATGCAACAGCATAGAGGATTGCACTGGCCACCACAGACTCATAGAAAATCCTCAGCATTTTCTGGCAGATGTTGAAGGACCTCAGTCGCCTCAAAAAATAGAGACGACTCTGGCCCTTCCTGTAAAGTGCTGTGGTGTTTTTAGCCCAGTCCAGTTTATTGTCAATGTGAACTCCAAGGTATTTATAGTCCTCCACAATGTCAACACTGACCCCCTGGATTGAAACAGGGGTCAAGTGTTTCCTGGTCTTCCTGAAGTCCACGATCAGTTCCTTGGTCTTTGCCACGTTGAGCTGCAGATGATTCTGCTCACACCACGTGACAAAGGAGTCGACCACAGCCCGGTACTCTGTCTCATCATCCCTGCTGATGCATCCAACCACCGCAGAGTCATCAGAAAACTTCTGAAGATGGCAGGTCTCTGTGCAGTGGCTGAAGTCTGTGGTGTAGAGGGTGAAGAGGAAGGGGGAGAGGACAGTCCCCTGTGGTGCCCCTGTGTTGCTAATCACCTTGTCAGACACACACTGTGGGAGACGTACATATTGTGGTCTTCCTGTCAGGTAATCAACAATCCAGGACACCAGAGAAGCATCCACCTGCATTGCTGCTAACTTATCACCCAGGAGGGTCGGCCTGATGGTGTTGAAAGCACTGGAAAAGTCAAAAAACATGACCCTCACAGTGCTCGCCGGCTGGTCCAGATGGGTGTAGACACGATTGAGCAGGTAGATGATGGCGTCCTCTGTTCCGAGACGAGGCTGATAAGCGAACTGAAGGGGATCCAGATGTGGTCTTACTATGGGTCGCAGCTGGTCCAGGATGAGCCTTTCCAGGGTCTTCATGATGTGGGAGGTCAGTGCCACGGGCCTGTAATCCTGGGGGCCACTGGGACGAGGCGTCTTTGGTACAGGGACGAGGCATGATGTCTTCCACATCACCGGGACCCTCTGCAGACTCAGACTCAGCATAAACAGTTTATGAAAGACTCCACACAGCTGGGGGGCACAGGCCTTGAGGACAAGGGGACTCACTCCGTCTGGTCCAGCAGACTTGCCTGAGTGAAGTCTCCTCATTTGCATCTCAACCTGGTATTGAGTGAAGGTGATGGGTGGGGGAGGGGTGTCAGGAATCTCACAGGAGGCAACATGTGAAGAGAGAGGCTGGCACAGTGGTGTGGCTCTGGATTCCAGGCTGACTGCAGGTGAGGTTGTGGGAGCAGACACTGTGGTGTCGAATCTATTGAAAAACAGATTCAACTCGTCGGCTCTATTCTCACCTCCCTCAGCTCCCCTGCTGTTGGTTGGCCTGAATCCAGTGATGGTCTTCATGCCCCTCCACACCTCTCTCATGCTGTTCTGCTGGAGTTTCCACTCCAGCTTCCTCCTGTAATTGTCCTTAGCCTCTCTGATCTTGTCCTTTAGTAACACCTGGACCTTCCTCACCTCCTCTTTGTTGCCCCCTCTGAAAGCCCTCTTCTTGTTGTTGAGGAGGGCTTTGATGTCCTTAGTCACCCACGGCTTGTTATTTGGGTAACAATGAACAGTCTGAGCTGGAACAATGGAGTCGGTGCAGAAAGTTATGTAGTCTGTGATACACTCAGTAAGCCCATTGATGTCCTCGGCGTGAGGCTCACAGAGTGTTTCCCAGTCGGTCACCTCGAAACAGCCCTGTAGTTCCGCTACAGGGCTGTTTCGAGGTGACCGAAATTCATTAATTCATTAATGAATAGTAATTCATTAATAATGATTATATCATTGTTTGGTGAAATGATAGCCCTATTATTGATGACCACTTTCCAAACGAAATGAATTACTGTATACAACCACAGACAGATCACATTTCAAAACCAAGAAAATAAGAAGATCGCACTCGCAGATATTTCCCAAGACTCTTCATTTGACTCAACACAATGTGGTGTTCAAATTTGTTGCAGGTGTCGTGACTACAACTTATATAATCAGTTTTGATTCATTGTTCTTTCACACAGTCAGAAACACCACTGGTGGCGGTGGCCATGTTGGCAGGCTGTATTGTTGTCTACAGTTGGTCATAGCACCTTTTCACAATTGCTTAACTGCTTAGCACGTTCTTCAGCTGCAAACTCTATTTGCTCAGTTCACAGTTCACTGAAAACATTTGAATGCATTCATGCACACAACACTGTCCAGTCAGTCAGCCAGCACAGAGCTTCCAAAATGCCTCCAACCTGTAGCATGCTTTATTCTGTTATGTGTGTCATCACATGTGACTAGTAGCACGTATCTATTAAGACATTCAGTCAGAGTGCTTTATGCACATGGCAAACAGTGTGCATGGACAGTGCAGAGAAAATACACAATCTTCGATATTCCAACAAATTCATTCAGGCTTTAAAGCCCTCAGCTAACATGTTAAATCTTAAAATTCATGACAATACAATTAGAAAAAGACTAAACAGGCCTTCCAAACATCTTGGAAAGGTTGCCAGGAGAAAGCCACACTGTCAGGGCTCTGTGTGCAGGCAGTCGGAGATGAGGATCCAAACGCAGGACTCGGAGACTGAATTGCAACAGAAAACCTCAGCTTTATTGCTGGCGATGAGCAACACATGAACTGAACAATGACACTGAGCACAGAAACACACATACAAAATCTGAGGGTACGACGTGACAGAGAGCAAAGGCAAACACAGGGCTTATATACACAGGGGAATAATCAGGGAATGGAAAACAGGAGGGAGACACAACTGGGAGAGATTAGGGCTAACGAGACAGGGGAGCGAAGCTAGACACGCTGACATAAGACAAACCTTCACAATAAAACAGGAAACAAGAAACAGACTTGATACTGAACTAAACCTATACTAAACATGAGACGCAAACCTAAGAACTAATCCCTCACCAAGAATAACTGAAACATACTAAATCATCATCATCATCATCATCATCATCAAAGCTTGACAAGAGATCAAGAAAAAAAAATACAAAATCAAACCAAAAATTAAGAGACTCAAAACACTGGGTCAAAATAACCCAGAAGCATGACACACACTGGCTTCAGGACCTGGACACAATCACTGAGTCAGCCTTAAACATGTACACCAAATATGAGGCCCTCTGTCTGACTGCCAAACTTTGACTGAAATTATGTCAGGAAACAGGACAAGGATCCCAAGGTAACCAACAGATCTACAATAGATTCGCTGAAAAAACATCGATATGAAAAGCAATCATGGTCAGCATCCAGAGCACAGGACAGCAGTGCACAAACAAATGCCTACAAACGGCAAACGAAACGTAAAGAAAAGTTGGTCAGATTTCATCAAGGATTACGTGTGAGACTGATAAAGCAATACAGAAAATGATCATGATCTGCTAGTAAAGGTTGTACTAGTTACAGTATCATGGGTGCATTTTCTTTTTCTTTGATTTACGTTCTGTACGCTGCTTTTCAGTCCAGTAATACCCAAACGTCTTAACCAGAAGAGAGAACAGGATGCTGAAGATGCCCGGGCACAGTGTGAGAGAGATTTTCAGTGCAGTCGTTCAGTGTTTTGGTTAAACAGCTGAGTCACTCATCGGTAGTTTGGTTGAATCTGCTGTGAAAACTACAAACCGTGGTGACATCAGCAGCTGCTTGTATTTCCATCATTATCTTTTTCCTTTGTCTTCTAGACCCTTTACAGCATAGTGCTTATTGTACACAGAAAAGTTGCTCTTCTGCTTTTCAAATGCCACCATTTTAGCACTGAAATTCACCTCTGTGCCTGTTGCCAAGCAACTCCTGACCTGACAGGCTGTGTTTTTCAAAAATCTGAGGAGACAAAAATAAGAAAGCAGCGAATGAGTAGACTTTTATTCTACTTGTTTTTAATGCCTTCTTCAGTGTTTGTTCCAATCCTACAAACATCAGATTGTGTTTAGCTGGGTCTCTTTCTTTCTTTTACTTTTTTAAAACTTCTTATTTTGAATTTTCATTGTGACAGAAATATGACAAAAAACTAAAGCAAACAAAAAAAAACAAACAACAAAAGTGAAAGAGGCACAAAACGGGTCACTGTGTTGTATAGAGCGCTTTGAGTACTCCGGGAGAGTAGAAAAGCGCTATATAAGAATCAGTCCATTTACCATTTACTGTTCCAGGCATCATACAAACAGAGAGATAAGCAAAATTAAGTGACAGAACCTTCAAGACGTTGCTTATATTTATGCCATTTAATCCAACGTTGTTGAAGACGATGATCTTTTAGTCATAGAAAGAAAGTCAGTCTCTCCATAAGATGTATTTCCTCTATAATCTCGAGCACTTGCTCTAGTCTGGGAGGATCTGTCTTAAGCCAATTCCTTGTTATGACCTTTTTAGATGCGATCAACAGGATTTTAAAAATATATCTGTCCTTTTTTAGAATCGAATCTCTGGGTAGCAAGCCCAGTAAGAAGATCCTGGGATCCTTAGGGATGGCATAGGGCATGATGTCATCTGTTAACTTGGATATACTGTCCCAAACGGAAGTCAGTTGTGTACTTGTCCAAAAGATATGAGAGTGATTGGTGTTCAGGTGGCCACACTGTCTCCAACACTGCTGCTGGTGCCCTTGAAATTTGTTAGTAATATGTGGAGTAATAAAGAATCTAATTGGAGTTCGTGGCGGAGGTGTGGTCCCGGGCTCGGCTGCAGGGGAGGAGTCGTGCAGTGAGCTCAACGGGGCGGTGCTGGGGAGGCAGGTGAGAACACAACTGGTGGCGTTTGGTCTGATGACAGTTTCTTCCCCTTTTTAAGTGAGACGGGAGAGGAGCGGAGGAGAGCTTGGAACCGCTGAGACCGGAGCTGACCAGACTGTGAACTGTCACAACAAGCAAAAACCAGAAATAAACGTGACATCTCGCTCTAACGAACTGTGTTTGTGTGAAGTGCATTTCACAGAGGTTTCCACCTGAATTCCCTCCACCTTTTGGAGCTAGTTGATGTTTGTTGTGTGGTGCACATTGAGAGCGAATCACCCTCTGACAATCCGATTTTCAACTCAGCTTCCCATTTTGACTTCACATATAGTGTGTTGTTGCCATTTTGCTTTTGTAGCCCTTTGTAGAGTTTAGACATGTTTTTGGTGGGCAGACATTTGTAAAAACCTTGACAAGGTTAATTTCTGGGGAGGAGGGGCCCTTTATTTCTGTACTGAAAAAATGACGAATCTGCAGATATATGAACAGATCCGTATTTTCCAGGTTAAATTCTGTTTTCATTTATTTAAATGATGTAAAGGCAGATACAGAGCTGTTAAACCTTATTTAATCCAACATGAGAATGTTGGATCTAACCTTCCAGGTAGGAAGTAGGAAGGCCATGACAAAATTTTAATATTGCTCCCCAGATTGTATTTGTTAACAACTTCATGCCAAGTTAAAAGAGTGTTTTCCACTATATGGTTATTTAAGTTACTTATCCTTGATTTTTCTACCAATCGTGTTTGGGGAGGAGACTTGCCCATGCTCAACCCAATTTGTTTCCATTGGCCCTCGACTGCCGGGAAACACTGGGCACTCCTCTGGATACTCGTACACCAGAGAAGAGCTCCTTAACTACAGGACTACAACGCCTGTGGATTTATTTCCAATATTTGTCGCATCTGCGGCAGATTTACTGCTGACTCTGACCAGGAAAGCGAGACGCAGAAAGAGAGGGAAGCGAGCCGGCGCACTCGTGCGTTTGAGGAGACGCGGACTGCGAACTGCTCTTCCTGGGATCTTCCTTTCTAATGTACGCTCACTCGGCAATAAGATTGACGAACTGGCCCTGATGAGAAGCATGAACAGAGACTTTGCCTCCTCCTGTGTCTTATGTTTTACGGAGTCGTGGCTCAGTGAGAACATCCCAGACTGCGCGCTCAAGCTGGAGGGCTTTCATCTGCTGCGCGCGGACCGGCAGGCCGCTCTCTCCGGTAAGTCCAAAGGTGGAGGTCTCTGCTTCTACACCAATAGTGGCTGGTGCACAGATGTGACAGTGATTGCTCAGCACTGCTCTTCCTCTCTGGAATACCTTTTTATTCACTGCAAACCGTTTTATTCTCCGCGGGAGTTTGCTTCATTCATCCTGGCCGCTGTTTACATCTCGCCAGACGCAGATGCGCAGGCAGCTCAGTGCGCACTCGCGGAGCAGATTCTCCACACGGAGCGGACATTCCCGGACTCTCTCATCATTGCTCTTGGGCACTTTAACAAAGCCAATCTGAGCCATGAGCTTCCGAAATATAAGCAGTATATTAAATGCCCGACCAGAGAGGAGAGGACATTAGACCGCTGTTACAGCACGATCAGCGGGGCCTATCGCGCGGTGCCCCGCGCTTCACTCGGACTTTCTGACCACGTCATGATCCACCTAATCCCCGCGTACAGACAGAGGCTGAAGCTCTCCAAACCTGTCGTGAGGACTAAAAAACTGTGGAGCAACGAGGCTGTGGAGGAGCTTCGCACGTGTTTGGAGACCACAGACTGGGACACAATGAAGGCTGCTTCTAACAGCTTGGACGAGTTTACGGACACTGTCACCTCCTATATCCACTTCTGTGAGGACAGCATTGTGCCATCACGCACCAGGGTGAGTTATAACAATGACAAACCCTGGTTTACTCCTAAACTCAAAAAGCTGTGGCTGGAAAAGAGAAAGGCGTTCAGAAGCGGAGACAGGGACTGCTACAGAGAGGCCAAGTACAGGTTCACTAAAGAAGTGGACATTGCTAAACATCAGCACTCTGAGAAGATGCAGCAGCAGATCTCAGAGAATGACTCGGCCTCTGTGTGGAAAGGTTTTAGGAATATCACCAACTACAAGCCTAAAACCCCCCACTCCACTGATGACTTGCTCTTAGCCAACACCCTCAACGACTTCTACTGCCGTTTTGACGAGCCATCAGGCAGCCTTCACACCTCCAACGGCCCCAACAATAGAGACACTTTGGACACTCATTCCCCCACCTCTCCCCCCTACATAGAGCCATCACCACATTCAAACCGTTCACCTACAACACCCCCCTCCTCACCCCACACAAAAGAGGATTTCACACCACCTCCTCCCACCACAACTCTTCATATTCATGAAGCAGATGTGAGGAAGCAGTTTAAGAGTCTGAATGCTCGGAAAGCTCCCGGCCCAGACGGTGTGTCTCCTGCCACCCTCAGACACTGTGCAAACGAGCTGGCCCCAGTGTTTTCTGGCATTTTCAACTCCTCACTGCAGGCATGTCATGTGCCTGCCTGCTTCAAGTCCTCCACCATAATCCCTGTCCCCAAGAAACCTAGGATCACTGGACTAAATGACTACAGACCCGTGGCTCTGACATCTGTGGTCATGAAGTCATTTGAGCGCCTAGTTCTCTCCCATCTCAGGACCCTCACGGCCCCCCTCCTGGACCCCCTGCAGTTTGCATATAGAGCCAACAGGTCTGTAGATGACGCCATCAACATGGCCCTACACTTCATCCTGCAGCATCTGGACTCCCCAGGAACCTACGCCAGGATCCTGTTTGTGGACTTCAGCTCTGCCTTCAACACCATCCTTCCAGACCATCTCCGAGGCAAGCTTTCCCAGATGAATGTGCCTGATCCCATCTGCCGGTGGATCACTGACTTCCTGACGGACAGGAAGCAGCACGTGAGGCTGGGAAAGAATGTCTCGGACTCCCGGACCATCAGCACCGGCTCCCCTCAGGGCTGTGTTCTTTCTCCTCTGCTCTTCTCCCTGTACACCAACTGCTGCACCTCCACCCACCAGTCTGTCAAGCTAATCAAGTTTGCAGATGACACCACCGTTATTGGACTCATCTCGGACGGGGACGAGTCTGCCTACAGGAGGGAGGTTGAACGTCTGGTGTCCTGGTGCAGCCACAACAACCTGGTGCTGAATGCCCAGAAAACAGTGGAGATTATTGTGGACTTCAGGAAGCACACAGCCCCACTCCCCCCCATCATCCTGACTGACACCCCCATCACCTCTGTGGACTCATTCCGCTTCCTGGGTACCACCATCACCCAGGACCTGAAGTGGGAGCCCACCATCACCTCCGTCATCAAGAAAGCCCAGCAGAGGATGTACTTCCTGAGGCAGCTGAAGAAATTCAACCTGCCAACACGGACGATGATGCAGTTCTACACTGCAATCATCGAGTCCATCCTCACCTCCTCCATCACCGTGTGGTACGCTGGAGCCACTATCAGGGACAAACAGAGACTGCAGCGTGTTGTGCGCTCTGCTGAGAAGGTGATTGGCTGCAGACTCCCATCTCTGCAGGACCTGTACACCTCCAGGACACTGGGGCGTGCAGCTCGGATCTCAGCTGACCCTTCTCACCCTGGACACAGTCTGTTTGACCTGCTCCCCTCAGGCAGGAGGCTCCGGTCCATTCGCACCAGAACCTCTCGCCATAAGAACAGTTTCTTCCCCTCTGCTGTTGGACACATGAACAATAACCACATGACTGTTCCCACCACTAACACATGACCCTACGCTGTGTTCACTGCATCATTCCATGTTTGGCACTGATCACCACCTGCACTCATGTATATATCATGTATATATCTATCTATCTACTTAGCACTTTTAATTCTTATTCTTATTTTTATTTTCATGTCTATTTAAGCTTAATTTATAACAGTATGTTTGCACTGAAGCACCGCAGCAATTTCCTAATGTTGTAAACCCGCTCAACATTTGGCAATAAAACCCTTTCTGATTTCTGATTATTATTATGACAGGCAGAAGAGGAAGTAGTTCCTTTGAATGCAGACAATCCGAATGATATAGTTTCTTTCCACTGTGTTCCTGTTAACGATAAACTACAAATTTACCCTAAATTACTAAAATATCGATATTTTAATGTGAGAAGCGATTCTAGAACATAAATGACTGGTATCAAAGGAATCGATATTTCAGTATCGATCTGCACATCACTAGCATTTGCACAAATTAGAAACAACCTGTCTTAACCTACAGGAAATAATTCATGTATTTATGATTTCCAGTGTGGACTATTGTGATTCATTACCAGGCTGTTGTACAAACCCTAGAAAATATTTCAGTTGATCTGAAAAACTGGAGTGAGATTAATGTCACAAGATTACTTCATTGGCTCCCTCTTTAATTCAGAATCAAATTTAAAATCCTTTCTTCACGTAAAAGGTCTTGAATAATCTAAAGGTCCTCATATGATCATATCACCCCAAACCTTTCCACAGTTTGTCTTTTGTCCTGTCTCCCTCCCCCAACCCCAACTTTTGCACATCAGCATGAGCATTTGTTAGCAAAGCATTCTTCATTGCATTAGCATGTGTGTGTGCGTGCATCACTCTTCATCGCATGAGCTTGTGCATGTGTATTTTGTTTGTGGATCATGTCAGAGTTTTACCCTGATACTGCTGGATAAACAGAAGCTCACTCAGGAACGAGGTCACACAGAGCTCAAGTTTTCACTCGCGAGAGGGAAGCACTTGTCTCCAACCCACTTCAACTTGCTTTTATTGGTTACACACATGAATATTCATAAAGCTTGTTGCTGTATTACCTATGAGAAATTACTATAACTGGTTATAAAGTGTGATTGTGCTGTGCAAGCATGATTATACATTGTGTGTGGTTATATGGTAAATGGCCTGTATTTGTAGAGCGCTTTTACTAGTCCCCCCTAGGGACCCCAAAGCACTTTACACACCCAGTCATCCACCCATTCACACACACATTTACACACTGGTGGAAGCAGCTACAGTTGTAGCCACAGCTCCCCTGGGGCAGACTGACAGAAGCAAGGCTGCCATATCGCACCATCGGCCCTTCTGGCCAACACCAGGCGGTGGGTGAAGTGTCTTGCCCAAGGACACAACGACCGAGACAGTCCGAGCCGGGGCTCGAACCGGCAACCTTCCGATTACAAGACGAACTCCCAACTCTTGAGCCACGATCGCCCCGGATGGGAGTGCAGCTCTCCCAGATTGTTGTTGGTAGAATCTGTTCTTCTCAAGGCTGCTTGTTCCCCTTATCAATGTCATGCACGTAGTCATATGCGTAGGTTACCTAGATAGCAAACAGATGAATTCTAGCTTTCTAAATGGCATTGTGTAGCTTTTCAAATGGCAACCTACAACACATACATTACCTAACAGATCACTTCTCAGTGGATCAGCATTTCGATTTAGGTGTGTGTGTCACTTCTCACTCAATCAACGAGTGCACATGTGTTTGTGTTGTGTTGTATGTATATATCACTTCATACTAAGTCAGTCTGTGTGTAGATGTGTGTGTTCATCACTTTCCTGTTCTGGTGTCTTGGGTAATCCACGGCCTGAAGCGTGCCCTGGGGTCCTGCCCTCCTCCTTTTCAGTCTGTTTGTGACCATTGCTGCTGCTGCTCACAGTTCTGTGATTCTGACCCCCATTGGGGCAGTCCTTTCTCCAGTGTCCATGCTTGCCGCAGGTGAAACCTGCATCTTCTTCTGTGTCTTGTCTGTTCTGAGGTGGCTTCTGACCTCAGTTGCTCCTTATGTCTCTGTTGCGCCCTGCTCTCTGCTGCCCGATCATCTATGTTGGTCCGTCACTTCCCTGCACTGTGTTAATACAAAGTTATCAAGGTCAGCATTCTTTTGCTCGGCCTCACTTTTCATCCAGGCTTAATGGGCGTCTCGGCACAGCTCTGTCCGCTGAAGTTATCTGGGAATTTCCTCCGTGTAGTGAAACGGGCTTTGGCACCCTCCTTCTCTGCTGCATAAAATCCCTTTCCTGCAGCACTGTCGACATTTTCAGGTTTTTGTTGTGGGTCCAGCTGCTACAGCATTTGGTCAGGGTCACGTCGAAGATGGTAGAGGGGAGAGCAGGAGTCCAGGTCAGCCTCGGCTTTCAGGGCCTGCAAAGCAGCTTGTAATCAAGCATAAAGAGGAAAACAAAAACAAAACAAAACAAAAACAGACAGGAGTGTACGAACAGGAAAATGATTTTGTTTGCTGTGTTACATGGAGAGGGGAGAAACGCTGGGCCGAGCCCTGTGTCAGCCCTCTCTCCTCCTTGTTTTTTTTTAAATAATATAATCAACTCATAGCTCGCCAAGATGACAGGACAACAGAAATGCATATTACCATATTACCACAAAATAGAATTTTCTTCATACAGTAATCACTTTTGTTGCTCAATCAGCAGAAAACATCTTACAATTTGACTCTTAACCACTAAATGTATTGTTTCGTCACTGGCTAGTCATTCCAGTCTCTTTCTTTTTTAAAGTTAAGCTGTTGTCCAGCAACCCGGAGAGTTTGTTTTGTCAGTAGTGGATAAACTCAGCATTTAACAACAAGTGTGTGTTAGGTTTCCCTGCTTTAATATTGCTGAAAAGTATTTGACATGTTTATGAGTGTAAGCTGATTTTCATTCCATGTGTGGGTTAGTGGGCAGTTCAATGTATGTGTATGGCGTGGAGCTGTGGACTCAAACTTCTCTACAAAAAGCATTTCATGTCTCCCTGTTTGAGTGTGTGTATGTTCTCTTTTTACCATTTTATTGCGATAGTCTGGACCAGGGGTCGGCAACCTCTCTGATGACGAGTGCATCTAAAATTTCCTCAGAAGTCAGTGTGCCATATGACTGCATTAGCAATAAATTTAATAACGCTCTATAGTAACAGTTACTCACTATATAGAACCACTTTATAGAATTATATTTGTTCACAGATGTTGGCAGCTATCAGCGAATAGTTATCAGCTATTTGCAAACAAAAAAAGACTTTTTATCCACAACAGCAAATGAACTGTACAACAGAAAATGCAAATGCTATTTATGGTCTCCTCACAACAATGATAAGAAAAATAAACTGGGCCAATATGGCATGTTTGTTAATACAGAGACACACATGTTAATGTGATCTCTGGTCTCCACTCAGAGACACAGGTCTCCCAGTGTCCAGCATTCAGACCTGAGGACTCATGTGAGAGAAAATCTGCTCACACAGACATGTAGAGCCAAACACAATAAGGCCTCTGCAATGTTCTGAAGACAGTTAAACTTGTCAGGTAGTGACGTCCAGCAGGTGAACATGCAGCTCCATGAACACGCACAGCTGTGGATTTCAGCTGCGTTCATAGTTCTGCAAACTTTGACCCCACAGAGTCGAGCTTTTCAGTTCAAGCAGCTGCATTTTGATGTCACATTAACTGGCATTAACTCAGCCAGTTAATGCGAGACAAATCCAGCTGCTCATTAAAGCTTTCTGGTTTGATCAGAAAAGAAAACATTGGTCCAAACACCTGAAAGTCCAGAAAATCCATTGTGAATTCTGTCTCGAGTCTACGGATGTATCCGTGTGTTTCCGTGGTGCTGATGCAGCGCTGAGCGGACAGCTGCTGAATCTTTTGAAGTGTCGGAATGTGGAAAGCTAACAACGTCCCTCTCACCAGTAGGCTAAGTTATTTTTAGCCAATTACAAGTTGAATCTGGTAGTTGGGGTTGTTAGCTAAGATACTGTCATTAAGAAGAGGCACAATGTGTCTATGCGAGCTAATTTGCAATGTGCACCGCTGGCCCGGCCATTTATTTTTTAATGCACCCTCTCACATTAACTCACTGTGTGTTTTTCCCAGGGCTGGACTGGGACAAAATAATCGGCCCAGGCATTTTGACTAGAGACCGGCCCCCCAGGTGTTAAAGCCATGAAGCCTTATTTCCTTGTGCCCTCCTCTCCCTGTTAATGCCTACCTGCCCCCCTGGCAACACTTTGCTAGACCCGCCCCTGCACAGTTACCAGCTGTCAGCTACTTAGAAAAGGATCCTGGTGTTATTTGTCTCTCAGAAACAGTTCATAACTTCAACTCATTCCTGTCACCTAAAAGGTAAACCTGTTTCTCCGTCACCTGTTCAGCTCTGATGATTCAGTAAGGACATCTCCTGGTTTCATCTTCATGTTTCCCTCTCACCACATATCCAAACCATCATGACCAGCAGCTTTACAGCTGTGGCTCCAGCAAACATCAGCTGATACTAGAAATTAATATTAAATAAATTCTAACAACAGCTGATCAAGCTTAAACGTGCTGCTGTTGTTTAGCGCGACATCCGCTGGTTTCCTCTTTCTGGCGCAAAGGTTGGCAATTCTACTAACTAACCTTATGAATAAAATAAAGTTCAGTAACATCATAGCACCACCCAGCTGTATAGAAACTCCATCATGCTAGCTAGTACACAGTACGAGTTATTGTAACTGACTGTAAAAAGTCAGCACAATGAAAATAAACTCCACCTAAACTTGGTTTATACAGTATCTGACCCAGATAGACTGCAGGTCATAACTTCTTACCTGAAGTTCAGTTCACCTGACACTTGGACCGGCGGCCGCCTCGGGTAAAATAACCTTTATCTGATTTGATGGTTTTGTTACAGACTTTTCAAAGAAGTGTTTTGCTTTTCTTTCACAAATGTGGGATTAAATTGTGTTAAAATGTACAAATCAGTGATGTCATGTTTTGAGACGAGGACCCAGGCACAGGGAGACTTGATGAATTTAAGAATCTTATGATTTAATAAAGAAATTTGCAGACTTTCACAGAGATGGTAAAATTATGATGACTGATAACAGAGACGAGGACAGGGAGGAACAGGGGTTTAAATGCACCAAGGAGACAGTCAGAGGGAACTCGGGACTACTGGAGGCATTTAAGGATGCAGGGACTGACAGAGACGGGGAAGAAGTCTCATCGTGATGAGTAAAGTTTATCTTGCCTGGATGGGCAGCTCTCTGGGTGCTCAGCACCCCCAAAGCTCTGATTCTAGAATCGCCCCTGTCCTTGGGGTGGACCAATTTTTGGCGCAGCGTGTTTTGGGGTTTAAAAGCCACAGAGATGCGGTGTTTAGAAAAAATGTGACTCAACTGTGAGTGACTCCTGACATGTACGGGATCACTACAGGTTTTCGCTTAGTCTCCTGGATCAGCTGGAACTTTCTTTATGTGCCTTCCCAGCTTTGACAAATGTCCAGCTGGGATAACCACATTTACTCAGGGCCTTCTTGATGTTCTTCTGCTTCCCTGGCTGCTGTGTCAGTGGGGCTGGTGTTCGCTCTTTGTTGTAGCGTCCTGAACATCAATATTAAATGCTTGCTCTAAATCCAGAGTTAAATTCAAAATCCTGCTCCTCACATACAAGGTCTTAAATAATCAGGCCCCATCTTATCTTAATGACCTTGTAGTACCATATCACCCTATTAGAGCACTTCGCTCTTGCTCTGCAGGCCTACTTGTTGTTCCTAGAGTATTTAAAAGTAGAATGGGAGGCAGAGCCTTCAGTTTTCAGGCCCCTCTTCTGTGGAACCAGCTTCCAGTTTGGATTCAGGAGACAGACACTATCTCTACTTTCAAGATTAGGCTTCAAACTTTCCTTTTTGCTAAAGCATATAGTTAGGGCTGGACCAGGTGACCCTGAATCCTCCAAATTCAAATTCAAATTCAAATTTTATTTGTCACATACACAGTCATACACAGTACGATATGTAGTGAAATGCTTACACAACTGCTCGTGACCTAAAGAAAAAAAGAAAAGGCTATGAATAAGATAGGAAATAAATATGAAAAATAAAAAGGGTCAATTTAACTAGGAAGGAATAAAATAAAATGTAAAAATTAAAGTTAAAAATGAAATAACTGTACAACACAAATTAGAATGAAGGGTAAATTTAACTGGGAAAGAATAAGATAAAATATATAAATTAAAGTTGAAAATAAAATAACTGTACAACAAAATACACAATATAGAACTATATAAGAATGTATGAAGAAATATAAATAAATATATACACAATAACAGCAGCTGTACAAGTATTAACTGGAAATGAAGAATATAGTGACCAGTGTTGTGCAATCCACATTATGTCTTGTGCAGTGCAAATATGCTTAAAGTGATTAAGTGATGAAGTGAAAACAATGTCCAGTGTGTGTGTAAGAACCATATGTGTGGGTCAGTACTGTGTGGTGGTGTGATTGAGAGACTGTATCGCCTGCGGGAAGAAGCTCCTCCTCAGTCTCTCTGTGTTGGTCTTCAGGGAGCGGAATCGCTTTCCTGACCTCAGCAGAGAGAACAGTCTGTTGTTGGGATGGCTGAGGTCCTTCACGATCTTCCTGGCCTTGGTCCAGCACCGCCTGCTGTAGATTGAGTGCAGGTCAGGGAGCTCGGAGCGGATGGTGCGCTCAGCTGACCGCACAACCCTCTGTAGAGCTCGTCTGTCCTGCATGGTGCTGTTCCCGAACCAGGTTAAGATGTTTCCCGCCAGGATGCTCTCTATGGTGCACGAGTAAAAGTTCCTGAGCACCTTGGAGGGCAGTTGGAAGTCTCTCAAGCGTCTGAGGTGGTAGAGACGCTGTCGGGCCTTTTTCACCACGGTGTTGATGTGACAGGACCATGACAGGTCCTGCGTGATGTGAACTCCCTTAGTTATGCTGCAGTAGACGTAGGCTGTCGGGGGATTCCCATGATCAGAGGTGGGTCGAGTATCCAAAAATTGTACTCAAGTAAGAGTAGCATTACTTTAAAACATTATTACTCAAGTAAAAGTGAAAAGTAGTCGTCAAAAAAGTTACTCAAGAGTAAAAAAGTACTTGGCGAAAAGACTACTCATGTAGCGAGTAACTGTTTGAAATGTCCGATTTATTTTTTTAAATAAATGCTATCAGACAAACAAAAATAAATAAATACACAAATTTTACTATTTTCAAAAGGAATACATGTAAAAACAACAAAATAAGGCACAACAATTCTAATTTCCAGGTTTCAGTTTTTCACAACATAAAGCTTTTTTCACCAATACCTGCAGTAAATAATATAAATATATAAACAGTGCAAACAATTTCCAGTGACAAGATATGCTGTAAACTTTATATTCATCTTTGCTCCAAATGGCACAGCAGCCTCAGAGAAAACAGAACGAGGCATCTTCAACGTATGTTCATACAAGGCAGCTCAGTTTACCATAAGTTGTATGGGTGTGCATCTATTTCTGCATATTCAGCAAAAATGTGCCATTTCTTCACTCAGTGAGGTGATGGTTCAGCTTCAGCAGCAGTTTGCTCTCAAGGTTCTTTCTGTGAAGCTGTGACTGTTCAGCAGTGAACAGGAGTCCTGCATGACTGAGATTCCTTCACAAGCTCCAGATGCAGGAAGAGCTGTACTGACTTTGATCGACAGCTTCTTGATGTGAGGAACGCCATGCAATAGATCCACACCTCCAGTGAATGGACATGAAAGGTACCTCTCCAGCCCTGCTTCTGGCTTTCCTGACCCCATGGATCCATCATCTTCGTTGGTTAGGCTGCTGTTTGTGCTGGTCTCATCCAGCTCTGTGTCTATGTGATGTCTGATGAAGTGGAGACCTGTGGAAAGATGTAAGGTTTTCAAAAGAATCAGGTCTGATCATTATAGTGCTGTATACACTGCCAAGCTGTGGATGTTTGCTTGGAGCTAGCCTCCAAAAGCTGCCCATACACTGTGTGATTTTTGGCCCATTTTGAGCCGATTTTTCAGTCGCGCAACCGTTTTGGGGATCGGCCGTGTTTTGCCTTAATCGTGTGTGCATCGTGTCGTATACATGGGGTAACGAAAAGCAGTTAACGACCAGCTCCCAATCATCAATCGTTTGGTCGCATGATAATCAAACCTGTTTGAAATCCTGTCGCCCCTCAACGCAGCCTCTCACACTGCGCACGCACAAACACAGAAATGAAAGAAAAGGAGGAGCAGCACAGCAGTGCAGCGTGTGATCTGGACAGAAGAGATGGAGGCACAACTTGTGAAGCAAGCTCATCTGAGTACGTAAGTGTAGAGCTGCCACCCAGGCAAAAGAAAAATAGAGCTATGTCACGTTATAACGTGAAACGTTTATTGTTCTAACAATATACTTTTCATGTTCATGCAATATACCTTTCACGTTTGAACAACGTTAAAAGGGAGTTTTTCCTTCCCACTGTCGCCAAAGTGCTTGCTCATAGGGGATCATATGATTGTTGAGTTTTTCTCTGTATGTGTTATTGTAGGGTCTACCTTACCATATTAAGCGCCTTGAGGCTACTGTTGTTGTGATTTGGCGCTGTATAAATAAAATTCAATTGAATTAATGCTGACGAAACAGCCAGCTCGCCACACTCGCCGCTGCCAGCCATACACATCACCACCTCCAAGAACAACACAGAACAGAGCACATGTTGATTGTAGTTGAATCCATCTCACCCTGCACGGCATCACAGACCACGCCCTGCCACAATAATAAAGCATTTGTCCGAATCATTTCCTAGGTTTTAACTATTTAATAATAAAAAGGAAACATCACAAAAAACACTTAAGGTTATGAAAATTAATAGAGATTTAGCAATTCAATGAAGCAGCCACCTTAAGTAAATTGTGACTTTCCCCAGTTAATATGGGCGCGCTTCCTAAATGATCAGCAGGTGCTAAATGCCTGACGGAGTGAACAGGATGAACAGGTAAACTCGACATTGGATCGAGATGATTGGTGGTGTTCTGGGGAAAAGAAACAAAATATATATGTTTTTAATTAAAGTAGCTTTATTGTTGTCTGAAGATAATGTTGATATGTAAGCTATATGTATTTGCAGGAGCTGGAGATGTATTTTTTATTGACATCTTTAATCTTGTCAAACTACATGATGCACTGGCAGATTAAAAGGAGCAAATATATATCTGGAACACAGAGAGTGTAAACAAATCTAACTAGTTAACTTACACACTTGTTCATCTGAAACAGCAGATATACTTCATGTATTTCCAGTGGCTTACCCTTGCAGACAGACTGACATAACGACAATGTCCAAACTGGAGGCTTTAGTGACAGACTGATCATATTTAAAATTGAAGCATTAATTAATGGTAGGGCTCGATTAGAGACATGGGCGTGGGCTTCTGTTTAGGACTACATTTCCCCTTCCCTTGTGTATTTTAGCCCTGTGTTTTGCCCTGCCTGTTGTTGCGTGCCTTGTAAATTCCTCGTTCTAGTTTTCCCAGTTTCAGTTCCATGATCCTAGTTTTCACAGTTTTGGTTAGCGCTTATTTGTTTGCATTGTTTGCTAGAGCAATAAAGCTGCCTCCCTGAGTTCACTCCTTGATTTTTCGAGTCCTGCATTTGGGTCCTTCATCCTGCCTGCCTCACATCTAACTATGACAAACAGTGGCTAAGTGACCTTTCCCCACTCTGACTGCGGGGGCCTGGCTAGTTACACAATGAGGGAATACTGTGAATATTATTAGCAACTGATTCAGCAGAGAGTGTGCTTTGGATAAAACATGTGAAACATATACTACGAAATAAATCATTATCTAAAGGTTTTTAATTAAACACGACAGATAACTACATAAACACCTCTGTGCATTATAACAGGAATAGGAAGAGATATAAATGGTAAATGGTAAATGGCCTGTATTTATATAGCGCTTTACTTAGTTCCTAAGGACCCCAAAGCGCTTTACACGTTCAGTCATCCACCCATTCACACACACATTCACACACTGGTGATGGCAGCTACATTGTAGCCACAGCCACCCTGGGGCGCACTGACAGAGGCGAGGCTGCCGGACACTGGCGTCACCGGGCCCTCTGACCACCTCCAATAGGCAAACATGGGGTTAGTATCTTGCCCAAGGACACAACGACCGAGATATCGCAGCACATTTGGTAGGAAGGCTGCTGTCACAGATACATATTCTAATATTTCCTGATATATAAAACCGTGTCGTGCCAGGGTCCATGAAAACAAAGCAAATGGAATTTACCAGAAATGCTTCATTTCATATTCTTTATGTAGAAATGCAGCAATTTATTAAAACAGGCAGACATAAGCAGAATATTTTCAATACATAGTGGACCAATTATTTGTATTTAATAGCAAAGTGAAAACCACAAAAGTTAAGCATACATGCCTTTAAGTGAGCTCAAATCATCCCTAAAAGTATGTTTCGCATCGAGCCATTACCCCAACGTGTCCATTCAGTCAGAAGACTGAAGTGCTCATCAACCCCACCGTAATCCTTTGTTAAAATGATTAATAATCTATATTAGTAAAGTGAGCCCTTATACCACCAGTCCCAACTAGATGGAAACACAACTGAAAAGGTCGTGTCCCTGTGGAAGATTGTTATGTCAGAGGTTAAGTCAGAGCTGACAGAATGTATTTAGAGTTTCTTTGCACAAATGAGGCTTGAAGGTAAATTGGCCCACCAGACAAACATGCAGAGGTGACCTGATCAAATCTACTTTTAGATTATTTTGTTAGAAATATTCTCAGTAAGATGAAACTGCGGTCAAGAGTAAGCATCAACTCGACACATTCTGTCAGGGATTGTTAACTCTGTGCGATTCTATAGTTTGTACAGTTTCACTCTTCCTCCGCCTCTGCCAGGTACCTCCAGCATGACGTTGGAATAAAACCTCACCAACTTCCCAAGTGTTTGTTTTTCCCCCAGTGCTCACCTCAGAATTCATTATAGGAGTGGAGGTCAAGGAGAACAGAGACACACCTCAAATGAAACATGTGTTGTCATCCAATGAGGCTGTCAGCAGTACTTCAGCTCTCCCAGCTCTTTTCCAGCCAGGAAGGAGAAGCCCCGGTAACTCAAACAAAAAAAGATGTATTAATATAACAAAAAATAGAACTTTGACCTTGCAGTGTTAATATGTGTGCATGCCATATAAACACTGGAAGGTGTGATGAAGAAATAAATTTAATAAAGAAACAATATTGGACAATAAGTAGAATATATTTAAAGCAGCTAGTGGTGAGGTGTGGCGCTTACCCTGTGTGGCTTGCCATCACATACTAAAAACAAATGCCAGTCGTTATTGTTGGGTCGGGGCTTCCCACAGGCCCTGCTGGTTTAGAAACTTATTCCCATTAACGACAAGGAAGCAAGGCAATCAGCGATCGATCGATTTTACTTGCGTAAGGGAGGCCCCAGTTGGTGTCTCAGGAAAGCACTCTGAATCCAACCTTGCTGCCTTCTGTTGAAAACAGTTACAGTACCTGGCAGGTAGCTCCATGCCCTCCTGGGTTTTAAATGCACCTTAGAACACACATGCATCAACACTACAATGAGCGGGTGGAGGGAGGTTTGGAGTCTTCTCTCACCCCCATTCTCTGCGGCCTGCTGGAGCGGGGGGGCTAGGAGGAGGAGTTGGCCGTCCGACTGCGGTCTGGAGTGTGGGGCCTCCCTGCTGCTGCGGAGTCGGGGCGGTCTGCCTCCCCCCACCGCAGGGAAAAGGGTAACACCACCTGGGTCTGGGTGCAGTTCCCCCCTCCAGGGGCAAGGGTACCTAGACCCGGTTCGTAGAGTACGCTTGGGGAGTGTGATCGTGTGTACAACGTCTCTTTATGTCTGTCTCCACGTTGGTTGAGTGTGGAGTAAGTGCATATGAGAGCGTGAGGGTGGGAATGGATGTTTGTGTCTGTGTGTGCCTGTATGTCTGTGTCTATATGTCAGGTTGGGTATCAGACGCCACCTCTCTGGGGACATCTCAGGCCCTCCAAGGTTTGGAGGCCTATCTCCCCCTACCACCACTTCCCCTGCCAGTGGCGGACTCCCTCAGGTGTCGGTGCGTTGGTGGTTCTTTGTGTCCGGGGATGGGCGTCCAGGTACACACCGGCTCACTCCTTGGCGGCCGCTTATCGGGGCCTGGAGCCTGGGGCTCGCTCGGGCCACTTCGGAGGTGGGGTGCCCCCGGCCTCTCGGCCTGGGGCTCGGTCACTCAGGCACGGCTGGCTGCCGGCGGAGCTCACGGGCGCGTCACTGCAACTCCCCCTGGCTTCTGCTCCGCGGCTGCTGAGTGAGCCCTCATCTGGGACTCTCCTCAGCTCTTTCTGGGACAGTGGCGCAGCTGCCCCTCTGTTGGTCTTCCTTGGTCTCTTGTGTTCTGGGGGCCTCTGGATGTCTGGAGTTTTGATCTCCTCCATACCTGCTTCACGCCCTGGAGGACGGGGCTGTGCCCCCCCCCCCCCCCCACACACACCCTCTAGCAGATCATTACATGAAGGAACCTTTTAAAAAAACAAGCGCGTCCATGCTCACAGGTGTACACACGGGTGATCACACCCACAAACTACACCCTTTTTGGCTCCTACCTCAAAGCACACTGTGTTCTGTTGATCTTATGTGCTGCACAATAATGTTTAATATTTAGTATTTACTGTTATATTCCCATATATCATTGTGATGTTGTTTATTCTATTACTCTTGTTCTCTTCTGCTTGTTTTCTTTTTTCTTTCTCAGCAGGTGATCCAGGTGATTGATAGATGCATTTTTTTTCTCTGCCCGTTCTGTTGGTTTTTGTCTTTTGCCCTTCTCCCCCGTCCCTCTTCTCAGCTGTTTCTCTTTCCCTCTTTCTTTCTCCCCTTCTTTCCCCCAGTCAAGTCTGTCCCGTATTCAGCAAGTGAAAATAAAATAAACAATAAAAGGTGAATCAAATGGACCATTATGGCAAGGCTGGGATGGTCAGTTTGGTAAAGTAAATCCGTTGGGCATCTTTCTTTGCCTTTAGACAACAATTCTGATGCAAAAGAGCCAAACGGGACAGGCCAAAAAAAAAAAAAAAAAGAAAACAGTTACAGTACACACAAGCACCACCCATTGTAAAACCCCCCTATGGTTCTAAAAGATAAAGTTCTATGTGTGTATGTGTGTGCATGTGTAAACACGTGTGTGTATGTGAGTGTGTGTATGCATGTGCGAGAATGTGTGTGTATGTGTGCATGGGAGTGTGTGTTTGTGTTTGGGGGTGCGTTTGTGTGACCTCCTGCCCACAAAAGGGTCATAAAGGCAGGAAGTTTACTAAACAAGAAAACAGAACCCTCACATAGGATGTGCCTATAATAAAACACTACAGCCTCCCACACCAACAGACTGGCTGGGGAGGGCAATAGAAACAAAAGAATGTCTTTGATCATGCTGTTTGAACTAAGAATTGTAAATTTAAGTAACACAATGACAACATTTAACAATTTGACTCCAACAGTTATAGCAAAAATAGTCTGATGGCAGCTGGAGAATATACCAGCAACAGAAAGCAAATATAAGATTATTCAGCATATTACACAGGAAAAATACGGGATAAAACATGTCCCCTCTTTAGTTGAAGTGTCCATTTTCATATTTTTTGTAAAATAATACATTAACCTTCAGTTTGGCATTTTCTCATTAATCTTATAAGACGCAGTCATATTTGGGTAGACAAGTATATTAAAACATGCATATATCAAGATCAGTGTAAATGATGGATCAGTGTTGTTACAAAGTGCCCTAAACCACTAGATTTGTGCTTTTATGTTGTCTCTCTGTTAGCCCCTTGTATGCTTTGACTGCTTTAACTGGCCATGTAGTGCCATTTGTAGATGTTGCATTGCAGCTAGGCCAAAGGTGAGCCAGTTTCTGCTGTGGTTCAACCGATCACATCAATGAGGACACCTTTATCTTTCTTTTCATCCAGATCTCCAGCAACTTTTGAAGGATCCTTTAAAGTTTTGCATGCCAGATGGGTGGTGTGAGCCCTCTGGTGTTCTTGATCTGAAGCACCTGCCTGTAAAAAGCGGTGGAGCATTTCTCAAGGAGGTTTCATCACAAACCCAAACCACCTCAAGTGAATCCTTTCAGAACTGGATCTATCCACCTAAATGTCAGAACAGCTACACTGCACTCGAATAGCCCAGATACAGTGAACCCCCCCCCCCCCCTTTTTTTTTTGCTTTAAAGACTGAGCATACCAGCTTCCCCTCCAGTACCAGCATGATGTTTCATGTACCTGAGATATTCCAAAGTCAGATTCCTACCACTATCATCCAACTCACACACAGACTGATGCTTTCAGCTGTGAGCACAATGCCAAAGATACTCAGTGCTCAGACACCGCTAATCAAATGATGGGTCCACCGTCGGCCCTCTTCAGCTGATAACACAACCAATCACTTCATGGCAATTTAAGCAGCCCTGCAGCCGCAGGCAGGAAAGGAAGTAGACAAAAGATTTCACTTTTATGTGTCCAATAGATAGCCACCTGTTTATTTTCTATTGTGTTACTGGAGACTTGTAAAGGTAAAGAAACTAAATCAGAAACTCAGGTTAAACTACAAGATGGAGATGATCTATTAAAGCGCTCTCATTACAGCTGCTGTTTTGGATGTTTAGTTTTGACTTGCACAGTGGCATGACCGGTCCCAGACCTCTCAGACGATCTGTGACGGTTCATCGTGCAGCAACACAACTAGATAGCACTTTGAAACGCATGTTTGCTTAATATTTGCAGGGAATCTAAGCCTGCAGAAGTAGCTGCAGCTAAATTGGGAAAATCAGTTATGTAACTCTTTTTCTTTTTTTATCTATCTTCGTCCCATTACCATCTAGGTGTCATATTGAAATTACAAAAAGTTAAAAAGGTGTCAGTTTGTCAACTGTTTAAAATGAACTACTAGCAAAAGAACAATCACAAAGTTAATTCTTCTTAAACATTAACTACTCCTCACGCTACAGTAGCTAAGAGGCAACATTTGCAAGTACGTATGTGTCAAATACTGCATTTTATCTCTTAATATTATCATTTTATAGTGTGTTTTATAGTGTGTGTGTGTGTGTGTGTGTGTGTGCTCTCATGTTCTGCGAGCACAGGCAGCAGTCTAAAAAACCTCCCAGCAGAAACTCATGTGACAAATCCAGTAAGAGCTTTGAAGCTGCAAAAGCAACAACAGCAGGAGTGTTAACCAGATTACCACCAGCTGACAACCATGAGATGTGTAAGACTGCAGGTGTTAAGACCTGGGTTCAGTCTGAGCCAAACATACAGTGCTCTGAGAAAGTATTCGCATTTCTTATTTTGGGTGCATATTTATCACATTTGCATGTTTCAAGTCGTACGTTTTTAGTATTTGGCAAAAACCAACCCCAGAAAATAAAAATTACAGTTCTTAAATGATCAATTAGGTTATTAAGTGAAAAAAGCTATCGAAACCCACCTGCTCCTGTGAGAAAAGGTAAGTGTCTCCTAAATCTAATGGTTGGTTGTGCCATCCTAGACAGCAGAAATGAAGCTTATGCGTTATAATAATAATGGATTGCATTTATATAGCACTTTCGAGACCCTCAACTCAAATGGCAGCCTCGATATGGCGAGGCTGCCTTATCGTGCCATCAGCCCCTCTGGCTATCACCAGCAGGTGAAGTGTCTTGCCCAAGGACACGACAACCAAGACAGACAGAAGAGGGGACCGAACCGGCAACCTTCCGGTTACAAGATGAGCTTCCCAACCCCCTGAACCAACCAACCCTCTGTAGTCACCAATCTGTCTGCTCCCCAAGTGTTGGCAGCTAATCTACGAATCACATCACTTCCACTTTCTCACGCTGTCAAGCTGATTGTAACATCACGGTCGGGTTCAATCAGCTTTCTGCCAGGCTTTTTCATGCCAATCAGCCTTCATTCTGCGTACTTTAAATCTCACTGCGCATCTGTCATTCTTCAAACTACAAGCTGGGGGGGTTGTAGATTACCTGACAGGAGGACCAGAATATGTGCATCTTCAACAGTATGTGTCTAACAAGGGGGTCAGCAACACAGGCCCACCACAAGGGGCTATCTTCTCCCCCTTCCTCTTCACCCTCTACAACACAGACTTCAGCCACTACACAGAGACCTGCCATCACAGAAGTTTTCGGATGACTCTCCTGTGGGTGGATGCATCAGTGAAGGTGTTAAGATGGATCACCAGGCTGGTCTCCTTTATCATGTGGTGTGAGTAGAATCATCTACAGTTATACATAACAAATAAGAAACAAGGAAATGCTGACAAATGAATCCACTGACCCCTGTTCCAATCCAGGGAGTTGATGTGGAGACAGTGGAGGACTATAAATACCTCAGAGTACACATGGACAATAAACTGGACTGGGTTAAAACACCACTGCACTGTACAGGAAGGGCCAGAATCATCTGTATCTTCTAAGGAGGCTGAGGTCTTTCAACATCTGTTGGATGATGCTCAGGATGGTCTGCGACTCTGTTGTGGGCAGTGTCATACTCTATGCTGCTGCATGCTGGAGCAGCAGGTTGATGCCAACAAGATCCACAAGATCCACAATTGATCCACGAGGCCAGTAACATTATGGCAATGGAACTGGACTGTCTGAAGGTCATGTCAGAGAGGCAGATATTCTCCAAGAAAATGAAGATGCTGGATAATACCTGCGACCCACTCCATGAAGTGCGGGCCAGCCCCAGGAGCAGGCTCAGTGAGAGACTGAGATTACAAAAAAGAACCACTGAACAACACAGGAGGTGATTCCTGCCTGATGCTATCTGGCTATTCCTCCATCTCAAAACAGTGCACACATAATATCTGCAAATCCACTACAGAGAAAATAACTATTAGTAAGATAAGAGGGGTGCATTATTTCAATTTTATTTATATTTTCATTGCTAAATATTAGAGCTATTTTGTAATGTATTATAGTATTTAATATGGTACTTTAACTTGTTTAACTTGTCTACTCACCTACTGTCTACTTACCATCTTGGAGCAACTGTGACCACATCATTTCCTCTGGGATTAATAAAATATTCTGATGACAAGTGTGCAAAACAAAACAAACAAGCAAAATAATCAGGAAGGTAGCAAATGCCTTTTCACACCTCTGTATGTACGACTTCTATTATTGCTGCAGCGGAGCAGTGACTGATGATACAAGGTTCAAACATTTAGCTTCCACCGGACAGAACCATCTCAGGCCACAAACAGCAGAACTCTCTGCCTGGGAGGGATGTGAGATGGGCAAATGAACTGAGTCATTTCTTCAACAGATTTGATTCAGCCATGAGGCAGTCTGCAACATCGGCTGCAGACTCACCCACCCCCACTGCTGCTGTTCCACCTCAGACACTTCACACCTCCTCTATTCACCCTGCTCACTCCCCCCCACCCCCAACTGCAGCATCCAATACACACTCAACACAAGGCTCCAGCCTGTCTCTCTCAACCACCCAGGTTAGGAGGGAACTGAGGAGGATTAATGGCAAGAAGGCAGCGGGTCCAGATGGCATCAGCTCGAGGGTCGTCAGGTCCTGCGCGGACCAACTGTGTGGGGTGATGGAGCACCTCTTCAACCTGAGCCTGAGGTTGGGAAGAGTCCCACAGCTCTGGAAAACCTCCTGTGTTGTACCAGTGCCAAAGACTTCACGCCCCAAGGACCTCAACAGCTACAGGCCGGTGGCTCTGACATCCCACCTGATGAAGACCCTGGAGCGGTTGGTCCTGGCTCAGCTTCGGCGCCTAATAAGCTCATCACTGGACCCACTTCAGTTTGCCTACCAGCCTGGCATTGGAGCGGATGATGCCGTCATTCACCTCCTACATCGTTCCCTCGCTCACCTGGAGACTGCTGGAAGCACTGTGAGAATCATGTTCTTTGAGTTCTCCAGTGCCTTCAACACTATTCTTCCCTCGGTTCTGAAGGACAAGCTGGTGAACTCTGGAGTGGACCATCACCTCACTACCTGGATCCTGGACTACCTCACCAACCGACCACAGTATGTGAGGACTCAGGGCTGTGTGTTGGACAGGGTCGTCTGCAGTACGGGGGCCCCACAGGGAACGGTTCTGGCTCCGTTCCTCTTCACCATCTACACTGCAGACTTCTCCCACAACTCCACCCAGTGCTTCCTGCAGAAGTTCTCTGATGACTCTGCAATAGTCGGCCTCATCACTGATGGGGACGACAAGGAGTACAGAGGTCTGACCCAAGACTTTGTGGACTGGTGCCAGCTGAACTACCTCCAGATCAACGCCAGTAAAACCAAGGAACTGGTGGTAGACTTCCGCAGGCACAAGCATTCTCCACTGCAACCACTGAACATCCAAGGTATGGACATTGAGGCTGTGGACAGCTACAGGTACCTTGGTGTTCATCTGAACAATAGACTGGACTGGACTCATAACTCAGACGCCCTCTACAGGAAAGGGCAGAGCAGGCTGTACCTGCTGCGGAGACTCAGGTTGTTTGGAGTGGAGGGCCCACTCCTGAAGACCTTCTATGACTCTGTGGTGGCTTCTGCTATCTTTTATGGCGTGGTCTGCTGGGGCGGCAGCATCTCTGCTGGGGACAGGAAGAGACTGAACAGGCTGATCCGAAGGGCCAGCTCTGTTCTAGGATGCCCTCTGGACCCAGTGGAGGTGGTGAGTGACAGGAGAACGGCGGCTAAGCTGTCATCCCTGATGGACAACATCTCCCACCCCATGCAGCAGACTGTGACAGCACTGAGCAGCTCCTTCAGTGGGAGACTGCGGCACCCACGGTGTGGGACGGAGAGATTTCGCAGGTCTTTCCTCCCCACTGCTGTCAGACTCCATAATAAAGACTTTAACTGATCAAACACACACATCCATACATATGCAATAATACTAAGTGCAATAATCCTTTCTGTCATCGTTGTATTTTTACTCAGTTGTATATAGTATTTGTATTTGTATTCTATTTTTATCTTATTGTATATAGTATTTTATTTTATTCTATTCTGTACAGTTGTGTACTGTATTTATTCTTATTGTATTCTAATTTTTGCCTCATAACTTTTGCACTGTCCACTTCCTGCTGTGACAAAACAAATTTCCCACGTGTGGGACTAATAAAGGTTATCTTATCTTATCTTATCTTATGTTATCTTATCTTATCTTATCTTATCTTACATACAAATGTAGGGTTTGTCCTACATGGAGGAATGTTTGGGGGCCACTCTACCAGCTGTACCCAGCAAAGGTGAAGATCATGAGCATCAAATAACAGCATTTGAGAGCAGTCAGCCATCCCGTCATCCAACTATGTTAAGGTGTTTTGGTTGTGACTCAGTCTGACTTTTATACTGTTCATGGTTGTAATGAAACTACGGCAGTGTCAGGCAGGAATGGTGGACCCAAAGTGTAGACTACCGGTAGGCAAAGCTGCACTCAAAAACAGCTTTATTGCTGAACATGTCATGGTCCTGGGTCGTTGACCCAGCGTTTTGTGTTTATTCTGATTTGTATTAGTTTAGGGGTTAACCTGAAGTTTGGTGTATTGTCAGCCCTACCTGTGTCTGTCCTTGGTGCTCTGTTCCTGTTCCCGTGTTGTGTTGTAAATCAGTCTGTGTTCCCTGCTTTACTTTGAAGGCTCGTGTCCTAGATTTCCTGTTCTATTCTGAAGGTCTGTGTCTGTTGTCATTGTGTTCAGCTTGTGTGCTCCAGTCATCATGTGTATTCAGATCAGCTGTTCTTCCCTCCTGTGTGCGATTACCCGATTACCTTGTGTGTGTGTGTGTGTATATATATAGTGGGTGTCGGTCTGTGTTCGTTGTCGGCTCGTCTGTGTTTCTTGGTATCCTGTTCCTTAGTCTGCGTCTCTCTGCTCCGCTCTCCGTTTTGTAGATTTTAGGTTTGCTCTTTAGTTTCTCCCAGTTTAGGTTTGTCATTACTCATGCTTCATTGCCTGTTTTTGCCACTGCCACCGTGTAAATAAACGTCACTCGTATCATCAGTTTGCTGCATCTTGGGTCCTCCTTTTCCTCCACACCACACGGCTCACTCCGCCAGCCGTGACAGTACGAGCCGACCAGGCATGGACCCAGCGGCATCCGCACCTCCCGAGGAGCTCCGGGAGGAACTAATTGACTCTGTTTCCAGGTTGGTCAACCTATGGCTCGAGCATGAGGGGGAAATGGTAAATGGTAAATGGCCTGCATTTGTATAGCGCTTTTCTAGTCCATAGGACCCCAAAGCGCTTTACACTACATTCAGTCATCCACCCATTCACTCTGGACCCCTGGAGGTTAAGAAGCCAGCTGTCGCTGTCGCTGCCTGAGCTGAGTCACTGCTCTGTGCAGCTGCAGTCTGCTTTGTGTTTGCCAGAGGCCCGTGCGCCTGCTGGTTCCGACCTGTTCCTGCCAGAGGCCCGTGTGCCTACTGGTTCTGAACTGTGCCTGCCGGAGGCCCGTGCGCCTGCTGGCTCTGAACTGTGCCTGCCGGAGGCCCGTGCGCCTACTGGTTCTGACCTGTGTGTTCCAGGGGCCCCGGTGCCCACTGGTCCAGAGACTGTTTTCGCTGGGGGGCCCGAGGAGCCCGTCCAGCCTCCTGCTTCGCCTGCTGGGGGGCCCGAGGAGCCCGTCCAGCCCCATGACTCGTCAGCTGGAGGGCCCGAGGAGCCCGTCCAGCCCCCTGCTGCAGCATCATCATCTGCCTCGCCTGGCCCGGCTGCAGCATCATCGTCTGCCTCGCCTGGTCCAGTCTCCTCATCGGCTTCAGCTTCGCCTGGTCCGGCTTCCGCTTCAGCTTCGCCTGGTCTGGCCCGGCTTCAGCATCATCATCTGCCTCGCCTGGTCCAGTCTCCTCATCGGCTTCAGCTTCGCCTGGTCCGGCTTCCGCTTCAGCTTCGCCTGGTCTGGCTTCAGCTTCAGCTTCGCCTGGTCCAGCCTCCGCTTCAGCTTCAGCTTCGCCTGGCCCAGCCTCCGCTTCAGCTTCAGCTTCGCCTGGTCCAGCCTCTGCTTCAGCCGCGCCTGGTCCAGCCTCTGCTTCGGTCTCGTCTGGTGCTGCG
This sequence comes from Copadichromis virginalis, assembly GCF_057382275.1. Lineage (NCBI taxonomy): Eukaryota > Metazoa > Chordata > Actinopteri > Cichliformes > Cichlidae > Copadichromis > Copadichromis virginalis. Next base: position 605,938 of record NC_140634.1, read on the forward strand.
AAGGCCACGCCACCTTTGGGTCCTGAACTGCCGCCTCGACATCGGCGGTCATCTGCCAGGCCGCTGGTGGAGCGTCATTGTCAACATGGACGACCTCCTAGACGCCGCCGCTGCCTTCCGCGCGGTCGGCCTCCAGACTTGTGTCATCGCCGCCGTTGCTGTCCGCACAGTCGGCCGCCTGAACGATTTCCTCGTCGCCGCCGTTGCTGTCCGCACGGTCGGCCGCCTGAACGGTTTCCTTGTCGCCGCCGTTGCTGTCCGCACGGTTGGCCCCCTGAACTGCCTCCGCTCCGCCACCGCTGCCTTCCGCTCGGTCGGCTTTCGGAGCTGTGTCGCCGACGTGGCCGGCCTCAGAAGATGAAGTGTCCTGGACTTCTGAGCTGTCAGCCTCTGGGCCGGCCTCCTGAACTGTGTTGTTGTTCTTGTGCTCCAGCGTGTGTTTTGTTTTGGTCAATTCCCTCGGTTCGCTGGAGCTTGTTCTGTTCGGTGTTGGTCCCTCCGTCCTGGGCCCCCGCCGCCCGCCCTGGGTTGGTCGTTTGTTTTTGTTTTGGGCTGTCTGGAGCCGGCCCTTGGAGGGTGGGTACTGTCATGGTCCTGGGTCGTTGACCCAGCGTTTTGTGTTTATTCTGATTTGTATTAGTTTAGGGGTTAACCTGAAGTTTGGTGTATTGTCAGCCCTACCTGTGTCTGTCCTTGGTGCTCTGTTCCTGTTCCCGTGTTGTGTTGTAAATCAGTCTGTGTTCCCTGCTTTACTTTGAAGGCTCGTGTCCTAGATTTCCTGTTCTATTCTGAAGGTCTGTGTCTGTTGTCATTGTGTTCAGCTTGTGTGCTCCAGTCATCATGTGTATTCAGATCAGCTGTTCTTCCCTCCTGTGTGCGATTACCCGATTACCTTGTGTGTGTGTGTGTGTATATATATAGTGGGTGTCGGTCTGTGTTCGTTGTCAGCTCGTCTGTGTTTCTTGGTATCCTGTTCCTTAGTCTGCGTCTCTCTGCTCCGCTCTCCGTTTTGTAGATTTTAGGTTTGCTCTTTAGTTTCTCCCAGTTTAGGTTTGTCATTACTCATGCTTCATTGCCTGTTTTTGCCACTGCCACCGTGTAAATAAACGTCACTCGTATCATCAGTTTGCTGCATCTTGGGTCCTCCTTTTCCTCCACACCACACGGCTCACTCCGCCAGCCGTGACAGAACATGAAAACTAACTAAACTGAAACTACAAATAACCTAAACAGGCTCGGCAGATGGAACACACAGTACAGGATTAGGGAGCTCAAAACACAGACCAAAGAAAACACAGGGCTTAAATACAGAGAGGGAGCAATCAGGGAATGGGAAACAGGAGGGAAAAACACCTGGGACAAATCAGGACTAAATTCAAATTCAAATTCAAAAAAATTCAAATTCAAAACAACTAACGACTAACAAGAAAAGAGAAGCAAAACCAGATACATTAAGACGAGACACGGACTTTCAAAGTAAAACAGGAAACATAACACAGACAGGCGGGCTTGTCAAGGGGATACAGTTGACAGGGGAGACAGAGCAACCATGGAACACAGAGACAGAAACCAGAAGACCAAGGACTCTAACAAAGAAACCAAAAGACTAGAAATGATAACTAATGTCAAAATCAAAGTTCAATAATAATGTAAAACAAAAAAAAAAAACTCTGGGTCAACAACCCAGGCACCCTAATGGACAGCCCAGTCCACATGTTCATGCTTTTCTGCATCTAACACACTTTATTAGCGGTTGCTGTTACACGTGACTGCGACTTTCCAGTCGCCAGCTGAACATACACACCAAAAACTGCAAACACGAGACCCTACACAGATTTTAAGCTGTCGAGGCATGATTGCGGTGCCACGGTGTCTGTCTTCCCTGCTGCTGCACCACAGCCCATGCACCACTACAATGGCCTAAGAATACATTCTCTATTACTCTCAGTAATTGTAGTAATTGGTTACAATCCAGAATTTCTTGGTGGTTTAATCAGGAGTATATGACAGGGTTGCCAGGGCTCCATGTGTCAGTCATGAGTTAGTGACACATTTCCTTGCATTGTGATAAGTTCTACATTTCAGCATTAGCACAGGTCCAAATGGTACACCCCTGGGATCTGAGGAGCTAAGAACCTGGTGGATTAATTCCATTTCCAGTTATCCAAACTATTTCTTGTTCCGAGAGCAATTGGTGGAGAGTCCAGTCTGACCACTGGTGGTGGTCAGAGGGCCCGGTGGCGCCAGTGTCCGGCAGCCTCGCCTCTGTCAGTGCGCCCCAGGGTGGCTGTGGCTACAATGTAACTGCCATCACCAGTGTGTGAATGTGTGTGTGTGAATGGGTGGATAACTGAATGTAGTGTGAAGCGCTTTGGGGTCCTTAGGAACTAGAAAAGCGCTATACAAATGCAGGCCATTTACGATGACCTGGAATGAGAGCCTTCTCAGACAGTCAAAATTAATACTTGACGAGCAGAACCACTAGGATAAACAGCAATGACATCAGAATGATGATAACAAAGAGAGGGAAGGTAGTCAGAACTGAGGGGATTGAACTACCAGAAGGCAACATTGCAGACATAGAGGACAGTTACAAGTACCTGGGGATCCCGCAGGCGAATGGGAACCATGAAGAGGCCGCTAGAAAAGCTGCAACCACCAAGTACCTGCAGAGGGTCAGGCAAGTCCTGAGGAGTCAGCTGAACAGTAAGAACAAGATCCAGGCTATCTACACCCTGCCCGTGATCAGGTACCCTGCTGGGATAATAAGCTGGCCAAAGGAGGAGATAGAAGCCACTGACATCCACACAAGAAAGCTCCTGACCATGCATGGAGGGTTTCACCCCAAGTCCAGCACCCTGAGGCTGTATGCTAAGTGGAAGGAAGGAGGCCGGGGACTGGTGAGCGTCAGCACAACAGTCCAGGATGAGACAAGGAACATCCACGAATACATCACGAAGATGGCCCCAACTCACAGTGTGCTCAGTGAATACCTCAGGCAGCAGAAACCCAAGAAAGAGGAGGGAGACGAGGAACCATCATGGAAGGACAGGCCCCTGCACGGTATGTACCACCGGCAGATAGAGGAGGTGGCTGATATCCAGAAATCCTACCAGTGGCTGGACAAAGCTGGACTGAAAGACAGCACAGAGGCACTACTCATGGCAGCACAAGAACAAGCTCTGAGTACAAGATCCATAGAGGCTGGGGTCTATCACACCAGGCAAGACCCCAGGTGCAGGCTGTGTAAAGATGCCCCAGAGACAATCCAGCACATAACAGCAGGGTGCAAGATGCTAGCAGGCAAGGCATACATGGAACGCCATAACCAAGTGGCCGGCATAGTGTACAGGAACATCTGTGCCGAGTATAACCTGGAAGTCCCGAGGTCAAAATGGGAGACGCCCCCAAGGGTGGTGGAGAATGACCGAGCTAAGATCCTGTGGGACTTCCAGACACAGATGGACAAAATGGTGGTGGCTAACCAACCGGACATAGTGGTGGTAGACAAACAGAAGAAGATGGCTGTAGTGATCGATGTAGTGATACTGAATGACAGCAACATCAGAAGGAAGGAACACGAGGAGCTGGAGAAATACCAAGGGCTCAGAGAAGAGCTCGGGAGGATGTGGAGGGTGAAGGTGACGGTGGTCCCCGTGGTAATCGGAGCACTAGGTGCGGTGACTCCCAAGCTAGGCGAGTGGCTCCAGCAGATCCCGGGAATAACATCGGAGATCTCTGTCCAGAAGAGCGCAGTCCTGGGAACAGCTAAGATACTGCGCAGGACCCTCAAGCTCCCAGGCCTCTGGTAGAGGACCCGAGCTTGAAGGATAAACCGCCCGCAGGGGCGAGGGGGGAATTGTTTTTTTAAAATTATTTTTTATTTAAAAGGAGATTGATCTAATGTAACTTTGCTTACGGAAAGAGAAACTTCAATTTAGGTGACCCAGTTGGACTGTTCCTTGAATTGAGCCAAAATATAGGGTCATGCTCACTGGTTGATAACTGGACAGGCAATATTATCTTTGTACAGTAGGACCTTGGAGGTCCTCAGTGCTTAATTACATGTGGATTAAAAAACTGACAACCTTAATGAATCCTGACTGTCTAAGCAGGTGAAAATGGGCTAATGGAAGTAATTTCTTTGCCTGATTGGTCTGTTAGAGGTGAAGCTGGTTTTAATTCGGACAATTAAACAAGGGATATAACTTGTGGTGAGGATTGGAAATCAAATTTGTCATTTGTAAAACATCATCCACGTGGACACATTAACTGGATGGATAAGTGAGGATTTATGAACTACAGAATGGGGGACACCCAATTTGACTTTGAAAACAACAAAGCACTGCCATGCTTGAATGCTGTTTGCATGACCCTACACAACAGATAGAGAAAAACACCAACACATGCATACATTACACATTTAAATAAAGTCTTGACCCATCTGTTTGTCAATGACCTATCCTATGACCGATACCAACCCTACAGGGGCTGCATAATTGGGTGGTCTGGTAGATTTACTCAGTGTGTCACTGGCTACAAATGCTCAACCTAATGTGTATGTGTACAGGTCGCTGTGCAATTCAACACTGACTTTCCTTGAGGATGCATGTCCTTCACTGCCCTTCAGTCTGTAACCAAAACAGATGGCTGTAGCTCTTCTAATTTCTAACATGAAGTCACAGGGGATTAAGCGACTATATTCATTGGTTGACTGATATTTGAAATATGTGAGTGGGTGACAACTTAACACCTTCAGCAGAAGAGGTAGCAAAAACGAGCATTAGTGCCTGAACAAACTGAAACCTGCAGTTTGGGTATTAGCCATGCATCATGCATAAAGGACAAACACATAGCAGTGCAGCTAGTTGCAGGCTCTGAGCTTCAAAGCATGCAGTACATACCTTTTGAAATCAAAATTAAAGCCTAAGTAACCAATGGGTGTGAATTGGTAGATTGGTAGATGTTGCAAGCATCCTCAGAATTGGTGTTGTTTTAAAGTAACTGCGCAGCTACACAAAGTGTCTGAGAGCACAAGTATGCTTTTACTCAAACTGGTGACATTATGGTTTATGAATTACTAATTACTAATCGTATACAGTACTGTGCAAAAGTCTAAAGCCTCTCCTCAAACTAGGTGCAGTTATTTTTGAAATGTGAAAGCATAATATGGTACAGAAGACAAAAGAAGACTTTGTATCATTCTAATAAGCTTGAAAATCAACATTTTGTTTGACCACCTTTATTCTTTCTCTCTTTTTTTGACATTTAAGTTTTTTATTGATTTTGCAACATATAATTAAACCTGTATAAGAGGGAGAAAAACAAAAAAACAAGCAACAAAAAACAAACAAAGAAACCTCCAACAATTAAATGTAGCTGAGATCTGCCCATTTTCATAAGCTTTATACACTTTTTGTAGGACCAGAGCAAGAATGTCAATAAATGTTTTTTAATACTCAGCTGTTAGGCCATCGTTACCCAGTGATTTCCCTGATTTCATCAAGAAACTTTCTTTCTTCTTTATAGAAGCATATGCTAGATATTGCAAACAATCATCATCACACCTTCAATCCGTGCCTGAACACATATTATTCTTCCCTCTGCATCTTTAAATTCCTTTACCAGTACAAAGTTAATATTTCTTCTGATGAGGATGATAACCCCATTGAGAAGGACTTGCACTTGAGAAGGAGCTGTAGAAAATGTGACCTGCCCACCCAGTTTTTAATTTTGACTTCACCTTGCTTTAAATGTGTCTCCTGTAGAAATACTACGTCCGCTTGTGTTGTTTTTAAATAAGACCATATTTTACGTCTTTTAACAGGACTACCACATCCATTTATATTCCATGTTATTATTCTAATAAATTTTCCTGTCATTTTGCGAGAAAATTTGCAGTAATTTGGAACCAGTGCTCCTGCATTTTGGAGTGATCATTCTCCCTTCCCAACTGACTAACCCCAGAAATTGCCACCAGCCAAAACCCCTGAACAGAGAAAACATTTTTATAAACTTGAAATGGGAAAGAAAGAAAGAAAGAAAGAAAGAAAGAAAGAAAGAAAGAAAGAAAGAAAGAAAGAAAGAAAGAAAGAAAACCTTAGTTTGCTGCAAGGCAGCGATATAAAACAGAAAACAAAAAACAAAACCTTATCGGGTCCGTGAGTGATGCAGACCAGCTTCGTAGCTTTGTCCCAGATGACAGGCGGCACAGAGCCCTCTCCCACCGACTTATCAACTACACGACATCTGGTTCGTAGCTAAAGTTAAGAGCCCCTCCCTTCCTTCCCTCCCCATCTCCAGCTGCCTCCCTCTACCCGCTCCACCACAATCACCCACACATGCAGGGCCTTGGGGTAAAGGTATGTCACCAGGGTGTAGGGGAGGCATCCCCCCCTGTCCCCTTCTGGCTGCCTGTGCCTCAATTTTATCTCACAACTTAGACATTCACATTACTCACACTCTCATAACACATACATATAGGATCTTGGGGGTGGGCACGATACACGGAGTCCAAAGTACCATCAGGGTGTACAACCTCACCCCTGGCGTCGGGTATCAGACGCCACCTCTCTGGGGACATCTCAGGCCCTCTAAGGTATGGAGGCCTATCTCCCCCCACCACTTCCCCTGCCAGTGGCAGACGCCCTCAGACATCGGTCATCGGTGCATTGGTGGTTCTTGGTGTCCGGGGGTGGGCGTCCAGATACACACCGGCTCACTCCTGGTGGCTGCTTTTCGGGGCCTGGAGCCTGGGGCTCGCTTGGGGCCCTTCGGGGGGTGGGGTGCCCTCAGCCTCTGGGCCTGGGGCTCGGTCACTCTGGCACAGCTGGCGGCCGGCGGAGCTCACGGGCGCGTCACTGCAACTCCCCCTGGCTTCTGCTCCGCGGCTGCTGAGTGAGCCCTCATCTGGGGCTCTCCTCAGCTCTTTCTGGGACAGTGGCACGGCTGCCCCTCTGTTGGTCTTCCTTGGTCTCTTGTGCTCTGAGAGCCTCTGGATGTCTGGAGCCTGGATCTCCTCCATACCTGCTTCATGCCCTGGAGGACAGGGCTGTGGCTCCTGTTAGTACAAGAAAACATAATTAGAATATAATGTGCTTAAAGCTGCTTAGATGAGAGGGTACAGCAGTAGATCAGAGGAATAGGGAAGGATTTGTCTGTGTCTTTCAGTTTGGTTTAGCTATAGGCCTGAGAGTGTGTGTAATTGTGTAGAGGGAGGGGAATTTATGGACACTGGGGGTCAGCCTGTCATATAAGGAGACAGGAAGCTACATTTGGGGGATGCTGATGTTAATGCTTGTACCTGAATGTAATAAAAGCTCATAATTATCATTATTTAGAAGTAGGTTTGCAGGAGACTCTCCACATGCTTACCTGTAAAAGTAAGACAACAAGAGGCCAATGGCCCAGTGGATGCAGAGTGGGGGTCTCAGTGCTTGTAATCTGTTAACTATGTTTTGTAGAGGAATTTGGCGTAGCTTGGGTGAGGGGAGATGGCCCTCTTTATGACCGACGTTCACAATGAGTTTACAACACACCATGTGGGTTTTACGATGGGGTCGCTTCTATAAAACTGTGACAAACAAAGAAGTGAAGATCTGCAGAGGGACACCGGCCATGCACGTCTCCCCTTCTAGAAGGTCCATGCATAACTGAAAATGAATAAAGGTTTTATGAAATGACTACTGAGTCCGGTGCCGTCTCTGGATGCCCGAGGAATAAAAAAGAACTGGGATGAAACTGCTTTACATAACACTCCCCACACCCTCTAGCAGATCATTACATGAAGCAACCTTTTGAATAAAAGCGCGCTCATGCTCACAGTCACAAACTACACCCTTTTTGGCTCCTACCTCAAAGCACACTGTGCGCTTTCAATCTTATGTGCTGCACAATAATGTTTAATATTTAGTATTCACTGTTATACTCACATATATCCTCGCAATGATGTTGTTTATTGTATTGCTCTCTTTTTTTGCTTGTTTTATCTTTTTCTTTCTCAACAGGGGATCCAGGTGATTGATATATGTATTTTTTGTCTGTTTGTTTTGTTTGTTTTTGTTTTTTGCCCTTTATCACCGTTCCTCTTCCCTGCTGTTTTTCTTTCCCTCTTTCTTTCTCCCTTTTCTTTCCCCCAGTCATGTCTTTCCTGTGTGTAGCAAGCGAAAATTCAATTCAATTCAATTCAATTCAATTTTATTTATATAGCGCCAAATCACAACAAAAGTCGCCTCAAGGCGCTTCATAGATACAGAGAAAAACCCAACAATCATATGACCCCCTATGAGCAGGCACTTTGGCGACAGTGGGAAGGAAAAACTCCCTTTTAACAGGAAGAAACCTCCGGCAGAACCAGGCTCAGGGAGGGGCGGCCATCTGCTGCGACCGGTTGGGGTGAGAGAAGGAAGACAGGATAAAGACATGCTGTGGAAGAGAGACAGAGGTTAATAACAGATATGATTCAATGCATAACAGATATGATTCAATGCAAATATAAATAAAAATAAAATAAACAATAAGGCAAAGGTGAATCAAATAGACCAAAACGGCAAGGCCAGCATGGTCCATTTGGTAAAGTAAATCCGTTGGGCATCTTTCTTGGCCTTTAGACAATAATTCTGATGGCAAAAGAACCAAACGGGACAGGCGAAAAAAACAAAAGGAATTGATCGATGTACTAGCATGAAAATTAAGCTACTCCGATATTTTGAAAATATTTCATAAAGATGTTTTTATAAATAAAAGATGAGACTGAAAATATCTTGCAGAGCTTTAGCAGTTCAGCTTAAAGTTCCTCAGAGGCTGCAAAATTAGTGTCTGAACAGAACACTGAGAGGTGGGATTTATTTCAAAACGCTGCTTTGGAAAAGACGTGTAACAAGATAAAAAGACTGAATAAAGCTGTTTTAAAAACCCTGAAAAAAAAAAAGGGAGCAGATGGCTGAATTTATTAAACTCCACCGAGACAGCTGGTGACGCAAATCTGAAGGCTAAACCGTTGTCCCATTTCACAACCGCTCACTACCGGCTAACCCGGCCTTTGCGGTGTACATGAGCTTGGTCCACCGAAGGCCAGGTTGGTCCTCAGGAGGATGCTGCTTATAAATTTGGACACCCCTTGATAGTCCCAGTCCAATGTGCAGTTAATTAATGGATCAATCCCCGCAAGGCGGCAGGACCAGACAACATCCCGGGACGGGCTCTTAAAGCATGTGCCAATGAGCTGGCGGAGGTTCTGACCTCCATCTTCAACCTCTCCCTCAGCCAGAACACTGTCCCCACATGCTTCAAGACCACAACCATCATCCCTCTCCCCAAGAAAAGCCCAGCCACCTGCCTGAATGACTATAGACCAGTTGCACTCACACCAATCATTGCGAAGTGTTTTGAGAGAGTGGTGCTGTCCTACATCCAGAGCAACATCACAGACACTCTGGACCCCCTGCAGTATGCCTACCGATCCAATAGGCCCACGTCAGACACCATTGCCGCTGCCCTTCACAGGTTCTACAGCTGCATTGTGGGGAGCACCCTGACCAGCTGCATCACTGCATGGTACAGCAGCACTACTGCTGTGGACCACAAACGAATGCAGAGAGTGATAACAACCACTGAGAAGATCATCAGAACTCCGCTGCCCTCTCTGCAAAGCAGCTACCATCGCGGAGTCCAGAGGAGAGCTGCCTCCATCCTCAAAGACCCCACACACCCCCAATACGGACTGCTCACACTTCTGCCCTCAAGACGAAGGTTCAGAAATGTGAAATCCAGAACATCGAGACTCACTAACTCCTTCTTCCCCACTGCCATCAGACTCTTGAATAGCTGACCCAGCCCGAAAAAAGGACATGGGCCTATCTCCCTGCACGCCCACCACCCGCAGGAGGCGCTGTAGGGTAGGGTGCATTGTGAGCCGGGCGGGGACCAGGAGGATCCCCGACTACCAAGACTGGCAATTGGGACATGGAATGTCACCTCTCTGGTGGGATAAGAGCCTGAGTTAGTGCATGAGGCTGAGAGATGCCGGCTAGATATAGGCGGGCTCACCTCAAAGCCCAGCTTGGGCTCTGGAACCAGCCTCCTGGAGAGGGGCTGAACTCTGTGTTAGTATGGAGTTGCCCCTGGTGAGAGGTGGTGGGCTGAGGAGGGTGTCTTGGTATCCCCTCATCTTGCTGTCGGTATGTTGGGGTTTCTCAGAGAGGACGATAGGGTTTGTTCCCCGTGCCTCCAGGTTGGGGAATGGGTCCTTACCGTCGGTTGCACTTATGCAACGAGTGACAGTTCAGAGTACCCAGCCTTTTTGGAGTCCCTGGGTGGGGTACTGGAGGGTGTTCTGCCTGGGGACTCTGTTGTCCTACTGGGAGACTTCAACGCTCATGTGGGCAACAACAGCGAGACCTGGAGAGGCGTGATTGAGAGGAACGGCCTCCCAGATCTGAACCTGAGCAGTGTTTTGTTATTGGACTACGGACCACAGTTTGGCCATAATGAACACCATGTTTGAACATGAGAGTGTCCATAAGTGCACGTGGCACCCTAGGCCGCAGGTCGATGATCGATTTTGTAATCGTATCACAGAGTTGAGGCCGTATGTTCGGGACACTCGGATAAAGAGAGCGGCTGGTGAGTTGGATCAAGTGGTGGGGGGAAATGCTGGACAGACCTGGCGCGCCTAAAAATATAGTGAGGGTGTGCTGGGAATGTCTAGCATAGGCCCTGGTCCACGAGATCTTCAACGCACACCTCCAGCAGAGCTTCAACAGCATTCCGAGGGAGACTGGGAACATGGAGTCCGCATGGACCATGTTCAGCATCTCCATTGTTGAAGCCGTTGCATTGAGCTGTGACCGCAAGGTGGTTGGTGCCTGTTTGGTGGTAACCGCCAAACCAAATGGTGGACACCAAAGGTGAAAGGAGCCACAAGGCTGAAGAAGGAGTCCAACCAGTCTTGGTTAGCCTGTGGGACTTTGGAGGCAGCTGATATGTACAGACAGGCCTAGCAGAACGCAGCTTGGGCAGTGGCTGAAGCAAAAACTCGGGTGTGGGAGGAGTTCGGAGAGGCCATGGAAAAAGACTTTCAGACTGCCTTGAAGAGATTCTGGCAAACCGTCAGATGACTCAGGAGGGGAACGCGGTGTTTTGCCTGTACTGCGTATAGTGTGAATAGAGCGCTGCTGACTTAGACTGAGAAAATTGTCGGGCGGTGGAAGGAATACTTCGAGGCCCTTCTTAATTCCACTGGCATGTCTTCCATGAAGAAAACAGTCTGGGGACAAAGAGGAGGAGCCGCCAATCCTGGGGGAGGTAACTGACGCAGTTAAAAAAAACTCCTTGGTGGCAGAGCCCCTGAGGTGGATGAGGTCCACCCTGGATGTTGTAGGACTGTCTTGGTTGACATGCCTCTACAATGTTGTGTGGAGATCAGGGGCAGTAACCCTGGATTGGCAAACCTGGGTGGAGGTCCCCATCTTTAAGAAAGGGGACCGGAGGGTGTGTTCCAACTATAGGGGAATCACACTCCTCAGCGTCCCTGGAAAGGTTTGGCTAAACCTAGAAATTCTGTCCATAAAATTATGAACAGAATCTGTGATGAAGAGCAGACCTGGTGGAGCCATTATCCACCAGGAACTATGCGGACCAAACTCTTGTAACAGCTCTCAGTGAGAGAGTAATACTACAAAAAAGCACCACTGCTAAACGACACAGGAAATCATTCCTGCCCATGGCCATCTCCCTGTACAACTCCTCCATCTAACACACTGTAAATACTGCAATAGTTACATCCTGTTAGGATGCCTGGGTCGTTGACCCAGGGTTTTGAGTTTATTATATTATTTATCATTTCTAGTGTTTGGTTTCTTTGTTAGAGTTCTTTCTTATGGTTTATGTCTCTGTGTTGTCCTTAGTTGCTGTCTCCCCTGTCTGCTATATCCCCGTGTCCAGTCAGTGTCTGTCTGCCCTGGTCCCACGTCTCTGTTCCCTCTGTTGTAGTGCCTGCCTGTGAGTCTGTGTCTGTAAGTTCAGTCTGTGTTATGTTTCCTGTTTTATTTTGAAGGTCCTTGTCTTATGTTAATGTATCTGGTTTTGCTTCCCCAGTTTCGTTAGGCCTGATTTGCCCCAGCTGTGTTTCCCTCCTGTTGCCCATTCCCTGATTGCGCCCTCTATGTATTTAAGCCCTGTGTTTTAGTTTGTTGGTGTTGCAATCTACCGTTTTCTATGCTGTGTGTTCTGTCTGCTTGCCTGAGTTTATTTGGACTCTCAGTTTTGTTACCTTTTTTGAGTTCAGCATTAAAGCTGTTTTGAATTTACATTGTGCCTCCGACTGTCTGCACTTTGGGTCCTTTTCCTGCCTGCACACAGCCTTCACATAACACATCCTTTTTGCACATGCTCTACAGTAAAATAACAAATGACAAAGTTCACTGGTTAGAGTTAAGTAGTAATACGATGGCACCTGTCCAAGATGGCGGCCAACCAAACCGGTTTGACAACCGGTTTGACCGGTTTCGTGCGTGTGCGCATGCGCGTTCAGTAATTCGATGGCACTAGTCCAAGATGGCGGCCAACCAAACCGATTTGACCAGTTTCGTGTGTGTGTGCGCATGCGTGTTCAGGTGTTCTTACCCTCTGGGCGGGAACGACTCCTCCTAGTGGGATGTGCTAGGTTGTATGGGTATAAAAGCGATCCTTTCACATTCTAAGAGCATCACCGCCACGGTCTGAGGAGCACCGACACATCGCGCTAAGGATCCCCGACGCATCGACCTAGAGCACCGACACATCGCGCTAAGGATCCCCGACGCATCGACCTAGAGCACCGACACATTGCGCTAAGGATCCCCGACGCATCGACCTAGAGCACCGACACATTGCGCTAAGGATACCCGACGCATCGACCTAGAGCACCGACACATCGCGCTCGCTAAGGATCCCCGACGCATCGACCTATGGAGCTCGGAATGACACCCAGCCAGGACATCGCCCATGCCACAGGCACTCTAGGTATGTCTTCAGGAGTATGCAGTCGGGGTCCTCAACGTAAAAAGCAACGCTGTGGAAACGCCGCAGATGGAACTGTATTCAAGTTAGAATATCGAGGCGTCGAAGGGTATGTGTATGCCATTAAATATACCGAAGGGACAGTTGTGCTTAGTGTAGATTGTGGTGAGGGATTGTTTTGGGGGGAAGCCCAAGTCATGTCTACTAAAAACTGGAAGCTCTTCCGCACCGTAGTGTGTGCGGACCTGGACAATGTGGGTTTCCCAGAGCTGCTGTATGTTTCCCAGTGGAACAGTGCATCAGGCCCTGAGCTTTACAGGGTTGAGGCTGATCGTTTCAATCGCAACCCCGACGACTTTATTTTTCTCAGTGTATGTGATGACAGGGATAGTCTTATTGCTTCCAGAGGGCTTGAAAACTGGAGGTTAAATCCATACCCTCTAAACCTCGAAGAGCGCACAAGATGGTTTAAGGACTTGTTTTTTATACAGTGGTGCGACTGGAGAGGTTTGTCGCGTCTGTTTAGCCAGATTGATGACGCGATCAAGAGGGACAGACTCAACACTGCGTACGAGAGTATTAGAAAGCGCCTTGTTTTTGACGATCTGGCGAGTTGTCCGAAGACTGGTTTGCCTGGTACCCTGTGTAAACCTAAAATCATAAGACCTTCCGACAGCTAAACAATAAACTGGTAGGTTTAATGTGCGGGTGTGTGGGGTTGAGTGTGTATCTATGTGACAAATTAAGAGCTTGTGGTTTTCATTTTACAGAGAATGACACGCCCTCGTGGGACCTGTTGGAGTCACCATCAACAGAGCTGCTAATCCCGACCCTCCAGACTCCACCACCCTCACCACAATGCTCGCAGGACCCCCTCATATCAGACCTGTGGGATGAAACTGTAATCGACATCAAACTCGCAACTCTCCACCTGTTAATGTTGGCTTTGAATGAGTTTATACAAGAGACATGTTACGGATGCCAAACAGGCCACCCCAGTCAGGTGCAACACAGCTGCTTGCAGGAATTGTCTGAGTATTTCTTCGACACCTACTATGATGATGTGATGATAAGGCTCCAGACTGACCGATTCATCCCTGCCATCCGGCTGTTTGTACGCTCATCCACTGCAGATGGGTCTGGAACACAAATCCGCAGAGTTGCAGAACACATCATGTGTGAACTGAGATCAGAGCGATATATAGTATGCGCCATTAATGACAACATTGGGCACCTGCTAGATGCAAGTACTTGCGCCCGCCGTGTTAAACCAGCCATGCTCCGCATGATTGGAAACTACTGGGCTGGGTTACATCTGGTTTAATGTGGGGTGTCCAAGTATCCATTGTCTGTGATTGTGTCTTTGTGAAAATTAAATAAAAAGACTTGTTAACATCAACATCATAGTCATTTGTGGTTTGTAAATCATGGAAAGCACATTGCATAAAATATATCACGATCCAGCCCATCCTGCGGGGTTAGCCAGTTTAAATAAGCTACGTATAGCGGCAGGGGAGGCATCAGGTGTAACACCTCCACTATCTCAGGTCAAACATTATTTAGAACAAGACGACACCTACACACTCCATAAACCTGCGAGGATCCATTTCCCCAGAAATAGAGTATTGGTGACAGGGGTCGACAAACAGTTTCAAGCCGATCTGGTTGACATGTGTGAATATGTGACAGATAATGATAATGTGAGATATCTGCTAACATGTATAGATGTATTCTCAAAATACGCATGGGTTAGATGCCTAACAAACAAGACAGGGTCTGTTGTATCAGCTGCTTTTGAAGATATACTTAGTGAGGGTAGGATCCCTGTGAAACTACAAACAGATGAAGGCAAAGAGTTTTATAATGCAACCTTTAAACAGCTAATGAAGCGATATAATATCAAGCATTTCTCAACAGCTAGCGAGGTTAAATGCAGTATTGTCGAGAGATTCAATCGTAGCTTCAAGGGTAGAATGTGGAAGTACTTAACATCAGCCAACTCCCGGAGATATGTAGATATCATACCAGATCTCACACAAGCATATAACAATGCTTATCACAGATCTATCCAAATGGCTCCGGCAGAGGTGAATAAGGATAATGAGAAGTCGGTCTTCAACGCGCTGTACAAAACGAGGCCTCAGAGGGAACTGCGCTTTAAATTTAATATCGGTGACACTGTACGAATATCAAAACTGAGAGGAAAGTTTCGAAAAGGATACGAGCAGACCTACACCGATGAGATTTTCACAGTCAAGGAACGTATAGGGAGACAGCCCCCAGTGTACAGACTAGTGGATCTAGCAGGAGAGGTATTGAAAGGGTCATTTTATGAGCCTGAGATACAACGTGTGGTTGTTGATGAAAACAAAACATTTAAAATTGAAAACATATTGGCTAGAAAAAAAGTGGGTCGGAAAAAGCAGGTGCTAGTGAAATGGCTAGGATGGCCCAACAGCTTTAATTCGTGGATTCCAGAAAAAGACATCGTTGAGGCGTAATTAACTCAGATGACGCAGCTCTACACACATTCATTCAACACTGAGCATAGACTGAGAAAGCATGAATAAAAAGAACAACAATGCAGGCTTCTATGTAAGCCTCTTCTCGAATGCTTCATCACATGTTTACCCAGGTAATAAGATATCTAATTTTAGAACAAAGCTAGCAAAACCTATTGTTTTGGATCAGCCATATGAGGTCGCTGTTATAGAGATACAGTACCCACGCATATGGCGGACTTTTCCACAATCAGATTCGGAAGTGGAAATTCATGACCCCGTCAAAGACGGAACCATAGCCATAACCATGATCGAACTGTCTGTGGGCCATTATGCATCTGTGGAACAGATAATAAAAGAATTTAATTTTAAATGTCAACAGCACCAAGCCACTGGAGACATTAAAATGCAGTACAACGCCGTTAGTAACCATGCCTGTGTTATGGGGCCTAGGGGGACTATTCTCACATTTAGAGGGAGACTGGCGGAAATCCTAGGATTCAAAACAGGAGAACCGTTTGCACTTCATTATAAAAACACATATGCCCCGCACCCCGCAGACATATACGGGGGAAAATATAACATCTTTATTTATGCAGATATCGTTGATTACCAGCTTGTGGGTGACGCCCACGCGAGGCTATTAAGAGCTATAAATATTACAGACGATGACCGCCGGTTGCCTATTCTACAATTTGACAGCCCACACTACACACCTGTGTCAAAGACATTAATCGACGACATAGAAATTGATTTGAAAGACGATCGAAATCAACACATACCCTTTTTATACGGCAAAGTGTTTGTCAAGTTACACTTCCGACCGATAACACAGCATTTTTGAAAAAAAAAGGATGGCCGTCTACAACTCTGATGACTCAAAATATGTAAAATACTACTTATCACAGGCTGGTGGAGAGCTCGGAGGGTATGTTGGGACCAGTACACAATATGGGACAGGTCTGGGTGGGTTGTTCCGTAGCTTGTTTAGATTTGCAGTACCGCTGTTTAAAAAAGGAGTCAGCATAGTCAAACCACACCTAAAAACAGCCGCATCGGGCATAGTGTCTGATGTCATAACCAACATAACCAGACCCTCAACCACTAAGCAGGACGGTAACGGCTTGTATGTGTATACGCCCAAACCATCTAAGACCCCACCCCCAGGGCAGCCGTTGTCTAAAAAGCGTAAAACCACAAAACCTAGCAGGAGAGCCACCAAACGGACACCGTCACGCAGAGTGAAGAGACCCAGAACCACTCGTTCAAAAACTGCAGCGCTTGACATATTCTAAATGGCACTGTTACACAGTCATTCTGGAGAATGTGTAAAAACAGAGCTCGATCTTTTTACTGTCCCATACACACAGACTAGCATTGAGAAAAGTACATTTATTGAAATCCCACCTGTATCTGCAATCACTGATGGAGGGCCGATCGAGTTTTACATCTCATCGTCGGGTGAAGATTACCTGGATCTAAATGACTCATATATCTACACACGGGTGAGAATCACAAACGCTGATGGCTCAAACCTGGCTAGGGACGCTAATGTAGGATTTATTAATTATCCTGGATGCAGCATATTTAGTCAAGTCGATATTAATTTGGGAGACCGGCTCATTAGTCAATCATCCAATACATATCCATACAGAGGTGTGATAGAATGTCTTATCAATTATAATAAGGACACTTTAGACACACAGTTCAGCACCGGGTTATTCTGTAAGGATACAGCATCACACATGAATGACACATCTATAGAAGGAGAGAACCAGGGTCTGATGACCAGAGGTGGCTACACAGCAAATAGTAGTATTGTTGAATTGATTGCACCAGTACATGCAGACCTGTTTTTTCAAGAAAAACTGTTACTTAATGGAATCGACCTGTCGCTGAAATTTGTGCGCTCTAAAGACGAATTTGCTCTCATGACAGCGGATGCCAATGCATACAGAGTTAAAATTGTCTCAGCCAGTCTCTTTGTCAAGAAAGTTAGTGTATCACCTAGCGTCAGACTTGCACACAGCAAGGCATTGCACCATGCAAACGCAAAATACACGGTAGACAGAGTATCTTTAAAGACCTTCTCCATACCTGCAGGGGCTAGAATATCAACAAATGACAATTTATTTATGGGTAGGATACCTAAATTTGTCATCATTGCATTCATAGACAATGAAGCATACACAGGCTCCTACCAGCGTAATCCATTTCATTTTGAAAACTGCGATATAGAATTTATGTCTTTATATGCTGATAGTCAGGCTTATCCTGCTAAACCATTCCAGCCAAATTTCCAGAGAAAACACTATATCAGAGAATTTTACCAGCTGATACAAACCACAGGAAGACATTTAAAGGACAGATCGTTGGCCATAACACGTGACGACTTTGGTAACGGCTACACTTTATTCTGTTTCAATCTGGAAGCTGACGAAGGACATTCAGGGAATGTGTCGTTAATTAAAACTGGGAACGTGAGATTGGAAACCCGTTTCAGAAATCCACTACCCCGTACAGTGAACCTCTTGTGTTATTCTGTATTTGATTCAGTCATTGAAATATCTAACATGAGACAGGTGCTCTTGGACTACTATTGAGACAAAAACGGTCATGAACACTATAGAACTATCAGCCGTGGTCGGCGGCATTATCAATAAAAACACACATTTCCTAGGCGTGTTAGCCTATGATCAACTAACCACTGAACGGCTTCAAAGACTCCCTGCTATGTGTATTGTAAACACCCACCCTTCTACGATGCCAGGGGAACATTGGCTTGCTGTTTATATTTCGAGAGACAGACGCGGTTATTTTTTTGATAGTTTTGGTCACTCGTTAGACAGTTTTCCCCCAGCAATAAAGATGTTTCTTCTAAAAAACGGCTCCACTGTTTTATATTCAGGAAAACAAGTGCAGAACGACTTCTCCATCACATGCGGTCAACATTGTGTATTTTTTTTATATCATATGCAAAATGGTGTATCTTATGCCCGCCTGCTTAACATGTATGGGTCTGATTTAATTTGTAATGATGCTATGGTGTGTCGATTTGTCAACAACATACAACCTGTTGCTGTATGCAGTGATTATGTGTGTGTGCAATGTGGATACTGATATGTACTAATGAGAATAATAATAAAAACAACATGAGAGCATGATTTAATCGAGTCAATGGTATTTATTATCAAATCTCGTATATATATATATAGATTCATAACATACTTTGTTTAAACATAAAAGAAATCAAACATTAACCAGTAATAAAAGACATAAAATATTTAACAGTAATAAAAGAAAATAAAACAAAACAATTTAGCAGCAATAAGTGAAAAAAAAACACAACAGTAGAAAAACACCAAACAGCAAATATTTTTAGCAGAAAAACAATTTCTGCAATAAGAAAAAAAACCTGAATTCAAAAATCCAACCACTCTACAGGACCCCCCTTTAATTTGTTTTTTTTATTCTTTATTTTTTTTAGTGTACTATGTCGCAGCGGTCCACCGGGGGTGTTCTTTTTTGGTGTGTGTTTTAAAAAACCACGGTCTTCAGACAGTGTGTGATCGGTTTTATACAAGGCGACGGTCTTACGTATGCCTGTGTTAGATATGGCTGATAACGGTATGTTTAAATCTGAGAAAGCTTTTAAAAACTCTGTCCAACCGATAGGTCTCAAACCCTCAGAAGGTGTGTGTGTGGTTGTGACGGCTTTAATTAGATCATAAATGTGTGAACCAGGGATGGTTTGTTTATCAACAACAATTTCGCCTTTGTCATTGTAAGAGATCAAGTGTGGCGAACGGTTCACCGCTGATAGAATAAGTTCTGCATTCCTCCTACTCCTTTTAGGTATGTGTGTTAAAACATTCTCCGCAACAAGATCCCGCACCCCGGCATCACCATGAACAGGCAATGTGTCCGCCGACTGGGGTTGCACATCCCTGTTCATGGTGATGCCGGGGTGCGGGATCTTGTTGCGGAGAATGTTTTAACACACATACCTAAAAGGAGTAGGAGGAATGCAGAACTTATTCTATCAGCGGTGAACCGTTCGCCACACTTGATCTCTTACAATGACAAAGGCGAAATTGTTGTTGATAAACAAACCATCCCTGGTTCACACATTTATGATCTAATTAAAGCCGTCACAACCACACACACACCTTCTGAGGGTTTGAGACCTATCGGTTGGACAGAGTTTTTAAAAGCTTTCTCAGATTTAAACATACCGTTATCAGCCATATCTAACACAGGCATACGTAAGACCGTCGCCTTGTATAAAACCGATCACACACTGTCTGAAGACCGTGGTTTTTTAAAACACACACCAAAAAAGAACACCCCCGGTGGACCGCTGCGACATAGTACACTAAAAAAAATAAAGAATAAAAAAAACAAATTAAAGGGGGGTCCTGTAGAGTGGTTGGATTTTTGAATTCAGGTTTTTTTTCTTATTGCAGAAATTGTTTTTCTGCTAAAAATATTTGCTGTTTGGTGTTTTTCTACTGTTGTGTTTTTTTTTCACTTATTGCTGCTAAATTGTTTTGTTTTATTTTCTTTTATTACTGTTAAATATTTTATGTCTTTTATTACTGGTTAATGTTTGATTTCTTTTATGTTTAAACAAAGTATGTTATGAATCTATATATATATATACGAGATTTGATAATAAATACCATTGACTCGATTAAATCATGCTCTCATGTTGTTTTTATTATTATTCTCATTAGTACATATCAGTATCCACATTGCACACACACATAATCACTGCATACAGCAACAGGTTGTATGTTGTTGACAAATCGACACACCATAGCATCATTACAAATTAAATCAGACCCATACATGTTAAGCAGGCGGGCATAAGATACACCATTTTGCATATGATATAAAAAAAATACACAATGTTGACCGCATGTGATGGAGAAGTCGTTCTGCACTTGTTTTCCTGAATATAAAACAGTGGAGCCGTTTTTTAGAAGAAACATCTTTATTGCTGGGGGAAAACTGTCTAACGAGTGACCAAAACTATCAAAAAAATAACCGCGTCTGTCTCTCGAAATATAAACAGCAAGCCAATGTTCCCCTGGCATCGTAGAAGGGTGGGTGTTTACAATACACATAGCAGGGAGTCTTTGAAGCCGTTCAGTGGTTAGTTGATCATAGGCTAACACGCCTAGGAAATGTGTGTTTTTATTGATAATGCCGCCGACCACGGCTGATAGTTCTATAGTGTTCATGACCGTTTTTGTCTCAATAGTAGTCCAAGAGCACCTGTCTCATGTTAGATATTTCAATGACTGAATCAAATACAGAATAACACAAGAGGTTCACTGTACGGGGTAGTGGATTTCTGAAACGGGTTTCCAATCTCACGTTCCCAGTTTTAATTAACGACACATTCCCTGAATGTCCTTCGTCAGCTTCCAGATTGAAACAGAATAAAGTGTAGCCGTTACCAAAGTCGTCACGTGTTATGGCCAACGATCTGTCCTTTAAATGTCTTCCTGTGGTTTGTATCAGCTGGTAAAATTCTCTGATATAGTGTTTTCTCTGGAAATTTGGCTGGAATGGTTTAGCAGGATAAGCCTGACTATCAGCATATAAAGACATAAATTCTATATCGCAGTTTTCAAAATGAAATGGATTACGCTGGTAGGAGCCTGTGTATGCTTCATTGTCTATGAATGCAATGATGACAAATTTAGGTATCCTACCCATAAATAAATTGTCATTTGTTGATATTCTAGCCCCTGCAGGTATGGAGAAGGTCTTTAAAGATACTCTGTCTACCGTGTATTTTGCGTTTGCATGGTGCAATGCCTTGCTGTGTGCAAGTCTGACGCTAGGTGATACACTAACTTTCTTGACAAAGAGACTGGCTGAGACAATTTTAACTCTGTATGCATTGGCATCCGCTGTCATGAGAGCAAATTCGTCTTTAGAGCGCACAAATTTCAGCGACAGGTCGATTCCATTAAGTAACAGTTTTTCTTGAAAAAACAGGTCTGCATGTACTGGTGCAATCAATTCAACAATACTACTATTTGCTGTGTAGCCACCTCTGGTCATCAGACCCTGGTTCTCTCCTTCTATAGATGTGTCATTCATGTGTGATGCTGTATCCTTACAGAATAACCCGGTGCTGAACTGTGTGTCTAAAGTGTCCTTATTATAATTGATAAGACATTCTATCACACCTCTGTATGGATATGTATTGGATGATTGACTAATGAGCCGGTCTCCCAAATTAATATCGACTTGACTAAATATGCTGCATCCAGGATAATTAATAAATCCTACATTAGCGTCCCTAGCCAGGTTTGAGCCATCAGCGTTTGTGATTCTCACCCGTGTGTAGATATATGAGTCATTTAGATCCAGGTAATCTTCACCCGACGATGAGATGTAAAACTCGATCGGCCCTCCATCAGTGATTGCAGATACAGGTGGGATTTCAATAAATGTACTTTTCTCAATGCTAGTCTGTGTGTATGGGACAGTAAAAAGATCGAGCTCTGTTTTTACACATTCTCCAGAATGACTGTGTAACAGTGCCATTTAGAATATGTCAAGCGCTGCAGTTTTTGAACGAGTGGTTCTGGGTCTCTTCACTCTGCGTGACGGTGTCCGTTTGGTGGCTCTCCTGCTAGGTTTTGTGGTTTTACGCTTTTTAGACAACGGCTGCCCTGGGGGTGGGGTCTTAGATGGTTTGGGCGTATACACATACAAGCCGTTACCGTCCTGCTTAGTGGTTGAGGGTCTGGTTATGTTGGTTATGACATCAGACACTATGCCCGATGCGGCTGTTTTTAGGTGTGGTTTGACTATGCTGACTCCTTTTTTAAACAGCGGTACTGCAAATCTAAACAAGCTACGGAACAACCCACCCAGACCTGTCCCATATTGTGTACTGGTCCCAACATACCCTCCGAGCTCTCCACCAGCCTGTGATAAGTAGTATTTTACATATTTTGAGTCATCAGAGTTGTAGACGGCCATCCTTTTTTTTTCAAAAATGCTGTGTTATCGGTCGGAAGTGTAACTTGACAAACACTTTGCCGTATAAAAAGGGTATGTGTTGATTTCGATCGTCTTTCAAATCAATTTCTATGTCGTCGATTAATGTCTTTGACACAGGTGTGTAGTGTGGGCTGTCAAATTGTAGAATAGGCAACCGGCGGTCATCGTCTGTAATATTTATAGCTCTTAATAGCCTCGCGTGGGCGTCACCCACAAGCTGGTAATCAACGATATCTGCATAAATAAAGATGTTATATTTTCCCCCGTATATGTCTGCGGGGTGCGGGGCATATGTGTTTTTATAATGAAGTGCAAACGGTTCTCCTGTTTTGAATCCTAGGATTTCCGCCAGTCTCCCTCTAAATGTGAGAATAGTCCCCCTAGGCCCCATAACACAGGCATGGTTACTAACGGCGTTGTACTGCATTTTAATGTCTCCAGTGGCTTGGTGCTGTTGACATTTAAAATTAAATTCTTTTATTATCTGTTCCACAGATGCATAATGGCCCACAGACAGTTCGATCATGGTTATGGCTATGGTTCCGTCTTTGACGGGGTCATGAATTTCC
The DNA here is from genome assembly GCF_057382275.1 of Copadichromis virginalis. NCBI lineage: Eukaryota > Metazoa > Chordata > Actinopteri > Cichliformes > Cichlidae > Copadichromis > Copadichromis virginalis. Next base: position 629,036 of record NC_140634.1, read on the forward strand.
ACTTCCGAATCTGATTGTGGAAAAGTCCGCCATATGCGTGGGTACTGTATCTCTATAACAGCGACCTCATATGGCTGATCCAAAACAATAGGTTTTGCTAGCTTTGTTCTAAAATTAGATATCTTATTACCTGGGTAAACATGTGATGAAGCATTCGAGAAGAGGCTTACATAGAAGCCTGCATTGTTGTTCTTTTTATTCATGCTTTCTCAGTCTATGCTCAGTGTTGAATGAATGTGTGTAGAGCTGCGTCATCTGAGTTAATTACGCCTCAACGATGTCTTTTTCTGGAATCCACGAATTAAAGCTGTTGGGCCATCCTAGCCATTTCACTAGCACCTGCTTTTTCCGACCCACTTTTTTTCTAGCCAATATGTTTTCAATTTTAAATGTTTTGTTTTCATCAACAACCACACGTTGTATCTCAGGCTCATAAAATGACCCTTTCAATACCTCTCCTGCTAGATCCACTAGTCTGTACACTGGGGGCTGTCTCCCTATACGTTCCTTGACTGTGAAAATCTCATCGGTGTAGGTCTGCTCGTATCCTTTTCGAAACTTTCCTCTCAGTTTTGATATTCGTACAGTGTCACCGATATTAAATTTAAAGCGCAGTTCCCTCTGAGGCCTCGTTTTGTACAGCGCGTTGAAGACCGACTTCTCATTATCCTTATTCACCTCTGCCGGAGCCATTTGGATAGATCTGTGATAAGCATTGTTATATGCTTGTGTGAGATCTGGTATGATATCTACATATCTCCGGGAGTTGGCTGATGTTAAGTACTTCCACATTCTACCCTTGAAGCTACGATTGAATCTCTCGACAATACTGCATTTAACCTCGCTAGCTGTTGAGAAATGCTTGATATTATATCGCTTCATTAGCTGTTTAAAGGTTGCATTATAAAACTCTTTGCCTTCATCTGTTTGTAGTTTCACAGGGATCCTACCCTCACTAAGTATATCTTCAAAAGCAGCTGATACAACAGACCCTGTCTTGTTTGTTAGGCATCTAACCCATGCGTATTTTGAGAATACATCTATACATGTTAGCAGATATCTCACATTATCATTATCTGTCACATATTCACACATGTCAACCAGATCGGCTTGAAACTGTTTGTCGACCCCTGTCACCAATACTCTATTTCTGGGGAAATGGATCCTCGCAGGTTTATGGAGTGTGTAGGTGTCGTCTTGTTCTAAATAATGTTTGACCTGAGATAGTGGAGGTGTTACACCTGATGCCTCCCCTGCCGCTATACGTAGCTTATTTAAACTGGCTAACCCCGCAGGATGGGCTGGATCGTGATATATTTTATGCAATGTGCTTTCCATGATTTACAAACCACAAATGACTATGATGTTGATGTTAACAAGTCTTTTTATTTAATTTTCACAAAGACACAATCACAGACAATGGATACTTGGACACCCCACATTAAACCAGATGTAACCCAGCCCAGTAGTTTCCAATCATGCGGAGCATGGCTGGTTTAACACGGCGGGCGCAAGTACTTGCATCTAGCAGGTGCCCAATGTTGTCATTAATGGCGCATACTATATATCGCTCTGATCTCAGTTCACACATGATGTGTTCTGCAACTCTGCGGATTTGTGTTCCAGACCCATCTGCAGTGGATGAGCGTACAAACAGCCGGATGGCAGGGATGAATCGGTCAGTCTGGAGCCTTATCATCACATCATCATAGTAGGTGTCGAAGAAATACTCAGACAATTCCTGCAAGCAGCTGTGTTGCACCTGACTGGGGTGGCCTGTTTGGCATCCGTAACATGTCTCTTGTATAAACTCATTCAAAGCCAACATTAACAGGTGGAGAGTTGCGAGTTTGATGTCGATTACAGTTTCATCCCACAGGTCTGATATGAGGGGGTCCTGCGAGCATTGTGGTGAGGGTGGTGGAGTCTGGAGGGTCGGGATTAGCAGCTCTGTTGATGGTGACTCCAACAGGTCCCACGAGGGCGTGTCATTCTCTGTAAAATGAAAACCACAAGCTCTTAATTTGTCACATAGATACACACTCAACCCCACACACCCGCACATTAAACCTACCAGTTTATTGTTTAGCTGTCGGAAGGTCTTATGATTTTAGGTTTACACAGGGTACCAGGCAAACCAGTCTTCGGACAACTCGCCAGATCGTCAAAAACAAGGCGCTTTCTAATACTCTCGTACGCAGTGTTGAGTCTGTCCCTCTTGATCGCGTCATCAATCTGGCTAAACAGACGCGACAAACCTCTCCAGTCGCACCACTGTATAAAAAACAAGTCCTTAAACCATCTTGTGCGCTCTTCGAGGTTTAGAGGGTATGGATTTAACCTCCAGTTTTCAAGCCCTCTGGAAGCAATAAGACTATCCCTGTCATCACATACACTGAGAAAAATAAAGTCGTCGGGGTTGCGATTGAAACGATCAGCCTCAACCCTGTAAAGCTCAGGGCCTGATGCACTGTTCCACTGGGAAACATACAGCAGCTCTGGGAAACCCACATTGTCCAGGTCCGCACACACTACGGTGCGGAAGAGCTTCCAGTTTTTAGTAGACATGACTTGGGCTTCCCCCCAAAACAATCCCTCACCACAATCTACACTAAGCACAACTGTCCCTTCGGTATATTTAATGGCATACACATACCCTTCGACGCCTCGATATTCTAACTTGAATACAGTTCCATCTGCGGCGTTTCCACAGCGTTGCTTTTTACGTTGAGGACCCCGACTGCATACTCCTGAAGACATACCTAGAGTGCCTGTGGCATGGGCGATGTCCTGGCTGGGTGTCATTCCGAGCTCCATAGGTCGATGCGTCGGGGATCCTTAGCGAGCGCGATGTGTCGGTGCTCTAGGTCGATGCGTCGGGTATCCTTAGCGCAATGTGTCGGTGCTCTAGGTCGATGCGTCGGGGATCCTTAGCGCAATGTGTCGGTGCTCTAGGTCGATGCGTCGGGGATCCTTAGCGCGATGTGTCGGTGCTCTAGGTCGATGCGTCGGGGATCCTTAGCGCGATGTGTCGGTGCTCCTCAGACCGTGGCGGTGATGCTCTTAGAATGTGAAAGGATCGCTTTTATACCCATACAACCTAGCACATCCCACTAGGAGGAGTCGTTCCCGCCCAGAGGGTAAGAACACCTGAACACGCATGCGCACACACACACGAAACTGGTCAAATCGGTTTGGTTGGCCGCCATCTTGGACTAGTGCCATCGAATTACTGAACGCGCATGCGCACACGCACGAAACCGGTCAAACCGGTTGTCAAACCGGTTTGGTTGGCCGCCATCTTGGACAGGTGCCATCGTATTACTACTGAGTTAAATGTCAATAATATATATTTCACCTCTGTAATATTCTTGATATTTATAATTGAGCGATTTGTATATATTACTGCCATTTCTTAAATCTGTAAACTTTGTAACATATTCCATTATTTAAATAGCTTAGTCTGTTACTGTTACTGTCTTGGAGCATCTGTACCCCACATAACTTTCTTAGGGATTATTAAAGTATTCTAATTCTGATCTATCAACCTCCCCATCACTACTACACCTGTGGTAATATCACCTTAAACCTATTTGTCACTGCTATTACACACCTCACCACAGTCTTGCTGCCCACCTAAATCTCCTGCACCACTCGCCAATACTTCTCGGTGCAGATAGGAGGGCAGACAGGTGGTGATAAGTCCGAGAGCAGTTAATCGCAAGGGAGATCCGAAAAATGGTGACCAGCATCCAAGAAGTGAGTGAGCTGCTGTCAGAGCAAGTGGTGGATCCAGAGACTACAAGGGCACTAGTGGAGTATGGTAAGTTAAACATAGAAAACACATAACACAACGAGTAAAAATGGCTTGTTACAAACTCGAGGTAGCTGACAAACTAACGAAGAAACGATGGTCTTAAATACCACCTGTAGATTAACCAGGATCTTCCACAGGTGACTGTGGCAGGTGCACTGATGAATGCTTCACCTAGGGGTGGAAACAGCAACATCACAGAAAAACACTGGTTACTCGGCCCATGACACTGTTGGCACCCTGTCATATTCTTTCTCTGGATTACCACAGTATCTGGAGAAAATCAATACCATACACTTCTTCTCCATTCCTCAGGGCTCTTATAATTTTTCAAGATTGTTTAACACAATCTGGTTACATAGTCCACTGTCCTCTTTCCTAGACTTCTCCATAGGCTTTTTCACTCTCCATCCTCTTCATAGTTGCCCTCACTTCCTCCTTACCAATCCTTACACGTTACTGTCCTCCATTTGTCCTCCTCTCACGCTCATCTCCTCCATTAGCTCCTCAAAGTACTTCTTTAATGTTCTCAACACTTGTCTGTCCAGAACACACACTAAACACCTTCTTGGCAATATAGCAGCACTACAGATGTACTTTTCTCTTCCATAGCATCCACAGTCTGTTTAAACTCTTCCCTGAACTCTGTGCAACACCTCTCCTTTTTTTAAAACTTTTACCATTCGGTTCTTGCCTCTACTCACCTCCTCTCCTTAACATCAATAACCATTGTACAGCCATCCATCCAATACTGCCTTGCTGCATTTTCCCTCTCACTAACTTAAGTAGAGTTTATGGTCCAGCAGATGTAGCTCAGTCAATATCCACTCCACTCCACGGACTGCTTGTCTGCCTGAAAAGAGCTCTGTTGCCAGATAAAGGCAGGGTGAAAAGTATGTGGTACCACCAGTCTGTGGACCACTCTTGCTTGTGCTGTTGTTGGTCCGTGAGCCAGCTGCAAAGAAGAGTAAAGTTACAACATACAAGGAGCTGAAGTGAAACTGAGAAACACCTTCTCATTTAATGTTCATCTAGATGTAGCGTGTTCAAGAAAAAAAACGCTACATCTAGCTGCAAATTGTTTGATTGATCGGTGATTTACTTACCTGGATGATTAGGCATGCATCAAGACCTTCTCATTTAATGGTTTTTCCTTTATTTTCATGACTATTGTCATGGCTGGCTGTGTGGGAGCCAGGAGTAGAATCCAAACACAGGACCCAAACAAAAAGGTTAAGTGAAAGAGGCAGCTTTATTGGCTTTGCAGAAAACCCAAACAGTAAATATATAAAAACAGGGAACTCAGTTCCCAGTTTCCCAATTCCAACTAAGAATAGCAAGGGAAATGAGGAGCACAGGAAAACACAAAGCACCATGGAGGACATGACAGCAAGCAGAGTAAGACAGAGGATTTAACTACACAGAGAATAATGAGGGGATGGGAAACAGGAAGGGAACATGGCTGGAACTAATCAGAGACAACGAGACAGGGAGGAAGCAAAACAGAACAGAATGCATGAAAGACAGAAGACGTAGAATAAAACAGGAAACACACACACACTAAAACACAGACTGACTAAACATGAAATATGGTCAGGCAAGCAAACAGAACCATTAATTACACTAAATCAACGAATCAATTAAAACAGAAAACACATCAACACTGGCAATGTAAAGAACTATTTACAGCCTGGAGGTGTGTTTGGGGTCATTGTGCTGTTGAAAAATAAATGATGGGATGGCATGTTGCTGCAGGATGCTGTGGTAGCCATGCTGGGTCAGTGTGCCTTCAGTTTTGAACAAATCCCCAACAGTGTCACCAGGAAACCCCCCCCCCCCCCCCACACCATCACACCTCCTCCTCCATGCTTCACAGTGCGAACCATGCATGTAGAGACCATCGTTCACCTTTTCAGCACAAAGACACAGCAGGTGGAATCAAAGAGCTCACATTTGGATTTATCAGCCCAAAGCACAGATTCCCACTGGTCTAATGTCCATTCTTGTGTTTCTTTAAATCTCTTCTGCTTGTTGCTTTTCCTTATTTGTGGTTTCTTAGCAGCTATTTGACCATAAAGGCCTGATTCACACAGTCTCCTCTGAACAGTTGATGTACAGATGTGTCTGCTACTGGAGCTCTGTGTGGCATCTATCTGGGCTCTAATCTGAGCTGCTGTTTATGTTCTGAGGCTGGTGACTAGGATGAATGTATTCTCAGCAGCAGAGGGGACTCTTGGTCTTTCTTTCCTGGGCTGGTCCTCATGTGAGACAGTTTCATTGTAGTGCTTGATGGTTTTTGCGACTGCTCTTAGGGACACATTCAACATTATAAAAGGTTTTTGGACTGACTTACCTTCAGTTCTTAAAGTAATGATGAACTGTTGTTTCACCTTTACTTACTTAAGCTGATTGGTTCTTCCTGTAATATAAACTCTTAACAGTTGTCAAAAAGAGCTGTCAGCTGTGTACCAGCCTGACTGCTGCACAACTGATGGTCCCAACCCCATTAAGAAGGAAAGAAATTCCAAAAATGAGCCCTGACAGGTCCACCTGTGAAGTGAAACCATTTCAGGTGACTACATCATGAAGCGCACTGAGAGAAGGCTGAGGGGTCGCAGCGCTGTTAACAAAGCTACTTACAGGAATCTATAAACAGTGTTGGGATTTTTTTTAAACCTGTTTCGGTCTGGTTTTCAAAAGAAACATCCTACTAAAACTGTTCCTTTGAAGGCCTGTACTAATCTGTGATTGCTCCTGACGCCCATGATGACATATCACTGCATATGCTTAATGTTCTGACTGTGATCTCTGCCTCTGTGTTACATTGGTTTTCTTATTTATCTAATAGGACCTTCACTGTTAGAGCAAATACATGCTCTCTAGCAATTACCTTGTTAAAATACCATCAAGACTGAGACCATGGTCATTGTTTCTCCTAAAACCAGTCAGGGTCTTACCTCCTTTTATTTAACTGCTAAGTTAAAATCGGTGCTTTATATTGATTCCTTGCTAGTTTCTGTTTCACATGTAAAATATAGTTCTTGTTCCTGTTTCCTTCAATTAAGGGACATTTATAAGTTGTGACATATGGTCTTTTTGGCTTAACTGTAGATAATAATTCATGCATTTGTGTCATTGTGCTTAGATTAGTGTAATGCCTTATTTAATGGCTTATATAAATCATCTTTTTCGTGCCTCCAAGCGATACAAAGGCTGTGGCCCGACTACGAACATGATCTAATTCGTTATGCTGGTTCCCAGTAGATTTTAGGATTTGTTTTAAAATACACACAGAGCACTAAATGTGCTAAACACTCTGCAGCCTGCAGTCTTTGATCACAGGCTCAGAATTTGATCTTCTTTGTACAAGATTAAAGAGTAGAGGAGGCAGAGCCCTTCAGTCTGTGACACCGAGACTGTGGAACAGTTTCTCACTGTAATTATGCTTAGCTGACTGTGGATTTACAAATAGTTAACAGGTCTTTTTTTAATGTAACCAGGCTTTCTGTTGATTGCCTGTTCACTTAATTTTGTGTCTTAATCTTTTATTACAGCAGTTTATTTTCTTGTTGAATTGACTCTGTTTTATTGTATCTATGTATGTATCTGTGAAAAGTGTTTAATAAAGAAGCTTGTTTATTTTACTCCCCAACAACATGAGCTCCATTTGCACTTGTTAGCAGGCTAATGACTAATTATATGTGTCATCCAAGTGGTTGTTGAAGTCTGAGTTGCATAGCAGTAAATGTAATGTAAGGCTCTTTGCCTTCTTTCAGCTCCTTTTCTCTGTGTTTCTAATGGATTGTTATCAGGGACCAAGCCGCCAAGAACATACAGGCACAGGTATAATCTTCACAAAATGGGGTTTTATAACCCAAAAAGACAAAACTATTAGAAAAATTCAAAATGACAGAAACAAACTGTTTTAAGAACCAAGTGGGCTCATGAAAGAGGTCAACTTAACAAACATTTAACAAACCTTGGCTGTGTCCCAATTCAGCGACCGCAGGCTTCGTAGTGCGCATTTGGAGACCGATTACGTCACAGCGATGCGACGAAGGGTGTCCCAAGTGTACTCCAAATGCTGTCGAGAAATGCACCATCGATTTCCAAAATTTGAAGTGTGGTCTTGTGTAGACTTCATGGCCCCACATATCCCAGGATTCATAGCGCGGTGGTGGGTGTGGATATTTTTTTCTGAAAAAAACGGCGGATGCCTGAAGCGGGGCGGCCGAAGAGTAAACTTTTAAAAGTAAGTACTGAATAAGGAGCTTGCAAAGAAAAGCGTCTGGACTTCTTTAAGTTGCTTGAAGACGTTTCACCTCTCATCCAAGAAGCTTCTTCAGTTCTAAGGTCAAATGGTGGAGAGTCCCAGATATAAACCTAGTGGGAGAAACCCCCCACAGAGGGACAAAAGGACCCCCTGATGATCCTCTAATTGCCTGAGCCAAGGTGGGAAACTGGGCGTGGGTCCCAATCAGCCAGAGTTTCAGGTGTGTTCATTGTGAAACCTGGCCCCACCTTATCATGCGAATTCCTGAGATCAGATGGCCCAGGATGTGAGTGGGCGTTAAGGCGTCTGGGGAGGGATCTCAAAACTGGATTATAGATGGCAGAAAGAGCCAAGAGCCTTCCTTTCCTTCCCCCTAACCCTTTACACAGACAGTTGGCCGCCTCTGTTCAAAGATGGTCGCTCACAGTGGACATAGATGCTTCTTTCACTCCTCTTTCAAACCATCTGTCCTCTCTGTCCAAAATGTGAACATTGGCATCCTCGAAAGAGTGACCTTTATCCTTAAGATGCAGATGGACTGCTGAGTCTTGTCCTGTGGAGGTGGCTCTTCTGTGTTGTGCCATGTGCTTGTGAAGTGGCTGTTTGATCTCTCCAATGTAGAGGTCTGAGCATTCCTCGCTGCACTGTACAGCATACACCACATTGTTAAGTTTGTGTTTTGGAGTTTTGTCTTTCGGGTGAACCAGTTTCTGTCTGAGCGTGTTGCTGGGTCTGAAATACACTGGGATGTCATGCTTGGAGAAAACTCTCCTGAGTTTCTCTGATACACCGGCTACATAGGGGATGACAATGTTGTTGCGTCTGTCCTTCTTATCCTCCCTCGCTGGTGTCTGGTCTTCTTTTCTGTGCCTCTTTGCTGACTTTAAGAACGCCCATTTAGGATAACCACATGTTTTAAGTGCTTCTGTTACACCACTCCAGGACAACTTGGTGTAAACAGCAGAACCGAGTTTATTTGGGTACTTCAGAACCGTGGCTTTCACATACAGAGCCCAAGAATACACTCTTCTTCTTTTTTTTTTCCGAACATTGTTTTTCTTTTTCCGTGACTGCCCCCTACTGGTGGAAAAACATGTAGCAACCAAAAATCCAAACATATAGTTGAATAACACAAATACCAACAGATTCGTGCAATGTTTTGGACATATTTTAGCTTTACACTTTACCAAGTGCTACATTCCTCCCCTGCTAAATAAATGTTGTCCCAACATTGAGAAAACATGACAATAAGAAACAAAAATAAACAACTATACTTCTCTTTTCCTTGTGACAACGTAGAGATGGCGTAAGTCGGCATAGGGTTTAGCAGTGCTCTAAGATCACTTTCACGATGCACTATTGGACCTCAGGTGACAGAATCACATGTTACTCTCTTACCAGATAAGCATCGGCTTACAACAGTGCTGAGTTGTTTCCGACAGTCCACATACAAATATTACCCTCTAAGACGTTACTATCACTTTACCATGTGCTCCGGAGCTTGTCAACTTAGATAGTAACCATTTAATCACAATTTACCTCATCAAACATAACGATCCAAACGCATCATAAGTCAATATTTTCCGTGGACATCTCTCCCTCTGAGATCTTCTCGGCTGCGGTTCCGACAGTTCTGGGTTCATTTCACTGGGCTGACCTGGCGAAGCAACAGTGTCTGGTGATGCTGAGGTGTCATGTTTAGCGTTACCTTGTCCATTCACCATATCTACTTGAAACTCTTCAGCATCCACTCTAAGCTCCGTGCTCTTTCGCTGAAGGTCCTGGTCCAGTTCAGTAGCAGGTGCAGACACCATTAAATCCCCTTGAGGCTGACAGTGGTGGTGCCTCACTCTCTGAGACCAATACTGTTCTTCATCATCTGAGCTCTCTATATGGTTCGATGCGTCTTGTAGGTCTCTTTGTTTTTGTGTCTGTGTAGTGTGGCTTCGTTCAGTTCTTGTTATTGTGGGAAGCGGTAATGCATTACAGGGCATTAACATGTTGCGGTGGAGGATACGGCCTCGCCCAGCACCACGCTCCGGCTTAACCTCATAGACAGGGCTGTTTTCCCCCTTTTGAGAGATCACTATGTGAACTTGATCCTCCCAATAGGAGCGTAACTTTCCCGGGCCTCCCCTCTCTGACATGTTCCTGACAAGTACCCTGTCCCCAGGTGAGAGTACAGCACTTTGTCTCTTCAGGTCATAATGTGATTTCCCTCTTGCCAGAGTCTTTTTAATGTTTCTGGATGCAATGTCATATGCTTCTTTCATTTGTTGTTGCCATTTGTGAGCATAATCCTCATATGATTTGCATTTGTTTGTCTCACTCAGTCCAAAAATTACATCAATAGGGAGACGTGGATGTCTACCAAAGAGTAAATAAAAGGGCGAATATCCTGTCGAGTCACTACTTGTGCAATTATAGGCATGCACAACTTTGTTTACATAGTCACTCCAGTTTCCTTTCTTTTCCTCATCCAGGGTCCGCAGCATTGACAGCAAAGTGCGATTAAACCTTTCCACCGGGTTCCCCTGTGGATGGTAGGGTGTAGTCTTTGAATTGGCTATTCCTGTGTACTTCTGCAGCTGTTTGAATAAATGGTTTTCAAATTCTCTGCCTTGATCGTGATGTAATTTACCAGGAAAACCAAATTTCAAGGAAAAGTCATTAAAAATTTTATCTGCTGCTGTTTTGCCAGATTTGTTGCGTGTAGGGTAGGCTTGAACAAACTTGGTGAAGTTGTCCTGTAACACTAAAATATACTCATACCCTCCCCTGCTCTTTTCGAGATGGACATAGTCTATTGAGACCATTTCAAAGGGTGCAGTAGCCGGCACATGACACATGGGGGCCCTACACTGAACTGTAGGTTTTTTCTGAATATTAAATTTGCACACCTGTGTAATGAAAAACTCAATATCTTTGTACATATTCGGCCAATAAAACCTACTCCTTGCCAAATTCATCACACAGTCCACCCCCAAGTGACCCATTTCGCAGTGAAGGTGTTTGTACACCAGTTCTTTGCGCAATTCCGGAATCACAATCTGAGTGTAAGTCACAGTCTTTCGTATCAGCAACCCGTCATCTGAGATAAACAGCTTTTTCCACTCGTGTAGTAGCTGTTTTCCTGTAGGGGTTTTGAGCGCTGATGTCTTGTCAAAACTCGCACCAGTACTCTTTAAGTTGAGAACATAAGCTATGGCAGGGTCCTGCTTTTGAGCTTGCAATAGCTCCTGCGTTGTGATCCTCACATCTGGCGGATTTTCTGTAAGTATTTTGTTTACTTCTGGATTGCACGTTATGGCTGATATCCAATCCAGTTGTTTGTCTTCCTGTGTTTCAATGGCATTCAGTACTGCACTTAACACTTCAGGCGAACACAGCTCAGTACATTCTGACATGTATGAATCCATACTAGAAGGTGTTCTGGACAAAAAGTCTGCATCAACGTTACTTTTTCCGGGTCGGTATTTCAGTGTTATGTTAAAATCAGCCAGCTCGGAAACCCATCTGTGTCCTGTTGCATTCAGTTTAGCTGTGCCTAAAACATAGGTTAAAGGGTTGTTATCACTGTACACTGTCACTGAGGGAGCATAGAACAAATAGTCTCTAAAGCGCTCAGTCACAGCCCATTTTAGTGCCAAAAACTCAAGTTTCCCTGAGTGCCACCTGTAGTTCCTCTCAGCTTGTGTTAATGTTCTTGACCCATATCCAATGACTCTTAATTTACTGTCCTGCCTCTGATACAAAACTGCACCAAGGCCTTCTTCTGAAGCATCGATGTGCAGAATGAAGGGTTCCTCAAACTTAGGATAAGCCATCACAGGTGGATTAGTCAAAACATCCACCAAATAGTCTAGTGCTTTTTGGGTGGCTGTCACTCCATATGATTTTTTGGGTGGGTGCAGCATGCCCCGCCTTGGCTGACCGCGCTGGTGTTTGGGTGTGGTCAACTGAGAGTAAATCATATAGGCACTTTGCATGTCTTGAAAAATCTTGTACATAGCTTCGGTAGTATCCTAAAAATCCTAAAAGCTTTCTCAGCTCTTTAATGTTTGTTGGTGGGTTGTCCTTCAAAGCTCGTACTGCTTGTACCTCTTTGTCATCCATTTTGTAGCCGTCTGCTGAAATGATTTTGCCCACATAGCGGACCTCATTTTTAAACAAGTCACATTTATCAGGTCTTAGTTTTACTCCCCAAGCCCGCTGACGTTTGAGAACTGATCTCAAATCTTCAATATGCTGTTCAAATGTTTGACTGTACACCAAAACATCATCTAAATATGGAGTGCATATTTTGTCCCTCAAGCCTTCCAAACTTTCCTCCATGCTCCGCTGGAAAGCTGCAGGTGCATTGGTGAATCCAAATGGGATTCTATTCCATTCATACAGCCCCCAGGGTGTTGTGAAGGCGGTATATTTTTTTGAGTCTTCGCTGATTTCACCTTGATAGTACGCTTTGCCTTGGTCAAGCACACTAAACCACCTATTGCCGCCAAGTCCATCAAGGATTTCCTGTATTCGTGGAATAGGGTGTCTGTCTGGAATGGTCTTTTTATTGAGGCCCCTATAATCAACACACAGTCTCAGGCGTCCATCCCGCCTCCTCACACACACTATTGGAGAGGCATATGGTGAGGTTGATTTGTGAATAAAGTCTTTTTTTAACAAGTCCTGAATGTGACTTTTTACTTCATCATAGAGAGCACGTGGGACCGCATTATAGGATTTGGCTACAGGAATCTGATCAGTGAGTTTGATATCCATTTTTAAATTTTTTATGTAACCAACTTACTCTTTGTGTTTAGCAAATGCGCCTGACTCCTCCCTTAACATTTCCAAGACAACTGCCTGTTGTTCTGTGTTAAGGTGGCCCAAATTGACAGGTGGTTCCCAAGGCTCTTCTGCTGAGCTAGGTGGGTTCTGATTGTCTTTTTCTACAATCGAGCCTATCTGAGCTTCTTTGAGATTTACAGGATAACTATGTGTTACCCTCTCTATGTTACCTAGAAGGGTTTTAGGTGGCAGCACAATGTCATGTTTGGTAGCATTAGTAACATAGATATTGACTTTGCGGGTACTGCCTGATATAGACAGCAACTGGCAGTTAGATTTCAGACCCTCATCTAAAGATAAGTTTTCATCTGGCTCGAAAAGCATTTCACTTTTTACCTTTAGGTCTGTTTTGATGGAACAACTAACGCCGTACATTTGTCCACTCGGTACGACAATAGCTTTGCGTCCTGATCTGATAGGATAAAATTCAAATTCAAATTTTATTTGTCACGTACACAGTCATACACAGTACGATATGTAGTGAAATGCTTGGACAACTGCTCGTGACCTAAAGAGAACAAAAAAGGAAAAGGCTATGAATAAGATAGGAAATAAATATGAAAAATTAAAAAGGGTAAATTTAACTAGGAAGGAATAAAATATAAATTAAGGTTAAAAATGAAATAACTGTACAACACAAATTAGAATGAAGGGTAAATTTAACTGGGAAGAATAAGATAAAATATATAAATTAAAGTTGAAAATAAAATAACTGTACAACAAAATACACAATACACAATATAGAACTATATAAGAATGTATGAAGAAATCTAAATATAAATAAATATATACACAATAACAGCAGCTGTACAAGTATTAACCGGAAATGAAGAATATAGTGACCAGTGTTGTGCAAAACCAAAGTCCAGAAAGTCCAGTGTGTGTGTAAGAACCATATGTGTGGGTCAGTACTGTGTGGTGTGTGATTGAGAGACCGTATCGCCTGCAGGAAGAAGCTCCTCCTCAGTCTCTCTGTGTTTGTCTTCAGGGAGCGGAATCGCTTTCCTGACCTCAGCAGAGAGAACAGTCTGTTGTTGGGATGGCTGAGGTCCTTCACGATCTTCCTGGCCTTGGTCCAGCACCGCCTGCTGTAGATTGAGTGCAGGTCAGGGAGCTCGGAGCGGATGGTGCGCTCAGCTGACCGCACAACCCTCTGTAGAGCTCGTCTGTCCTGCATGGTGCTGTTCCCGAACCAGGTTAAGATGTTTCCCGCCAGGATGCTCTCTATGGTGCACGAGTAAAAGTTCCTGAGCACCTTGGAGGGCAGTTGGAAGTCTCTCAAGCGTCTGAGGTGGTAGAGACGCTGTCGGGCCTTTTTCACCACGGTGTTGATGTGACAGGACCAGGCCCGACAGCGTCTCTACCACCTCAGACGCTTGAGAGACTTCCAACTGCCCTCCAAGGTGCTCAGGAACTTTTACTCGTGCAACTAAGTAACTATCTCGTTACTGGTGGTGTGGATAAGGTTCAACAGTGCTTCTGCTTTGCTTGATCCTACTCTTAGAGAGTTTCTGAGTAGAGACAAGCTTTCACTGGACTGAGTAGTGTCTTTTTTGATCAGTTCCTCAATAGCATTAAACCCTATTATTGGTTTTTGCATCACATCCTGACATACTAGGATTGGAACCCGAACCTCATTCTGAGCTACAGCTTTTCCTCTCGAATCACAAAGGCTAAGGCTAACTTCTACCCAACCCTGGAAAGGGACTTCAGATCCATTTACAGCTCTCAAGTCTAAAAGTTCATCCTTACTTAGTAAATCGCTGATGGGGTGAACTTCTAAGTGAGGTAAATTGTCTGATTTCCAGCATGCACTCATTATTGAAACTTGGGCTCCCGTGTCCCACAGTGCCTGTGTTTTGCAGTTATTCATTCTACACCATACTAGACACTTTCTGCCCACGAGCTGTGCTACTTTTCTTTTTTTGGTACTTAAATTTAACACGTTTGGGGGTTGGTTCCTAATTTTAGGATTTCCTGAGTCAGTTGGTGATGCGAGGGATAAGCTTTGGGCCTTGGGAATGTTATCACATTGGGACATTGGTGGTAAAGCTGTGGCTTGTCCCGCAGTCACAGCCCCGCCCAGTTTTCCTGCTTCTGAGCTCCCCTTACTTTACATCCCTTTGCCCAGTGAGAGTCACTGCCACATTTGAAACAATGGTCACAGTCCCTGTTTTCTTGTTGACATGCAGAGCATCGCCTTTTTGGTCTCTGAGCTGCCTTTCTGTACGCCCTGACTTGTCTATCACCATCACCACTTCTATCTCGTTGGACAGTTTGCACTAGTGAAGCTACCTGTCCTGTGAGTCCCCTGATTGCTGAGTTACTTTCCTCAATTTTTGCAAATAAGGAGTTATCTTTGAGGGTTTTAGCCAGCTTTGTGTCAGGCTGGCTTGTGCGGGGATCAGTAAGCGCTATATTCTGCTCAACTACATTTAGTCCTGTTCTAAATGACCTGTGGGCTTTTGCCTTTAACGCTCTCTCGCTTTCATTGTACTGGGCTGTTTGCATTTTCATTAATAAGAGTTCATCGCTACAGTTTTCATCCTGCAAATATGTTCTCATTTCTGCTCTGACATTGTCATTTAGAAGACCCGTTCTAATGGACTGAAAACATTGACTTTGAACAAGTTCTTTGTTATACTTTAGGCTAGACTGGGTGCGCTCAGATGCGAAAAGGATTTTTTGACGCAAATCCAGCACTCTAATCAGGAACTCAAGTGGTGTTTCATTTGCCCCCTGTGTAGCTTTGGTTAATTGCTGATACAGTACTGTTGCATCCGTTTCTGCATAATGGGCTTTTAGAACTTGTCTCAGGCTGGTCAATGTGAGATCTTCTTTCCCTTCCAAATAGCTCCTTAGTTTTAACCCAGGACTGATGGCACTTATGACAGCCTCCACAATCTCAGCTTCAGAGTAGCCCGTTTTTAAGCCGCTTTCCATCTGGTGCTTTAAGCTACTGAAACTCTTAAGCACTTCCTTTACATGTGCGTGTTCCTTCTTTTTTCCTTCAGACTTAGAGGGAACATGTTCTGCCCGGTGGTGTAGGGTCCTGATTACTCCAAGTTTGTGTTCCAGAGGGTGATGGGAGTCAAAGAGGAGGTACTGGTCCGTGTGTGTGGGCTTCCGGTAAACTTCGATGTTGAGGTTGCCGTTCTCTTCAATGTGCACAATGTCACATCCTGGGCCATCTGACCTCAGGAATTTGCATGATAAGGTGGGGCCAGGTTTCACAATGAGCTCACCCGAAACTCTGGCTTATTGGGACCCACACCCAGTTTCACACCTTGGCTCAGGCGATTAGAGGATCATCAGGGGGTCTTTTTGTCTCTCTGTGGGGGGAAACTCCCACTAGGTTTATATCTAGGACTCTCCACCATTTGACCTTAGAACTGAAGAAGCTTCTCGGATGAGAGGTGAAACGTCTTCAAGCAATTTAAAGAAGTCCAGACGCTTTTCTTTGCAAGCTCCTTTGACTACGATGACCTGGATGACTGAGAACCTTCACAGACATAAGTACTGAATATTATGTCACTTATTTATGTGCAAATGTTTAATAATGAATGTGTTTGAACGAGCTGACGGTTCACTCGTTAAGCTGAAAGAAAGATGCTTTAATCACAGCAGTCACACATGTGTCCACTGCACCATCTGGGACTCTTCTTGTTTACACTCGTAATAACACAAACACTAAATCCTCCTGTTTGTAGCAGTGTGTACACCTGAGACTGTCACCTGTCTGTCTGTCCTGCACTCTCTCTCTGTTTCTTTCTCTCTGATTGTGGAATAAAAGTATGAACATGTGTTTATAAGTTACACTTGTGTTTGAATCCTGCAGCTTATCACACATTTGATTTCCATGTGTGACGACTGCAAGTGTCCAGAGTGAGGACAGACTGAGGGACCCACTGCTGCATATCATCTGTGAGGCTTTGCACCCCTGATGATCCACCAGGACAAACTCAGCAGTGTGTGAGGAAGAGGAGGAGGAAGAGCCAGCAGCAGCTGACAGATGGAGAGAATAGACAGACTGTTCCCTGTTTGTGAAGGACTGCTAGGAAAGTTTAACATAACTGTCTGTGCTGAATCAGTCTTATTAGGTAATGTTCAAATAATGTGATCATCCCAGTGTTTCCAGTGTGGGAGAAAGTACTCAGGGCCTTCAAGTTACACACTATGAAAGGCAGCAACAAGTTTAATGTTCAGAAACCTAAAGTATGTATCAGCAGCAGAATGGAGCTAAAATAAATGTTGGTTTCAGTTCTATGAAGCTTTGAGTATTTTGGATCAGTAGCTGCTGTGTTTGTTGCATCATATTGCTGTAACTGTTTATATGCTTTATATATTCTGAGCTAAGTTGATCTATAGTGTTACATCATATTCTATAAGGATGTTATGTGTTTGTATACTTTCTGCCCAGTTTGACCCATTTAGCAGAAGCCAGCCAGTTTAAGGCTCTGATGTCTATTCTGTGCGACTTACAGCAGTTATGACATGGTCTGATTTTCTCACCCAATAAAGGAATATTTCATATATCAGTCTACTCTTCATTCTATCAGACACAGTTACACTGTCAAAGATACTAGTTTTTGAGCGAAGATTTAAGGTGATAGGAAATATAAATAAATGCAACTTGAATCTTTACTGAATCTCAGTGTTTGACACAGAGTTCAAGCTCTGTATAATATATCATAATAATCTGACAATAAATATAATATTGCCCATATTATATTAACATTGCCAAAGTGAGATGACTTCAGTCTCCTGAACAACATTACCTAATTGTTATTTACTAAGTAATGTTTTGGGTTTTTTTTGTGTGTCCCGTTTGGATCTTTAGCCATCAGAATTGTTGTCTGAAGGCCAAGAAAGATGCCAAGCGGATTTATTTTACCAAGTGGATCATCATGGCCTTGCCATATTGGTCCATTTGATTGACCTTTATCATAATTATGAATTTATTTTATGTTCGGTTGCTACAAACAGGACAGACATGACTGGGGGATAGGACAGGGAGAAAGAATGAAAGAAAGAGAGGGAGAGAAAGAAAAACAGAGGGGAGAAGAGACGGTGAGAAGGGGGGGAAGAAAGAAAAAAAAAAAAAAAAACACCTGGATCACCTGTATGGAGAAAAAAAACAGAGGAGAAAGCAAACAACAAAGAACAACATAATAAAAACGGCACCATCACTATAAACTAGCTAGCAGTAGATATCAGTAGATACTAAATAATAAACGATATTGTGCAGCACGCAAGATAGACAGCGCACAATGTGCTTTGAGGCAGCAGCCAAGAAAGCTGTAGTCCGCGTCTGTGAATACCTGTGTGTACACCTGTGTGCATACCTGTGTGGATCAGTATGCTTGCATTCCAAAGGTTTCTCCATGTAACGATCTGCTAGGGAGTGTGGGGGGGCCACAGCCCTGTCCCCCAGGGTATGAAGCAGGTATGGAGGAGATCCAGGCCCCAGACATCCAGAGGCCCCAGAGTACAAGGACCCGAGGAGGACCACCAAAGGGGCGGGGGGGGGGGAACCGTGCCACCCTGCTGGGAAGAGCTGAGTAGAGCCCCAAAGGAGAGGTCACCCAGCAGCTACGGAGCAGAGGCCAGAGGGGGTTGCAGTGGCGTGCCCGCGGGCTCTGCCGGCAGCCAGCTGTGCCAGAGAGGACCAAGCTTCAGGCCCAGAGGCCTGAGGGCATCCCACCCCCCGGAAGGGGCCCAGCCGGGCACCAGGCCCCGCCAATCGGCCACCAGGAATGAGCCAGTACATACATGAGCGCCCAGCCCCAGACGACAAGGACCACCAACACACCAACGTCTGAGGGCGTCAGCCACCGGCATGGAGTGTGGTGAGGGGAGTTAGGCCTCCGTACTTTGGAGGGCCTGAGATGTACCCAGAGAGGTTGAGTTTAAGACCCAACCTGACATATAGACACAGATGAACAGGCGCACGCGGACACAAACGTGCATTCCCACCCCATATACACAAACAAATACTCGGCACTCACCTGACGTGGAGACAGACACAAATAAACACTGCACAGACAGTCGCACTCCCCAAGCATACTCTATATCCCAGGTCCAGGTACCCTCAGAGGGGCAAACCGCACCCAGACCCAGGAGATGTAAGGCAAGGCAAGGCACGGCCAGTTTATTTGTATAGCACAATTCAACAACAAGATGATTCAAAGTGCTTTACAGAGACATTAGAAACAAAAACAAATAAAAAGCATGATTTAAAATTGATTAACACAAGCAAACAAACTAACTAACTAATTAACAAACAAACAACAAACAACAGTATATAAAATCAAAACAGATCAGAACAGTAGATAAAATCAGTAGTTAAATGTAAGTTTTGACATTTAAGCTTAAAGTGTGGATTTGGTGCTTTATTCAAATGCAGCTGAGAACAGGTGAGTCTTCAACCTGGATTTAAATAAACTGAGTGTTTCAGCTGATCTGAGGCTTTCTGGGAGTTTGTTCCAGATATAAGGAGCATAAAAGCTGAATGCAGCTTCTCCGTGTCTGGTTCTGACTCTGGGAACTGATAAAAGACCGGATCCAGATGACCTGAGGGATCTGGAAGGTTCATACTGGGTCAGGAGGTCACTGATGTATTTTGGTCCTAAACCATTCAGAGCTTTATAGACCAGCATCAGAACTTTAAAGTCTATCCTCTGACGGACAGGCAGCCAGTGTAAGGACCTCAGAGCTGGACTGATGTGGTCCACTTTTTTGGTCTTAGTGAGGACTCGAGCAGCAGAGTTCTGAATGAGCTGTAGTTGTCTGACTGATTTTTTAGGTAGACCTGTAAAGATGCTGTTACAGTAATCAAGCCTACTAAAGATGAATGCATGGACTAGTTTTTCCAGGTCCTGTTGAGACATCAGATCTTTTATCCTTGATATATTCTTGAGGTGATAGTAAGCTGACTTTGTTATTGTCTTAATGTGTTTTTCTAAGTTTAGGTCTGCATCCATCACTACACCCAAATTTCTCGCCTGGTTTGTGGTTCTTAGGTGTATAGATTGAAGTTCTCTGGTGACCTGTAATCGTTTTTCTTTGGCGCCAAAGACTATTACCTCAGTTTTGTTTTTGTTTAGCTGGAGAAAATTGTGGCACAACCAGTCATTAATTTCCTCAATGCATTTACCAAGAGCCTGTACAGGGCCTCGGTCTCCTGGTGACATTGTGATATATATTTGTGTGTCATCTGCATAGCTGTGATAGTTTATTTTGTTGTTGTTTATAATCTGTGCCAGTGGGAGCATGTAAATGTTAAACAGAAGGGGTCCCAAGATGGAACCTTGGGGAACTCCACATGTGATACTTGTCTGCTCAGATGTGAAGTTACCTATTGATACAAAGTATTTCCTGTTTTCTACGTATGTTTTGAACCAGTTTAGTACAGTTCCTGAAAGACCTGCCCAGTTCTCCAGTCGTTTGAGTAATATGTTGTGGTCAACTGTATCAAATGCTGCACTGAGATCCAGTAAAACTAGGACTGACATTTTTCCACTGTCTGTATTCAGACATATGTCATTAAACACTTTGGTCAGAGCGGTTTCAGTGCTGTGGTTCTGTCTAAAACCTGACTGGAAGGCATCGTAGCAATTATTCTGTTTTAAGAAGTAACTGAGCTGTTGAGAAACTGCTTTTTCAATGATCTTACTTAAAAACGGGAGATTTGAGATCGGCCTGTAGTTGTTCATTTGTGTCTTGTCAAGATTGTCCTTTTTCAGTATAGGTTTGATTACAGCAGTTTTTAGTGATTCTGGAAACACACCTGATAATAAAGAAAAGTTGACGATCTGTAACAGGTCTGACTCTAAAGTCTTTGAGACCTTTTTGAGAAAACTTGTTGGCAGGACATCTAAACAGCAGGAGGAGGAGTTCAGCTGACCTAAGATGTCCTCCAGGTCTTTGCTGTTAATAGGTTGAAACTGTTTCATGGTGTTTAAACAGTTTTTTGGTGGACACAGTACATATCCTGGATCTGCTGTTGATGTACCAACTGCTTGTCTAATTTTTTGGATTTTTTCAGTGAAGAATTTGGCAAAGTCATTGCAGGCTATGGTTGAAGTTCAGCTGCCACTGGCACAGGAGGGTTTGTTAGCTTGTCAACTGTAGAAAATAAGACCCGAGCATTATGGCTGTTTTTAGTGATGATGTCAGAGAAGTAGGACCTCCTTGCATTCCTCAGTTGTAAATTATAATTGTGAAGTTTCTCTTTATAGATGTCATAATGAACCTGGAGGTTTGTTTTTCTCCATCTGCGCTCAGCTTTCCTACAATCTCTTTTTTCATTTTTCACCAGTGTGGAGTTTCTCCATGGAGACTTTTTCCTTCCAGAGATAACCTTCACCTTAATGGGAGCAATAGTGTCCATTACATTTAACATGTTAGCATTGAAGCTATTGACGAGCTCATTGACTGACCCTCTGGACAGGTCAGGTGTTAATGGGAAGACCTGGTTAAAAATTGCACTACTGTGTTCAGTTATACACCGTTTTGTTATCACTGTTGTTGATATATTTATGTGGGCTGAGATTTTACTTTCAAAGAAAACACAGTAATGATCAGACAGGCCCACATCAGACACAGTAACCTTTGAAATGCTCAGGCCCTTGGAGATCAGTAGGTCAAGAGTGTGTCCTCTATTATGTGTGGCCTCTGTTACATGCTGAGTCAGCCCAAAGTTGCCCAGAGTGTTACTCAGGTCTTTAGTCCCTTTGTCCTGAGGGTTGTCCACATGAATGTTAAAATCCCCAGCAATAATTACACAGTCAAAATCAACACAGATCACAGACAGCAGTTCACTGAGGTCATTAAAAAAGTCTGTGCCGTATTTGGGAGGCCTGTAAACATTAAGAAACACAACTTTGGATGGGGCCTTCAGCTGTAAAGCCACATATTCAAAAGACTGAAAACTTCCAGGAGATAGCTGCTTACATTGAAATGATTCATTAAATAAGACAGCAACCCCCCCTCCTCTCCTGCTCACCCTGGCCTCACTGATAAAACTGTAGTTAGGAGGGGTCGTCTCGATGAGAACAGCTTCACTGTTACTTTGGTCCAACCAAGTTTCAGTTAAAAACATAAAATCAAGGCTGTGCTCAGTGATTAAATCATTAATTAAAAATGTTTTCCCAGCTAGAGATCTAACGTTTAATAAAGCCAACTTAAGTGTTTTAGAGGCATTACTTGTCCCCTCGTGTTTGGGAGCAGTCTGTGGCACACAAGGTATGTTTACTATATTTAAAGATCTTTTAGAATGCAGCTCTCTGTGTTTTGACCAGGCCACATGTCTCCTGTCACCTAAAACAGAAATTTTAAAACCTTCTAGTAAACAGGGTCCCAGCTTCTCCTGGGAAAAGTCACCACTGCCATAATCCTCACAGCCCGGACCCTTCACACATCACACATCAGACTGCGGAGACAGGGCATGAAGGTGGTAAGGAGGAACTAAGGGGGGCGAGGCTGGGCAATGTGACTTCGATTGCTCTGTTGAGGGTGGGTCTCGATGGCGAACCTTTGGCCGCTCTGGTGGGGGGTTTATGGGGGACAAAAAGGGATTGGGCCGGGGGGTAGATCTGAGCCCAGCATTGACCCGCTCCATCTGTAACCCTTCTCTCTGGGGTGGAGGCAAGCGGACCACCTCCTTATCTGCAGTAGCAGGGAGGCCCCGCATCCCAGACCCCAGTCTGACGGCCAGCACCTCCTCCCAGCCCCCCAGCCCTAACGGCTAACAGAACCGGGGTGAGTGAAGACCCCAAACCTCCCTATGCCCGCTCATATGTAGTGTTGCTGTGTGCTGTTCTAAAGTGCATTTAAAACTCAGGACAGCATGGTACTAGCTTCCTCTCAGAGAGCAGCACGGCTCCTCCCGAAAACCCTCAGTGTCTATATGCATTTAAAATTGAGGGTAGGGCACCAGCGCCAGAGGTGGGTTTGAATACACAGAACATCCTCTGGATGCTGTAGAACGTGCTCACCCCCAAGGCCATGTGTACCTACAATCCTTTGCAGTTTCACCCCGGAAATGACATCACATTTTCAGTCTCTATTGGGACACAACCCTTCACTCAGCAAACTGACCTGCCCAAATGAGAGACAGCTTCAGTAAGTGAATGAACCGTTGTATACACCAAAGGTGAAAACCACAGAGATAGTAACTAACCATAATACAAGAAGGAACCCCAGCCCCCCTGCGTGAACAAACCAGCTCCACCCTCAGCCTCCTCTGTTACCCTAACCAGGAAGGACTGCAGCGGCAGCCAGCTAATTCAAAAAGAAACCATAACAAACAGACTCTATGTATGTGTTATGTGAGAGTGTGAGTAATGTGGATGTCTAGGTTGCAGAATAAAATTGAGGCACAGGCGGCCAGAAGGGGACAGAGGGGGAGTGCCTCCCCTGCACCCTGGTGACACACCTGCACCCCAAGCCCTGCGCGTGTGGGTTGGTGTGGTAGAGTGGGAATAGGGAGGCAGCTGAGGATGGGGAGGGAAGAAAGGGAGGGGCCAGCTCACCAATAGCGGGGGAGCTTTACTAACTAATCTTAAATGACTGTTCAGTACAGAAATGAAGCCCAACAATCATGTTTTACAGTCCTGTGGTCTCAGCCTCAGATACTCAACTAATCAAAGTGATTTCATAAAATAAATAAAATAAATAAACAAACAAAAAATCATTTTTTCTCCCGTATGAAACGTTTCTCGCGGTTAGTATCATGGTTGCTAGGCAACCTGAGCAGCGCGACAAAGGCTAGACCTTTCCATTTCACGAGCCTCTGCCTTCCGCACTTCATAGTACCCGACGTACGCGAGCTGTGTCCCAAAACGTCGGCTGCATCCTCCTGAGGCCGCATTTGAAGGCCGATTATGTCACAGCCAGGTGACAAAGACTGTCCAAATTCGTCGACTCCTTTAAATGCGACCAACAAATGCGTCCTTCATTTCCTTGAATTTGATGGATGGGTCGGGTGTGTCCTTCGTGGCCCACCATATCCCAGAATTCATAGCGCGGCCCAGCCAATTCCAGTTTCCAACAATGGCGGCCGCTACTAAGTTCTAATATTGCTCATATTAATATTTCTGTCACAAAATAAACTTTTAACATATTTTCGTTACACCTTAGTTTTACTTAAGACCAACACATTAACACAAAATTTACTCAACATTTTACATTTTAGGGCCACCAGACCTTCTTTACAAAAAATAAACCCTGTTTTTTAGCGGAAACAAATTGAGAAAATTAAATATTTAATTGTTTAGATAATTTTGACTATCTGAATAACTAGAGAGTGCTGTATGTTGAACTTTAGTGAGAAAGTTTTTTTTCAAGCGTTTATAAATTTTAAATGGCAGCAAATAATCACACTGGTGGTCCTCAGGGGTCAAAAATGTCCCCACTTCATTTGACTGTTTTTTTAACGTAAAAAGTATAAATTGTCAATCAATTCAGTGTTACACCTTAGTTTTACTTAAGACCAACACATTAACACAAAATTTACTCAACATTTTACATTTTAGGGCCACCAGACCTTGTTTACAAAAATACACCCTGTTTTTTAGCGAAAATAAAACAAGAAAATTTAATATTTAATTAAATTAAATATTTAAAAAAAAAATTTAAAAATTTTTTTAAAAAAAATTCTCAATAAAGTTCAACATCGAGAGTGCTGTATGTTGAACTTTAGTGAGAATTTTTTCTTTTGAACCATTTATAAATTTTAAATGGCAGCACATAATCACACTTGTGGTCCTCAGGGCTCAAAAATGACCCCGTTTGCTTTGACTGTTTATAAAGCAATAAGTATAAAATATCATCCATCTCTGTGTTTCAAGGTTTTATTCAACTTTATTCCAACTCATTGCCTGACAGTTTTCTATATTTTGGCATGGTAGGAACACCAGGGCATGAGTCTGAGTGAAGGCAAACTTTCATGAGGACAAAGGCGTGTCCATATTTGACCCAAGTGCAGGAGGAAGCTCAGGTTTATTCCTCTGCACTGGTCCCATCATGGACAGCTTTCTTTCTGCAGTTGCAGGCCAAGGGGCATATACAGTAAACAAGCTGTTACAGGTGATTGTTTTCTTTTGGAAACCTGCAATGTTAGGGACAACTCGTGTCCTGACTGCAGGACAGACGGTTTGCCATCGCACAAGAGCATGTTCCATGTTCCATAACAGACTATAAAGCACCAACAACCGGTATGACGAACGCGGCCGTGACTCTGGCAGACGAGCTGAACACTTTCTATGCTCGCTTCGAGGCTGCAGCTAAGGTCTCCAACAATGCTAGTGTTAGCGGCGCTAACGGCTGCAGACAGGAAGATACTGCCAGCACCGGAAACGTGCTCGTCATCTCCGAGCATGAAGTAAGGAGAGCCTTCAAGAGAGTGAACACCAGGAAAGCAGCAGGACCAGACGGCATCCCAGGTCGTATCCTCAGAGACTGCGCATACCAGCTAGCTCCTGTGTTCACTGAGATATTCAACATCTCTTTATCTCAGTCGGTGATCCCCACATGCTTCAAAGAGTCCATCATTGTTCCTGTCCCGAAGAAACCCCACCCTGCTTCTCTCAATGACTATCGCCCTGTAGCCCTCACCTCAGTAGTGATGAAGTGCTTTGAACGCCTGGTCAGAGACTTCATCATTTCTTCACTACCAGACACACTGGACCCACTACAGTTCGCTTACCGTCCAAATCGTTCCACAGACGATGCCATCTCTCATCTCCTCCACACATCACTCACTTGGACACTAGAAGGGGGAATTATGTTAAAATGCTCTTCATAGACTACAGCTCTGCATTTAACACCATAATTCCCTCCACACTCACCACCAAGCTGGAGCATCTGGGACTCAGCTCATCTATGTGTCAGTGGATCTCCAACTTCCTAACTGGCAGACCACAGGCAGTAAGGATGGGCGGACATGTCTCAGCCTCCACCACTCTCAGCACTGGAGCCCCCCAGGGGTGTGTTCTGAGCCCCCTGCTGTACTCTTTGTACACATATGACTGTGTGGCCACTACCAGCTCCACCACCATCATCAAGTTTGCTGACGACACCGTCGTGGTGGGCCTGATCTCTGATAACAACGAGATGGCCTACCTGAAGGAGATTAGGAATCTGGAGAACTGGTGCCAGAGGAACAACCTCCTTCTAAACGTCAGTAAGACAAAGGAGCTGATAGTGGACTTCAGCACTAAGCAGGAGAGGAACTACCAGACCCCCGTCATCAACGAGTGCCCAGTGGAGAGAGTGGACAGCTTCAAATACCTCGGAGTTCACATCACGCAGGACCTGTCATGGTCCTGTCACATCAACACCGTGGTGAAAAAGGCCCGACAGCGTCTCTACCACCTCAGACGCTTGAGAGACTTCCAACTGCCCTCCAAGGTGCTCAGGAACTTTTACTCGTGCACCATAGAGAGCATCCTGGCGGGAAACATCTTAACCTGGTTCGGGAACAGCACCATGCAGGACAGACGAGCTCTACAGAGGGTTGTGCGGTCAGCTGAGCGCACCATCCGCTCCGAGCTCCCTGACCTGCACTCAGTCTACAGCAGGCGGTGCTGGACCAAGGCCAGGAAGATCGTGAAGGACCTCAGCCATCCCAACAACAGACTGTTCTCTCTGCTGAGGTCAGGAAAGCGATTCCGCTCCCTGAAGACCAACACAGAGAGACTGAGGAGGAGCTTCTTCCCGCAGGCGATACGGTCTCTCAATCACACCACCACACAGTACTGACCCACACATATGGTTCTTACACACACACTGGACTTTCTGGACTTTGGTTTTGCACAACACTGGTCACTATATTCTTCATTTCCGGTTAATACTTGTACAGCTGCTGTTATTGTGTATATATTTATTTATATTTAGATTTCTTCATACATTCTTATATAGTTCTATATTGTGTATTGTGTATTTTGTTGTACAGTTATTTTATTTTCAACTTTAATTTATATATTTATCTTTATCTTATTCTTCCCAGTTAAATTTACCCTTCATTCTAATTTGTGTTGTACAGTTATTTCATTTTTAACCTTAATTTATATTTTATTCCTTCATAGTTAAATTTACCCTTTTTAATTTTTCATATTTATTTCCTATCTTATTCATAGCCTTTTCCTTTTTTGTTCTCTTTAGGTCACGAGCAGTTGTCCAAGCATTTCACTACATATCGTACTGTGTATGACTGTGTACGTGACAAATAAAATTTGAATTTGAATTTGAATTTTTGTACAGCTGGACCTGCATCACATGCTGCCCATGTTTTTGTCTCAAAGTTCCCTGGTTTACTTGGATGTTCTGTTGGAGGGGACAGAGTCCTCTGAAGGGGACTTGGTGCTCATACAGTCACATCAGTACCAGGATCTTACATCACAGCAGGAGGAACACCCACTTGTTCCATACACCTCACAGGAGCACGTTTGTGTCATGAACGACGATCATCTATTGTGTCTTTATCAAGAAATTATGTCCTTTTTGTGCTTCTATGATTAATCTTGTGTCAGCATGAAAACTTCTCTACCAGACTCAGGATGTCATAAACTGGCCGTAGCGACTCTACTGGATGCACGGCAGTAAGAATCAACACACCCACATATGCCTACAGCTGCATTCGGTCCATTTTTCTTCCTCTCTTGTTGTCCCTCCTTGTTCATCATTGAGTTGGCTGTAGAGCAGGTCATCTGCTAATTGGATGGTTGTTGGTTCAATCTCTGTGTGCTCTAGTCTGGAGTTCTTACCAAGGTGTCCTTGGGCAAGTTACTGAACCCCAACTTGGTCTCTGATGCATCCATTGGCACGTGAACATTAAAAAGCAGAATACAAGCAGAATACACTGTGTATAATGCTTTCAGCACTCGAGTAGAAAAGCCACTGAAGGAGTATGGGACCTGGCACATGTGCTTGGACTGTGGTAGATCATCTTTCTCTGAGGCACATGAGAGAGTCATGCATAGTCTGTCACTGGGAAGGTTAGAAGACCAGATCAGTGTTTCCTCACATTACTTTCCTCACATTACTGTACTAGCGCACATTACTGTGCGCTAGTACCACTTGCCATGTGTACCTACAATCCTTTGCAGTTTCACCCCGGAAATGACATCACATTTTCAGTCTCTATTGGGACACAACCCTTCACTCAGCAAACTGACCTGCCCAAATGAGAGACAGCTTCAGTAAGTGAATGAACCGTTGTATACACCAAAGGTGAAAACCACAGAGATAGTAACTAACCATAATACAAGAAGGAACCCCAGCCCCCCTGCGTGAACACTATAGATGGTTAAGTCCATGTTATTGGCCTCTGCATTCAAACCAGCTCCACCCTCAGCCTCCTCTGTTACCCTAACCAGGAAGGACTGCAGCGGCAGCCAGCTAATTCAAAAAGAAACCATAACAAACAGACTCTATGCCATCATTTGGCCCGTAGCTTACTGCTGTCATGTATTACAAACTAACTCAAAAGTTTAAATTGGTTAATATATAATCACTGAAGCTTTACAGCACAATGCAAAAATAGGAAAGAAAGGTAAACATGAATATTATTATTAGTATTTCAGCTGTGTGGTTGCATGGAGCCTTCACAATTGTTTCTCCCAATTTTAATTTGCACAACAAGAAATGAAATAAAGCTTTTTTTTCCAGATCATCTTGGTGAATAAGCATCAACTCTATGAATTCAGTTTTTATTACCAGGAAACATAAAGGCTGTGCCATGCTCTACAGTGGATTAAGACTAGGTGCTGTTTGTATCACATCAGGTAAGGACCCAGTCATGTGTTCGTCGCTGTGCCTCTCTACTTGTGATAGCAACAGCAGATGACTACAACGCCCGGGATTCCTTTTCTGCTCCTTCGTCCTTTTCCATAAATGGGGTTTAAGTGTTTTGTGTCACACAGCTTAATCTGTGGTTACGTTTCCTACTCTGAGGCTTTTCTCACTCCCTCTTGTTTTTCTGTTTGTTCAGACACAACCTGACAAGGCAAAAACCAGGTGAGCTACTTTGTGTATCTAATTTTATGTTTTTCATTGCATTTTAAGCTTATGCTTTGTGTTTTGGTTTCCAATGTGAATGTTTCTGTGATTATTGCTGAGACCTGCTGTCTTTTGCTTAAGCTTTCATTAGTTAGTTCATGACTCAACCCAGAATTTAGCCAGTTACAGTCTCAGGTCTTCCTGCCCTAGTTCTAAAATAGTTCTAATACTATGAAAATCTACTCAATAATGAAGTATGATTAATTTCTTTCTTGATTCAGGTTGGCTTATCTTAAAATAGAGCCTAATCCATATTAAATCCAAGCACAAAAACCTTAAAACAGACCTTTTTCCTAGAATACTCCTTGGCTTCTACTGAAATCACAACCAGGACAGGAGTGATATATGTCAACATTCATTCCTCTCATGAGAACAAAATCCTTTTTGTAAACAATATAGGGCTGCTGCACAATCTCTAAAGTCTAAATCAACCCTTTAAAAGGCCTAAACAGAGAAACAAATTACATTTTTGGCCCTAAACTTTGTAAATAACGGCATTACTGACTTAAAACTTTACATGCCTCAGGTCAAGTGTCACTAAGAAAAAAACAACTTTCATTTGTAAAGCATTATAAGTACAGCCGTTTCTCAGGACATTTCTAGGCAAATTAGGAACAAAGTTGTACAAACGTACTACAAAACTAAACAAACTGCAAATGACCTGATAAAATCCTGCTTGGTATTCACCTATTTTTCAAAGAACGACTTCCACTCAGCTATTGCTTTCTTGTATGCACAAGTAGCAATCATGGATGGCATCCGTGATTACCTCAGTTTGTATGGCAGAGAGGACCGTTGCAACACATTTCGGGTATGTTAGGTGCAAGGTGTAGTAATATGCCATCAACACCAACATTCCTTCCCAGAAATCCTCCAAGGAGAGAGTGGTCACTGGTATGTTTCCTACAGCAACAATGCTGGTTGTCCCAGCAAAAAGCAGCACTGGGGAGGAGAGAGGCCGCTTCTCCAGGTATATCATCTCAAGTTCAAGTTCAAGTTCAACTTTATTGTCACTTCAACCATATACAGTTTAAAAATACACAGTGAGGCGAAACAACGTTCCTCCAGGAACCAAGGTGCTACAAGACAAGTTAGTGCAAAAAAAATATATATATATAATATATCTAGTAATAATATTGTGCAAAAGAGCATTTACAGGTTGGTGTGTGCGATGGTTTGGTGGTGTAGGTCAGTGTGTTTGCGCTTTGTGTTGGTTAGTCAGTCCAGTCTCAATGTTTTGAGGTATTTGAGTTAAGCTGAGTGATAATGTTAGTGTATGTGTGTGTGTGCGTGTTTATCAGTCAGTCCCTTTTTGCTGAGGAGACGGATGGCTTGTGGAAAAAAGCTGTTGCACAGTCTGGATGTGCGTGCCCGAATGCTTCGGTACCTTTTTCCAGATGGCAGGAGTGTAAAGAGTGTGTGAGAGGGGTGTGTCCGATCAGCCACAATGCTGGTGGCTTTGCGAATGCAGCGTGTGGTGTAGATGTCCTCAATAGAGGGTAGAGAGACCCCGATGATCTTCTCTGCTGTTCCCACTATCCGCTGTAGGGTCTTGCGGTCTGATATGGCACAGCTCCCAAACCAGACAGTGATGCAGCCGCTCAGGATGCTCTCAATAGTTCCTCTATAGAAGGTGGTCAGGATCGGTGGTGGAAGCCGGGCCTTTCTCAGTCTTCTCAGAAAGAAGAGACGCTGTTGGGCTTTCTTGTGCAGGGAGCTGGTGTTGAGGGACCAGCCGAGGTCCTTCTCCAGGTGTACGCCCAGGAATTTGGTGCTGTCAACGATCTCCACAGAGGAGCCGTTGATGCTCAGCGGTGAGTGGTCGCCTCGTGTCCTCCTAAAGTCAACAACCATCTCTTTTGTCTTGTCAACATTCAGAGACAGGTTGTTGTCCTTACACCAGTCCGTTAGTCTCTGCACTTCCTCTCTGTACGCTGACTCGTCGTTCTTGCTAATGAGACCCACCACGGTCGTGTCATCAGCGAATTTAATGATGTGATTTGAACTGTGTGTTGCTACACAGTCATGAGTCAGCAGTGTGAACAGCAGAGGACTGAGCACACAGCCTTGTGGGGCCCCAGTGCTCAGTGTGGTGGTGCTGGAGGTGCAGTTCCCGATCCGTACTGACTGAGGCCTTCCGGTCAGAAAGTCCAGGATCCAGTTGCAGAGGGAGGTGTTCAGGCCTAACAGGCATCTTCACCCGGCTAGAAAAGCACAAAAAAAGGACAAATTCTTCACGATTTTAAATGAAAGGGTTGCTGTGCATCCAAACAGCTTAAGACACAAAAAGCAAAAGCAAGAATGTTTAGAATGATTTACTGTTGGAATAGAAGAAATAAATGAAATTTTGGAAATGTATTAATTCTGAGCATGAATTTTCTCTAGTTTACAGCCTTTTTATCGTGTATATTTGTGCTTTTTTTAAAAACTTTGTTACATATTCTAGTTTTTGAAGGCCTTTTTAAATATATAATTTTACCCATTTTACTTGTATCCCGACTGCAATGTGCTTTTGCTCTGTGCTGCCTCTCTGGAGTAGGTTTTAAATGACAATTTAGAAATCCTGAATAAGGAGTAATTTAATCCCTGCTGAATTGAACTTTGACCCTCTCTTATTAAGCATGAAAAGCAAAATAATAATATAATAATAATAATAATAATAATACAAGTAAATGGAGTACAAGTTACAGTGGCTGGTATTGCAGCTGTTCTCACCTTGAGGATATGAAGGAGAGCCTCACTGGCACTTCGGTGGTGTAGTTGGTGAAGGAAAAAGAGATGGAAGTGCATTGAAGAGAGTGACAGTAAACTCCACCGTGGACAGAGAAAAGTATCTTAATAAAGTAATCTGAACATATCTGATGGATTTAATGTATGAAAAGGCCACTTACCTCCAAGGGGAGAGGAGGTTTCAGGACCTTCTTCTAAATGCCAAAGAACTGCACCTTCGATCAAAACTCTGCCCATCGACCCTCCATGTGATCTACCGTATTTTCACGACCATAAGGCGCACTTAAAAGTCTTAGATTTTCTTCAAAAAGTACGGCGCGCCCTATAGCGCAGTGCGCCCTGTGTGTTGTAATGAGGACGTAGTAGAGAACACAATGAGAACGCTAAAGGGTGAAGTGTGTCCGAGTTGGAGGAAAGACTCGAGCGGTGGATCATCGAGCAAAGAACGAGCGGGAGAAGCGTTTCGACGGTCACCATTCGGCTAAAAGCAGTTTCACTTTCACTTTTTATGAAACGGTGCCATTTTTCCATCCGGACCAGGACTACGGTAGCGCAGCAACTTCCAGTGGATTATAATGAAAAGCTGGCCATCTTCCGCTCCTACTGCAGCAAACACATCGGCGACAAAAACATCCAGCCCAGCCACATCACAAACATGGACGAGGTCCCGCTCACTTTTGACATCCCGGTGAGTCACACTGTGGAGAAGAAGGGGACCAGCACGGTAGCGATACGCACAACGGGGTATGAAAAGTCTTCTTTTACTGTTGTGCTTGGCTGCCATGCTAATGGACAGAAACTGCCGCCTATGGTGATTTTAAAGCGAAAGACTTTGCCTAAAGAGAAGTTTCCAGCAGGAATCATCATTAAGGCAAATGAAAAGGGCTGGATGGATGAGGAAATGATGAAAGAGTGGCTGAGGGAGGTGTATGTAAGGAGACCAGGTGGTTTTTTCCACGCATCACCATCGCTCTTAATCTGTGACTCTATGCGTGCCCATCTCACAGCCGATGTGAAAAAAACTAGTGAAACAAATGAACTGTGAGCTTGCTGTCATTCCGGGAGGCCTGACAAAGGAACTCCAGCCGCTGGACATCGGTGTGAACCGCCCGTTCAAAGTAAGGCTGCGAGCGGCCTGGGAGCGATGGATGACCGGTGGAGACCACAGTTTCACTAAGAGTGGAAGGCAACGCCGGGCGAGTTACGCCACAATTTGTCAATGGATTGTAGATGCTTGGGCTAACATGTCTGCTGGCACTGTTGTTCGAGCTTTCGCAAAAGCCGGCATCGTTTCCGAGGAGCCGCACGGCACGGAAAGTGACTCTGACGGTGAAGAAAGTGAACCTGGAATGTTTGATGGAGATTTAGCGCAGCTGTTCAATTCAGACACAGAGGATGAGGACTTCGATGGGTTTGATTGATGATAAAAATGTGAGTACCAAACTTTGTTTTGCTCCTGCTTTATTTTTAAACACGCACACTTGTATGCTTGTGTGTTGTTGATGATGACGATTACCGGTAATAGAAATGTGAGTAAGGTACCGAACTCAGGTTTGCTCCCGCTTTATTTTTAAATACGCATACGGTACTTGTATGCGCCCTATGGTCCAGTGCGCCTTATGTGTGTGTTAAATACAGTAATGGCACACATAACTGAGACTGCGCCTTTTAGTACAGTGCGCCTTATGGTCGTGAAAATACGGTATGTATTTGCACTTGGAACCACCAACGATGCGATGCAGTTCATCCATCGCCTATGACAAGGTTGTGCTCAGTTAGTCAAGAACTAACTAAACCTATCCAGAGAAAAGCAAGGAATTTAACTGAAGGTAGTTGAACTTACATTTCCTATGTCTTTGAAGCACAGGTATGCTTCAAATATGTTTGTGGGCCTGTCTTCTTCCCTTGTAACATCTGCATCAATAAAAGCTCGTGTGGCCTCAAACTCCAGTCCAAAATTTGAGCAACGTCACTTTGGTTGGGTTTTGCATTGGGTTTCCTGTACATGTTGCTCAAGGTTTTGTAATGTCTTGCCTGCATCTTCAGGCTGTCATGGTCTGCTAGGGAAAGCAAAGAGCAATTGTAAGACAAGGTGTAACTAGACTTCAGAAAATCCAGATTTTTCTAATCAGTCATTTCTAACAAGGTTGTAGGATTATTTTTAAGTGACTGTTTTCAGTTTAATATTTATGAGAATTAATGTTTGGGTTAAATATGTTTAAGTAATGAACTGACCCTACATGTCCTGATGATTTCCCTTTATGTCCTTGTCCTATAATGATCATGGATTTATGTTAATTGTTACTTCGAACAGAATCAAATATTAAAAGGAAAGTTAAAGATGCCCATGAATAAAATCATTGTGAAAACAAGGTACAGTTTGTTTACTGTGTATACCGTTCACAACAGTGTGGACAGTGATTATGAGCTGATGGATAAAAATCTTTTAGGTAATTTGATCTATGACAGAAACACTGTGATAAAGCATGATAGATGTGACCAGCATGAGGATTTACATGTGTAAATAATCAGTACTGAATAACACCCACTACAACACAAGGTATTAAAATACACTGAACAAAAATATAAACGCAACACTTTTGTTTTTGCTCCCATTCCCCATGGGATGGACGTAGAGACCTAAAATTAATAATAATAATAATAATGGATACTTTATTGATCCCCATGGGGAAATTACTTGTTTTTCTCTGCATTTGACCCATTCACTCAGTGAAGCAGTGGGAAGCCCACTAAGCAGGCGCCCGGGGAGCAGTGTGTAGGGACGGTACCTTGCTCAGGGGTACCTCAGGGTAGCCGTTAAGTGGATTCGAACCGCCGACCTTCCGATCATGGGGCGACCACTTTACCTACTGAGCTATCCCTGCCCTGCCCCCAAATTCATTCCAGATACACAATATAACCATCCCTCCCAAACAGTGGTCACAAATCAGTCCAAATGTGTGGTAGTGGGCACATCTGCTATATTGAGATAATCCATCCCACCTCACAGGTGTGCCACATCAGGATGCTGATCTGACATCATGAGTAGTGCACAGGTGTACCTCAGACTGCCCAGAACAAAAGGCCACCCTGGAATGTGCAGTTTTGTCTCACAGCAAAATGCCACAGATGCCACAAGCAATGAGGGAGCGTGCAATTGGCATGCTGACAGCAGGAATGTCAACCAGATCTGTCGCCCGTGCATTGAATGTTCATTTCTCAACCATAAGCCGTCTCCACGGGCGTTTCAGAGAATATGGCAGCACATCCAACCGGCCTCACAACCGCAGACCTCGTGTAACCACACCAGCCCAGGACCTCCACATCCAGCAGGTTCACCTCCAAGATCGTCTGAGACCAGCCACCCAGACAGCTGCTGGAACAATTGGTTTGCACAACCAAACAATTTCTGCACAAACTGTCAGAAACCGTCTCAGGGACGCTCAACTGCATGCCCGTCGTCCTCATCGGGGTCTTGACCTGACTCCAGCTCGTCGCCGTAACAGACTTGTGTGGGCAAATGCTCACATTCGATGGCGTCTGGCACGTTGGAGAGGTGTGCGCTTCACGGATGAATCATGGTTCACATTGTTCAGGGCGGATGGCAGCTGAGAATGTCCCAGTTCTTGCATGGCCAGCATACTCACCGGACATGTCACCCATTGAGCATGTTCGGGATGTGCTTGACCGGCGTATACGACAGCGTGTACCAGTTCCCACGAATATCCAACAACCTCGCACAGCCATTGAAGTGGAGTGGACCAACATTCCACAGGCCACAATTGACAATCTGATAGACTCCATGCGACGATGTG
The DNA here is from genome assembly GCF_057382275.1 of Copadichromis virginalis. Lineage (NCBI taxonomy): Eukaryota > Metazoa > Chordata > Actinopteri > Cichliformes > Cichlidae > Copadichromis > Copadichromis virginalis. Next base: position 664,572 of record NC_140634.1, read on the forward strand.
TTGCACTGCACGAGGCAAATGGTGGTCACACCAGATACTGACCGGTTCTGGGTCCCCAGACCCCCAATAGCGCAAAAAACTGCACATTCCAGGGTGGCCTTTTGTTCTGGGCAGTCTGAGGTACACCTGTGCACTACTCATGATGTCAGATCAGCATCCTGATGTGGCACACCTGTGAGGTGGGATGGATTATCTCAATATAGCAGATGTGCCCACTACCACACATTTGGACTGATTTGTGACCACTGTTTGGGAGGGATGGTTATATTGTGTATCTGGAATGAATTTTAGGTCTCTACGTCCATCCCATGGGGAATGGGAGCAAAAACAAAAGTGTTGCGTTTATATTTTTGTTCAGTGTATATACTACTGTCTGGTGATTGTGTGCAACACTGTGTGTGTGCTATGGCTAACTGGCAAGATGGTATGAGGGATATATCATATGTTATCTCGCTCAATTTTAGATATTGTAGTGGGTAAAGAATGACTTACATATGGCATGTGTGTGTCAGCATCACGTAACATGGGGTAATAGTTGACAATCTTCTGTGACATTGCTCTCATTTCAAGTTTGGAGGGGTGTCTTACTTCTTTCCTCATGGGACTAGCATGGAGGATTGCAACCATGCTGGTGACTGTGCTCCTTATAAGTCTGCAACAGAGCTCCTTCGACATCTTACAGTCCTTTTCCTTTCCACTGTGAAGCAATGCAAAGTACTGACTGCGCACCATGTCCAGTTCTGAATCTGTATACACCACATACTCCGGTGGGTCTGGCATTTTCATTGTTTTGTCTGCAGTGTAGGAAATGGGACTGGAAGTTTGAGGCTGACATTCAGACACATCAAAGCCTAAGGGGTTACTCCCACTTCGATGGCAAGTGTTGGCATCTTGTTCAGCAGTCTTAAGCAATAACAGTTGCGGGATATAAAAAAAATACACAATTAGGCAAATTAATGCTAGACCGTAATATATTCTAGCATTAATTATAATATTAATAATATTAATGATAACATTAATTATAATATTCTTAGTTACAACACAGACAGTATGGTCAAACGCATCCAAGCCGTGACAGCGGTTCTCTAGCTCGATTCCAAAGCCTCCGCTCACAGTAGCAATATGCCACAGCTGAAGTCATTTAGCTAATGATCATGTTAGCTAGCTTGCTAACTAGCGGCCCTCACAAAACACGACTTTATCTTAATAGCACAGTTATACTATAGTGTCGTTCATAAATGTAATTATTGAACTTAATGTTACCAACCTTAAACTATTGTTTTTTTGTTTTTTAAATAAATGATTTTTATCTTGTAACGGTCCAGTTGGTTAACAAAGCAGGGAAAATGATTTGGTCCCAAGAAAGTAAGGTCATGACAGGAACTGAGAATGTGCAGAAAATTATTTATATATTTTTTTCAAAGTACACAAAATTCAAAAATGAAGTCTAAAATGCTTATTGCCTAAAAATAAAAATAATTGACATAATTTAAAACTGAAAAATTGGATAATTAAGGAAAAATATATTTTTAAAATTGCCTACATTTCCCATGGTCCCACGCTCTCATCTGTGGCCTTCGGTGGAGAGCGGTAAAGTATGCCGCATGGCTACAGCACATAAACAGTTCACCATGGCGCTCTGGAGATGTATGATCTGTTTGATCTTTGTTTCTTTAACTCTGAATGTGCTCCTAAGCCACATGAATGCAGCTCGTGGTCGAAGGCAGGATTTGGTGGTTTATTGTGGAAAAGATGGCTGTGAACAGGAGTTTTTAACTCGTTCTTTCGCCACATTAAACGGACGCACCCTCTGTATTTGACGAATGGAAACCCACCAAGAGGATGGAGGATCCCCCCAACGTCCCACTCTGTAGGATCGGAAAAATTGTCTGGTTCTGTGTTTGCCAACCGTGGTACTACAACAACAACCAGCACTGTGGAAATATCAACTCGTGGATCTTTGCCTGAAGCGCAGGAGCCTCAGGTTGACAGCCCGGTCACAGTAAGTAAGATAAGATAAGATAAGATAGAACTTTATTAATCCCTCGGGTGGGTTCCTCTGGGAAATTCGACTTCCAAAAAGCACAGCAACGACCGAAGTTACAGTTACAGAATTGTTATATATATATATATACAGACACACACACACACACACACATATATATAAATACAGAGACAAATATAAATAAAATATACAAAGGGGATAAATAGAATAAATAGGAATAAAAAATAAAAATACAAGTGAATTGCACATTTCAAGTATTGAGTCTATTGCACTGTTGACTATTTACAAAAAGTATTGCACAAGGTATTGTACAGTGAGGTGAAGAGGCACTACAGCTTAGTTGTTCCCCCCTCCTTTGTCCTCCTGTTTCCCCTCCCTCTCCCCTCCAGAGAGGAGTTAAACAGTTTGATGGCGTGTGGGACAAAGGAGTAAGTGTTAACCTAAATAAAATGTAGTGTGACTTCTGATGACACAGCCATGGTCCTATATTACTTTTACTCATTTTCTCCATTTTCAAGTGTTTTTCACTATGGTTGGATTGTAAATCACCAGGATGAGTGTAAAGGTCACGTTGCAGCCGGAGCAGGCACGCACTCTGCGGCTGGCATGTCTCCTGGTGTAGTTTGCATCAAAGACACTTTGCTTGTTTAAATCGTTCATGTGGCAGCAATTTGGGCATCTCGTAGGAGTTACAAATGCTCAGTACAGTTACAGATAAGACAGTATTTGAAAGCCCTGTAAAAAAAGTAAACAAAAAAATACAAAATCTATTGGCCAGAAATACTGCCAAAACGTATGCGCATGATTCTTTGGAAAATTAAATAAAATAATAAATGCATACAATAAAAATATGACATATATATTTATATAAACATCAATTCTACGTGAAAATCTAAATTACATTATTTTAAAATACATAAATAACGGGCACGGTGGTCAGCACTGTTGCTGCACAGCAAGAAGGTCCTGAGTTCAATTCCACCATCAGGCCGGGGTCTTTCTGTGTGGAGTTTGCATGTTCTCCCCGTGTTTGTGTGGATTCTCTCCGGGTACTCCGGCTTCCTCCCACCGTCCAAAGACATGAAGCTTGTGGGGATAGGTTAATTGGATAATCCAAAGTTCCTACTAGGTGTGAATGTGAGTGTGAATGGTTGTCTGTCCCTGTGTGTTGGCCCTGCGACAGACTGGCGACCTGTCCAGGGTGTACACCGCCTCTCGCCCTATGACAGCTGGGATAGGCTCCAGTGCCCCCCGCGACCCTGAAAAGGATGAGCGGAAGCGAATGGATGGATGGATAAATAATTTAATAAATACAACAAACATGTAAACAAACTAATATCTAAGTGCGAACAAAAATTCCTTAATTACAAGATAAAATCTCGTTCTCATGAACACAATCTCTTGTCTTGTCTCATCAGAAAATGGGCAACCCCTTTTTTATTGTCTTTAACTACTTTTCCATTTCTTCCATTTCACAGCTTTAACAGTAATCACTTCATTCACTTTGTTTTTGTTTCTTTGTTTTTATGGTCTAATCATCAGGTGTAACTGATTATACCTGTTGTGTAAGAATTTTAGAATTGGCCAAGTGTTTGGAGTAACTTTGTTTGTCAAATATTTTCACAGAGAACGGTCAAACATATCATATCAGGAGTGCAACAATATCAGGCAGTTCTTCTGGATACGCTCAAGGAAAAATTGAGGGCAGTGTTTGAAGATCATGCTGAGAGAACCACTCAGCTTCAAGATGAGGCGTTGGCTACATTTGATAAGTTCATGGATCCTTTCTCCAGCATTGCTATGGACAGAGTAGAGCCATAGGGGAACTGTTCAGCCCAGTCAACTCACAGGAAGTAGTAGTATCCCAGAAGATTTGTTGGGTAAAGCAAGGTCTTTGAAGGGTCATGTCCATAAGCAACAAAAGTTTTTACTACGTACCATTAATTGAAAGTGTAAAGCAGTTATTGACTGATGAGAGAATCTGTTGAACACTGCACCACAAAGAAGCAGAGAGGGATTCTTCCATGATTTAACAAACGGATCCCTCTTTACATCTCACCCCATATTTACAGGCCAAATGCATTGCAATTAATACTGTACACAATTATAATATGTAACCCGTTAGGGTCCCATGCTTCTGCAAACACATTGGTTATGTTTTATTGTACTTTAGAAAATATTGATTCCAAATTTAGGTCAAAGTTAGCTGCAATATGACTTTCTTGCTATCGCTAAAGGAAATGACATTGCTCAGTGGGGTGTTGATGTTGTACCGAAAAGAATTCTTCAAGATCTATCACTGCTTTACAGGTGTAAGGATTGAAATGTCAAATGGTGAAATTGAATAGTTTGGTGTTTTTTATAGCCAGTTGCAGAAACATGCTATCCCAGCATGAGATTGCTGGCTTTAAAGAAGGGGTTGGTTTTGCTTATAGCAAATACAGACACTGTGAATACAGCGACAACAAATTGAAACAGTCTTGTGGACAGATGCTGATTCTTTTGAAAAAGCAAGAACAAAGAGCAAGAACAAATAAGTTCCCATTATTTCTTTATAAACTGTACTGCGACTGAAAAGTAAGATTGAAGAACACCTGTATCAGTTCATGCTACAGAATTAGCACACGAGCTCATTGATTATACTTCACACTGTTCTGTTAGTTTCAGGGAAATTGTGTTTGTGCCAATAACATAGAGTCTTTCTGATATCATTTCCCATAGAAATCAGCCTTAAGATTAGAGCTGCACCAACGTATTTTCTTAGTGTAGTGTTCTGATGTCGGTTAACAAACCCTCATCAAATGTTCCCTAAACCAATGTTAGGGTTGTGCCACAATAATGCTGGCATGCTGGGACAAACGGCTGTCTCTGAAATGAGATTTGTATCATGGATTTTGGTAAAATGTTTTCTCTTTTATATAAAAATTTGAAGTCAGACATGATTTTTGTATAAATCATTCAACAGATGCCTTGTGTGAATTTTTATTAAATCAAGCAAATGAAGTTTGTCACTGCATCTTGAAACAAGTTATATTTTGAGAGAGATCCGGTGAGAGACCTAATGCAGGCTATTTTAAGAGTTATTCTTTCCATTTCAGGATTTCTGTACTAATATAGACACAATTATATGGTTATTCTTGATTTAACTTTATAATCTAAAATCAAGGCTTAGAAACAAACATATCATTTTCAAAAGAAGGCAAATTACCTGGCCTGTCTAAAAATAAGATTTTAAATCATGGTAAGCACCAGATAACGTGCAGTGCAGTCACACCAATATGCTTTATTGACTTTATTGTCCTTGTTTTGTGTTTCAGTGGCTACTGTTTACTTAAGCATTAATGGACCTTTTCAGTGCCAAACACAATACATAGAGAAGTTACTTTTCAGTCTATGTTTATGTATTCAGATTACATATTACAGCACACACAGGCCCAGATCTTCTGGAGGCTTGTGCATGGCAAAGTTGCCACTCTTAAAGTGATTATGTTTCATTACAGTGGAAATGGGAGGACAGGGTTTCCTGGTGCCTCCGGATCAATAACCCAGCTCTCGTTCTGTGAACACACGAACACCTGCTTTACTCTCATGTCCAGGTTTGTCAGGATGTTCATGAAAACGGTCCCTATCCTCTGAGGGGTGTGGATGACGATTATTGCTTATAGATTACCAGTATTTATCTTCTGTGTATCATCTCTTTTCATTTGCATTTCTCACAAATTGATCTAATTTGCGACTCCAGTGAAATCCATTGTGTTGTTTTTATGAGCTGCAAAACAGGTGTTTTGTATGCAGATTTACAGTTCTGTGAAAAAGGGTTTGTCCTTTCCTCATTTCTTTCTCTTTTTCGGCAAAAATAAACAGTTTTAAATGATTTATTTATTAAGAAAAAAAAAAGAGATCCAAACCTATCAAAAAAGTAATTACCACCTGAACCTAATCACCCTGGGCAGCAAGAACTGCAGTCGAATGTTTGTGATAACGGTAATGAGTCTTTTACATGGGTGTGGAGGAACTGTTTGAATTCAGCCAGGCTGGGGGACTTTCACTTCAGTTCAGTTTGATTTATAAAATGCCAAATGACAACAACAGCTGCCTTCATTACGTATCCTCCACGCTCCATTCAGAAGCATAACCCCTCTGGGACGGCCTTTTGTCTGCCTTCCTCTCTCCTGGTAGCATTTCATGCAGGACACCTGTCAGCAGCTTGTTTTGAGGTTGTGTGAAACCATCTCAGTTGGATTTAAGGCTAAACGTTGAATAGGCCATTCCATAATGTTCATTCATTGATTTAGTTTAACAATTCAGGGGTGAACACCCTGATACGTTTCAGATCAGTGTCCTATTGCATAACCTTCATGCTCTAAAGCTCATAACCATTGTCATTCGGGATTTTCTGTTAGTGAGCAGAATTCGCAGAGTTGTGGTCCAGGTCCTGAAGCAGTAAGTTCACTTCACCACCACCCTGCTTGACTATTGGTGACGTTCATTTTATGAAATGCTATTATGATTTTATACCACATGTAACTGGATACATTGTTCTGAAGAACCACAGTGACTCTGTTGGTTGTTTTACTCAGTCTGTACGGACTGTAAGCTGCATGTGATGTCACAGGGTGGAATTGACATGTTTTAACTTGGTGGGTTTTTTCTAATCTTTCTGCATGGGTTGCTGTGTTTTATCATTTCTAATCTTTTAATAACGTAGAGTATTTTATTCCTACATTTTTATCGCATGTTTTATTGTGCATATTGTTCCGGGCACACGCCCTACCCCTACTGATCACTAATTCGGCACACCTGAGCGGACTACAACCAATGAGGGTTCCCCTTTTGGCCGCCGAAGGCCAATAAGAAGGCGCGGCGGAATGGACGAGAGGGAGAGCCGTGGAGCGGTAACTGGCAGTAGGATGGCTGGCGTGGTGAGGGGCACTGAGACCCAACTAAAGGAAGCCTGGTGGTGGCCAACAAAGTGGGGGTGGAAGGACGTCCCATCTCGGGAGATAACGAGACACCACCCACGCGTGTTGTTTGGGATAAGTTCCCACCCGGTTAATTAATGGAGACGCTCCGCGTAAATAAAGAAAACTGACCGCTGCTGTCCCTTTTCTTCAGTGGACGCTGGTGCGAAGTGATGGAGAGGACATCTGAGGGCACTGCCGCCTTTTTAGTTGACTTTTCTTAATTAGACTTTTATTGATTTTAATTGATCGGCCGAGACTAGGACTTGTAGTTGTGCTGTTTTATATATTTAAATCCTTGTGTCCCTGGCCAGGGTATTTTAATTGTTGGTTTTAAGTTAAATAACTTATACTTTAGAAACCTAGTTTTTATCTTTCCTACTGCCTTCGCTCCACTTTTCCCATTCTTACTGTTTCAGAAGTTTCCCTTCTCAGAGAACACCTCGTGATACTAACATCAACTAAAAACAAACAGTATAAGACAGAACGCAAACTTTGACTGAAATTAGTTTTTTACCCATGTGATCTCTACAACCCTCTTCTGTAAAAGCCAAAAAGGTTTGAATGTATAAGCTCAAAGTGCTTAAGTAAGGCAGCTGGAATGGAAAAGCAAAGTACTGTGACCTGGGCACAAGAGCAAGCTACTAGTAAGTTCACGGTTGTTTGGCTGCATTTAAATCACAGGCATCTGAATTATTCACAATTCCGAGGAGGGAGGAGAAGGATACTGGGTGTGGGAGGCTTCCATGCTGTAATTACTGCCTTTTTTAAAACCTAGAATATATTAGAATTTATCTCTGACACCGTTTCTGGCAATAATCCAGAACAGCAAAAATGGATTCTGTGAATTACAGCTCCCACACCTCTAATTCTATATTAAACACCCTAACCCTCAGTGCTCTCTGTCTCCCAGACATGATGACTAATTGATGTTGCTGAGCTAAGAGATTCAAAATGGTAATTTAGTCCAATTGTTCAAATTTGTATGTCCTGATTAAAGTTGAAACTTCTATGAATATCATGTGTAAAAATGGTTACTGAAGAGATGTTATAAAATTGCCAGTCAGACGTCTAAGAATCCACCTTTAAAGGTTGTGTCTCCTATATGACATTAAAATTGTTTTAATGAGTAGAAAGATGCACATGAGTTTTATAGTTTTAAAGATACGTTTGAAACACATTTCCACTCTACAGTGGATGTTAGAAAAGTACAACACTGACGTGATCTGCTGTTGTCAAAGTCGGGTCCACTCTCTGGGGAACACTGTTTTGGACAGTACTGATTCATACATTGCAGAATGGGCCTCTCACTGCAACTTTCTTATTCCTCTAAAGGCATAATAAGAAAGTTGCAATCTTCCTCACTATTTGGAGATCAACTAGATACAGCAATTTATGGTTGGGGATGAGGTCCCAATGCAAGGCTTTGGAAACTGAGTCGTATAGGGCTGCGCTTTAGAAACTGCAAAATAGTAGGCTTCTACTTGACCCCAAAAACAGACCAGAAGTTGGCGTTCCAGCAAAAGTGCAGGAATTTAAAGGCACTTTTGCAAACCAGGCACCTGTGCCAGAACATTTAAGATGGAGATGGTGTGGTTCAGTTGAGTATTTAACAGAAAAGTCATAACTAGGAATTTATTTCAACTTGTATAGTTCCATTTTGACAGTATTAGAAAATATAAGAATTAAAGCTGACAGTCTGTTTCAATCACTTTTTTCCATAAGTGTCAACATTTGCACTTCATATTCATGTGTGACAGGAGTCCTAATGCATAATTGCTGTGTCCTAAAACCTAGGCCGCATCCTTCGGAGCACCCGGCCTTCACGGGCTACGTGGGCCGGGTCCTTCGAAGAACGAGAAGGCTGGAAGTGCGAGGCTGTGAAATGGGACGGTCTCGCCTTCAGATCTGCAGCACCGCTGTCACCGCCGTGGAGTTTAATAAACTCGGCCGTCTGCTCCTTGCTATCTAAAATATAACAGGACATTGGAGTAAATTTTCGACCGTCTCACACTTCTGTTTAACCAGTTGTCTGCTTGACGTTTATTCAGAAAGCTATAAACTATTGTGAAAACTAGAACTTTAATCTCAGGCAAACTGATTTACTCATAAATAAAACACTGAAAAAAGCCAAACAATAACTTTAAGTTATGTAAATGACTTGTATATCATATTTAACCTGAGTAGTGAAAGACCACGGGGGTTTGAAAACGATGTGCCGGGAGTTTGTTGTTATCGCCCCAGTCAGCTATCGAGCTGGTGGGTCACAGACGTCTCCGAAAACGTCGGAGCACTTTTGCAAATATGTGATGTCTTGATAAACCGAGCAGATATTTGAAGTTTACACAGCTACATTCTCGCCTGAAAAAAAAAAAGTGAAAAGTTTATTTTGTGACCCAGAAAGTTTAATAAGAGAAATATTAAAACTAAGTAGCTGTCGCCATTGTTAGAATCTGGAATTGGCTGGGCCACGCTATGAATTCTGGGATATGGTGGGCCACGAAGGACACACCGAACCCATCCTTCAAATCTGTGAAATGAAGGACGCATTTGTCAGCTGCATTTGGAGCAGCCTTCGAATTGGGACAGCCTTTGTCACGTCGCTGTGACGTAATCGGCCTACAAATGCGGCCTCTGAAGGACGCGGCCTGGGTTTTGGGACACCGCTTATATCGCCAAAAGTATTCACCTTTCCGAATCACTGAATTCAGGTGTTCCAATCACTTCCATGGCCACAGGTGTATAACATAAACCACCAAATCATGCAGACTGCTTCTACAAACATTTGTCAAAGAATGAGTTACTCTCAGGAGCTCAGTCACTCTCAGCATGGCACCCTGACAGGATGTCAAGACCAGTTGTGAAATTTTCTCACTACTAAATATTGTATTACTAAATAAAATCATAGTCAGCAGATGTTTGCCACCTTTCTGCAGAGGCATTGACTACAGATCTCCCAACTTCATGTGACCCTCAGATTATCTCACAAACAGCTTCAAGGAATGGCTTTCAGTGGCCGAGTCCTGCATCCAACCCAACACAACCCAAAGTGGTTTAAAGGGCACTGCTACTGGACTTCAGAGCAATGGAGACATGTCCTCTGGAGTAGTAAATTACCTTTTTCCACCTGGCAATCCAATGGAGGTGTCTGGGTTTGGCAGTTGCCAGGAGAATGATACTTGTGTGACTGTATAGTGCCAAGTGGAAAGTTTGGTGTCAGGTTGTTTTGTTTTTCGACTCAGCCTCTTAGTTCCAGTAAAAGGAACTCTTAATGCTTCAGCATACCAAGACATTTTGGACACTTTCCTGCTCCCAACTTTGTGGGAAGACTTTAGAGATGGTCCCTTCCTATTCCAACATGATTGCACACAAGTGCACAAAACGTCCATAAGTCCAGAAGGACATGGATGAGCGAGTCTGGGAGAAGGATGCAACCCATAACGGCAATGCTCAGTGGCTAGAGGATCTGAGGGCAGACCACAGCGACCTCCCTGAACAGGGTCCAGTAACCATCACAGTGGCAGATATCCAAGAAAGGGTCTCCAGTATGAAGAGTTGGACAGCACCAGGGCCCGGCATGGTTCACGCCTACTGGCTGAAGAAGCTGACTGCACTCCACGAGCGTCTGGCAGCACAAATGAACCAGCTGCTAGTTAACGAGAGACACCCGGAATGGCTAACTGAAGGCCGGACGGTCCTGATCCCCAAGGACCCCAAGAAGGGACCGGTCCCCTCCAACTACCGACCAATAACCTGCCTCAGTACTACATGGAAGCTCCTGTCAGGCATCATATCGGCTAAGATGAACAGGCACATGGGTCAATACATGAGCGGGACACAGAAAGGAATTGGCAAGAATACCAGAGGCGCAAAACACCAGCTACTGGTAGACAGAACAATCAGCCGAGACTGCAAGACCAGACTGACCAACCTGTGCACTGCCTGGATTGATTACAAGAAGGCCTATGACTCAATGCCCCACAGCTGGATACTGGAATGCCTAGAATTGTACAAGATCAATGGGACCCTAAGAGCCTTCATCGGGAACTCAATGGGGATGTGGCGTACAACACTAGAGGCCAACTCCAAGCCCATAGCACAAGTCACCATCAAGTGCGGATCTACCAAGGAGATGCTCTGTCCCCACTGCTGTTCTGCATAGGCCTGAACCCCCTCAGTGAGATCATTAACAAGACTGGCTACGGATACCAACTACGGAACGGAGTAGTTGTCAGCCACCTCCTGTACATGGATGACATCAAGCTGTATGCCAAGAGTGAACGAGACATCGATTCACTGATCCACACTACCAGGCTATACAGCAATGACATTGGAATGTCGTTCGGACTGGAGAAGTGTAGTCGGATGGTATCAAAGAGAGGGAAGGTAGTCAGAACTGAGGGGATTGAACTACCAGAAGGCAACATTGCAGACATAGAGGACAGTTACAAGTACCTGGGGATCCCGCAGGCGAATGGGAACCATGAAGAGGCCGCTAGAAAGGCTGCAACCACCAAGTACCTGCAGAGGGTCAGGCAAGTCCTGAGGAGTCAGCTGAATGGTAAGAACAAGATCCGGGCCATCAACACGTACGCCCTGCCCGTGATCAGGTACCCTGCTGGGGTAATAGGCTGGCCAAAGGAGGAGATAGAAGCCACTGACATAAAGACAAGAAAGCTCCTTACCATGCATGGAGGGTTTCACCCCAAGTCCAGCACCCTGAGGCTGTACGCTAAGCGGAAGGAAGGGGGCCGGGGACTGGTGAGTGTCAGCACCACAGTCCAGGATGAGACAAGGAACATCCAAGAATACATTGGGAAGATGGCCCCAAATGACCGAGTGCTCAGTGAATACCTCAGGCAGCAGAAACCCAAGAAAGAGGAGGGAGACGAGGAACCATCATGGAAGGACAGGCCCCTGCACGGTATGTACCACCGGCAGATAGAGGAGGTGGCTGATATCCAGAAATCCTACCAGTGGCTGGACAAAGCTGGACTGAAAGACAGCACAGAGGCACTACTCATGGCAGCACAAGAACAAGCTCTGAGTACAAGATCCATAGAGGCTGGGGTCTATCACACCAGGCAAGACCCCAGGTGCAGGCTGTGTAAAGATGCCCCAGAGACAATCCAGCACATAACAGCAGGGTGCAAGATGCTAGCAGGCAAGGCATACATGGAACGCCATAACCAAGTGGCCGGCATAGTGTACAGGAACATCTGTGCCGAGTATAACCTGGAAGTCCCGAGGTCAAAATGGGAGATGCCCCCAAGGGTGGTGGAGAATGACCGAGCTAAGATCCTGTGGGACTTCCAGATACAGACGGACAAAATGGTGGTGGCTAACCAACCGGACATAGTGGTGGTAGACAAACAGAAGAAGACGGCCATAGTGATCGATGTAGCGGTTCCGAATGACAGCAATATCAGGAAGAAGGAACACGAGAAGCTGGAGAAATACCAAGGGCTCAGAGAAGAGCTCGAGAGGATGTGGAGGGTGAAGGTAACGGTGGTCCCCGTGGTAATCGGAGCACTAGGTGCGGTGACTCCCAAGCTAGGCGAGTGGCTCCAGCAGATCCCGGGAACAACATCGGAGATCTCTGTCCAGAAGAGCGCAGTCCTGGGAACAGCTAAGATACTGCGCAGGACCCTCAAGCTCTCAGGCCTCTGGTAGAGGACCCGAGCTTGAAGGATAAACCGCCCGCAGGGGCGTGCTGGGTGTTTTTATATATATATATACACATATAGTATATACACTGGGTGAATGTGCAGTAGTAGCAGCAAGCAGGTGAATTCTGTACATTAATATGAATAGACATCTGACTATTTTACAGGATAGACAATATAAACATATTTAAAATTAAAGGAATTGAAATGTACATTGTGCCTTGGTTTAGTGTCTGGAAGAGTCCTGTCTCAGTCAATTATAGATGATGTGAGAGGGCGGGTGTGTGTGTTTAGGGCACGGATGGCTTGGGGATAGAAGCTCCTCTTGAGTCTCTCTGTCCTTGCCCGGAAGATGCGGAACCTTCTACCAGATTGCAGAAGTTGGAACAGTTTGTTGCCTGGATGGGACGGGTCCTTCAGTATCTGCGCTGCTCTAGTCCGGCATCTCCTGGTGTAGGTGTCCTGAAGCGGGTTGACAAAGGATGAACTGAAGCTCTGCCATCACGTAATGTCGCATACTGCTGTTTCTGATGTCATTTAAGAAAAAAAACAAAACAAAACAAACAAAAAAAAAAACACCTAAACCTTACTCTGTCCTTAAAGCAGTCCAGGTTAACACAGAAGCTTTCACTTTTTATTTTCTGATCTTTTCACAGTGTAGGAACAGAGTAGACTCCACACATGTTTACTTGATTAAATTAAATTATACCGTTTCTTATGAGGAACTAAAATTACCAGAGGTACTGCATTCCTACTACATGTGGCACACGTGTAAAAACAAGCAAACCTACAGTTGCAAATAGGTTAAAAGTTTCCTTTACCTTCTCTTGATCATCCAGTTTCTAATCTTATAATAATATTTCCCCTTAAAAGTAAACCTTGTCTACATACCCTCATCACATACTGCATGTGTACTAATTTTGAGTTGTTCCAGTTCTGTAAGCTCAAACTGACTTTTTTATGCTTAATACTTTTGACAAAATGTCTTTTTGGCTCAAATCTCCACATTCAAAATTAAGAGCCTAAAGCTGTTCTATACACTACAAAAATATCAGACACTTAAAAGCTTCAGAGCATCCTCAGGTACTCTGGCTGCTTAACTGTGACAACAGGAGAAAAGCTCAGCAACCACTGTGAGATCAAAAATCCACCATGCTAAATTTAACTGGCTGATATGAGTGCCCCTCGCAATGCCTGATGCAACGGTGTGCATCGGCTCACCTTACTCCGACTGGCTCATTAGCATGCTGCTGGGCACATGCTGTCTGTGATCTCTCTTTGTGTTATAACACAGAGGCAGCTGAGCTGGATAAAGGCTGGGCTGATCAGTGGGTATGTCTGACGCCAACCCCTACCCACCACTCTGCTTATCGTCAGGATATCAAGGCTCAGGATGTCAGGTGCTTCACTTCTACAGTACATAAAATGATTCTGGGAACCTGAAGATACTCGAAATTGACTCAGTATGTTGTAAATCTTCATCATTTGTTCAGTCGGTGATCTCATTTGCTTTTCAGTACAGGCTTTTAATGTATTTTTGGCAGCAATACAGTAGGCACTGAAAAAGTACTCATCAAACAGCTGAGACACTCATTTCGCCTCATCTTAATGGTCTTATTCTGTCTCTGGATATTTGTGTCTCATCTGTGGTTATTGTCACTTCGGAAAGCTCCTGCGAGTGTGACTGTAGCAAAAAGTGTTCTCATGCTACAGCGACACTATGAAAAACAACTGTCATTGATTTTGAAATGGTTGCTAAAAAAGATGCAGAAGACGTCTGTGACCATTAGGTTGTTGCAGTTTTCAAAGTCACTTCGAGTCAAGGCAGCAAATGTGACAACAAAATGATTAGTCTGCTACCAGTCTGCTGTCAGTTTGTGACTTCAAGCTGGCAACTACCAGTTTTTTTTTATAATCAGATGGTGATAAACTGTGACAAATAAGCAAAAATCGTCATCTGTGGCAAATTTGGCATTCACATAAAACATTGAAAGTCCAGCCAAAATGTCACTGTCACGGTCTGCGGGTTAGGGTGGGTTAGGGTTAGCAAAACTCAATACATTGACAAAGGACATGGACTTTCAAAGTAAAACAGGAAACAATGACGCAGACTTAACCTTCCTGCCTTCTTGGGACCTTTTTGTGCCACTGCTATGTGTTAAATGGCTGCCATTTCCACTGTGTTCAGTGGAATATAACCAAACTTGCCACAGGATAGTTTTTACCTGTCAATGTTAATATTCCAGTGTGAATTCCTTAAATCAGCCTAAAATGGCTGAGCAGCAGAAATCCCCACACCCATCACCCTGGGGACCATTTTCTGCCCATTGACTTCCATTATAAACGCTATTTTTCAACCCCAAATTATCATCATATGATTTTATTTTTTCTTCTTTTCTTGGATGTCAATGAAGACTCAGGGCCTTGAAGTTTTAATTTTTAAATTGCAAAAAAAATGCAAAAAAAATAATGGCAGGTCAAAATGTATGTTGGTGCCAATCTTTGGTCCATCTAAAGGCCTACTTATAATGACAATCACATATTACTTCAACTGGTTTTTTGTGGAAATATTTAGTTTCGTTTTTTGGTTTTTGGGGCTTATAACACAGGGCGCTCATGTAATAACACTGGGATTTGGAGGGTTAAAACAACGAAAATATAATTAAAACTTTACATGAATATTTCAGGGAGGAGTAGTTTTACAAGGTTGGCTAATTTAAAGTGGAATAAAATATGGATATATGGTCTTTTTATGGCGTGGCTGAGAATGGTCCCTAGGGTGATGGGTGGGAGTTTTTTAAAGGATGGCAGGAGGGTTAACGCAGGACTTAAGCTATACTAAAAACACGAGTGTACAAGAACAAAACCCTTAACTGAAACATAGACTAAGAATAATAATAATCAACAAGACACAACCAGAGATTAAGAATAGCCCATAATACAAAATCAAACCAAAAGATAAGAACTCAAAATGCTGGGTCGATATGACCCAGAACCTTGACAGTCATAGAAACTCAGGAAAGGAAATCCTGAAATTCCTCCATAAATAGTGAACTAGTTGCTTCAGGATGATGATTTAACTGCAAAATGACATGGCTTGGCAACCATGCTTTTATAGAAAGTAGGAATATAACCATATTACAACCAGTTGGCAAGCAGCTGTGTCACGGTCCTGGGGCAGTGACCCAGTGTTTTGAGTTTCTTGTGTCTGAGTTTTTGTATTATGATCTTAGTTCTCTTTGTTGCCCCAGTTTATTCTTTAGTCTAGTGTCTTAGTTTGGCTTTCTTGTATTCGAGTATTTCGTAGCTGTCCTCTGTGTTTCTTCGTTGCTCTGTCTCCCCTAGTCAAGTCTGCGTCTATGTTACATTTCCTGTTTTACTTTGAAGGTCTGTGTCCTACGTGAATGTATTGAGCTTCGCTTCCCTTGGGTCTCGTTATGTCTGATTTCTCCCAGCTGTGCTCCCCGTCTGTGTCTCATTCCTCTCGTTATTTCCCGGTGTATTTGAGCCCTGTGTTTCTGTGTCAGTGTTGTGATCTCCCACATGCTGTGTGTGAGTCTCCCTGTGGTTCCTGGTGAGCTTTATGTTTAGTTTTCCCAGTTTAGTTTTTTATAACTTGTGATGTTTTTCCAGCAATAAAGCTGTGCTTTTTAGTTTATCACCCGTGTCCCCGTGAGTTTGCGTTTGGGTCCAATTCCTGCCTGCCACACAGCCGAATCATGAAAGCTGAGTTGAGTCATCTGTTGCAAAGAAACTGGGATGGACCGCAACCAAACTGTCTGAGAAAGATTCCAGTTCGCCCAATGCAGGACTCTGATTTTTTGCCACCAGGTGACCTACGCTATCACCTCACAGAGTGGTTGCAACAGCTAATAGCAATACTAATGTTTCTTGGACAGCTTTTCTAGTGTGCCTGACCCATGACACCGACAAACCACACACTACATTGTCTTTAAAGACTGTAACTTTAAACATCTGCATTTCTATTTACACTAAGAAGTATAAAAAAACACATCAAAATAAGGCAGCCTCAACAATGTAGAGCTTGATAGGAACATTTCAAAAGCTTTGAAAGGTGAGAGAACCAAACAACAGCTTATTTCACAAAGTCAAACGCTTTGTTTTTCTTCCATCAGACATAGTGGTCAGCTCTGGTCAGTTTAACCCTCAGGGCCCAGAGGGGATAGTTCGTTTTAGAAGTGGTATGCTGAGACAGTGGCTCTCATTGTCTGTGTCACAAACAAGGCCTCAAAAACCTCTTTCAGTTCCCATAAGTGTTGATGAAAATGTTAATGGAACAGAACAAGAATCAGGAGGACAGGTGTTTCGCAGTGTGCAGTTCCTGCTAGAACGTCCCGTGTTTCGAACACCTGTTTCACATTCAAACATTGATTTCCTCTAGATGTTCCCATTGTATTCAGACAGACACGTGAGACGTTGCTGTGACGCTTTACACTATTTAGTAATACAGATGAAGAAGCAGGATGGCATTAACGTCAACGTAAATCTATCTAGTATCCATCCCTCTCTGGGCATCATTTACCTGCCACAGGGTGACCTCTGACCTCTCTGTGAAAAGAGAGACAATTCTATGTAGGAAATTAATAAAATTAATAACAGCAAAACAACCACAACAATGATGATGATAATAACATACTAATTATTATTATTATTATTATTATTATTATTATTATTATTATTATTATTAACAACAACAACAACAACAACAACAACAACAACAACAACAACAATAATAATAATAATAATAATAATAATAATAATAATAAAGCCTTGAAGTGATGAGAAATACTTTCTTTGTTATTTTGTATCTACACCATTCTCCTGGTGTGCTCAGGGATCATTAAAGTCCTGCAAACCTTCACAAAGCAGTACATAAACAAATATTATGAAACCGATTTAATGTAGCTGAAGAGAACATTTGCACTGCCATGACTCCCTCTTCCTGCAGCTAAATAAAGGATGAAAACTCTAAACTATGGAGGAGTACACATTGGTAACCCACATACTTACAGTCATGAAGTGGTGCGCAGGATCGCTCAAGGGCCGCTTCCCTGCGAAGCTGATGTGTGGACTCATTTCCTGCTGCAGCTGGAGTGTCTTTGCAGTTTGAAGTTCCTCTCATTTCTGCGGTGTATTTCTTTCTATCTTAATTGTTAACTTTCTGTCATCTCCCAAAACTGATGCTGGTATTTAGAGCCCTAGCAGGTCCTAACACTTAGCGCAGGCCACTACATGCTGCCCTTCTGGTTTTCAGTGAGGGTCTCCATGTCAGTGTGTGAGTCATTTACAGTGTCCCTGTGGCTTTTTGAGTATTTACCTATAACAAAGCCTGTAAACGGAGCCCCTACTCTACTCCCTGACTCACTCTGCCCTGGACGACTACGCCAGTCTCAGTACATGGTACTTATCAGGATTTAAATGCCACACTGCCGCTGTGTAGCAGCTCCAGGACCTAGCATCTTGCTTGCATTTCAGCAGTGTGTATAAATATACAAAGGGTCATGATTACAACAGTCATTGTCAGGTACCTTTTATCATGACACTTACCAGGGGAATCCTTTCTTAGCAATTAACCTTATTTCTTACCTTTCTTTTCCCCAGTCAAGTCTGCCCCGTATTTAGCAAGTCAAAATAAAATAAAATAAACAATAAAAGGTGAATCAAATAGACCATTAAGGTAAGGCTGGGATGGTCAGTTTGGTAAAGTAAATCCGTTGGGCATCTTTCTTCGCCTTTAGACAACAATTCTGATGGCAAAAGAGCCAAACGGGACAGGCAAAAAAAAAAAGAAATTAACCTTATTTATTTTTGTCAGTTTATTTTAATGCAACCGCTGCAGTTCTATGGATTGTAAATGCTTGGGGCTGATTGGTTGTTATGTGATATTTTCTGTTGATTTTAATGACACTTCGTGGATGAACTTCAGCTATTCTAGTTCCATTCCTCATCATGTAAAGTATACCATGTGAAGTCTTTAAGAAGAGATGTAGATTTGAAGGGTGGCAATCAATGATTGAGGCAGTGCAGGACGATAGTGTTGCTGCCCCTACAACGCTGAAGTGGACGAGCAGGAGAACATGGATGGCGTGTCATTTTTGTGTACTGGACATCTTTCTTTCTTACCTGAAATATATTTACTATATTATGTGTTGTCATCCATGTATAATCTATGCAGTGAGGGAGGGTCCTCTACACTCCTGTGTGAATCCAATGTATTCATATGTGTTATTCTCTAAGACTTCCTGATGCTTTTATTAATCATCTATCATGACCATGGTATTAAACTCCTGCTTGTTAGAGAGAAGCTCCCACAGGTGTTTCCGGGTAGTCATTACTATTCTTTAAGTGTGTTTGAAAAGGTTATTAACTGGTTAGTAATGTGTTGATTAATAGAAACAAGCACTTATTACACAGAAACTACCCGAGGTAATTGAGTGTTACCCTACTATTACCCCTTTATTACCGGGTTGTAACTAACATACAAAATGCGCATAAACATGCCTACTTATTCCCAATATTGTCACAGTTACCTGTTTGCAGGAGAGTAGACGTGCAGTCTCTCGTCTCTGAACAGCTGGCAAGAGCTGGCTAAACAACAGCAGCTGGTTTATGACGTGACATTGTGCCAGCTAATGTTAGGCTTGAGTGTCCTAAAAAATTACACTTTCACTCTGATAAACAATTACTTTCTCATATCATATGAGTTTATTCACTAAGACTCCAGCAATGTTACATCCACTTCAAAGAAAGTTTCACTTCTGGCAAACGACAGCTAACAGATGCTAACAGTAGCTAACAGTGCCAGAAATGCTTAACGACAGTTGAGGATGTCCTCAACAACTCACAGTTTTATGTCTGTTATCAGTCAGAAGTGACGAACTCTGACTCATAGACCGATCTCAATTGGGATCCAGTCCGAACTGTAGTAGAAACAGGCGAGACATTTAATTTTAATGTGCAACACATCTTGCTTACAAGAAATACAAAAGGGATCAGTGGTTCAAGTGGCCAATGGAAAGGCTTGTTGCAGTAGTAGTCATCAGTACTAAGCATATCATACAATTAAAATTAAAATAATCGTACAATGCAATGACAGTAGACCAGTAAAAATGTAGAGGTTACTTTGGTAAAATAAGAATTTTCAGGGTGCCGGTTTAGCTCAGAGTGCAATGAGCGGGCGCCTACATGCATTATGGCTGAGAGCAGCCGTCCCGGGTTCGAGTCCAACCTGCCGCATGTCTTCCACCTTCTTTCTCTGCCACTGATCTATCTAATAAAGTTGCCCCCCCCCCCCTTCCAAAGATGTTTAAAACAGCCCATGATGCAATATTCCTGCCACGAATTTGGTATTTTGGATTTCAGCAGCGTCCCCCACCCCCACCGTGCCAAGGTTGAGGCAGGGTTGGTGGGTGGAGGAGAAGAAGGGAAACGCAGAGTTCCTGTCCTGAAAAACACACTCCCAGCTTTGGGTGTTTACATCTCCTTGGCATGTCTGTGGCTGTTTCCATAGCGACTGGAGTAAAGGAAGTTGGGATGTCTCAGAGATATGGTGTGCCGAGTGCTGTTGACTGTTGAACCCGAAGTGGGAAATGATCAGGGAAAACAGGAAGTGGGAGAGGAAGGTGCTGACTCACCATTATCTCAGCCTGAACCTGTGGGAGTAATCAGAGCTGGTCTCCATACAAAGACCAGCTGCTTTGTTTGTCTGTTACTCTCATTCACAGCTGCACTGGCTTGGCTTTAAACACACCTGTGTTATAAGAGTAAATGGGAAAGTGCAGCTACAACAATCAGCTTCCCATCAAACTGGAGTACTGCACATTTTACTGAATGACAGTTTGACCTGAGGCAATACATTAGACATATTTTGCTTGAACCACATCAGTGAAATATGATCACATACATAACGTTTTTAAAGATATGAGTAAATTTTCTCTCCAAAAAATCTCCCAAAAGCTTTATCCCAATAAACTTTTACATTTTTGGGGATCTAGTTTCCATTCTTTCTGCAGTATATACTTGCCATATAATAATTACTGGACTTGATTTTTTTATTTTTTTTATTTGCAGAATGCAAAAAAACTCAAAAAACAAAATGTGATGAAGCTCTGCACAGCTGGATAAAGACCCCTCTGCTGAGAGAGGAGAGACTCATTTTGGAGGAACGTCTTCAGGTCTTCTTTCAAGAAGATGTCCAATTGTTTTCTACATAAAGATCTTTCCTGACAGTTATCGCTTAAGTCCATGACTGAATCTGTTTGGTAAATGTGTGTTCTGCTCATCTTGGCAACCTTTCTGACGTTTTTCAAACATTATGAGCAAAACTCTGGAAACCAGACTAAGTGCAGTCTGTGGTTCTAAATGTTTAGACAGCAGAACTATTTTTAGATGCTAATTCCAAGTTCATCTCTGATGCATCCATCAGATTGCTGTGGAGCACTCAGAGTAGAGCACTATATAGCAATATCAGAACCAGTCTATACCATTAATCTAAAGCAGGGGTGCCCAATCCCGGTCCTCGAGAGCTACCGTCCTGCAGCTTTTAGATGCATCCTTGTTCCCACACAGCTGAATCAAATGAATGGCTTGTTATCAGGCCTTTGCCAAACATGATGGCATGCTGAAGAGGTAATCAAACCATTTGATTCAGCTGTGTTGGAGTAGGGATGCATCTAAAAGCTGCAGGATAGTAGCTCTCGAGGACCGGGATTGGGCAGCCCTGATCTAAAGGAACAAAGTGATGGAACACAAACTTGCCTCCTGGCTTTAATTCAAGGTTAGAGTATACACCAGTACACCTCCAGCGTTGGTCACATGTGTAGTCAGTGACGTCATTACATTGCCACCTCTATTTATGCTTCATGTATGCAGAAATGGGACTAGCGATGTTACAATTTTA
This sequence comes from Copadichromis virginalis, assembly GCF_057382275.1. Taxonomy (NCBI): domain Eukaryota; kingdom Metazoa; phylum Chordata; class Actinopteri; order Cichliformes; family Cichlidae; genus Copadichromis; species Copadichromis virginalis. The sequence goes on from NC_140634.1 coordinate 686,124, forward strand.
CATCATCTTTGTCGGCCAGCGCTGTTGGTGTGTTCACGGCAAGTGTCAAATGACCCTTACACCCCCGCCATCGCTCAAATGTCCTCATAAGGAATGTCACACTAAGGACAACAGCAGTCAGCATGGTCACCACGACACAACCGAAATTACGGCAGCTGTTTGCAGCGAGCATGTTGCTTTTGAAACAGTTGCTTCAAAGATGGGGACCAGGTGTGTGACCACTCACAGCCAGCTGCCATCTTCACATCCACTTTGTGTTGAGGCGTCAATAAATGAGCGATTAGATGGATCAGTCTGGTTTCAGTAGTTAACTGAATAGGAGCAAGTTGGCTACTAACTGTAATAAACTTGCAGAAATATCAAATCTATAAATGATGAAAATCATATATCATGGCAAAAAAATGTATCTGTTTGAGATTCACTGCAGTCAGTTTAAGTCGGGCAGGTTGGCTCAGGTTGGACGGCTGGTTCAATGTTGGGGGTGTTTCACACAAACTCCCTGAGCGGACACTTGGACCACTGTGAGCAACAGCAGACGTGTGCACTGTGGTCACGCCAGCATCCAATCCATCCAAGTCACATGTTTATTAAAATAATCAAATTACAGTATTTACATTTATGTTAGACGACTTTTAATTAACTGCTTTATCCCACTTACAATGAAAATCAAAAAAAATCTTGTTCATGTGCAGCATGTTAACGCTATTGGAAGTAAAAATAACTTCAACTCCAATTTTAAAAACACAACTTTCTTTTTTTTTTTTTTATTTATTTATTTATTTATAAAGCTCTGACTGCATTATGAGTCTGTGGTTTTTTGCAGCTGTTTACCTGAAAATGCAGCCAAGGCGTTTTTTTAAATAAACATTTCAAAGTATTTACAGAACCATCAGCTGTTCTGCATCTAATCTGATGCCACACAAATTATTTGTGCTGCTCCAAAAAATAATTTCTGTCCACTATGAGATGAAGGAGAACAACAGCTGATACCTGCAGGCCTGACAGCAGCAGATGTGTCACTGCTGTAACACCTGTAACACTCAGCAGGCGCCTCATTGTTCTGACACACAACACTATTGACTACACTACACACTCACTACACACTAACTACACACTAACTACACACTGACTACACACTAACTACACACTAACTACACACTGACTACACACTAACTACACACTAACTACACACTAACTACACACTAACTACACACTAACTGCACACTAACTACACAAGACAACACACTATGTTCAGACTCCAAACACGCTAAATGTCGCAAATCTCCGCCGTCACTCCTAAAACTCCCCCCTTCCTAAACAACTAAATGTCATGTTGCCATATCATTTTTTGATTGGTCGACCAGGTTTCATTTTTCCACCAATAGGAAAGGCTGGGGGGCTTTTTTGGCGTTGTTTTTGCTCACAGGCTTTCGAGCGTTTTCCTTATAAAACGCCGTTTTTACCGTTTCTCCTGCAGTAAATATAAACAACGACAGTATTCAGGAAGAAAAACAAACATTGCAGATATTTTATCATAACTCTGGTTTTACGTGGCCGATCAACACAATTTAAAATCTGGTATAAAGTCCACACTTTGTCCGTCAGTTGTTCCGTCTGTCCTGCTCACATCTCCAATGGTTGTACACGTTGTCATTAACCTGGCTTCACTCCACATCAGCCGCTTTGCTCGCTAAAACTCCGGCACATGAGGACGCTGTCAGAACCTGTCAACCACGTTGATTAGCTGCGTATATACGAATGTGAATCGCATCATTGGCTGGACTTTGGGATAAGGCGGCATCGTTCTGATCCCATACAGGAGCAGCCAGTCACTGACTAACACTGTGGAACAGGATTGTTAAAGTTTTAATTGTAATTTCAATTCAGGTTAGATTTTTTTTTTTTCTGTGCGCAGAGACCTGAGTCACTAATGTAAAGGGGAAAGTTTGAAGGTGGTTTAATAGGTGAAGTTAAGCATTATCAAAAGAAATAAGTCGATTTTCTATTTAGAAAAGTGGAGACGATTGACTCCTATATGAAAAGTGAGGGTTTGTGTGGTGTGCGTGAAGGTTAAACACACATTTGTGTTTTTCTGACAACCAAGAAGAAAATAGGTGAAATTAAGCAAAGACAGAGACCATCTGTTAAAAGATAAATAGTTTATGTGAGTCTCTCACATAGTATTTACCTTTACTCTATACACATTGTTTTGAACGTGATATACAATATGTCATCTTATTTTATTTTTTTTTACAATTTGACATAATGATTTTTCTTTTCAGCATGCACTTGCCAACAAAAGGCTCCACAAATACAGAATTACAAAAACTAGAATTATGCTCACAGTAAAACATACGAAACATGAACTTGGATCAAAAGCCTGACAGTTGGAGGACACGATGTAGAAGCACAGCATCAGACTACCAGGACTTTACAGGAAAGAGCAAAGTACTCCACAGTAAGACACAAAAATACATGTTCTGGTTTCAAAAAAATAAACACCTTTTTTTTCAAGTTATAACATCATCCTAGAAATACACGAAGAACGGTACCCCTTTGTCAATTCAAAGAGTGAAGCAGCGTGTGTACTACATGAGGAGGATGGTGGGTTCAGGGCGACACTGGAACAGCTAGCCTACAACTGTGCCGGTTGTGCCACTTTCAGATCTCGCCTGGCAGCTTCTCCAGCTGCTTTTTCACTCGTTTTCCTTCACCTTCCTGTTTTAACAGGCTCCTGAAATCACAGTGTGGATCGGTGCTTTTGTTTTTCGGGTGCTTATTGCGAATCCAATCTGATTGTGTGGGTATGTGGGATTGCTACGGTGCAGATGTAGCCATTCTAGAAGTCCCGCTGTATAACTTGGCAAACTTCTGCTACACGTTTGCTTCACCCCCACAAGGGGAAAGATCTGGAAGAATCAAGTTATTTTTGTTAGCCACCAGGAGTCATGAGGAATAGTCTGGTCAGAACAATTTGGTTTGTATAGAGATGAACGTCTGCAGCACTAACGCAGGGTAGAGAGGGGACTTCTACAACGGCACTGCATCACAGGGGAGCTCTGTCTCATTTCTGTTTGTGCTAAATGTACAAGAGTGACAGCATCGAGTCCACTCGCTGGTCTTCTCTGACCGGGCCTTTCAAGCTATAGACCTTACCCTGGATTGTTAGGACACGCACACACGCACGCACACACACAGTTACACACAGCAGCAATTAACCTACTGAAATTACAGAGAGAAACAAAAGCAGAGATGATCGTAATGTCACATTTGTTCAACGTGCCTCTCTACACTGTATATACTCGGTGTGGAATTTCATATATGAACACACTCCTTGTTTTGAACACAAAGTGCCTCGACTGATGCGTCTCAATACATTTATTGCAAGGAGGGATATCACAGCAAGAAATATGATCGACTCAGAGTGTCAACGGCGCAACGTAGCAGCGAGCCGCCTCGTACCTGACTCGCTATATCAAAAGACAGATGTGTGGACAGAGCCACATGGCCCAGATGTGCTGTGTTGTTTTGTATTTACAGAAGCAGAATCTACACACTAGATAGTCTCTTTTAAGGACGAGCCCAGTTTGCTTTCCTCTCCTTTTCAAAATAAGAATTTTTTGTGAGTTGTCCAGTCTGCTCACCGACAGCCTGTCAGTCAGTGGCTCTCGGGTGCGTCCTCATCCTTATTGTCCTGTAGGCGTGGCCTTATGGCTCCAAATGAGGTCTTCCCACTGCAATAGGTCCTCATACTGATGACAATTTATCCCACTGTTATTCAAATAGGAAATGAATTGTCTAAATAAAATATAAACACATGTCTGGATGAAAGAAATGCATCAGATCTCACCATGCACACGCTGTCTGTTTAAAAATATATGCACAAAAATCAAAACAGTACAAAATTTTATTTCTAAAGGCTCGTCTGTGTGCTGGGGTCGTTCATGTAAGGCGTGAATCAATAACTAGGTGCAAAGACAAAGACAAGCTCCTCTTTCTGATAGTTTGACTTTTTGCCGAGCTACGTGGAAGATGCATCTAGTTGTGAGCCAGTTGCTTAGCAACCTCCTGCTACTTCTATAGACACACTGTAGTGATGGGCGAGGCACACTGCTGCATGGTTACGTCTGCTTCCCCACACCTGTTGGTACGCAGAGGCAGTTTATGCCTGTCATTGTCAAAAAGACTGATTAGCTTCAATTTCAACTGTGTAGTCTGGGGACGTACATCTATTTATTTTTTGTGGACATTGTCTCATGAATAAAATGCTACCTGTCTATGCCCCCACACACACACACACACACTGAAAAATAGCCAAGAAAAGGGTGAGATGGCACCGCACCCTCATTCCTTTACCTTTCCACTATGGCGGTGCCTTTCTTCAAGCCATTAAGATAGAACGCTGCTCTCTGCTTGTGTAAAACCAGTAAAGACAACCTCTTTGCAGTTATCTGTGAGTAAACAACCAGAAACACAACAGATTTGGTGGCACTACGTCAGAGGAAAAAGAAAATTAGACACAGAGGAGGAGAAAGTTATTCAGAAATAGCAGCAAATGAGCAGAAAGCAACGCCCAGCTGGGCTTCTGTGTTTTCAGTCTCCTCGTGGATTGTTGCTGAAGCCAATGGCAAAATGAGACATGGTACGAGTCGGGTACGCCCTCCCTCGCCTAAATCCCAACATAACAACATTTTCTAGAAACAACTCCAAGTCTGTTCTACAGATCCTCGAGCTCTCCTCCCCTCCTCTGTGCACGCTGCTTGAAGACGATGGTTACAGGATGATCCATGCAAAAACATGAGCAGGCCCAACAGCGGGTGAAAAGCGACTTGCCCCTCCTCTCCAACTCCAACCCAATTATAACACAGTTTACCATCAACAAAGTCACAGTTTGTGTGAGGTTAAAACAAAGTGACATCTCTCTTTCTTTTTCTGGAAGCACATCTATTTCAAGGTATCTAAATATAACAACATCTAATATCCCTGATTATTAAATGTCCTTTATTACATGTTATGGCTGCTACCTCTGAAGCCACCAGTAACAGTTTTTTTATTGCAAGACTCACATTATGATAATATCGAGCTAAAAGGTACATCAGGAGATGAATGTGAGCTAAGCAGATGTACCTCGAAGGAAAAGCGCAGAACTTGCTCAGGTTACTCGAGACATTTACACGATTCTTGGCTACGATGGTGGAGTACTTCTCCACTAGTCACAAGAACTAAACAGAGTTCGGATTTGATGCCAGAGGGATGTGGTTTGTTAGTGGAACGGATATGGGTTGGTTGGGGTCAAAGCGGTCCAGAGGTGGACATCTCACAGGATGGAAGGGATAGGGGAGCGAGAGCGGCGTAGCGGGCAGGGCGATCCATAGGGCGAGGTCACAGGAGACAGCCTCAGAGTGTTACCAGCCATGCCAGTCATGCCCGCTATGTTGTTTAAGCTCCGGGATTTCTCATAGCCTTCAGATGAGGGGGGCGACAAAGGTGGTGGTGGTGGTGGTGGAGGTGGTTGTGCAGGAACAGGACATGAACACACACAGGCAGGCAGGCAGGCAGGCAGGCAGGCAACGATCCAAATCCGAGCCAGCCGAGTGAACCGAGACAAGACAGGAGACAGGAGTGAGACATAGCAACAGTAGCATACTGTATGGTGAGTGCATGTACAGCACATTTCATGACACTGGCCATAAAGCATATTGAAATTCTTAGGCCTGGAGCTGCTTGAGAGGAAGAAACAACCTGACTGGCTCAAAAGTGCTTCTTAAGATTGCTTTAAGTGCAAACTATCTATATTGTTGCTGAAGTAACTGAAATATGAAATCCATTACATCTACAACAAATACAAACAACACTGGATACACCGATAGCTGTTCACATCTTTAGTTCCTGCAGTAAATCGATGCATAATTAAATTAAATTCTCTTTATTTAAATCTTTGCCTACTCTGAAACAAAATAAGTTTGTGTGGCGACATTTTAAACCCGAGCTGTTCTTTATGCTGCATTCATGCTATGCTAGCAGGGAGTTACTGGTAGCCTTGTCGTCACAGCAGATGTTGAAAAAAAGGCTACTTTTATTGTTGAACAATGCACTACTATATCAATTTATTGCCCAATAATATTATATTTTCAGATGGCAAGAGAATCTCTATGCCACATCAAATCGTCTAAATGTTTTAAAATTGAGCGATGAAAAAGTGGAAGACTTTAAAGCCCCACCATGCACAGTATTCATGTTTTTCTCTTTAGGGTCCAAAAATGTAACAATGCCAGCAGTTTAGCATGTCAGAGTTGAATCTCACTTGTGTTTGCTGTTTGGCCAGCTGTGCTATTTATTTAAAACTTTTAAGATGAAATATTGAATTTCAACAGTACAAAATGCTGTCATTTAAAAAGATCAATATTCCTTTAAGTAGATTCTTAAGAAAACATTCTGCTTTAATGAACTTGTTCCTGCTTTGACCCACATCTGCAGATCTTGATACAGAAAAGAAAGCTCTGTGATTTGTTCTGCAGCATCTTGGACCACAGGTTTGCTAACTCGTGGATGGTCAGTGAACAAGTGAATTAGTCATGGTAAAGGTTATCTGTTTCTACTGGCGTGTGGCTGCTCCTCTCTATCAGCGGCAGCGACATGTCCATAATTTCATCAGAGATGCCCCTCATAGCTGCACGACGTCACAGATGGCAGCTTTGGTGAAATTAAGTTGAAGAAAGAAGCTGCACAGCTATCTTTGGTTAGGGAGTCTGAGGTCAGTGATCAGGCCAGTGTTGGACGCACAACAGGAACATTCGTGGGATTTGTAGTCAGTCCTCTGATGCTGGGAATCTACTTCATTTCTCTTTCACTTTACTGACAATCTTTCCTCTGAAAAAGTGGTGCTTAGTTACTTAATGAAAAGTTGATATGGGACGGAAGAGTCAGCTTTTGATTTTGTTTATATTGTAGACAGTGTTTCTGTTTCTTGGTGCTTGTAATGAAAACTTAAACTAATAATAGAGCAGTCGTGCTACCCTGTAGTTAGCTAGGTAATTAGTAAGTAGCATATCTATTATATGTGTTGCCATTTGAAGCTGTATGTATCTTGAAGTTCTTTGAACTTTGCAAGCCAGCGGAGCTCCTTCGTAATTGTATTTCTGTAACTTGCACAGCAAGCTCCACCCCTGAGAAATACCTCTGTGAACTCTGTCAGAGTTTTAGCTAAATGAGAGATATTATAATTCTTTAACTTTAGGGCTGAAGAAAAAAAAAAAGTCGTTCATGTTGTGGCACCAGTGACAGCATCATTAGTATTTTCTCCCATTAGAAATGGATAAAATTTCCAAGGAACGGTTAAAGTTAACAAGTGCACATATAAACCACCAATTCATATATTGAGCCACAATATGTAGCTTAAAATGAACAACATGCATGTGTCTTAGATTATGTATCAAATGTTACTGTGTGTGTATGAATCCAGACACATACTGATGATGATGATAATCGACACACCGTAATTCAATCATCTTAACAACAACAGCTCAAACTTCTGAAAATGCTGCATGTGATGCACATCAGTAAATCTGCATTGGGTTCAAAATAACCAAACAAGCCACAGCAGCCAGCGCAGTGATGGAGCATGCCAATCGGCTGATGAGGAACAGCAAATGGAAATGTTGCCTCATTACCACTCTGCATACACCACCATTTGATTCACTGAGAGCATGGGTGCAAATTAAACTGGGGCTCTTTCAGAATGAGCCAAGCGAGCAGAACAAAAGAGAGCCTGGGTCTGAGCCAACAGGTAGCAGGAACAAGAAAGGAACCCATGTTTTATGCATTACCGTCAGTGTGGCGGCAACTGCAACCATGATGGATAAAAGGGACAGCTGCTCACCTGACTTCACTGAAAATCATGATGCGCTGTCGCTGAAGATGTGGACAGGTTAACCTGTTAGACTACTCCAGTAATCACCTCAAAGCCATCAGCAGTTGTTTTTTGTTGTTGTTGTTGTTTCTTTTGCTTAATGCAATGAAAAATAAGGCTCTGTTAGCAAGCCTAATGAATGATTTGCATTCATTAGAATTCTTGTATAATGGGTGCTTTAGCAAAATAATCAGTGGAACAGAAGCACTGATTTGCCTGCCATCCAATGAGTGCTAGGTGGCTTTACAGCAATAACATTAGGAGCCGGATATTCAGCTAGGCTCCTGGAGATGCAGCTACCTTCCCATACAAGGCAGTTAGCCAAGGCTTAACACTTCCACTTTACTTTGCAGATTAACACAAGATTCATGTCTCTGCAGGTAAATAGAAGAAGCAATCTGAATGACATATGTTTCACATAGCATCCAAATGACATTTTGGTATGTTCTCTATTTAGCAGAGATAATCTGCATCTATCAAAAAAACTGCAGTCTGAACTAATCTCTGCTCTGCGAGCTGCTTGATTTATGTGCTTTGTTTCCTGTAGTGATGTGTCGGTCGCGAATGAAATGGCTCTTAGAGCCAGATCTTTGACGTGAACGATGCGAGCCGGCTCCTTATCGCGAGCCGTGGTTTTTTTTTTTTTCTTTCTCTCTCTCTCTCTCTCGCACTTTTTTCGCTTCACTCCGCACGCGAGCCTTGTGCTTTGCTGGGCAGAGGAGGGAGGGGCGATAGTTAAACTCGCAGTAGCACAGGAACAGAGCGGGAGGGAGAGAGAGAGAAAGAGAGCCAGGGACAACAACCTCCCATCAGAAAGGTATTGTATCCACAACTATTTTCAGCTGTGGATGATAAAGGATTCAGAAAGTTTATTCATGCAGGTCCATATGACAGAGAATATGCATCTTCTTTTTGTTTTCATATTTTAATATATATTTAATTGTGTTGTGGTTTGCAGTGTTTTGTGTTGTTTCACTTGAAATTTGTTTAAAAGGAAAAAGCTGAAAATTTAAATAGTTAAAAGTTGAACTGTGACTAGTTGGTTTTTGTATTATATGATTTATTTATTACATTTTATGTGGAGTGAATAAATAAAAGTATATTTACGGTGGCCCCTACAGACAAAGCACATAAAAACTCAAAACACGTACAAAACACAACAGAGGTGCTCCAGGATGCTAGGGGGCAGTGTTGGGCTTTTGTTACCTCGTGGCTACACAAGCCAGCAAGTACCAACGACCGGATTTGGTGTGTGGTAGTAACAGGTAAATGAACATTTTTTAAATTATTTGAATATATATGAGTGCCTGTGTATAAATACACAAACACATTGCGTTCAATTGTGTAATTTAAGTGATCTAGTAGCTCTGCTTTGGAAGTTCAGTTCACGCTAGAAATGTGTTTTGGAGTTTGTACGTGCTTTGTCTCTAGGGGCCACCGCATATGTTTATATGTAAACATGTATAAATAAAACCACTCTTTTTTTTACATTAGTAATTACTTTTGTGCATAATTTCATATTATTGTTAATAATAAATTAATTAAAGCAACAAAACAACCTGAAGGGCCGGTTCAGGGGGCGAAAGAGCCGGCTCTTTTTAATGAGCCGAGCCGAAAGAGCCGGTTCTCTAAAAAGAGCCGGAAATCCCATCACTAGTTTCCTGACCTTTTCTGCCTTTGATATCATACAGAACAGCAACAACACTTTTAGGAAATTCAGCAGGTGCAAACGTAACAATAACCTTTAGGCTGGGTCAAAGTGTTAGCAAGCCCTTTCTGAGTCTGACCTTTTCACAATGTACTGGCACAAGGTGAAATGTGCTATGCAATTCAGGAGGGCAAGTCTGACAGCAAATAAAGATGAATTTTATTCCTGTAGTTTTATGAAAAACATTATTTCAGTCATGCAATCAGAGCTATTTCCAACTCATAATATTTGGGAAAGTGACTTCTTCATTTTTCTGCAAACTCAAATTTAAAGAACTGCTTTATTGGAACTGATGGTTTGCTAAATAATGTAAAAACCAAAGGTACAAGGGAAAAAGTTTAAGAAACTGATAAATAGTGTATTTATCAATTCTAACAGGAGCTGATAATGTAAGCTTCTCTTCCTAGCTAGCTTCAGTCTTTAGAAATAAATATTAGCTTTATGGCCAAGAGTTACAAACAGAAACTAAAACCTCGTCTCTTTCCTGCAGATCCTCTGATGATGATGTTTGGTAGGGCTCAGCCAGTACAGGATTTGTAAGAACGGTAGCCAGAGCTATAAGACTGATATCCATTGGTGATTTATACCCTACCCTATAAATATGTTTATGAGTTGACTAAAGACACTGGGTCAGAAATGTATTCAACTGTTTCCAGGCAAACAGAAAACAGGAATAAATTGTGAAGAAAGCAACAGTTCTGAGTCAGCTGCCGGGATGCGTTTGCCCCTTAGAAAGGCCAAAAATGTTATGCAGTGTGTCTGTGGAGAGTCGCGACAGCACGTCAACAGGTTACGTTACCTGAGCTGACTAGGGCTGAACATAAAGCCTCCTCCCTTCCTGGGATGTTGGTGTGCCACTCACTAAGGACATGGATCAGCTGATGAGCATTTGGACAAGTATCTGTGATTTTAATAGTACCTTCTAAAATGATAGGCGGTTTATTCAGACCGGTGGTTCCAGGAAACTGAACTTTACTAATGATGACTGATGATTCAAGCAACTAATCAGTAGCAGTGCACAACAGCAAGCGTGGATTTGACAATGATTTCCCAATAAACAACAGATCTGCATGCTTTTTAGAATACTTTATAAAATCACATCACAATGTTCTGATTCGATGTTGAATTAAATGACATTAAAAAAGTGAAATTTTACATATCAGTTAAACTACCTGTCTTTCGTATCCCTCCGTCTGCAGGGCAGGTGTAATCACTGGCAGCAAGCAGGAAACAGGTCCCCCCACTCCGGCGGTCCTGTTCTCGGGTGCTGGACCTACGCATGGGAACCCTCTCCTCAGGAGACATGGTGAGGTCGCTGCCCCCGCTGCAGTCTACAGACAGAACTGAGAGAAAAATCCATTTGCACATCCATATTTGCTTTTGTTCATTCATGCAATTTACACCAAGCTGATGATTTTGTGGTACTTTTCCCTCATAGACATGACAACAGAAGAAGTTACCAAGCAATGAAACTACAATCCTCACGTCTGCCTTCAACAGAAAGAAACTACGATCTGAATCCATGGAATAACGACACTCTGTGGATTTCAAAGATTTCAAGAAATCTGTTTTTACTTTAACCTTGTGAAAAGATACAGGTGAGACTGATGTTTCCATTCTTACCCAAAAAGGAAAACCCTGCCAAACAGCATAATTCATAGAGCCAAAACCTGATGTCGTTTTTGCCTTGTCTATATAAAAGAGCTATGACTGTGTATTTGAGTGACATTTTCCATCCATTATTAGGAAGGAGATCAGGCGAATACATTCTTCTTAACGTGTAACTACATGCTCTGGCAGTCATAGAGCTCCTCTTTGGGGACTAAAGACACGTACTGACAGTTTCACAATTGGCCATGTCAATTTTTATGATTAAATATGTAATAAAATTGAAGGGCTGGTACATTTACGTGGTTCTAATAGTTTGTGGATGACAGTGGAGGTCCTTGGTATAGCAGTGTTTCCCTTTGCAGGAGAATCATATCAATTTTTGGGGGGGATGGTGAAGATGAAAAAGTATCAAGATTAAATAACACCAGTGTGGAGCATTAGCAATTACCATAGCTACACAGATTTATACATCTGTGCCCTCAAACGTATTAGATTTTAAATCAAACAGTGAAGACGTGATTGGTGCAGACTTTAACTGAACGGGTGCAAAAACTGTATTATCTGTTCAGGAATTAGAGTCAATTGTTTGACATAGTCTTAATTTCAGATGCACCTTCATGGCTCCAATGAATTAACTCGCATATATGTTACCTGGACAGGTGAATTCTCTATATTTGATCCAAAGAGACATCAGTGCAAGGAGCCCCTCCCCCAAAAAAGCAAAACCAAAAACTGAAGGCACAACTTACAAACGAGTGGCAATTAAATAAAGACCTAGCAGAGCATCTCAGTGGCGGAAATATACATGTAATGAGATCCATGGGCTCCAGACTTGAAAGGACTGTTTTGAATCCTTTCATTTAAAATTATGTTAGTTTGTCCAATTACTTTGAGCCTCTGACAATGGGAACTATGGCTGTGATTCATAAACAGTAAATGCAAACATTATTGTAAAACTCTTTGAATTAAAAGCTACAATTCTGTACTTTGATTACACTGTGATTGTTTGATTTAAAAAACTGCAAAAATATGTAATTGTTCAGAACAAGTTGTATGATTTGGAAAAGAAATATGTGTGCCATTACCAACAACAGTTAAAACAACAACATATTCTGATGTCATAGGGTTGGGGGTTGTATGAACTATCAGACTCAGTACAAAGCTGGTATCTATATGTCCTATCTAAAGGACACATGAGAGGAAAGTATCTTTGCAGCCTTAAATTCTAAATGACCTTTGAGAAAATCCGAGAGGTGACTACGGCAAAATGATTCTGTTTGTGCATCCAGTCAATGAATCATGAAATATTCTGCGGTTATTAAATGTAAGTTTCAGGGACTTAATAAACAGATAGTAGGGAGCACCAACCCTGAGGAATGTCTGTATTAGAATTGAAAGAAAGCGAGTATACAGAGGTCAACATTAATTTCCATCAATATCAGATGTGTCAGAGTCAATTACTGATATGGTACTGGAGGGAAAAACAGCCACCTACGGTCTGAGCACCAAATGAGCAATCCTTACAGGAAGAAACACTTGGAAACAAGGAGTCTGAATGCTTATCTCCCACTCTCTGTACCTTTGGCATTGGTGCTGTAAAAACAGCTCAGTCATCTGTAGGGAAACTGCTTTGGAGCTTATGGGTCACATGGGGAAATCAGTAGAATCTGTCAGATGGCCACGGCTTTCTAACTGAAAGGAAGTCCCTCATGAATTCTCTTCATTGTCACTACATAAACAACCCCCTTCAGTGTAATCTGAATTAACTGTTAAACAAAGCGTCTTAGTTCTGTTTTCCATATGACCTTTGTCTAAACATATGGTCTTACCTGAACGGTTGCGTTCTAGTACCCTGCTCCCTTTGACGTGGCACAGGTCACCTTGAGTACTGTTGCAGGTGGTGTTGAGATCAGCTTTGCAGTAGGTGGGGGACCCTCCCTGCACTGCTTGAGGGATATGTTTCTTCCTCTTTTTGGGTAACTTCTGCTTGGCCATAGCCAGAGAATAGTACATCCCAAAGTTATTGACGATAACGGGCACAGGCATGGCTATCGTCAGCACACCAGCTAAAGCACATAATGCGCCCACGACCATACCTGACCAGGTCTCTGGATACATATCACCATATCCCAGTGTTGTCATGGTTACCACGGCCCACCAGAAGCCGATGGGGATGTTCTTGAACTTAGTGTGGAGGGTAGCCGTGGGATCATTGGGCTTGGCGCCGATTCTTTCGGCATAGTATATCATTGTGGCAAAAATTAACACTCCCAATGCCAGGAAGATGATGAGCAGCAGGAATTCATTGGTGCTAGCCCGTAACGTGTGGCCCAGTACTCTAAGTCCCACAAAGTGTCGTGTTAACTTGAAGATACGCAGAATACGAACAAAACGAACCACCCTGAGGAAACCCAACACATCCTTGGCAGCCTTTGAAGAAAGGCCGCTCAGCCCAACCTCCAAGTAGAAAGGCAAGATAGCCACGAAGTCGATGATGTTAAGAAGACTCTTAAAAAACTCCAACTTGACTGGGCAGAAGGTCACACGCACCAGGAACTCAATGGTGAACCAGAAGACACAAACACCTTCCACATACGTAAGAGCAGGATCCGTTTCGATCTCATACTGTGGACCTGAGTCGGTCACGTTGCTGTCTCGCGCCACATCAGTCTTGTTGATGATTTTGTTGAAAGCCTCATGAGTCTCCAAACAGAAGGTGGTAATGGAAACCAGGATGAAGAACAAAGACACGAAGGCAATAAACTAAGAGAAAGAAGACAAAATAGAGAAAAACACATTATCGCCATTACATTTCATTTCAACCACGGCTACCTATACTATTTAGGATAGATTTGACACCAAAATCCTTCATTAAGTGTTCTCATGAGAAAGGGACAAACTACAACAGGTTTATTACATTTGCATCATTTTGAAGAGCGGAGACTCAATCTGGGAATGCAGATCCAGTCTAGTAAAGCAAGAAAGGCCCAGTAGACTTCAAACCCAGTGGAGAAAGGTGACGGGGAATCTCTTCATTTGGTTTTGCATATTGAGTTACACACCCGCTCTCAAAAACATACTTCATTCTGACCTCATAGTTTAGCTGCTGTTACTATATTAGTCTAGAGCCAATAGCTCAAAGCTTACAGGGCAAATTAAAAAGGCTATTCTGCTGTAGGATGTTCAAACCCTGATCTCTAATACATCTGGGCATGTCTATTAGCAACACGTTATAAAAAATGATCATCTTAATTATAGATCGACTGACTTTGGCCTTATTTCTGTCACTTATGTTAGTGCTAAGCAATCGTCTTTGGAGTAAGATGTGACGTATGGCAACTGGGAAAATGCCATACCTTATCAAACCCTGTAAGATGCAGTATTATTTGAAAGATCAATAGTAAATTGCTATGCTATAATAGGTTAACTGGCACCCAGTTGCAGACTTGTTCTTAACTCATTCACTGGTAGCGTACCTTACTGGACATCCTTGAGCAGATAGAAATTTGTTGCACAGTGGTAAAGTCTAAATCTATAGATCTACGATAAAAATATCATTGACATCAGTTTGGCATTAGCAATCTATTCATTTTCCCAGAGGGAGTCTGCATGTTATTAAAGTAACATCGATAATTTCCCAAGCTATTTTACTTCATGTTTTTGACATATTTTGCAAATCCTTAATGGAAACAGCTTCCTGAGCTCAAATCCAGACATTGAGCTGCTGTGGAAGAAGACATGCTCAACCCTCTCTAAGAGCTAGATGGAGCAGATTTACAGCCTGGTATGCTGCTTCTCCACCATCCTCCCACAGTCCCTCCACTGGTGTGCTCTACCTACTGTGCTCTAAAGAAGTCGTTTCACACTCTGCCTTGTTTTGGATTGCATGACTCACACGCTCTCATAAATATCATTGCCACTATTTGGGTTACTGTGATCCTGAACTGTGTGTGTGCATTCACTCAAGTGCCTCTCTTTATGTATCTTTACTACCCTGTAAGTGTTTTTGTTCATACACTTTCAATGGCACAAAGTTAAAGCCTCAGCACAGTGTGTGGGGATAAGTCGGTATCACTAAACACCATGTACTGTGGATTACTCAGTTTATATGTATTTTGAGATTGTTGATTATATAGTATATGTAGATAGATATGCAGAAAGTGCTGTAAAAAGTTTGACAGAGGCAATATAACAAGGCTGTTCAGTTCCCACCTCTGACATTGGGCTATGAGTTTATTTTTCCTCTACTACAGACTGATCCAAGCTGTAGGCGAAGGTAAACAAGACGCCATTGCTGCAGTGGGATGTCACTTCTGAACTAACACAATAAATCTCTGCAGTACAGTGCACTGCATGTGAAGGATTTTACTCTGATTTTGCTAAGAAATTAAGCAAATCATCGGACTCAATCTGGATGCAATCAAATTCTGATACCTGCTGCAAAAATAAACATCATTCAGAAGAATAATGCTCCCTCCCGAGGGCCGTGGCTGAGTCTGTCCAAACTGTTTGAAGGATTCCAAAATGCAAGATCTAAACAACTGAGACGGGTTTTCACGTCATGCACGGTTTGAATACAAAATATAAGCGTAGTTTTTGAGAGCTGAATGAGTAAAAAGTTTGTTTTTGTGGTTTAGAGCAGCGGTCTCCAACCCCCGGGCTACGGACCAGTACTGGGCCGTGCGAGAGTTGAGGCTCAGGTGTGAAATTCATGGGTTTTAGGTTTTTATCGGTTTTTAGCGTTATTTTTTTAATCATTTTTATCATTAACTCTGTTTCCCTGGGTCTTTTCCTGTGTGTTATGAATACATTTTTTGGTACCGGTACTGGTTTTATTTTGTTATATTTATCTGCGACACCTGAAAGGCCGGTCTATGAAAATATTGTTAGACATAAACCGGTCTGTGGCGCAAAAAAGGTTGGGGACTGCTGGTTTACAGGGTTTACAAGTGTGCTTATCAGCCACAACCACAACAGGCAACATGACAAATACTGATCACGTTATTAGAATGCAATGTATTGCTAGAAATCTAAGACTACTGCTGTACGTGTAGATATTATTTTTACATTTAACCCTACCAAAGACAGGCACCAACCCATGGTAGCAGCCTGTGCCTGCAAGACACTGCACCCCGCCAAGGTGTTGACCCAGCTTTGAAACTGCAGATTTGAATCTGATGGAGCATATGTGGCATGCACTGTAACATGCTAACCAGCAGGACCAAACAATCCTTTGCCAGCACCACAGGATGCCACCATAGCTCCAGTTTGCATGCCCCGATAGGTCAGAGCTCCTGTGGAAGCTCTTTTAAATTTTCACAGTGTTTGTTTGTTTTGTTTGTTTTGTAGTCGCTTCTTTGTGTACATTAAACAGAAAAATGGAAAAATTCACTACTTCAAAATTCATTCTTTTTTCCTGTGTTTCTTTTATGATGTCTTTATTTCACCTTCCCTGCTGTCTCCATCTCTGTCTTATCATGACATTGGCTGAAACGAGCAGCCTGAGCTGTTTCCTGTAGCTGTGTGGATGCTGCGCCAACTAATGACTAGTTCTGTCTCATGCTGGGATGTAATTCTGATGTGTTCACGTCTGTAGAGAAAGGATGTAGCATACAGCAGCCTTTAAAAGCTGGATCACGTCACAGTACAGCAGCTGGACCTGAACTCACACTCACATGCTGGTGTAGCACTGATGCCCCTGTTTACACACAGCCTCACAAGGTTATTTATGGTAGGTGTTAAAAATGCAAAAGTGCTAACTTATCATGTGATTGCAGCACATGCACTCTGCATGATGAAGAAGTCCTGTGCTTCTATGAGTCGCTGTTTAAAGCCAGCACAGGGAGCATCACACACACACACACACACACACACACACACACACACACACACTGTTCAGTCGATTTCTGAACAATGCAGATCTAATTTAGCCAGAGGACGAGCTCCCTTTGTGTGGCATGCTTCTTCAGAGAGTTTTTCAGACACAGTGATAACGGCTGCTGAGGAGCTACGACCTGTGACCTTCATGTACGGCTGCCACGTCACGTGCACATGGGGTAGAGACTGTAGATTTGACAGTAGAAAAAGTATGTCCACCAATACTGCTGACAAAAACTATTTGCTTATTTGTCACTATAACAAGGCAGCCCTTAGCAGCTGGATTTACAGTGAGAAACGGGACAATTTTAGTGGAACAAACTTATATTTATTTGCCATACAGCTCTCCTTAAAAACAATTCACTCTTGAGCTTCTTCACAGCACAATCAACCCTCTCTAATGAGAGCTGGCAGCCTTAAATACCTTCAGCTGTCACAGACTAAACCATTATTCCACTCACAGGTGAATTCTTAAATCCCAACCTTCCACCACAGTATACAATATACCAATTTGAATAAATAAATAAATACATACATTTCACATTTAATAAATATTATAGACTTTAATCCTACACCAAACCCAATATTATAAAACCCCAAAAACCCAAGCACAAAGGATTCCCCACACTCCCTTAACCCATGGTCTCTCCCGGAACCTTTAAATGGTGTCTGGACCCCGGGGAAACATTTGCCCAAACACCTTGGAGAGAACACAGGTTTCCTTACTGGTAAAAGCTTATGTTCTCTCAATCACCATTCCTTTCTCCTCACAGACACCACCACGTTCCTAGATGAAGAGCAGCTGTGCAGGATCTGAAACAAGGCTAGCAACTGATTTTGAAATTCCCAGTAAATATTCAATTAAACTTCTTGTGTGCAAATGTTTAACTGTGCAAATCCATGCTGAAAGTGCGATGCTAAATGAAGTGCTTGATAAGGTGCCTTTAATAAAGTGCAAGGTGTTCTCTAAAGTGCTATACAGATTATAATATAAATAATAGTAAGGCAGTCCTCTTCCTTACAGTCACACGTCGATGTTTCAGTTCATTAAACACATTATAAAATTAGACAAAGTAAAAAAAGAACCCAAGTAAATACAACATGCAGTTTTTCAAAGCTGTTCCCTTAATAAAGTAGTTTGAATAACTTTTCACTTAAGCTGGATTTTGATTTTCCTCGGGTTATCTTTGTCTAATTATATTTTTTGTCTAATTCTTGTGCTGATCAATTAAAAAACATTAAGTATGAAACATTCTTCATTATGTGTGAAGAGAGAATGGGGGGACAGTGGCTCCTTTTCTGCCATCATGTTGGATAAGTGTGAGAAAATGGATCGATAGATTATTTAGATTTTATTTTACCAGTTTACCAGTCCAGTTAATCAGGAGGGCTCTACTACAGAACACTGTATGAAAAACAAATTAGAAATATGGCCTTTTTTTAATCTCCTGCATTGAAAAATTCCCCTCAAAAAGGAAACATCCATCAGTTCTACTAAAGGACCAGAGCTGTTGTATCAGTGAACTCTAACATGGTCTCTATGATTGAATGCACTCTTGGTCTAAACACGATGAATCTCAAAGGTGCCTCTGAAGCTGATTTGGTGTTTTTAACACACTAACAAAAAAAACAAAACATCATCACTGTGTTGTTTGCTCTGTTTGTCCAGTGGATTTATTCTGCAGACTGAATTGAGCATCTTGGTCTCCAAGGGCAACTAGCACAGCAATAACCTTTGGCATTGCTTTAAGCATGACTGAAATCTCAAGCATATCTTTCTCTCCCCTTACAATATATATGCAGCCGTTTGTTCTTACTGAATATCAACAAGTGGCTTGGAAAAAGATGAGACCTTCATGTTGCTCAGGCGCTGATTTTGTGTTATTTTATTGTGTCTGAGCTGAATGCTTTCATATCACTGCTGCATCACGTTAGGCTTGGTTCCCTATCTGCCACTCAGAGGAAGAACTGTCTCCTTCAGGAAAGACTTTATTTTATTATTTTATGATGTAGTGTTAACTAGGGATGGGTACCGGTGTCCGGTGCCATGATGGCACCGGTTCTGACATAAACGGTAGTAACCAGACCGAAAAGCAGCGCACATTTCGATGCTTTATTTCGGTGCTTTTTTTTCCTGAGCTGTGATACACTTCTAGCCAATCACTTTACGTTTCCGAGGATAGTAGGCGGGCCCAGGTACGTATGTTCTGTTAGAGCAGAGCTACAGATTAAAAATGCCCAAGGCGAAGCGGTCAAAAGTCTGGCTGTACTTCACAGCAAAAGATGCAAACTCAGCAGCAACAAGTGCTTTAAGCTGATACTGTGATACTGTCAAAGGAGGTAACTCCTCAAATCTGATGAAACACCTGGCGATGCATAGTGTTTTTTTTAAAAGCCCAGAAATGCGCTGTATTTGATAGCTTGCTGCGAGACCTCACACCGAGCACATCTACTGCAGGTGGGTTGCCTGTTATGCAACATCCCCCAAAAACCCGAAGAATAGAGTCCTGGCCCCTAGCCCTGCCAGTGTAGCAGAAATGATGAGGATGATGATGCAGCAGCAGCCGTTCTTCTCTGCGTGAGTAGCTTAATGTTGTTCGTGTGTAATTTACGTTGAGTAGGCTAACCACGTTATTACATTAATGCATGTAAGGTGAACTAGCAAACATCATCATAGCTACATGCGGCTGTCTTCTTGTTTGATGGCAGATACTCCCTTCACCCTGGCCACAAAGGCTAAAATGACCAAAGAAAAAGTGGAAAACAGTTAAACATGAGAGGTTTAGGACAAAGTTTGTGTTTTTTCCATTGTTTAAGCACTGCTTCCAGCCAAGAGTGATACCATATATGTCCCATAGCTGCAGAAAAGGCTAACATTGTTATCTTTTTACAAAAAAACAGATGAACATGAGAGGTTTTTGGACCAATTTTGTGTTCTCCATTCTTTAAGCACCGGTTTGAGCACCGTTTAAGCACCGGCACCGTTTCAAAAGTACCGATTTGGCACCGGTATCGGATGAAACCTAAACGATACCCATCCCTAGTGTTAACTCTGATTATTCAGAAAAACCATAAGCAGCATCATGAAACCAGGATTTCATAATGACTGAGAAATGAAAAGCAGGAGATGTCAAGTCATCCATGTAGTACCTCTGTTAGACGCACTGTACAAACAGAGTGATTCATTAGGAGTTTCTGTCAGCAGCCCCATCACCTCCCCAAACCCTGATGGGGTCTGATAGTTGTCAGACTTGAACCGTGGAAGCCATCCACATAATCACACAATTTTTCACCTGACATTTCTGCCTCGTGTCTCTTCTCGCTGTCCACAGCCAGGAGAAGAGACACGAGGAAAATGCCAGATCAAACTGCTGCAAACACACCAGCTTCCAGTGCATCACAACTGCCTTTGGCCTAGTAGCACAACAGATGTCACATTCAACACCAGTGTGTGTGGACTCCACAGCTTTCTGCAGTCAGGGTTGATACATGAAAGAAAGCCTTGTCCTGATTTAAACATGAAGTCAAGGCTTCGTCTACTCTGCACATCACATCTGCTGTGTTCTCGCTCGAGTACATGGTTTTAAAAAACAGAAACACTTTGGACTGTGTTTGATTCACCACCTCCATCTATGCATACTGGGTCAGGTGCTTCCATTTGTAATAGTGATCAGACAGCAGTTGGATTTATTATAGCGGAAATGTAGTAAATACCACAGAGACAAAACTACATCCTCTACAGTGCAAGAGCTCAACGTGTGTCAGAGGTTGCAGTACTGCTGAACTGTCATGGAGAGATCCATGATTATTAGCTGCCAGTCTGGAAAGACATTTACAGTCCGTTGTGACGATAAATGTCTTAAACCCCACGATTTGAGATATTCTCTGTAAATCCCGGTAGCTTTGGGTCTCAGTCATAGAGCTAAAAACAGAACGACTCTAATGGACAATACATTTGTTTGTATACTGGCACAGCAACACGTAGGATGGACAAATCTTGGCAGTCTCCCAGTGAAAAATCCCCCACATTCACATGCACAGACACAACCAGCTCACCACGCTGCTCAGGCTCTGTTTCAGAAACTGCCCTGCTGGCTTGGCCAATCAGCACGCTTGCTGTCCTCACGTCCACCATCTGTTTGACACTATGAGTGGAAGCTCTGTGTTCGGTCCCTGGACCCGAGACCACCATCCACCACTGTGATGGTGAAGGCCCCTGTAAAGCTGTTATGACATGATGAAGCTAAGGGGACCCTGGAGGTGCTAACACAGTCTGAGAGGAAGTCAGACACATGCACACACGCGTGTGCACACTGACATGATGAAACCTGTGGGGTTTGAGCCTGTATGTGAGCTGTCTTGTGTTTCTCTTCTGATTGTCTGGTTATAATTTCAGTTTCAGGGCTTTTCCATGTCTCAGCTTAAACTGCACGTCCACATAGTCGCAGCCCTAACTCCCAGTATGCAAAGATAGCATGTACTGGGAGGGTGCATTCACCTCGAGACACCTGATCCCTCTGGCTCTGCTGCTACTCCACTAGCTCTTTAGTCCAATCCAACATTACATGAGGTTTATGACATTGTAACACAAAATGGGCAGTTACCAAGTCAATGAACTTTATCCCAGTGGTGAACAGCTGTGCTGGTGTAGTTCTTCTTCCCACCAGCAAGAGTCACTACAGTTCTTTCATGCCAAGATTTGTTTGTTATTAGCTGTAGAGTTAGTAATGCAGCATACTTTGAGAAAAGACTGACTCAGCATGTTGTTCTGATAAACATCTACATCCATCCTCTTCGTTGTTTTACAGAAAGCATCGCTTATGAGTATTTAAGTTGAACAAGAGTTAATGCAACTATATTTGCTATTATTTATGCACTCTTATGGTTAAAGGTGTACTGTATTCAGATTTACTTTCTTTCCAATGTTAGCTAGTTCAGTCAACTGATTTGCATTATCGTGTGAATATATAGACTGAATATTGCTTATTTCTTCTGTTTGTAGTTTCACTCTGTTGATAATTGAAGGCAGCGTCAATAAAAGGGACGATACACCTGTCAGTGTTCGGGGAGTTTATCTATCTGCATAACTGTATGGAGTGTAGCAGTGAGGGCAGAATAACAGCTACCACTGGGAGTGAGCACCACAGTCCTCTGGTGACCAACTGTAATGAAGAAAAAGGGATAAATATGCAGTTCGTCTAATGGCCACTTGGCTTCAGGTGAGTCAGTCGCCTGCTGCATAAATGGTTTCAGACTTCAGACCAGCTGTAGGGTTGGTCTTTTTTAAAATTCATGATTCATCCATTTCACACCAGCAGCTGTAACTAATGTCTGCCAGGCTCCGCCCCCACCAACTGGAGTAACTGAACTGGACCTATCAGCATTTGGAGAACGTTTGAATGAATGCTACGACTATCATATGGCTGTCTGTGTGATGCAGACTGTGCAAGAAGTCTGTTCTTCAGTTTGGGTGAAAGTCACACGGAAACACGGATCTATGTGCTGCACCTGCTTGCACTGACCTGCTGCAGTCATTAGATTCATTTAGAGTCAGATTTCAAAAGCTCTGATGAACTCAATTTATACTTCATTTATAATACTCATAACAACACAGCATCCAGAAGTAGATGCTGAGCACACTGAAGGTTTCGCAGCTGAAAGAGCCAGACATTTCTCAAAGAGAGCCAAAAACACGACTCCCAAATAAATACTAGAACTGCTCCGTGTGTTCGAGCTCGGTGAGCTGGTGATGGTTAAATATTTTGTTATTTCTGAAGTGAGCAAAACAACAACAACAACAACATTTTCATTTCAGTGTTGAAAAAAATGTAAAAATAAAAGCATTTTTCCATTAAACACAAATTTAATTGATCAAAGTTCAAACAGATCCTCTCAGTGTAAATATGTTGCTACCTTGCATTACTCTAGCTGGATCAGGCAGAGATCAGCGTGCAGACATCCAAAGCTTTCTGCTCCTTCAGTCGCTGAGCTTAGCTCCAGCTGGAAGCAGAGACCCCCGGGCAGAGACATCCCTCCGTCTGTCACTCAGTAGTGTTGTGTCTCTTCAAAGCAACTCCCCCTCCTTGCTTTCACATCACTACAACCCACTTTTCTGACAACACACCAGGGAGCGACACTGATCACCTACATAATGACGAGAGCGTCTAGCGCTGTATCTAACCCTGTCTTCTTCCTCTCTTTGCGCTGCCTAGTAACCAATGAAGTGAGTCTCGTAAACATAAATCAAACCGATTCCACAGCTGCTTGTTTTCTGACTTTTGGAAGTCTGTAATCCGAGCAGATTAGGGATTTTTGCAGCTAGCGAGAGAGACGGACAAAACAGATGGACCACATATTCCAGATGAACCGTTAGCTGTCTCCATATCTAGAAAACCTCCATGTATCTATGCCACAAATCACTTTTAAGTGTCTTTTATGGACAGAGAATTAAATTATAAAGAGTTGTTCACATTTGACATTTTAACTGTCATTGGTTTTTTTTATTTATTTATTCATTTGTTTATTTAACAAAAACATATTTGGATAAAAGTTTGGTTAGCTTGATCAGCGAGACACATTGATGCTCTGCATGTGTGGACAGGTCTACACTGATGCCTGCAAAGAGGTGCAAACAAGTGAACAATTAACACTAGGATTTTATTCGTAGGACTAGCAGACCGCTAGCAGCTACTGTCAGTAGCCTTACTGAAACTTAAACTAGTGAGCTATAAACACTTTTCATAAAGTTTGGAAGAAGCTTGTAAACGTGTTTGCAATGAGCTTCCAGTTACATGATCCCATTAGAGTCAGATTTGCGTCACTTCTTGTGTCCACACACATTTAAAAAAACAAAAAACAGAAATTCTGTTTCATCCCAAATGTATTTGGGTCAAATCTTGATAATAAACTAATGTTTTAGTGTTGACATCAGACAATCAGACGAGGAAAAACAACCCTTGCAAATCACAAACAGGCTCTATTTCAGCTTTTTCTGCTTTCATGTGAAAATTCCCACATGGAAAAGATATTTATAAATCGTATAAAGTTTGTATCTGTCTTGTGTGAAACTTGTATGAAAAGCATATAAGAGTGAAAACAGATATAAGATCCCTTGAAAAATTATATAATGAAACTTGTATGTTTTGGATACTTACTGGAACGATGTATGAAAGTAATGAGAAAGTGGCCACTTTCATGAGTAATCACATATAAGTTTTTACTATTTCTTTTCCATATGGGTTGATTTGAATTGAAACATCAAGTTTGATGGCAGCCCTTTCTTTAAGGACAGGCTCAGTCTACATGAAGATATTCTTCACTTGTTTGACCTTTCAAGTGTGAATAAGAGGCCAAGTGACTGACACAATCCTCCAATGATGCTGTTTTCAAACGCTGAACATGCTGCTGTCCACTCTGTGTAGTCAGTCTGCTGAATACTAACACTGAAAGCTAAGTGAACTGAGTAGACAAGGAGAGAGTATAGAAAACTGGCACCGATATAGAAGATTTTGAAATCTTGAAGTAGTTTAAAGCTAAAGTTCTGTAAAGCTCACTCGCCCTGTGGGGATCGAGAACCTTTGGGTGACTGCATCCGGAGAGTCCAGCCCGTTAGCTGTATACACAGTTCGTGTATGTTCTTAGGCTTGCTGTTTGCTAGCTGGGCCACCCTGTAGGAGCACTGTGCATGCTGTCGCATTCAGCTCCCAATCTAAAATCAAACAGCAGCTAAATCAACTTTAATCAGTGTAGTTAACTGAATGGACCATTTAAAGATCATCGTACCACATACATAATTAAACCGCCAAGTAACTGATTTCCATCTCAGCCTTTATTTAATAAAAGAAAGCCCTGTGTCTATAAAATAAGCAGGGGAAAAATAGAGCAAGGGGCTGCGAGGACAGTGATGAGTCCTGGGGAATATCAGAGATGGCAAAAATAGAGTCTATTAATCTTACATTACAGTAAAGTCCTCCCCAAACGCATGTTTTTGTCAGACACAGGACTGCACTTTTCTTCATCCATGTCAGCTGCCACCATGGAAACAGCACCGTTCCTTTTTTCCTTTTTGTGATCGCTCACGATGGTGAATCGCAAATGAGGAGAGAGAAAGGGAAGAAGAATGGGAGGCGGAGGAGGCAGCAGAGGGGTAAATGAATGCTCATGTTCTTTAGCAGGGAGAGGGTTTCCCCTCACTGTCACTTCCTGCCTCGGTCTCCCTGAACTAAAAACATGTTTTTGTTGTTGTTAGCACAGACTAATGACAATGCAACATTAGCTGCTGTCTCTCAGCCTAAGAGACTGGTTTCAGCGCTTACTGAGAACCAACAGATGATGCAGGACAGATGTTAGCAAGCAACATCCAACCCCACACTGCAAACCGAAAACCACAGAATGTTCTCTCTGGCATTAGCTCCCTCATTATACTGCTCGCTGTGACATGACAGCCAGCTCACAGAGGGAACCCTTCTAAATCCACAGATTTTGGCAACCAGCCACTTGTTGGGGCTAAAAATAGCCTATCAACATTTTTTCCAGGCATGCTAATTTGAATAATTCGTTGTCACTTTAAGTGGATGAAGTCAGCGTTGGAGGAAATGTTGGGGAGCTGAGGTAGAGACAAATGAATCCTTGCCAGCCCCTGCTGTTGACTCAAAGGGTCAAGACAAATGTAGAGAGATTCAGCTTTAATGAGCACAAGGCCTAATTTATGCTCATATGATTTCTTTGGTATTGTGCAATACATCCATTCACTTCCGCTCATCCTTTTCAGGGTTGTGGGGGGCGCTGGAGCCTATCTCAGCTGTCATAGGGCGAGAGGCGGGGTACACCGTGGACAGGTCGCCAGTCTGTCGCAGGGCCAACACACAGGGACAGACAACCATTCACACTCACACCTAGTGACAATTTGGATTAAACAATTAACCTATCCCCACAAGCTGCATGTCTTTGGACGGTGGGAGGAAGCCGGAGTACCGGAGGGAACGCACGCAAACACGGGGAGAACATGCAAACTCCACACAGAAAGACCTGATGTTGGAATTGAACTCAGGAACTTCTTGCTGTGCGGCAACAGTGCTAACCACCGTGCCACCGTGCTGCCAATTGTGCAATAAAAAGTACGATGTGACAAAGCTAGGTTCATGGAGCATTTAAGATAGATTATGTTGATAGGATTCAGCCTGTGTTTGCCATTAAACCACATCTAGTTCAAACCAGGCAGCATCTCGAGAGAACTGCTGATCAACAGGGTCACAACAGTGGCTGTATTTTTGGAAAATCACAGCCTGTTAGAGCCTTTACATGGACATTTTTATTTTAATACAAACAGAATAGCTTGCTACTTCCAGTCACCTGCCTGCATTTTGTAGGGCTTGCCCTGTTTCCAAGCCTTTTCATTGCACTGTGTGACAAACCATCTGATGTGAAAAGTTAAAATAACAAAAGCTGAAGTAATAGTTCCATTTAAGGAATCAGAACAGCTAAAACCAAAGAAACTGGCCGGTGTTACATACAGAAAGGTTTTTTTTGCATATTTTTGTATACGTGGATCACCACAGTGGATCACAAATAATCAAGATATAACTGAAGTGCAGACTTAATTCAACTTATTGAGCATAACACTATATTAATCTGTTTATTTAGATACAAAGTATTTATATAAGTAACTGGAAAAACTAATATAATTTTATACATAAGGACTGTTTGAAGTCTTGGATCCGTCACAGTCAAAATCAATGGCTGAAGTCTAGAACCAAAAGAAATCACCAAATAATGCGTACCTTCATTTACTGCAACAGCTTTTACTTGTTGCGTGTTTGTGAGTCTCTGCCTAGAGATGGACCGATCCGATATTACGTATCGGTCCGATACTGACCTAAATTACTGGATCAGATATCGGAGAGAAATAAAAAATGTAATCTGATCCATTCAATATCACAAAACCTGCA
This sequence comes from Copadichromis virginalis, assembly GCF_057382275.1. Taxonomy (NCBI): domain Eukaryota; kingdom Metazoa; phylum Chordata; class Actinopteri; order Cichliformes; family Cichlidae; genus Copadichromis; species Copadichromis virginalis. The sequence continues at coordinate 713,176 of NC_140634.1, forward strand.
ACGTAGTGTAACCCAGCTCATAACCTTAGCGCGCCAGAGGAGTATGCGTCTCGTGATAGAGCGGTTGTGGCATGCAAGACCTGTCGGCGGTCTGGTTGAGCATTTGGAGCCTCACTACGTGCTTCCAAACCGGCATTTCATCTCCGAGACAGTTATCCCAGAGAAGTAAAGCAAGTGTGTAAGTTCATCTCTGAATGTTTGTAAAGCATTCCCAGCGACTGCCTCTCTCCCTCCCTCTCCTGTTGCTACTTCAATCATGAAACTGATCAATGATCAGCTGATTGGCTTTTCTCTCTTGTTTATTTATCGCCCACTTTGCACCAGAAAGAGGAAACCAGGCGCTAAACAACAGCAGCACGTTTAAGCTTGATCAGCTGTTGGTAGAACTTATTTAATGTTACTTTCTACACCGGCTGGTAACTGTGCAGGGGCGGGTCTAGCAAAGTTTTGCCAGGGGGGCCGATAGGGCATTAACAGGGAAAGGGGGCACAAAGAAATACTTTTCTTTCTTATTGTCATTTAAATTGTCTAGCTTTTAATAAATAATTATCTGAATCTTTCACCCAAAGTTTTAATCTGATGTAAAATATATAGAAGTCCATTACTGTATATGAACTATTAAGTCAAATTTATACCCTAGTAAGCTATAGTACTTTTTCCTTTGGGAAGGTACCATCTGTGCAGTCTGCAATTCTGTTGAAGAAGATTTTGAATCTATTTAATATTGTAGAAAAACAATTGATTTCTGTGCATTTTTATTTATTTATTTATTTTTTTACACATGCATTAAATTAAAGTTGATTACGTCAATTAAGCATCACGAGGCGGAGAGTGGGGGTGGTTCCCTTTTTTTTTTTGTTTTTTGCTGGGAGTTTGTAACCCTATTCAGGGCTCTAGACTAACTTTTTTCCATGGGCGTACCAGTACGCCTAACTTTAAAAAGTTGTGTTTACGTCTTTGTGTAGAATCCGTGTACCTGCTCTCATTTGCTGTTTGGTTGTTGTTGAAATGGTTTTGTGAGCTTTAATCTGAGAATCTGGCGTTTCTGGCAAAACACAGTTATGTTTAAAAGTCGATTCAGGATTTAATGAATTGATATCGCTTTATTCAAGCTACTCACCTCCCACTTCCACCTGCACTTTCAACTGGACCACGGCCAATCAGAGAGGTCCCGCCCCTGACTATCTCTGATTGGTTTAGTCCACGATAGGGGCACAATGTGTGTCTGTTGTTGACCACAGGGAAGGTTGCAGATTTTTTATTTTTTTTGTTACCTGAACAGTTGGTCGCACAGGTGCAACCAAATATTTTTTTTAGTCGCACCACTGAAAAATTTGGTCGCATTTGCGACCAAATTGGTCGCACTCTAGAGCCCTGCTATTAGTTAGGTTGTTTAACCCTTTACAGCCGATCGGAGCGGGCACGCTCTGTTTTGCGTAACTATTTTTAAATCCCAGTAGCACTGCAACCACGTAAGCTAGCGCAAAAAAATTTTTTGCATATGAAACCGGAGGAGTTGTACTCACATCTTATGCCATCAGCTTGTCCTCGGTCACGGTTTCCTTCCACATAAAGCTTTGCAAAAACTGCATAAAAAGCGCTTGCAGGAACAAAAACATAATATTCCAGAAACACGCTGTGCCGGTCCGATCAGCTGTTCATAACACTTCCTACGTTGGAATAGACGTCAGCGCGAACTTTTGCATTTCCGCCATTACCTGCCCAAAACCGGAAGTGACGTCATTTTCGCGGAAATGTAGTCTTTTTTACTATCAGGCCCTCAGAGCCTATACTCGTCTTTTTAAAAGTTATCTTTGACTTTATGACTTTCTGTGTCGTTTCTGGGATGTTTAGGACTCATATTGCACTGCTGGAAATAGTTTATTTTGATGCATATGCTGCTTTTTTGCAAATTTGCAGTATAATATTTATTTTCGTTTTTCCTGCAGTGTATAAAAATTGGTGTATTTCAAAAATAAAACTATGAAGACACTCAAAATAAATTTCCTGTGGTGGGAAACTATTTTGTGCAACTTTTTTGTATTTACAGTTTTGAGGGATAAGCCTCTTAAATTTCTCTAACTAGAAATATATGTTAAAAAAACAAAAACGATTTTCAATTTTTTTTGTAGTTTATTGCACTTTTTTGCAATTTATGTAATTACTATGCACTTAATGAACACATATTATTAAAATCTGGGCTATAATGGTTGTATTGATGTATAGCAACTTGAAATGCTCCCAAAAATGGCTCCACAGCAGGTAAAAATATGATATAAGCTCTGGCGGACTTGGTTCTATGGTAGGTCTTAAAGGGTTAATATTTCCACTAAGTACTCTTTAAAATACCAGAATAGGAAGGATGGAGCAGGTTTAAGTTTATTAGATTTTGCTGATCTATGAAATATTTTGGGTGCAGTGTATTTTTTGCATACAGGTATAACAGAATAGCTTTAGTTTTGTTTTGTTTTTTAAACTTGAGTATGAACTTATACAAAATGCAGCAAGATATTAAAAAAAACATTTTACTGATTATAAAATTCGCTATATCGGATTTATATCAGTATCGGCAGATATCCAAATTTATGATATTGGTGTCGGTATCGGACATATAAAAAAAAGTGGTAACGTGCCATCTCTTCACTGTACCCGGACAAATATCTAAACAGTCCAAGTTGCATCCTTTTAACTCATTTCTTTAAAGCCTATAGGCTCCATAGGTTGTGCAGTATGGATTAGGGAGGTGTGTAACCTGTTAAGAATGAAGCACTGGTGCTGAAATGCCCGTATACATCCCTTACATGAACAATGAGCAAACCAGCTAATAAAACTGTGTGTCACCACAATGTTCCTTGTATCTTAAACTAAGCACATTTCTCAGCTGTTGTTTCCTGTCAAAGCTGGCCCAAATAATGCCTGGTAAAAAAAAAAGAAAAACAAAGAATTGAAGACAAAGATTAAAGTGAACAGCAGGCAGACAGCATGTGAACGCTTATCGTAACATCACTCAAAAACCTACAACAAAAGCTGTATTCAACCTCTCCAGTCAGACAAAAATACTCCTGCTTGAAGATCCCAGTGAGAATGTGCTTCTAAATATAACCAACAAGCCTCTCTTACTGCTTTGCGCTTTCATCTGTTCATCTAACCATCAATATTTCAGCTCTTTGCCTCAGACAAATCACTGACTCATGAATGTTGATACTTATTTGAGCACGTTTACAGTACAGTGGCATGAACAGTAGACATAATGGTGCTGATGTATTTAAGAACCCGTATGTCACAAAAAAAGGTTCAGCTGGGGAAAACATGATTTGAATCCCTGCTGGTTTTATACGTTTGCTCGCTAACAAAGAAACGATCAGTCCATGATTTCAATGGTTGAACAGTGAGAGGCAGAACAAGCACCAATAATGCATTTCAAGAAAGTGATAAATTTAGTTATAAGTTATACAAAGTTATACATTTTCATGAATGAAATAAGTATTTGATCCCTTTGCAAACTGTGCTTTAATACTTGGTGGCAAAACCTTTGTTGGCAATCACAGAGGTCTGGCGTGGATCGTAGTCGGCTATAAATTTTGCCCACACCTCAGGGGGGATGCTGTCCCACTGCTCTTTGCAGAGGATGTCATTAATGTTTCGTGGCTGATGTTTGGCAGCTCGAACCTTCACCTCCCTCCACAGATTTTCTTTGGGATTAAGGAGACTGACTCAGCCACTCCAAGACCTTAATATTCTTCTTCAGCCAATCCTTTATTGCCTTAACGATGTGTTTTGGATCACTGTCATGCTGGAATACCCATCCACGACCCATTTTCAATACCCTGGCCTAGGGAAGGAGGTTCTCACCCAAGATTTGATGGTACATGGCCCCATCCACCCTCCTTTGATGCGGTGCAGTTGTCCCATCCTCTTGGCAGAAAAACTACCCCAAAACTTAATGTTTCCACCTCCATGTTTGACGGTGGGGGCAGCATTCTTAGGCAGGTCTTATCTGACCACAACACTTTCACCTCTGAATCGTTGAGATGTTCAGGGGCAAACTTGTGCTTTCTTCAGCAGGGGGACATTGCGGGCACTGCAGAGTTTCAGTCCTTCACGACATGGTGTGTTACCAGTGGTTTTCTTGGTGACTGTGATCCCAGCTGCCTTGACATCACCTCCCGAGTAGTGCTGGGCTGGTTCCACAGCGTTCTCATTTTCATTGAAACTCCACCAGGTGAGATCTTGCGTGGAATTCCAGACTGAGGGGGATATTTTATGGTTCCTCCATTTGCAAATCACACCAGCTGTTGACACCATCCCACTGCTTGACGATGGTCTTGTAGCCCATTCCAGCCTTGTGTAGGTGCAAAATCCTGTGGATTCAAATGATTCTCTCACTGTGCTGTGTTTGGAATCTTGACAAAATAAATAAATAACAGTTAAAAAAATAGAAACTTACAAAAAGTAAAAATGTATACTTTTCCTTTAACTTAAAAGCAGCAGTAACAACATTTCATTGCTTGGACAAGTCCTACACGATCATGTGAAACAGACCAGGATCAGAGACGAGGCTCCAGTGGAAGACGAATAGCCTCATTTGACTTAACATCCTTGATGTTTCGTGGTCCACAACACATCTGATTCAGGATGGCACAGAGCGCTCTGGGCCTGGCTGTCTGGTAAGTTGAGGAGCCTCAATTTGACAACAGGATTGTCGTGTGAGCCACAGTGGAAAAAGGCAGACATACAAGCCAGTGTTTTTTTTGTTTTGTTTTTGCCTTTCCCGTTTGGATCTTTAGCCATCAGAATTGTTGTCTGAAAGCCAAGAAAGATGCCAAGTGGATTTACTTTACCAATTGGATCATTGTGCAGCAAGCTAGATCGACAACGCACAATGTGCTTTGAGCAGCAGCCAAGAAAGGTGTAGTTTGTGTCTGTGTACACCTGTGTGGATCAGCACGCTTGGATTCCAAAGGTTTCTCCATGTAACAATCTGCTAGGGAGCCATAGTCTCGTCCCCCAGGGCATGAAGCAGGTATGGAGGAGATCCAGGCCCCAGACATCCAGAGGCCTCAGAATACGAAGACCCGAGGAGGACCACCAGGGGGGCAACCATGCCACCCTCCTGGGAAGAGCTGAGTAGAGCCCCAAACGAGAGGTCACCCAGCAGACACGGAGCAGAGGCCAGAGGGGGTTGCAGTGGCGTGCCCGCGGGCTCTGCCGGCAGCCAGCTGTGCCAAAGAGGACCGGGCCTCATGCCCAGAGGCCTGAGGACACCCCACCCCCCGGAAGGGGCCCAGCCAGGCCCCAGGCCCCGCCAATTGGCCACCAGAAATGAGCCGGTACATGCATGAGCGCCCAGCCCCAGACACCAAGGACCACCAACACACCAACGTCTGAGGGCGTCAGCCACCGGCATGGAGTGTGGTGAGGGGAGTTAGGCCTCCGTACTTTGGAGGGCCTGAGATGTTCCCAGAGAGGTCGAGTCTAAGACCCAACCTGACATATAGACACAGACGAACAGGCGCACGCGGACACAAACGTGCATTCCCACCCCCATATACACAAAAAAATACTCGGCACTCACCCGACGTGGAGACAGACACAAATAGACACTGTGCACACATTCACACTCCCCAAACATACTCTATATCCCAGGTCCAGGTACCCCCGTCCCCAGAGGGGCAAACCGTACCCAGACCCAGGAGATGTAACCCTTCTCTCTGGGGTGGAAAGCAGGCCGCCTCCTTATCTGCAGTAGCAGGGAGGCCCCGCATCTCAGACCCCAATTCAACGGCCAGCACCTCCTCCCAGCCCCCCAGCTGGAACTCACCCCCGTTCTGGTTAACAGAAAGGGGGTGAGTGAAGACCACAAGACCCCAAACCTCCTTCCGCCCGCTGATATGTAGTGTTGCTGTGTGCTGTTCTAAAGTGCATTTAAAACACAGGAGGGCATGGTACTAGCTTCCTCTCAGAGAGCAGCACGGCTCCTCCCGAAAACCCTCAGTGTCTATATGCATTTAAAATTGAGGGTAGGGCACCAGCGCCAGAGGTGGGTTTGAATACACAGAACATCCTCTGGATGCTGTAGAACGTGCTCACCCCCAAGGCCCTATATGTATGTGTTATGTGAGAGTGTGAGTAATGTGGATGTCTAGGTTGCAGAATAAAATTGAGGCACAGGCGGCCAGAAGGGGACAGAGGGGGAGTGCCTCGCCTGCACCCTGGTGACACACCTGCACCCCAAGCCCTGCGTGTGTGTAGGTGTGGTGGAGAGGGAGGCAGCTGAGGGTGGGGAGGGAAGAAAGGGAGGGGGAAGCGGCCCCTCCCTGGGGCCAGCTCCCCCGCTGACCCCAGGAGGCACCCCCCACACTCTGGAATCCACCAGGGCAAGAGGGCCCAGGCCCATCCGGATCGGGGCCCACAGCAGCAGCACCACCCCACCCCACAGAGTCCGGGGCAGCCCACCTGACCCCACCGCAAAGAAAACTGCACCCACCCCATCATCCAATCTTCTCCCAGACTACACAAGACAATAGACACCCAGGTTGGGTCATTCTCCACCTCTCCTATATCTCTCCCCCACCCACAGAGTGAACTCCTGTTTTTGCTGAAAAGGAAGCAGATTTTTTTGACGTGTGTTATTCCAGGTTTATTCAACACTACCTGCTTCTGTCAGGAGAAATACTGACAAGTTGGCAAAGTCAGAGCTGGAAAAGTCAGAGCTGGAAGGGAATCGTTTTTGGCAGAAAAACTAATTTCACACTCCTTTGACTACCTTGGAACAGCAAGACAAATAAAAATACCACTGACAGACTTTAAGAAATGCTTCCAAAATCATAGGAAGCAAGAAATAGGTCAGACAGCAAAAGTAGTGTCTGTCTATCCTGGATATTCAAATGGGGCTTTTATGAATTAACTAATGGAGCTGTTATTGACACAACGTGTTTACTCTAAAGTCTAGCGGGGTGTTGCAGTACTCATTATTTAAACGTGTTCTGATTCCCTTAAGATCTGACCCAAGTGTAGAGATGTCCAGTAGCAACAAATTTGATTCTTAAAGGAAAACTTGTCTTCACTGATTTGAGACTCTATATTTCTTGGACTTGCCAGACTTGAAAATTAACTTGGAGTCTGCTCACCTGACTTAAGACATGAGACCATCATCCTGATGAATCTGTCACTTGACTTTAACTGGAGAAAAACCCCAGCAAACAGTGAAGCACATTTCCTTACACACCACTGTGAGAGCTCATGGTATTCATTCAATAAGCAGCGCTGGAAGTGGGCTGCATTTAAACTTGACTAAATCTTCATATTTTGGGACTAATTTGCTTGCACTGACTGAGGACTTGCAATGACCAAGGTTAGACTTTGTTTCCTTCACACTGTGAGACTGTGTTGTTCAGTGTAATAGGATTTTCAAACACATTGAATAGCAATGTAATAAATATGGATTATGTGCCTTTTTCCTGTTGTCAGTTTATAGATGAGCGAAAAGGAACATATGATTTGTGTGTTTGTCTTTGTGATAGAATGTTAAAAATTCATGTCAGTATCTGCCCTCTTTTCTGTTGTGATTAAAAGCCTAGCTGGCATTTACTCGTCCCTCCCAAGATTTCATGAATACATTATTGTCTTTTAAAAGAAACAAACATGCAATTATGTGGAGGATAAGAATAAAGAAGAGAAACAGGCCTATTCAAATGGCTCTACATACCCTCTTTGAGTGTGACTGAACACACACACACATACAGACAGTACCCACTGCTGACTTCTGCACCACTTCCTGTCAATCTCATTTTGCTAAAAACAGCCTTTACGTCACATACATACTTTTATCTGTCACTTTGCTATTATTTATGCTGTGACAAGTTTCCTGCTCCAGATTTCATCAGCTTAATTTAGACAAAAACTACACTGAAGTGGATCACAAACACACAAATAGCCCAGCTGGCAGTGTCCAAAACAGAGCAGCCTGAGTACCGATTTCTCTCACTCCATCATGGAACAGCTAATACCACACTATGGAAAATTCATAACCCCAAGCATCCTAACTGTGGCCTCCCAAAACTAGAATATTCTTCATTTTCAGGCTTTGATAAAATCCTAAAATGTGAGACAACTGCAGCCTGAAATTATGATATACTGCACACGTAGGGCACCATGAAGGACAGGGAGGAAGACTGGGAGGGGGCGATTCATCCAGTGAATACCAAAACTGCAGGTTAGTTAAGACTTTAGAGGTGCACTAACAGAAAAACTGCAGAAAGAGGTGCTGTTTGTCACTCATCATATTTTGTTCCCTTCTGTGTTCACTCTGACATCATGGCTTCTAGTGATCATTTATTCACTAACAAGGTACTCAGGAGTTTCTATAGTACACGTTCACATACTTGTATACATGCAAAGGACACCAGTGTTGTGAGGAATGCTCCTAATGAGACCATGAATGATGTCCTGGGTGATCTCCTCCCAGACCTGAACCAGGGCGTCTTTGAGTTCCTGGACAATCTGAGGTCCAAGATGGAACGACCATCTTTGAACAGAGGGTGGGGCTTACGACACCAACTGTCTGCCATCTATAATCCAGTGATGAGATCCCTTCCCAGACGCCTTAACGCCCACTCACATCCTGGGCCTTTTGACCTCAGGAAATCACATGATAGGGTGGGGCCAGGTTTCACAATGAGTTCACCTGAAACCCTGGCTGATTGTGACCCTCAGTCGGGAGGAGTGTGAAGTCAGTCAACGGTATCGATTCCGTCATCCTCCAGGAACTGCCTGCATACTTGTGTCACATGAAGTCCAGGCCTTGTGTTGCACCAGAAGGAATCCAGGATCCACGTGGATCCAGGCAATGAATCCAAGGAATGCACACTTAGGGTGTCAAGGAATATTAAAAGTCTTAAATATGAAGGTCCAGATAAAATAGACGGACAAATCCTTAAGAACGGTGTTGAGCAGTTGGCTGGGATTTTTCTTTCGTCTTTTCTCAAAGTCTCTTGAGTTTCGCAGTCCCTTCAACCTGGAAGGGCTCCAGGTTGACGCTAAATGATTTTCAGCCTGTTGCTTTGACTTCCCTTGTGATGAAAACTTGAAACTAGCAAAAACGTAACTTTTGCATGGCACTCAGGAAAACCTAGACGTCCTCCAATTTGCTAGAGAACAGAACAGGTAGAACAGGTAGAGGGGTAGACGATGCTGTGTGCACCTTGCTCTAGATGGTTCTGAAGCACCTGGATGGCATGCAAAACTTTTCCTGCTTACTTTTTTGGATTTTCCATGTACTTTTAATGACACCCAGATCTATCTGTCCATGAAGCCAGATAACACACACCAATTAGTTAAACTGCAGGAATGTCTTAGGCCCTGAAAATCTTAGAAATATGGTATCTAACCAGATTCTTACTGTCATGATCCTGGGTCCTTTTGACCCAGCGTTTTGTGTTTTCTCTTCGCGATTTTGGTTCTGTTCTCTAATTGGTGTTTACCCTGTTCCCCCCGTGTGTTCCTGTTTTATTGTGAAGGTCTGCGTCTTATGTGAGTGTTTTCAGTTTGCCTCCCTGGTCTCGTCATGTTAATCACTCCCAGCTGTGTCTCCCACCTGTGTGTAATCTCCCTGTGTTCTCTGAGTGTATTTAAGTTGTATTTTCTGTCTTGGTAATCGCTGGTTCGTCTGTGTTGTTTCCCCTTGGTCTCCCTGCGTCTTCCTGTATGTATTTCTCCGGACCTCCCTGCATCCTCATTCTGGTTTGTCTTCTTAGTTTACCCAGTTTAGGTCTCCAGTTTCATGTTTTGTCGCCACCGCTGTTTGTACTTACCCACCCCTGTAAATAAACACTCACCTGCACCAGAGCTGCTGCCTTTTTGGTCCTTTCCTACAATCCCACACGGCTTGCCTCGGCAATCCGTGACAGTACGAACCAGCCACCATGGACCCTGCAGCAGTAAATCCGTCCGAGGAGCTCCGGGACGACGTTACATATAACGTGGAGATTCTCCTCGGGCTGTGGCTTGAAAACCCTCCAGAGGAGCTTCGCCGCGCCGTGGAAAGTCGGCTACAACGGCTCTTTTCCGGCCTGCCATGGCTTCTAACTTCGCTTCCTCCGACCATGCAGGCTTTTCTCCAGATCACACCCCACCTTCTCTCAGCCACTCCTGCCTCGCTGCCCGACTCGCCGGATGTGGTCTTGCCCGGCCCGTCGGAGCCATCTGCGGGGAAGAAACGCCGATCGCGCCGCGGGCGCGCCACCCCACAGCCGGACGTTCGGACTTCTAATTCGCTGGCTGTGGTGAGTGAGGACTCTGTGTCGGTTCCAGACTTTGTGACTGTTCATTCAGGGGCTGTGTTTTGTGTGGCGGATGTCAACGCGAGCTGCTTATCGCCTGTGCAGCTACCGGCAGCTCAGTTAGCTCAGTTAGCTCCCCCGCAGCCTCTCTCAGCTCAGTTAGCTCCCCCGCAGCCTCTCTCAGCTCAGTTAGCTCCCCCGCAGCCTCTCTCAGCTCAGTTTCCAGAGCCTCCCTCAGTTCAGTTTCCAGAGCCTCCCTCAGTTCAGTTTCCAGAGCCTCCCTCAGTTCAGTTTCCAGAGCCTCCCCCAGTAGCTCCAGTGCCGCCTGTAGCGCAGGCCCCAGTAGCTCCAGTGCCGCCTGTAGCGCAGGCCCCAGTAGCTCCAGTGCCGCCTGTAGCGCAGGCCCCAGTAGCTCCAGTGCCGCCTGTAGCGCAGGCCCCAGTAGCTCCAGTGCCCCCGCTACCCGTAGCTCTGGCTCCAGTATCATCGGCTTCACTCATTCACTCCGTGCAGGGAGAAAGTTTAATTTCACCTCAAGGTGCTTTTCATGGTTCAGCCGCCATTGGCACAGTTTGCCGCTCCAGGGCTTCCCCAGAGGCTAGGTCTCAGTCCCCAGCTGATTCTGGACCCCTGAAGTCTAAGCAGCTACATGAGAACTGCGCCATATCAGCATTGCCTGTGCAGAGCCCGTGCTCAGTGCATTGCCAGTTGCCTTCGTGTTTGCCAGAGGACTCCATGACTGCTGGCTTAGTGATGACTTCTGCTGGAGGGTCCGAGGGGCCGCTCCGGCCTTCGTCTCGTGTCTCCGCTGGAGGGTCCGATGGACTGCTCCGGCCTTTGTTTCCTGTTTCCGCTGGAGGGTCCAAGGGACCGCTCCGGCCTTTGTCTCCTGCTTCAGCTGGGGGGCCCGAGGTGCCCGTCCAGCAGCCTTCCTCGTCAGCTGGTGGTTCCGGAGAACCACACCAGCCTCATGCCACGTCAGCTGGAGGGCCCGAGGAGTGGCCGCCGTTGCCTTCCGCACGGCCGGCCCCCGGACCGCCGTCGCCTGAGTGGCCGCCGTTGCCTTCCGCACGGCCGGCCCCCCGAACTGTGTCCACGTCGCCGCCGTTGCCGTCCGCACGGTCGGCCCCCCGAACTGTTTTGGACTCCTGTGCTGTCGGCCCCCTGAGCTCTTCTGTTTTGAACTCTGTTTTTTCCTGTGTTCTGGTGTGCTTCGTTTCTTTTGGTTTTGGACTCGTTTTTTGTTTTTGTCTTTTTGCCTTCTGGTGCTCCGGTTTTGTTTTGCTTCGAGCCCTCCTTCCTGGGCCCCCGCCGCCCGCCCTGGTCGGGTTGTTTTCTGTTTTTTCTGGCTGTTTTGTTTCTTGTTGGGCTGTCTGGGGCCAGCCTTTGAGGGGGGGGGGGGGTACTGTCATGATCCTGGGTCCTTTTGACCCAGCGTTTTGTGTTTTCTCTTCGCGATTTTGGTTCTGTTCTCTAATTGGTGTTTACCCTGTTCCCCCCCGTGTGTTCCTGTTTTATTGTGAAGGTCTGCGTCTTATGTGAGTGTTTTCAGTTTGCCTCCCTGGTCTCGTCATGTTAATCACTCCCAGCTGTGTCTCCCACCTGTGTGTAATCTCCCTGTGTTCTCTGAGTGTATTTAAGTTGTATTTTCTGTCTTGGTAATCGCTGGTTCGTCTGTGTTGTTTCCCCTTGGTCTCCCTGCGTCTTCCCGTATATATTTCTCCGGACCTCCCTGCATCCTCATTCTGGTTTGTCTTCTTAGTTTACCCAGTTTAGGTCTCCAGTTTCATGTTTTGTCGCCACCGCTGTTTGTACTTACCCACCACTGTAAATAAACACTCACCTGCACCAGAGCTGCTGCCTTTTTGGTCCTTTCCTACAATCCCACACGGCTTGCCTCGGCAATCCGTGACACTTACTCTGGATGGCATTACCTTGGCCTCCAGTAACACTGTGAGGAACCTTGGAGTCATTTTTGACCAGGACATGTCCTTCAACGCACATATTAAACAAATATGTAAGACTGCTTTCTTCCATTTGTGCAACATCTCTAAAGTTAGAAATATCCTGTCTCAGAGTGACGCTGAAAAACTAGTTCATGCATTTATTACTTCCAGGCTGGACGACTGTAATTCATTATTATCAGGAAGTCCTAAAAACTCCCTGAAAAGCCTTCAGCTGATCCAAAATGCTGCAGCAAGAGTCCTGACAGGGACTAGAAAGAGAGAGCAGATTTCTCCTGTTTTGGCTTCCCTTCATTGGCTTCCTGTTAAATCCAGAATTGAATTCAAAATTCTGCTCCTCACATACAAGGTCTTAAATAATCAGGCCCCATCTTATCTTAATGACCTCGTAGGACCATATCACACTATTAGAGCACTTCGCTCTCGCTCTGCAGGCCTACTTGTTGTTCCTAGAGTATTTAAAAGTAGAATGGGAGGCAGAGCCTTCAGTTTTCAGGCCCCTCTTCTGTGGAACCAGCTTCCAGTTTGGATTCAGGAGACAGACACTATCTCTACTTTCAAGATTAGGCTTCAAACTTTCCTTTTTGCTAAAGCATATAGTTAGGGCTGGACCAGGTGACCCTGAATCCTCCCTTAGTTATGCTGCAATAGACGTAGGCTGCCGGGGGATTCCCATGATGCATTGAGTTTTTCCTTTCCAGTCACCTTTCTCACTCACTATGTATTAATAGACCTCTCTGCATTGAATCATATCTGTTATTAACCTCTGTCTCTCTTCCACAGCATGTCTTTATCCTGTCTTCCTTCTCTCACCCCAACCAATCACAGCAGATGGTCCCGCCCCTCCCTGAGCCCGAATTGAATAAAGTGTTTATGAAAATGTTTTAAACTTTCCTTTAATCTGCTGGTTTGGGTTTCTTAGTTTGAGGAATAGAAAGACGTTGGAGCATATTGTTAAATTTTGTTTCAAAGTGTGAGGCATAACGCTAAATGATCTTGCCTTCTGTATAGAGGGAGGGTGACCCTGAAGGCAGAAAGGAGTTGGGGTGAGAGCAAACATCCTGTGTGAGTATGAGCAGTTGCCTTCAGGGAGGAGTTATTCTTTGTCTTGTTGTAAAACAAATAGATTTAAATTCACATTTGTTCCTACCACTATTAATGTTTTAAATTCTATAATGTGATTTGTGGGTTTTTGGGTGTATGTGTTATGTGTGATATTTATGCTGCTGGCTACAAATCAGATTGCCCCTCGTGGATAATCTTGATCTTGATCTTTCCTATCTCCTGGAATTTCCTCCATGCTCTTGAGACCATGCTGGGAGACACAGGAAACATGCTGGCAATGGCATGTATTGATCTGGCATCCTGGAGGAGTTGCAGTGCCTGTGCAAACTCTATAATATCCATGTATTACAGTAGCAGTCAATGTGATTGCAGCCAAATGCAAAACCAGTGAAAAAACATAAGAAGGGAAAAGTGTCCTCCACCCATAAAACCATTCTTGTTTTGGGGGCTGTATCATTGTTGCCCCTCTAGTGTCCCTGTTGAAGCAGTTGAAACTGATTAACAAGTGACCAGATCAACACCCCTGAAGTGTAAAACCCCTTTTCCATTAGGACCTACTCGGATCGACGGTTCACTATGGTTTTCAGGGTTTTCCGTTAGTTAATAGTACCAGGTACTAAAATAGTACCTGCTCAGCCTGCTCAGCTGAGGTTCCCAGCGATATGAGCAGGTAGTAAAATGTGACATTGTCAGACTGCATGTCTCAGATAGGCTGGTCAGTAGCGTCACTCGATGAGAGCATCTCATTTCTGGAAATAAAAACAAGACAATGAGGGAAATGGCTAAAAGAAACCCGACGCTGTGGTCCCCGAGTCTGACGAAAAGACACAAACCAAGCAGCAGGTATTTTCTTGCCTCGGTGTCCACCTTTGTTATAGTGTTCATGTTACATATTAACCCTTTAAGACCTACCATAGAACCAAGTTCGCCAGAGCTTATATTATATTTTTACATGCTGTGGAGCCATTTTTGGGAGCATTTCAAGTTGCTATACATCAATACAACCATTATAGCCCAAACTTTAATAATATGTCTGCATTAGGTGCATAGTAATTACATAAATTGCAAAAAAGTGCAATAAACTACAAAAAAATTGAAAATCGTTTTTGTTTTTTTAACATATATTTCTAGTTAGAGAAATTTAAGAGGCTTATCCCTCAAAACTGTAAATACAAAAAAGTTACACAAACTAGTTTCCCACCACAGGAAATTTATTTTGAGTGTCTTCATAGTTTTATTTTTGAAATACACCAATTTTTATATACTGCAGGAAAAACGAAAATAAATATTATAGTGCAAATTTGCAAAAAAGCAGCATATGCATCAAAATAAACTATTTCCAGCAGTGCAATATGAGTCTTAAGCATCCCAGAAACGACACAGAAAGTCATAAAGTCAAACATAACTTTTTAAAACACATAACAAGTAAAACACAAGCTCATAAGGCCCCGATCGTAAAAAACTACATTTCCGCAAAATGACGTCACTTCCGGTTTCGGGCAGGTCATGCGGTCATGTGATAGTTCGCGCTGATGGACGTAGGAAGTGTTACAAACAGCTGATGGATTGGCGAAGCGTGTTTCTGGAATATCATGTTTTTGTTGCTGCAAGTGATTTTTATGCAGTTTTTGCAAAGCTATATGTGGAAGGAAACTGTGACCTAGGACAAGCTGATGGCATCAGATGTAAGTACAACTCCTCTGGTTTCATATGCAAAAAAAATTATTGCGCTAGCTTACTTGGTTGCAGAGCTACCGGGATTTAAAAATAGTTACGCAAAACAGAGCGTGCCCGCTCCGATCGGCTGTAAAGGGTTAATTACGTCACCATGCACGTTTGGAGGTATTGTAATGGGAAACCAGTCCATCCAAGTTGAGTCGTGGTGAACCGTGGCAAGACGATCCAAGTAGTACTAATGGAAACGGAAACTGACTTTATGCTACAGCTGATTAAAAAGTGTTCCTTTCCTTTTTTTCACTAGTGTATAAAACCTTAAGATTGAAAGAGCGTGTGCACACAGCTAATGGAAGGAATGTTTAAACAATGTTTTGTGCAATTCTGTCATATTTGAAGCTCGTCTGATTTAACTTGTGATGCCATACATGCAGTTTTATGTCTCAGAACGACTATTGAAACTTGGTTCTGACTTGTTGATTTGTTTTGTGTTTTCCACTGACACACAAAGGTAATGTGCAATTCTGAATACCAGGAGTAATGATGACTTTATGACATCATCGTCTGAGTCACATCCTACCAGTCATGAAGGAAGTCTGAATTGTTGGATATGTAAGACAAAGTCATCACATCTGCCCCATTCACTGATTCCCACAGCAGATCAGCAACATTCAACATCTTTAGGGTCATGGCTCTAACTGAGAGATGAGGTAGGGAAAGGCACTGTTGCTATGGCGATGAGGAATGTGAACACGGTGGCTCAGGAGCACTCTGACAAAAGACGAGGCGAAATCCAACAACGACTGCACTGAATGCTAATGTGTTTTTACACGTCACCGTGTTGAACTAACATCCAACTGGAGTGCCATACCTCGGGTTCTTTACTCTCATGGCATATGCTCTAAATCAGCAGATATTTAGACATTTACACACTGATTGCATGTCATTATGTCAGACTGCAGTAAAATAATCTCAGAAAAAATACCTAAACCACAGTGTACACCGACTGACATCATACGGTGTAGACTGCTGTATTGCCATAGCTCGTTTTGTTGTCAGGCTGCAGATGTTGCTTAACAATGTTTAATTCAATAATAACACAATAGAGACTTATCACAAACACAGTGAAGCTGGCATTGCTCGATTTGCTGTTATAAAAGAAAACACAACAAGAGTTTATTTTAATAAAAAAAATTCAAATCACTCATCAGAAAAGCAAATGTTGACATTTTGCTTATGAACGACAAACTCAGACTTGGTTCCTTTGAAGGCCGGCCGTGTGATCTGATCTGTGCTGAGGTTTCTGCAAAGACTTCAGAAATAACTATCAGCACAAATCTGTTGCTGAGCATCAGCAGCTTATTTCACATCAAAATCTACTTTACCAGGACACAAACACACTCACACAATTCAGAATCACACTTTAACCCCACTAACCGCACGTCTTTGGACTTTGGAGGAAGCCAGAATACAGAATACCAGTTTAGGACAGGAGTTCCAGTCAGGCTGTACAGGTATAATTCTACCAATGGACAGAGGCTTAATTACAAAACACAATGGCCTGTATGAAACTTATTTAGATTTAATAACTCATTTGGCAGTGATGTCACAAATCCTTTGTCATAAGATGATTTTATGACTGAAGTGTGTCTGCATACACTTAACTCATTCACTGCCATTGACGTCTATAGCCGTCAATTGCAGTGAATGAGTCAATGGGTTTAACTCATTCACTGCCAATGGCTGGCAGTGAATGAGTTAAAAATGATCCTTCGGCAGTCACATAGAGGGAACCACCCTGCAGCTTATCATTTCTTATCTGTCTACAGCTGGAGAGCAGGGAGGCCCCTGATCGAGTCTGGTTGCTGCCTCATGTGTTACCTCTCTCCCCCACCCCAGGAAAGTTGAAATTGCAGGTCCCACATTGCCATCGTGCTGTGCAGGATGAATGCCCACATACTAACAGTCAGTGACTATAGCTACTTGCCATATACAGGGAGTGCAGAATTATTAGGCAAATGAGTATTTTGTCCACATCATCCTCTTCATGCATGTTGTCTTACTCCAAGCTGTATAGGCTCGAAAGCCTACTACCAATTAAGCATATTAGGTGATGTGCATCTCTGTAATGAGAAGGGGTGTGGTCTAATGACATCAACACCCTATATCAGGTGTGCATAATTATTAGGCAACGTCCTTTCCTTTGGCAAAATGGGTCAAAAGAAGGACTTGACAGGCTCAGAAAAGTCAAAAATAGTGAGATATCTTGCAGAGGGATGCAGCAGTCTCAAAATTGCAAAGCTTCTGAAGCGTGATCATCGAACAATCAAGCGTTTCATTCAAAATAGTCAACAGGGTCGCAAGAAGCGTGTGGAAAAACCAAGGCGCAAAATAACTGCCCATGAACTGAGAAAAGTCAAGCGTGCAGCTGCCAAGATGCCACTTGCCACCAGTTTGGCCATATTTCAGAGCTGCAACATCACTGGAGTGCCCAAAAGCACAAGGTGTGCAATACTCAGAGACATGGCCAAGGTAAGAAAGGCTGAAAGACGACCACCACTGAACAAGACACACAAGCTGAAACGTCAAGACTGGGCCAAGAAATATCTCAAGACTGGTTTTTCTAAGGTTTTATGGACTGATGAAATGAGAGTGAGTCTTGATGGGCCAGATGGATGGGCCCGTGGCTGGATTGGTAAAGGGCAGAGAGCTCCAGTCCGACTCAGACGCCAGCAAGGTGGAGGTGGAGTACTGGTTTGGGCTGGTATCATCAAAGATGAGCTTGTGGGGCCTTTTCGGGTTGAGGATGGAGTCAAGCTCAACTCCCAGTCCTACTGCCAGTTTCTGGAAGACACCTTCTTCAAGCAGTGGTACAGGAAGAAGTCTGCATCCTTCAAGAAAAACATGATTTTCATGCAGGACAATGCTCCATCACACGCGTCCAAGTACTCCACAGCGTGGCTGCAAGAAAGGGTATAAAAGAAGAAAAACTAATGACATGGCCTCCTTGTTCACCTGATCTGAACCCCATTGAGAACCTGTGGTCCATCATCAAATGTGAGATTTACAAGGAGGGAAAACAGTACACCTCTCTGAACAGTGTCTGGGAGGCTGTGGTTGCTGCTGCACGCAATGTTGATGGTGAACAGATCAAAACACTGACAGAATCCATGGATGGCAGGCTTTTGAGTGTCCTTGCAAAGAAAGGTGGCTATATTGGTCGCTGATTTGTTTTTGTTTTGTTTTTGAATGTCAGAAATGTATATTTGTGAATGTGGAGATGTTATATTGGTTTCACTGGTAAAAATAAATAATTGAAATGGGTATATATTTGTTTTTTGTTAAGTTGCCTAATAATTCTGCACAGTAATAGTCACCTGCACACACAGATATCCCTAAAATAGCTAAAACTAAAAACAAACTAAAAACTACTTCCAAAAACATTCAGCTTTGATATTAATGAGTTTTTTGGGTTCATTGAGAACATGGTTGTTGTTCAATAATAACATTATTCCTCAAAAATACAACTTGCCTAATAATTCTGCACTCCCTGTAGAGTATCCAGCCAGTGATCCAGTCCCCTGTGGGACTGCTGAGGGTCACACAGAATGTAATACAGGTGAGGTATAGAGTTTCTCTGCAGCCTCCAGTTTCAATATGTATTCCTGGATGACAAAAACAGTCTTAACAAGTTCCAACATCCATCATTTGACAGTTCTTTGGCAGATCCATGCATAATAAACAGGATAAAATTAGAACAGTGTTTACTGGCAAAAATAGCAAATGTTCAAAAAGGAAACTGCTTTGCATTCTGCTTGGATTCATCAGAGGTGAGCAGCTGCTTTTATACAACTTTCACATTTTGGAGGGGACTTAAGTAAATACGGTATTTACTTAAGTCCGAAGTCTTGCCAAACATCTGCAGCTTGGCAGTGTATACAGCACTATAATGACCAGACCTGATTCTTTTGAAAACCTTACATCTTTCCACAGGTCTCCACTTCATCAGACATCACATAGACACAGAGCTGGATGAGACCAGCACAAACAGCGGCCTAACCGACGAAGATGATGGATCCATGGGGTCAGGAAAGCCAGAAGCAGGGCTGGAGAGGTACCTTTCATGTCCATTCACTGGAGGTGTGGATCTATTGCATGGCGTTCCTCACATCAAGAAGCTGTCGATCAAAGTCAGTACAGCTCTTCCTGCATCTGGAGCTTGTGAAGGACTTCTCAGTCATGCAGGACTCCTGTTCACTGCTGAACAGTCACAGCTTCACAGAAAGAACCTTGAGAGCAAACTGCTGCTGAAGCTGAACCATCACCTCACTGAGTGAAGAAATGGCACATTTTTGCTGAATATGCAGAAATAGATGCACACCCATACAACTTATGGTAAACTGAGCTGCCTTGTATGAACATACGTTGAAGATGCCTCGTTCTGTTTTCTCTGAGGCTGCTGTGCCATTTGGAGCAAAGATGAATATAAAGTTTGCAGCATATCTTGTCACTGGAAATTGTTTGCACTGTTTATATATTTATATTATTTACTGCAGGTATTGGTGAAAAAAGCTTTATGTTGTGAAAAACTGAAACCTGGAAATTAGAATTGTTGTGCCTTATTTTGTTGTTTTTACATATATTCCTGTTGAAAATACTAAAATTTGTGTATTTATTTATTTTTGTTTGATAGCAGTTATTTAAAAAATAAATTGGACATTTCAAACAGTTACTCATTACTTAAGTAGTCTTTTCACCAAGTACTTTTTTACTCTTACTTGAGTAACTTTTTTGACAACTACTTTTCACTTTTACTTGAGTAATAATGTTTTAAAGTAATGCTACCCTTACTTGAGTACAACTTTTGGATACTCGACCCACCTCTGTAAATACCAGACATTTATTGAAGAACTAATCAGATAAGAACAGTTTCATTTAGTACCAAAAGTATTTTTCCCCATAGGATTTATATTATGGTATCTCCATTCATAGTATCAGACAACTTTTCTATCACAGTACTAATACACTTCTTTCTTTCTTTCTTTCTTTCTTTCTTTCTTTCTTTCTTTCTTTCTTTCTTTCTTTCTTTCTTTCTTTCTTTCTTTCTTTCTTTCTTTCTTTCTTTCTTTCTTTCTTTCTTTTGCAGGAGTATAAACTTCTCTCTCCTTGTCAATTTGAGCTGCTTATATCGAAGTCCAAGCCTCCCCCATAGTTCAGTAAACACTGCCAGAGAAAGAGCATCACCCTGGGATACATCACAACTAAAATGTGGTTTTTGCCACTGATTTCTCCCTTAAATGCATGAATGATTCAAAGGTCAGTGCAAGTTGGTAACAAAGAAACAAAGCAAAATTCCTCTGAAAATAGCCAACTGCAAGGACTGGAGTGAAAATTCAGCTAATATCCAACAAAAAATAATTTGAAAGGCGTTGAAAGCCTGGGGAGCTCCTGGCTCCTTGGGACAAAAATGCAGATAATGAGCGTTGGCTGAAGACTATTGCACAGTACTGCCTGCACTCTACTTTCTTCTGTGAGTTGAAAATCTACAGCGTGGGTCATTTATATGAATACATCGTAATAACATGGGAATGGTTGGTGATATTAAAGTCCTGTTTGTGGCACATTAGTATATGTGAGGGGGCAAACTCCTCAAGATGGGTGGTGACCATGGTGGCCATTTAGAAGTCGGCCATCTTGAATATAACTTTTGTTTTTTCAATAGGAAGAGGGCCATGTGACACATCAAACTTATTGGTAATGTCACAAGAAAAACAATGGTGTGCTTGGTTTCAACGTAACTTCTTTCATGAGTTATTTACAAGTTTCTCTTTGTTCACAGCCATTGACATGTCGAAGAGGTTAACACGTGAGGAGCGAAATTGTGTTGATATCTGGTGAACGCAGTAACCGGGTCATTGCAGCAGATTTCAATGCAAGACACCCTACGAGACCACCCATCTCCCATGCTACAGTTAGCAAACTGCTTGCTAAGTTTCGTGAAACTGGTTCAGTGTTGGATTTGCCAAAATGTGGACGCAAGAAAACTGTCACTAATGAAGAAACATCAGTGGCTGTCCCAGCTTCATTCAGCAAGAGCCCACAGCGTAGCACTCGCCGCATGTCAATGGAGAGTGGCATTAGTCAAACATCCCTTCAGTAGATATTAGCTACTCACAAATGGCACCCTTACAAACTCCAGCTACTGCAGCATCTCAGTGAGGATGACCCAGATCGGCCACAGAATTTGCAGAATGGGCAAAACAAAAATTGTAACAGGACCCTCAGTTCACGCAGAAGATTTTGTTCAGTGATGAGGCAAACTTTTATGTGAACGGTGAAGTTAACAAACAAAACCACCGCTATTGGTCTGATACTAACCCACATTGGATGGATCCCTCCAAGTCTGTTGGAACAACAAAAGTGATGGTTTGGTGTGTTTTTTGTTTTTTTTTAAGAACAGGCTCAAGACCCACCTTTTTAATTTAGCTTTTACTTAGCGTTTATTTATTTTATGCTTATTTATTCTATCCTGTTATTCTATTATTAATTTAGGCTTTACCTAATATTTATTGATTTTATTCTTATCCATTTTTTAATCTTCTTACTCTATTTATATTTATATTTATATTGTATCCTGTTCTTATTTATTTTATCATTTTACCCTGTATATATCTTATTGTGTCATATCTCCAGTGTTTCCTCAGAGGGGGTCTCTGCACCGGGGCTGTGATCGACCGTGGCAGCTGGGGCTATGGGGGTCCTCTCAGCCTGGCTGGGGGGCTCCTTTGCCTCCCTCCTGCTGTGTGCCCAGCCTGGAGGCTGCGGTCTGTGACCGGCTCCCGGTGCAAACGGCTCCCTGTGATAGTGTTTCCTCACTTGGCTCATGCGAACCCAGCCCAATTTTTACTCTTTAAGTGTGCGTGTGTGTGTGTGTGGGGGGGGATATGTGTATATTCACATCATTTATGTTAATGACAGTGTGGGGAGTGAGTTGGAGGGTGGGGTGGGCTGCTTTTAACTATGTAAAGCACTTTGTGCTACATTTTTTGTATGAAAAGTGCTTTATACCGGTAAATAAAGACTGATTGATTGATTGATTGATTGATTGATGATTGATATGGGGTACAACGATAGTGGGTCCATTCTTCATCAATGGAAACCTCAAGGCCACTGGATATTTGAAATTGCTACATGATGATGTGTTTCCCTCTTTATGCACTGAAGCTGGCACGTTCCCTGAGTTTTTCCAGCAAGATGGTGCACCACCACATTATGGGTGCAGGTCCGAGCATTCCTAGATGAACAGTTTCCTGGAAAGCGGATTGGTCGTCGTGGGCCAGTTGAATGGCGCACAAGGTCTCCCGATCTGACCCCCTTAGACTTTTATCTTTGGGGTCACCTGAAGGCAATTGTCTATGGTGTGAAGATACGAGATGTGCAGCACCTGAAACTACGGATACTGGATGCCTGTGCTGGCATTTCTCCTGCGGTGTTGCTATCAGTGTGTGAAGAGTGGGAGAAGAGGGTTGCATTGACAATCCAACACAATGGGCAGCACATTGAACACATTTTATAAGTGGTCAGAAACTTGTAAATAACTCATGAAAGAATAAAGTTACGTTGAAACCAAGCACACCATTGTTTTTCTTGTGACATTACCAATAAGTTTGATGTGTCACATGGCCCTCTTCCTGTTGGAAAAACAAAAGTTGTATCCAAGATGGCCGACTTCTAAATGGCCACCATGGTCACCACCCATCGTGAGGAGTTTGCCCCCTCACATATACTAATGTGCCACAAACAGGACTTTAATATCACCAACAAATCCTAAGTTATTACGGTGTATCCATATAAATGACCCACGCTGTATATTACTCTTTTAAAATAATTTATTTTTTATCATTTACTGTCCCCCCTTTTTTTCCCGCTTATTTTAATCTCATCTATTTTTCTTTTTTGGCTTTTGCACAAAATCACTAGACTTTCCTCTGGCGCTTCACTGTCCCATCCTCCATGCAACATTGCAAAAAAACAACGACATGCATGTTGGTATTCAATCATCTCACTTTACTGTAATTGCGCATGACCACTTCGTCTCTGTCCTGTCTTTGTTTATTATACATTGATATAGTTAATAATAGCACATTTTTATCTCTTAATTCTCACCCAAATTTAGCAAGTTATTATTTATTTGTAATTCTTAGTTTTATAGCTCTTGGAGATATATCATTTACATTATTATAAATGCACCATGGGGGGCTTGGGGTGTGTTATGGAAGTTTTCCATTAAATAAAGCCTGCAGACAAGCAATGAGCGATAGCCAACATTCTTTAATCATAACGAATGTTATGGGGCGACCGTGGCTCAGGGGGTTGGGAATCGCATCTGTAACCGGAAGGTCGCCGGTTCGATCCCTGGGCTCTCTGTCCTGATCGTTGTGTCCTTGGGCAAGACACTTTACCCTACCGCCTACTGGTGTTGGCCAGAGGGGCGCAATATGGCACTGTAGCCACAGCCACCCTGGGGCGCACTGACAGAGGCGAAGCTGCCGGACACTGGCGCCACCGGGCCCTCTGACCACAACCAGTAGGCAACAGGTGAAGTGTCTTGCTCAAGGACACAACGACCGAGACTGTCCAAGCCGGGGCTCGAACTAGCAACCTTCCGATTACAAGGCGAACGCCCAAACTCTTGAGCCATGATCGCCCCAGTGAATGAATAGTGGTATTGTAAAGCGCTTTGGGTGCCTTGAAAAGCGCTATATAAATCCAATCCATTATTATTATTATTATAACAAAGAGCAGAAAACCAAGCTTGGGGGAGAGCATGCATGATTGCGGGGCAGACGGTCAGCAGAGTCTCGCTGAGCCTAACATGGCTCTCAGTTAAATACCTTCTCCAGGAACAAAAGGCAGTACACGTCTAAGGCCACGTCCACAAAATGATGCGTTTTCAAATGAAAACGCATCATTTTCTCTCCATTTTGGCCTCCCGTCCACACTGAGATGGCGTTTTCCTCAAGGAAAAACGCAACATTTTGAATTTCAATTCAATTCAATTTTATTTATATAGCACCAAATCACAACAAAAGTCGCCTCAAGGCGATTCATATACGCTCTTGAAAACGCATACAACGGAGCTGCCCCGTCGCAGTGTGGACACTCGAAAATGCAGACTTTCTAAAACGATGACGCATTTTAGTCATGTGATGCAGTCATGTGACCAATTAAACAAAGATAGCGGAGTGCATTATACAACAGTTGTTTTGTTTGCTCTCAATTTTGACAGCTCTTTGACAGTTCTCACTCACTTTTGCGCAGGACTGGAACGTCAGCGCTTTGGGCCGTTTCAATGTGGATGCTCAACTCTGTGAAAACAACTGAAAATGCGAGTGTGGACGCGAAGCGTTTTCAGACAAAAACACCATTTTGGTATCTATCCAGGCCAGTGTGGACGTAGCCTAAGAGACAAAAGACTCAACAAGAGACATGTTAAAATCCAGTGGCACCAAGGCATTATACAATAAAATAATGTGAATAATACATAAATAAAAGAACTTATACAGGTGAAACAGCATTTCAGTACGCTGTATAATGTGTATATTGTTGTATTGACAATAAATTTCTTGAATTTTGAATGTATGAGTAGCTAATATTAGCAAGTTAGCTAAGAAGAGACAACTTGTAGCATAAACAAGACAACTGCAGAGGACAGCCTATGTGCTCCCTCTGAACTTATAATACAAATATATGACACTAACATTAAGTTAGTTTTGAAAATAAAATTAAAACAGAACAAGGTCTTTTATCAGAGTTCCCAAGGGTCACATCTGCTTAGATTTAGGCACAGCAATTAATACGACCCAAATGTTGATTGTTAACAATCATTGTTCCCCTGAAGTGGAATTTGATGTCGCTGCCAAATGGAGTAGATCTGGGCTCATTCTGCAGGTCCCCCTGGGCTTAACAACCTCAGCAATGAATAAATTCATGCTTGATGTAGCTGCAATCACATCCCCCTTTTACCTCTACACACACACACACACACACACACACACAAAACCTGAATGTTAATGCAGATGAAGGTCACGGCAGTGTGTTTTGCTCTGGGGATCTAGGCCTTTTGACTGATGACTGTCCCCCGGCTAAATGTGAACACCTCCTTTTCAATCTGATGTACTCCATTTGCCATGTCACAGGGAGATATAGCATTCGGTTTATTTCTACTCGTGGGAGCTACGTGCAAAATAATTGGAAAGGAGATCAATTATTTATCCATGTAATGTTTAAAGTCCTTGTGCTGACACGGTATGACAGAAAGCATTCTTGTTTTCCACCTTCTGTCCATCTGCTTTTATGTCTCAGTGATAAACCATGGACGACACTCAGTGAGCAATAATTTAAATATATTCCTGCCATTTGTAACTAAATGTTGACAAACCCAAATTAAGCTACTGTATTCTAGTGTCACCTCCACTCACAGTGTGTCTAAACTGTAACACTTTTTTTGCCAGTTAGTCTTAAATAAGTAACAAATTTGTAAATGTAAACAAACAGAATTATTAATATCAGATGATATCTGATACCTTTAAACAGGGTCACGTTAAAACAGTTATGTCTAGAGGTGTAGATGATTTTCAGAAGTAATTTTGGAATTAAAGTGTTTGGCTAAGATCAAAGTATTACTAACACTTTATTTCATGAAGTCATTTTTAACAGTTTACTTGTGTAGATTTTGCAATTTTTTAATAGTTCACAGTCTTCATCCCTCACCTCTAACCGGTCGCAGCAGATGGCCCCGCCCCTCCCTGAGCCTGGTTCTGCCGGAGGTTTCTTCCTGTTAAAAGGGAGTTTTTCCTTCCCACTGTCGCCAACTGTTTGCTCATAGGGCTGATTGTTGCAGATGTCTCTCTGTAATGGTAGAGTCTTTACAATAATAAAGCACCTTGAAGAGATTGTTGTTGTGATTTGGTTGTTGATTTGTTGTGATATAAATAAAATTGAATTGAACCAAATAATCAAATCAAATTTATATTTATATATATTTATTTAGATTTAGATTTCTTCATACATTCTTATATAGTTCTATATTGTGTATTGTGTATTTTGTTGTACAGTTATTTTATTTTCAACTTTAATTTATATATTTATCTTTATCTTATTCTTCCCAGTTAAATTTACCCTTCATTCTAATTTGTGTTGTACAGTTATTTCATTTTTAACCTTAATTTATATTTTATTCCTTCCTAGTTAAATTTACCCTTTTTAATTTTTCATATTTATTTCCTATCTTATTCATAGCCTTTTCCTTTTTTGTTCTCTTTAGGTCACGAGCAGTTGTCCAAGCATTTCACTACATATCGTACTGTGTATGACTGTGTACGTGACAAATAAAATTTGAATTTGAATTTGAATTTGAAATCAAATCAAATCAAATCACTTTTATTGTCACATCACATGTGCAGGCACACTGGCACAGCACATGCGAGTGAAATTCTTGTGTGCGAGCCCCACAAGCAAGAAGTTCCATCCATCCATCCATCTTCATCCGCTTTATCCGGGGCCGGGTCGCGGGGGCAGCAGCCTAAGCAAAGAGGCCCAGACCTCCCACTCCCCAGCCACCTCCTCCAGCTTATCCGGGGGAATACCAAGGCGTTCCCAGGCCAGCCGAGAGATATAATCTCTCCAGCGTGTCCTGGGTCTGCCCCGGGACATGCCTGGAACACCTCACCCAGGAGGCGCCCAGGGGGCATCCTTGTCAGATGCCCGAACCACCTCAGCTGGCTCCTTTCGATGTGAAGGAGCAGCAGCTGCTCTACTCTGAGCCCCTCCCGGATGGCTGAACTTCTCACCCTATCTCTAAGGGAGAGGCCAGCCACCCTTCGGAGGAAGCTCATTTCTGCCGCTTGTATCCGCGATCTCGTTCTTTCGGTCACTACCCACAGCTCGTGGCCATAGGTGAGGGTAGGGACGTAGATCGACCGGTAAATTGAGAGCTTCGCTTTTACACTCAGCTCCCTCTTCACCACGACGGACCGGTGCAGCGTCCGCATTACTGCAGCTGCAGCCCCAATCCGTCTGTCGATCTCCGGCTCCCTTCTCCCATCACTCGCGAACAAGACCCCGAGATACTTGAACTCCTCCACTTGGGGCAGGAACTCATCCCCGACCCAGAGTGGGCACTCCACCCTTTTCCGGCTGAGAACCATGGCCTCAGATTTGGAGGTGCTGATCCTCATTCCCGCTGCTTCACACTCGGCTGCGAACCGTTCCAGTGCGAGCTGGAGGCCCTCACCCGATGAAGCCAACAGAACCACATCATCTGCAAAAAGCAGAGATGAGATTCTGAGGCCACCAAAGTGAAAGCCCTCCGCCACTTGGCTGCGCCTAGAAATCCTGTCCATAAAAATTATGAACAGAACCGGAGACAAAGGGCAGCCCTGGCGGAGCCCATCACCCACCGGGAACGAGTCCGACTTATTGCCGGCAATGCGAACCAAGCTCTTGCAACGGTTGTATAGGGATCGAATGGCCCGTAGCAATGGGCCAGACACCCCATATTCCCGCAACACCTCCCACAGGACACCCCGAGCGACACGGTCGAATGCCTTCTCCAAGTCCACAAAACACATGTAGACTGGTTGGGCAAACTCCCATGCACCCTCAAGTATCCTGGAGAGGATAAAGAGCTGTTCCACGACCAGGACGAAAACCGCATCGTTCCTCCTGTATCCGAGGTTCGACTAACGGACGAACTCTCCTTTCCAGCACCCTGGCATAGACTTTCCCAGGGAGGCAGAGGAGTGTGATCCCCCTGTAGTTGGAACACACCCTCTGGTCCCCCTTCTTAAAGATGGGGACCACCACCCCGGTCTGCCAGTCCACAGGTACTGCCCCTGATCTCCACGCAACATTGCAGAGGCGTGTCAACCAGGACAGCCCTACAACGTCCAGAGCCTTCAGGAACTCGGGGCGGACCTCATCAACACCAGGGGCTCTGCCACCAAGGAGTTGTTTAACTGCCTCAGTGACCTCGCCCCCGGAAATTGGCGGGTCATTCCCCTCATCCCCAGACTCTGCTTCCTCCTCGGAAGACGTGTCAGTGGGATTAAGGAGGTGCTCGAAGTATTCCTTCCACTGCCTGACAATTTTCACAGTCGACGTCAGCAGCGCTCCGCCAGCACTATACACAGTGCAGGTAGAGCACCGCTTTCCCCTCCTGAGATGCCTGACGGTTTGCCAGAATCTCTTCTGAAAGGCAGTCTGAAAGTCTTTTTCCATGGCCTCTCCGAACTCCTCCCACACCCGAGTTTTTGTTTCAGCCACTGCCCGAGCCGCATTCCGCTTGGCCTGTCGATACCTGTCAGCTGCCTCCGGAGTCCCACAGGCTAACCAAGCCCGATAGGACTCCTTCTTCAGCCTGGTGGCTCCCTTCACCTCTGGTGTCCACCATTTGGTTCGGGGATTACCACCACGGCAGGCACCAACCACCTTGCGGCCGCAGCTCAATGCAGCAGCTTCGGCATGAACATGGTCCATTCGGACTCAATGTCCCCAGTCTCCTGTTGAAGCTCTGCCGGAGGTGTGCGTTGAAGATCTCGCGGACTGGGGCCTCTGCTAGACGTTCCCAGCACACCCTCACTACGCGTTTAGGTGCACCAGGTCTGTCCAGCGTCCTCCCCCGCCACCTGATCCAACTCACCACCAGGTGGTGATCAGTTGACAGCTCAGCCCCTCTCTTTACCCGAGTGTCCAGAACATATGGTCGCAGGTCTGCTGATACGATTACAAAATCGATCATCGACCTACGGCCTAGAGCGTCCTGGTGCCACGTGCACTTATGGACACTCTTATGTTCGAACAGGGTGTTCGTTATGGCCAAACTGTGATTAGCACAGAAGTCCAATAACAAAGCACCGCTCGGGTTCAGATCAGATAATCAGAAGTTGACTTATTAAATATTAACTACAAACAATAGCTACGTCCCAATTCAGAGGCTGCATCCTCTACGTAGGCCGAGAAGGCCACAAGTGCGAGGCAGTGAAATGGGACGGTCTAGCCTTCAAGATTAGCGTCACCGCTGTCTCGATGGAGTTTAATAAACTCATCCGTCTGCTCCCTGCTATCTAAAGTATAACAGGACACTGGAGTAAATTCTCGACCATCTCACACTCACACTTTACTCAGGAACAAATAAGACCCTGAAAAAAGCTAAACAATAATATTTTAACTTATCTGAGTGACTTGTATATCATGTTTAACCTGAGTACACTGAAAAAAATAATCAGTGGGATAAACATAAAAAAATTATTGTAATCGGTTGCACGAAATTAAGTTATGTTTGGTT
This sequence comes from Copadichromis virginalis, assembly GCF_057382275.1. NCBI lineage: Eukaryota > Metazoa > Chordata > Actinopteri > Cichliformes > Cichlidae > Copadichromis > Copadichromis virginalis. The sequence continues at coordinate 742,506 of NC_140634.1, forward strand.
AACCTTAGTTTTTTATGTTATACCTGCACACATTTTTCTGGTAACACGAACATGACTTTTTTATGTTGTTGTTATGTTTTTCATTCCGGTCAAATATTTATAGAAACCACTTGTTTATCAGACATGAACTTTTTGTGTTAATTGTATTGGACTACTATGTGTTATATTGACAAGATTATTTTATGGTAAGCTTATTTTATTTTATAACAAATTTCTAATATATAATATATAATCTAATATATAATTGAGTGTTCAATAAATGAAACTAAATTAAGGCTGATCCTACTGTATGTACTGTACACTTTCTCTTCAATCAAAGAAATAAGCACAACATTTTTGAACAATGACCTGTATTTTTGAAAATACTACACAGTTGTAACAATGGACTTTCAATTCAGGCTTCCAAAATATACATGAGTCATATTTGTACAATGCATCTCTTGAAAAACATTCCACAACATTCCTCAAAGTTATCTGCTGTAACCTGAATTCAACATTGTGGGGCCTTATGACATCGCGCTTATGTAAAAAATAGTTTTATAAATGTAAGAGCCATGAGGTAATATGGCAACAGGGGTGTAATTATTAAAATGACACAAAGAAGAGACTTAAAATAACATTATAACCCACAGGCACACAACCAAGAGACCTAAACTGATTAGTATTGGCTTGCTTCTATCACTAAACATCACAATCACTAATACTAGACGATGCAATCTGTTTGTAGTGGTGCACCTTGGGAAAAAAATTGCAAACTGGTGAAACTGGTGCAAGGCACCATTTCCATTGAGAAAAATGGACATTCAACGTTTGAATTTTTAAAATAAAAAAAAAACCCATGGCTTGAAAAGTGAAAACTGCAGGAATAAAGGCCCCAAGTTGAAAAGTGCCAGAAAAATAAGTTTCACTATGTACTGCAACTTTACCAGTGCTGGCTTAAAAGAAAGGATGGTATATATTCGAAGAGGTAAACATGTTGTTCCCACATCATAACTGGAAAACTGTTCAATCACACAGTCTGGTCCTGAAAACCTGGGCCTTCTTTGAAAGGCTGTTCCTTTTGAGCTCCATAACCAGTTTCAATAATACCTCGAAGGTATACTTTTCCAGTGGGTAGGTGAGGTTCAAAGTGTACATTAGTCCAAACAGCATTGCAGCTGCTAGGGTATAGTTATCCAAATCCTGCCAGACTCTCTGGCCTTCAAGGACTATCCCGATGTCCTCAGGGCTGCCATTGGCATCTCTTGACTTTATGATGTAAATTCCCATGGTTGTTTCCTTATTAGATCGTTGGATAATGGCTTCATCTTTGGCCTAGAAAATGCAGAATTCCAAAATTTAATTAAACAGAACACTGGTCAAAGAACATTATACCAAATCTTATTTTAATCTGTGTCACTATTCCAAAAAATGTTAACATTAACACATTAGGTGAACAAAAATGGATTCATTACAGCATGTGATTTGAGTCCTCAGAATGCTTAAAAAGGTAATGAAATGAAATCTCCATGCAAAGAAGCAGAATACTGTCAGAGCACAGAGAGGTGTTCAACTATCAACTCCACACATAGTTCTAATGCAGGTAGAAGAAAAAACAAAAACAAAAAACGCACCCATGGTAAATTGTGAAAATCCCAGGTGATTTTCAACATACTCCTGGCATAGAGTGACAAGCAGCATTTTGTTAAAATTATTATTTTCCCTAAAGTGTATATACAAATGAATTTTTTTCTTACCTGGGCTGTGGGCTCCAGAATGTTCTGAAGTCTTCTTCCTATTTGTCCTCCTCACCTTTTGAAGACCTTTATTAGTTTGTCAGATAGCACATCTATCTGCGAGAGTAATATGGACTGCAGTGGCATGGTGGTAATGCGCTTAAACTCTGCATTTATCTAAAAAGAGAAGTTGTCACATAAAAATGCTGTCAAAATCTCAAATCTCACAAGGTTACATCCACACAAAGTTGTTATTTTTTGTCATATTACTATTTATTAGCTATGGGTCCCATGTTGCTGAGCAGTTCCATAGTTGCCCTTACTTCCATACCACCCAAAGCCTGTTTGCAACCACAGCAGTTGCCTCCTTCTGGCCATTTTGCAGTTCTGCCAAATGACCCAGAAACTACATCTAATATTGTCATATACACATCAAGGTCTTTCATTAATACTTAGTTAAATTAGTTAATTTGACCTTTCCAGAAAATTTACCTTACAGAATGTGAGATAACATATGCAAATCTTCACTAGTAAATAAAATAATGTTATTAAAACCTTAACTGTAACACCTCTACATAACAGTGCTAGACAATTGTTCTGAAGCAACACCAATCTGCCCTTCAGCAGGGATAAGCACCATATATCGATACAGAAAAAATAAATTTAACATATTTATATTGTCATTATTTTTATCTCTTTAAGCCCTCCTCTCAGTCTCTCTATAAATCAGTTAAACAATTTGTTGGGTTTTTGTGTGTCTTTAACATGTTATCAGTACATTACATTTACTGTCCCAGAACATGAAATAAAGCCCCACGTCATGCACTTCCTCTCCTAATGAGTACTGCATAGGTGTCATGCCCTAAATCAGGGGTGCCCAATCCCGGTCCTCGAGAGCTACCGTCCTGCAGCTTTTAGATGCATCCTTGTTCCCACACACCCAAATCAAATGAATGGCTTGTTATCAGGCGTTTGCCAAACACGATGGCATGCTGAAGAGGTAATCAAACCATTTGATTCAGCTGTGTTGGAGTAGGGATGCATCTAAAAGCTGCAGGATAGTAGCTCTCGAGGACTGGGATTGGGCAGCCCTGCCCTAAATAAACCGACTTTAGTGAAGACACCCCCCCCCCCCCCCCCCCCAACACACACAGAGCCCACCCCATGGCAAACTAGCTTATTTAACTGTTTAACTAAAACATTTTAGGTACAACCAGTTAACTAAATGGACACAAGTTTGTTAGTCTGTATTCACTGAGAAAAAACAAGCGAATGTGACTGGGCACACACTGAAAAAAAGCTAATGCACATAATATTGTCCCGCAGCTTAAGCTAGCATTATCGTTAGTTAACTTAAGGAATGACTTGTTTTTTACATTATGTTGCTCAACAGCAATTCATGAGAAAAACTTCCCCATCTAATGGATGTTCTCTTCGTTTCCTCTCAAACATGTAGTTTTCAGTTTACCTTGACAAAGTAAAGCTCAGCACCAAACGTAAACGAAGCGAAGACAAAAAATGGCGGACCGCCACAGTGAATTTTCCCTCGTAGAACACACCCTGGGGGGTGGAGTTTCAACAGAAAACATAACTATTTTCTGTTATTTTGATATGACTGGTTTTAAAAGACTGAACATCCTTCTAAAACAAGTGAAAGGCGTGAGACTTAATTATGTTTAGACCAAAAATATAAATGATTCATGTTGGATATATTTACTGTATTTTTACTAACTTAACAACGTCATCATTGCATTAGTCGCTTTATGCTATAGCATTACGCTTACATTAGCTTGAAGCTCAAGGTCGTCATTTTATTTAATTTCTTTTTCTGGGCTTACAAACAGGACACACAACATTTAGATAACCGTTACACTGAATCTTGGGTCTGTGTTGAGTCTTCCAGCTGCTGACTACAGAAGCTAGATTGACCTTTCAGCATGTTTATAGCGGCTGTGGCTATGTGCTGGTAATGTTACCGTGTGTGAGCAGTCACATTGGCAGCAGACATGTTTCAACAAACTAGTCATATCCCGGCCCTACATTAGCTTGTTTAATGGTTAAGACACTGCAGGTACCACCACTTACTACAGACACCGATGCAAGTTTGTAATAGTCTGTTAATTTAGACTGAAAGAATATAGAAACAATATTAACTCACATTATATATGTTAATTACTAATTTGCTTATCGCATAATTTCGGTTACCATTAGCTAACTGGAGCCTAACATTAGCCTTTCATGGTTTTCGATAAACAGCCCACATACCTGTAAAATAACAACACCCCAGTAAAAGTCCACATACATAAAGGGTCTACACTCTTTCTCACTGGTGTGTTAGCTTTAAAATCTTATTTACCTTCAAGTGTAAAACTCCAGATGGTAGTAGATTTTCCAAAGCGAGAGACAAAAATGGCGGACAGTGCAGCCGATTTTTCCTTTCCAGGGGGCGGAGCTTGAGGATAAAACACGACTAACTTGTTTCTTTTCAACATGATTTGTTCTAAAAGAATGAATATTCTTAAAGAATATGTGAAAATTAAAAGACAAAAATATGTTTAGATGTGAAATTTAAATTAGTCATGCTGGATATATGAAGTAATTCTATGCAAATTCAACAACCACCCTATTGCATTTTTTTCAGTGTAGGGAAAGACCGCGAGGGTCTGAAACTTTGTGCCAGGAGCTCGATGTTAAATGGACTGGACTGGTGCTTATAAAGCGCTTTTCTACTCTCCCAGAGTACCCAAAGGACTCTATACAACATGCCACATTCACAGTCTTCTAAGGTTCTTAGTGCTTCCTAACTACATACACATCACACTCCGATGGACACATATCCTTGGACTGCCCAAGGATACTTGGCATGCAGACTGGAGGAGTCAGGGATTGAACCACCAACCTTCCAAACAGTAGCGGACCTGCTCTACCACCTGAGATACAGCCACAGATGTTCTCGCCGGCTCATCGAGCTCCCGGCTAGCTATGGAGCTGGTGGGTAACAGACGTCTCTGAAAACGTCGGAGCACTTTTGCAAATATGTGGTGTCTTGATAAACCGAGCAGATATTTGAAGTTTACACAGCTACATTCTCGCCTGAAAATATGTTAAAAGTGTATTTTGTTACCTAGAAAGAGTAATAAGAGCAATATTAAAACAAGTAGCTGCCGCCATTGTTGAAAACTGGAATTGGCTGAGCCGCGCTATGAATTCTGGGATATGGTGGGCGATGAAGGATACACCTGACCCATCCTTCAAATCTGGGGGAATGGATGTCGGCCGCATTTGGACAGCCTTCGCGTCGCTGTGACCTCAGGAGGATCAAGCCCATGAATTTGGACACCCCCTTTGTTGCATCTGGCCATTTGTCTTCCTGTTTCTATAATTTTCTGGGGTTAGTCGATAGGGGTGGCTGTAGCTCAGGAAGGTTGGTGTTCAGTTCCTGGCCATTCCAGTCTGCATGCCAAATACTTTGGGCAAGATACTAACCTCTGATGCATCCATCAGAGTGTGAATGCTAGATAGAAAGCACTTAAGCATAAAAAGTACTTGCATAAATAGGTATATTATTTTTTAGAAAGTGATTTGAGGTTTCAGGTAGAGCAGGAAAGTGCTGTAAAAGAACCAGTCCATTTCTCAAATAGGGAAATTTGATTTTCATATTTTCCTAAGACGTGACCAGGCTGGACGACAAGAAACAGGAGTATCACCCCAGTTCGAGCAGTTGTAAATAAAAATTTGGTGAAGGATTTTAAAGATGGAGCTGCAAGGCAAAAGGATTTAATGGTTTTATCAGGAGTTGAAGCTGTATTACAACCACTTTTGTAGATATTTCAGTTAGTGGGGCAGTTTGAGCTCTTGTTAGCAGAGTAGGGACAATCTGTGAAATCATTTCAGAGAGCCAACTGACCTGGAGCTGCATCAGCTGTATGTCTGAGATAAAGTAGTATTATTTTACTATTTCCATGCTCGGTACCGGTGTGAGATTTGGGTTACGAGAGCACATGTTGTCAAATTTAATCATTTGATTGGTTAGATACTCAGACATACAATATTGTTTATATGCAGAAACATAATTTAACCTTCAGAACTGTTTTGTTTTACTTTAAACGTCAGTTAGTCTCGAACAATGGCCTCAAATTATTGCGTTATGTATTGTTATGCTACAAAGGTAGCCATACTGCTTAAAAATGTAAAAAAAAGCTTTATACTTGTTTTAAAAAGAGGTAAACATGTTCTAAATTTAAATTACTACACCATGGTTACAACTTCTTCCTGCCTAGTTGTAATAGCAGTGTGCCAGAAAGCTCTCAGGGATAAAATTTACAGTTAATTCAATAATTACATTTCTGTAATTAGATTAAAACCCTCAGAGAAAAAGACACAGATCGAGTCAGTGATAAAAAGGCTGTGAGTACAGGAAGTAACAGTGAGTGATGCTAAAAGGAAGGCACGAAGACTGAGGGAAAAATAAGATATCAGAAGTAACAAAGGAGGAAAACAAAGAAAGGCAGAGGGTGATGATAATAATGAACGGGGTTGATGGCTGTGCTCACACAGAACAATCCTAACCCTCCATGGTCCAACTGCTCCGTGTTAAATAATATAGATAAGAGAGGAAAGCAGCTTGTTGTCCACATCAATTTAGTGAAATCGCCCTGTATTGCTGGGAAAAAAGTGCTTAATGATTCATGAGCTCCCATTACAATCACACCAACTTCCTAAGAAAGCCTCAGTAAAGGACGTGTGAGGAGCTGAACTATAGCAATATGAAGCTTGACTTTCATTAACAGAAAGAACAGGGTTGGTGAGCAGGTGGAAAAGTATGCACACTATGTATGTGGCAGATGATGGATCGAACATTTGACCTTCAGTCCTCACTTTCTTCTCGCTGCCCAGCAAAGCTAAAGCAATGACTGCTGGTGGTGTATGTTATAGGGTGTAGTATTACACCACCAATGTAATAATAATATTTACACTTCTGTCCAGCAAGGCGGCAGCTTTTCAGCCCTTTTTGAGATGTGACTGTGATTGCTGGGAGTTTGGCCATTAAAAACCAGCATATTAACAATGCAAAACTGAAGTATTTATAGATGGTGCTATACAGCAGAAGGTTTATCAAGGAGAGAGCACTAAATCACAGACAATGGGACCTGAGAACAGAAAGTCAAAAGTTGTATGAGAAGAAAGCCAGATGCAGAATGAAAGGCAGATTTTGGATTTGCTGTTAATGTGACTGCGATAATGAATAAACTGAACTGCAGTGCAGTTGGTATTTAGGTAGAGAGCTCAGAAACAGCACTGCACAAAATCTGCTTTTAGATACATAACTGAGCGACCAAATGACCGGCTTTACCCCAAACCTTTCAACAAGAATTCAGTTACTTTCAGCACTTGATAAAAAATGAACAAAATAATCTTCTACAGGAGTCATAACAAAGAAAGACTTTAACTGACATCTCAGCTTATTTCAGTGCTTCAGAAGCTACTGTCACTTTAAGTGCAGAAGCTTTCACTCCCATACTTTATTTAGCTTGCAAAGAATAAATAAAGAATGGCACCCTTTCAAATCTAACACCCATGCTTGCTATTTTATGATCTTTAACAAATTTCACATGGAGGTTTGTTATTTTTTCACTAAGACTCTCACAGCCCCCAGACTACAGCAATTACAATGATGAGTTATTATTTCCAGTATTAGGCTTAAATAATGAGGTTTGGAATTATGATAATCTGGCTAAAGAGTGAGTAAATACGCAGCGATTTCACTACAGCTTCTCCAATTAACGTGCTCAGTCAACCTGAACATTCTGCCAGGCAACATGCACAACACAAACTGACATTTCAGAGCAGCCATTCGATATGTTAGCGCTGTACCATGGAGATATCTGGCACACACTTGCAGACAGACACACAATATTGCAACCACACACACAGTCTGGTGCACAAGCAGACACGCAAGCCACCACTACCTCACTCCCCCCCTCTCCACTGTCTGTGTCTCACGCTGAGGCAGTGAGGTGCTTTTGCTGAAACAGAAAAGAGCAGCCTCCCTGCCCAGCAGAAAGATCAACACAGGCATCACTGATGGACCTTTCTGGTGTAGGAAGGCAGAGGAGCCGGCAGTGATTAGAATGAACTGTTTCCCACCATGAAGTCCAAGCTTAATCTTCTATGTTGAACAGATAGATAGATAAAAAGCTTGTAGAAGCTAATATACATAACCTCCTGTTGTGCTCACAAAAATCAATGTTTGACTGAAGGTGCTACTGTGGATAACCTCCAGGCCATGGATTGGGTGTGCAGGTGCTACATGCAGATTGTAACTCATTTCAGCTTCTAGAATGTTCTTCTTTTCAAAAACTTAGTTGTGGAATGCCGTTGGTGTTTCTGGATGTGGTGGAGATGAAAATTCAAAGTATTCACACCCCGAAACTCAAGCACCCTTAAGGAAAGTGACTGGAAAACACACCAGCAAGTCCACTTCTGAATGGCCCAAAAACCAAAACATAAAAACGTCTTTGGTGAGACCGAGTCAAAGTCTCTCTACTCCTCCTCATCTAAAGAAGCCAGCTGTGGTGGTTGACGAGGATGCCTCCTTAGACCACATCGTTGGATGTCATATGTTGAAAATGCACTCAACATGTCAGGCCGAAAATTTTGTTCTTCATAAATAAACTTAGAGTTGAAATATTTTAAAAAATGGTAAATGATCCACTCTGAGACAACAATTGTCTGTATGTTGCCCATGAACTGAAGTTTGTCACGCCTGTTATAAATATGCTCCGCAGGTAAGTCAGATTATAAGATTATACTCTCTCCATGAACCTTTGTGTCACAGCACCAGCCAATGGACCGCCTATACTGCAGCCACAAACAGACAAATGCATTTATCACCCCAGGAGTGTGTCAAACGTGTCAGGATCAACAGGATTTGATTATGATACATTATAATAATAATGGCAATAATCAATATTTAAGAAACAGGCCTCAGAATTACAACTCTAATAAAAAACCAGGATACAACAATATTCTTGTCCTGTATGTTTACCATAAGTACAGTATGTCTGCTGTTCCCATCTCCCCTTGCAGATTTCAAACAGCACTTCACAGACAGACAACTACAGCACCTGTGTGTAGCATGAGCGAACCAGACTGCTTTCAGTGTGCAGGGATTTCACAAGCACTGCGAGGTGGAGGTGATCTAAGCGCTGAGGCAGGATGGATATAAACATCATTTGTTTTCCCTGAAGGTGACTGAGATAAGCAGCCCAGCGATGGATGTGTGGAGCGAGAGGGCAGCCCTGCAGATTGATGTTGTGTTAACATGAAATGAATTGCCAGAGGGAGGGAAGCTGTATAGTGTTTGGAGATATGATAAGAGATCAAGCAGAGATGGAGGTTGTGGGCATGTGCGTCACCATTCGTACGCGTGTGTGGGAACATGAATTGTTTGTGAATGAGCAGCTCTGAGAGCAAACGGCAAACCATCGTGTGAGATTCAACGGCAGTATCCAAATGCACCTCCGCTGCATTTATGGGAAAGTAGAGAGAGCAAAAAGAGTGCGAGAGAAAAGAAAGTTGAAGACAAGAAAATGTGAAAGACAGTCAGAAAGAGAACACCAAAAATGGACACGTACTCTCATCTGGGATCCTGTGCCCCTTTCCCCTCCTTTGACTGTCTGTAGCTCCAGTCTGTCTCCCTCTCACCGGTGGGTCCGAGTATCAGCTTCTCGTAATGAAAGCACACACTTCCCCTGCTCACATAACCAGCTTCCAAATGAGGCCTGGGATCTGCCATCGACATCCATCCCTCCCTTGACTGTCTAACGGGTTTGTGATTTCCAAATTCTCCAATGTCTCAAGGTCGTTGCCATCCAGGAGGAGGGAAGGGGCTGTGACTGTGAGCTTTGTAAGCTCCTGTTTATGTAGAGGAACTTACAAACAGCTAATTTATAGAGCTTAAAAATGCAGCTGCAAAACCTGCAGTTCCTCCAGATGCTGCTGGTTTCCCAAAAAAATCCCAAATTTAGAGCATTAAGAAGTATGTCTAGGGTCTAGTACAAAGTGCAGATTGACCCCGTTGATTGTTTCTGCCCATCTTTCTTCTTTCCAACAAACCAATCACAAGGTCGTTACTGGTGCACCTTACCCATTTTTGCACCTGAACACATGCATGCCCGAGCCAGTTCAGTCAGGTGAAACCATAAATATACATCTTTAGAAATCCAGCATTACTTTGGTTTACCCACTGATGTAACTGCCATAGTGTAGAAGCCTTAGATGTAGAGGCAGCAGATGTGGTGTCAGTGGGTTCTTTGTTATACAAAGTGATTTTGCCACCAACTCTATATCACTTCATAACAACATAAATGTCTGGAGTAAATGGTGACCAATGAGGCTTTGTGCTGGAAGGCAGTTCATGCAACGATTCACTGCACATGGAGTTAAAAACACCTCACACACCATCCTTTATCATTCCTATCCCCGCCCCAAAACCAACCCCAGTAACAGCAAAGGTTCACATTTGTGTTCACAGTGGCAGAGAGAGCGTACACAGAGACACGTGCTGTTTTAAGCCAGATCTTTACTGTGCTGACATTTAACCCACAGCAATCTGAGGCAGACAATTGGTCTGTGACTATCCAGTTACTCATGGCAACCAGGAGCTATGTAAAGCAGCTAGCATGCCTCACAAACATTTTATTGCTAATTAATGAACACTCCAGTGTTAATGAGCAGAGCTGTATTTCACTCCGGTGAGAAGTGTTGCTGTATTTTTGTAACCAGTGATATCAGAGCTGCCGCTGCACAAACTCTCCTCCACTTGCACTTCGGCTGATAATCATCACAAAGCTACATCATTTTAGGACAAACCGCTGTCTGCCCTGAGACACTGACGTCTTTAACACAAGTATGGAAGCATTAATAAAGAGTTGCACCGCTGCCTGCCTTCTCATATAACTTATAGAGAATTGTCTTTCTACACTGGGTGAAACCACACTCAGTGTCCAAGTCAGCCTATTGGCAGCTACAATAAAAAAAACTGCAGTGAGCCAACATGCTGTTCTACCCTCGGGGGTAGTCTGAGGTCCTGGACCGATCTGGTAATGTACATTGCAAGTATACCTGCACAATACATTTTGCTTGTTGTTTTGTTGTTTTGTTTGCTGGCATATTCTGAACGTTGCATTTTGACTCCATAGGCATCAGAGCAGCTGTAGTCCTCAGGACAAGTTTCACATTTTAGGAAATATTCTCCATCCAGCCAGGCTTTCTGCTACACTGTGCCTGATCACTTGATTGATTGGTACAGATAATGGGGTGTCACCTTTACTTTCTCTCTATTATACTGTTGTGTGAGTACGCCTGAGCCTGCTCCAGCTCATGTTGAAAACCATGAACAAAACTTCTGCTTTAGAAATAAGTTTTCCTGCCCAGCATTAACCTCCTAGCACCTGCCGTACACATATGTGGACATCACATTTTGGCTTGTCTAGACCACAATACTAAATTTTCCTCTACAAGGCCCTGATGTCATCTTCTCAGAAACTACATCAGGTAAAAATATCATTCTTTGTTTTTACATTCATCAGGTCCCAATCAGCCCAAAGAGCAAAGAGAAAATAAAAATGCAGTTCAGGTCTTTGGAGATTAGGATTATCTCCTGAACTTTGTTTGTTTCATTAAGCAGCATTAGCATTAGCAGGTTAGTACCCTGAATTTAAGGATGTGGCCTTTCAGTTTTTTGTTTCTATCTACTGATGAAGATGTCAGTGGTCTTCCACTCCCACACAGTCTGAGGAGCAAACAGGGAAAAGAACTGTTTGGTTTTTAATAGTTATGAATACTAATATACACTCAACCTGGATGCCATACACAGTTAATATTTCAAACCAAGAAGCATCTTGTTTGGCCTTGTCTTGTTTTTCATGCACAGAGAAAGTGACCTCCTCCTGCTAATCTCAGCTGCTTGCAGCTTCAACATTCATGCACTGCTTTGCAGGTGATAACAGAGTTCAGAGCGAATGTCTTATTATTACCGATCTGGGTGAATCTGCCTTATAATGGAACCCAGTTTTTGGGAAATTGAAGTTTATGGTTAGAGCATGAAAAATAGAGAATACCTGCAAACTGTGGGACAAAAAGGAAAACATGTTTTGCCAGCGGCCTGTTTTACACCTTGGGGACTGGATTCAACTTACATCCACAGCATTCACAGGCACTTTTGCACAGTTGGGGAAGATGTGAGCTCATGGTGGAGATATTGATGCCTTTGCATTTGGTGGAAAATGCCTGAATGCCATGTGAGACAGGAAAGTTGAAGGAGAGCCTCAAAGAACTGGCTCCCCAAACTGGCCTACTGGTTCCAGTAGATTGGCTTGAGATGACGTGGCACTCCAAACAAAGCTATTTCTGTCTTTCAAGCTTGCTTACTTCATTCTGATGACAAATGGCCAAAGTCTGACCTCCCATAGAGGCCATTTTACACTTTAACTCAATTCATTAATGCTCTAAAAATACCAACATTCAAACAGCAGCACAGCTCCAGATGTCTGAAGGTTGGAAAACAAAGAAACCATGTAAAACCGTGTTTTCCTGAACAACAAACACTTGGAAAAAAAGGGGGGATTAGTGGATATGCATCGAGAACTTCGGCTATGCGTAGCTGGAAAACACACTTTGGTGTTTCCAGGATGTGTCTGCGTGGCCACAGAGGTAAGCAGAGCTATGCTGTCTTCTTATGCAAAAACCTTTTCCTTCAGAATAAAACTGAAGATACAAAACAAGCACACATCAAGTTAGGGCTGGGGAATGAGTCAAAGCTGTGTCCCGTGTCAGTTATTTTGGGTCTTTGTTTTTAAATGCTATTAATTCTTCAGCACTTTAAACACTACGTGACCCTGACCTGTCCAGAAACATCGTGGAGGAAAAGTCAAACGCTGGCTGACTGCAGGGCTGGAGCCATTTGTACCAAATGAAAACGCTGAGTCGGCTGTTTGTAAATAACAAAAGATGAAATTAGAAAACTGTGTGAGGAATGGCTTTGACAGTAATGCCATTAAAACCATACCTGAAACAATATAAAATAAAATAATGACTGAGATCAAATGGGAGGTCAGATCAGCCAACATCAGTCTTACTGCTGGTGTCGTGGGGTGCATGCTGTGCACAAACACATCCACCAGATAAAGTGCAGCAGGAGTTTAGATGTGTTTAGAGTCTGATGCTCAGTGATAAGAGACAACATTCAGACAGCTACAGGAAATCTCTGAAAGTCATCTAATGATAGTGATTCCATATATTCTGCCCGTGAGTGTAGTCAGGGATGGGAGGCTTTTAGCAGGTCACATGGTCCTGTGGGCTTTGTGAGAACATAACCAGAGAGCATGCAGCTGAGGTAAACACTTCCAGGTCATAGGTCACCTTGGTTGGGGGAAAGCTACTCTCTAAGCAAAGTGATGTGGAATGTATGTAAGGATGTGTTCATGAATGTTGGGGAGGTGAAGGCTAAAGAACCCGACTTAAACTCAGAAGGAACGAATGCAATGGATTCTGTATAATGACGTATGTTTGCATGAATGAACGTCTGACGTCCAGTTTTGACACAGACACGGAAAAAGATCAAAGATCAGGCCTGGTCCAAGCAAACACAGGACAGGGATCATTTCATTTTACACAAAATTAGCTCCTAAACATGGGAACTCTACAGATGGAGCACATCTAAGAACACTGTGAATGTGGGCCAAAGTCAGAGACAGAGCGTAGAGAGAACAGAGGTTCAAACTGGTCCCTGGTGTGTCTGTGTTCTTCCTGTTCCTGACTGATCACCCTGCTTCCTCTACAGGTGAGGCTTCCTGCTCCGCTGCTCGCTGCTACCTGAGCTGGGAATAGATGCTGCCTGCAGAGCCGAGGGAGTTCTGAGAATCTGAACCCAAGAGGACGTTTGGCAACAGCTCGGTGTTAGAGAGCAATTCTGCGCTCAGTCAACTGAGATACCTGTGAAACTTTCTACAGCCAGTCACCGCGCAAACCTGCTTCATTGTTTATACAAATCAAAATGGCCGACTGGAAGTTTTAGTTTCACTGAAGCCTGGAAGATTGTCCATATTCCCGACAGGCAGGCAACAGGAGGGGACAGTGGGAGATGTGATGACTGAAAACAGAATCAAAGACACAGGACGTTAGCACAATATTATGTCACGTGACTGGTTGGGTACATACAGACTGAAGAGTGCACAGCTTGTAAAATCAGGTTATCATACTTTAGGGTAAAATACTACTGTCTTTGATAACTTCTGTTCTTTTTTTGTTCTTGTGTTAAAAGCTACAAGAAATCAAATTAAAGTTTAATAAAAACTAAAAACTAAAAGCACTCGTGCAGCATCCTTTGTTATATCAGGGCTGCATGAGGTTTGTCCTGTCTGTCAGTGCTGAGATTGTTGTGCATGGTGCCGTACGACAAAGCCGCCGTTGCTGCCAGTCGTGTACGTCTTACTGTGCCGCTTTGGTGACATCAGAAGCGCAGACATTCACAGATTGGACAGAGCGAGATGTTGCAGCAGTTTGAATTTCTTCTCCTCTGCTACTACCTGTACTAACAAGGAGAAGTGAATGAATGGTGACACCTGTCTTTCAGGAGAATGCTGCATGTGCCATAACGGCATGCATAATGCAGGTGGCAAAGCAAATAATGCAGCAGGTGCATGTGGCCCTAACTCTGTTTGTCTCCGAGTCTGTAGTGGCAGTGAGTCGTGTGACAGACATCGAAGGTGTTGAGCTGGTCATGAACTCACTACAGAAAATCATTCTCCAAATGATCGCATGTTTTGGGGAAGAACTGGAGGAATGGATATTTGGGGGTCCTCTTCCTGACCGGGGAAGCCGGACAGCCATCTGTGGGATTCTGTGTATTTTGTGCCACGACGTCTGTAAGGCTTCATATTTTCTGAAGAGTAATCGAGGTGATCATTGACAGACGAGCGGCGTCAAGCTTGTAGCTATGATTATTCCTTAAAAAAATAAAAATGTATTTTAAAAAATCAATGTCACGAAAAATGTTTTATTTAAAGTTTCAATAAAAATGTTACATTATACATTTTTTATTGAAAAACGGGTGATACGTACTGATCGAACCGTGATGTGTGAGAGGTACAGAACAGTATTCACTAAATATTGATTGACATGATTGGTAATAATGAGCTATAAACCCACTTGTGTGTAGCTGCCCTGGGTCAGATTAACCCAGGAACATCATTGCTGTGCCTGACAAACACATAATGCAGAGCGGTTATTAACATCGTCTCCGTGACAAACTTCATGCATGAAATCCTGCCAATAACGTTCTGTTGTTATCAAGGTTTGGACTCGGGATGCTGTTGAGCGATGTTCTCGTGGCATTCCCACAAAGTGATTTATTCCACAGACACGTTTGAGGAGAGGACACACCAAAATGACTGGGAATGCATCCAGCCTTCTCAATCCAAGGAAAAGTCATCTTTCTTGTCACAGCAGTGTACATTATTCTGTCATTATGGCTGCCTGTCCCATGGTAATCATCTTAGGCCTGTGGGTTTCTCTTTGTGACCATTAAACCTGTCAGCTGATTTACGGAGGCCAGCGCTTCCCCGGAAACCGTTGAGCTGTAATGATAGACACGTCTTCCTTTTGTTTTCCCCCAGCAGCTTAGACTGTGAGCTCTACTGCCATTTAAAGCACTTAAACATTAGACTTTGCTCTCTAACACCTATTGATTTAGACCGCTTTCCACACAGCTTTGATCATCTATGAACTGTGGCTGCTTCCAAGTATCATCAACGACTGTTCTGCTCTTAACATTCAGTAGAAGTCACCGGTGTTTGGCTCAACTGATGCTTTTGGCACTTCTTACAGGCCAGTAAATTACTCATTGATTACCTAACATCACTTTCATAGGGTTCCATCATTGTAGGAAAAAAACGTCTGTAGTCCAGCATGTGATTAAACACAAAATGACCCTGAATTAAATGGAAAGAGGGCAAGTTTAGAAGGTGCAGACAGATGATGATTCCAGGAATAGGATTTAAGTGAGGAGTGTTATTCTGTGGTAGCACTTTGGCACAGGTACACGGTGGCTCAGACGTGATTCACATCCAATCCTTGTGGCTATCTTTGTCTGTCCCAGTGACAGGAACTCTGCCTACCCTATTCTTTTTCAGGCTTAAATGCCAAACTGATCCTTTGTGCCCTTCTTGAAATAGAAAATCGAACTGAACTGAACTGACCTGTGAGATAAGGTTCAGTCTTAAGTTTCAAAGTGAAATTATCTGCTTCTTGAAAGAAATGATGCCACTGTACAGGAAACTCTATCCAAACAAAGTGGATACTGTTGGTATTCAAAGCAACGTCGTTCTGTGTTTAAGAAAATGATTCATTTTAGCTGATAAAAAAGTCCAACAAGAAGTAGCTGCAAAGCTGAACCAAAGACTAGAGTTCACACAATTCTTTAAATAATCAGAAATCAGAAAGGAATCAAAACTCAACCCAACAGCCAGAAAATAAAGACACTAAATCGTGAACACTGCGACAGCGACAGTTAGTAATATCATCACAGATATCATAAATGTTTGATTACAAATATTTATCCGTTTGTGTTCAAATTTCCTTTTATGGAGCAGAATCTCTGCTCGCCATCTGAGGCCGAGGCGTGTGTGGAGTGGGACCATAATGGAAGCCTATCAGGTTACTGCATGCAGCAGGTTGGTCTTTGAGTGCCATTCAAGACTCGGGACATTATACTGTCGATTTTAGAGCCATGACTGTTGAGGCATTAATAGGCCCCTGTGATTGTTGTTATGTGAGCATAAGGTTAGAGGGAACACATGACAGCAGGCCGCTGGCTATGTGCTCTCCTCCATAATCACCTCTATTTGGAGGGGTTAAAGGAAGGGCCATAAAACATGACCTTTCCAAAGGCTCTAATCTCTGTCCTTGGGGCTATTCCGAATGTGACGCTTTTACAAGTCCCTTCTGACACCATTGACTGTGTTCATGGTCACTAAACATGGATAACTACGGATTAACACAGTCAGGGATGACAGGAGGGGAGGGGTGAAGGGCAATAGAAGGACTTCCTGACATATGGTCTAAGGCACTATGACAAACATCAAGAAGATGCTGATTAGCAACAAGCATCTGGTTCAGTTTCCCTCCATTACATAAACAGTCATCTTTCATTTACACACTAAACTTTAGTGTGTAAATGACTAAAGGAACAGCCTGTACTAACATAAAGGCCAGCATATGTACAGTGTACTTAAAAGCAGTCATCAACCACCATCTACAGAAGTTTTTTGTTGTGTTGGCTCAGTGTTTGCTTCTTTTACTTACAGAATAAAAGCAGTGTTAGTTCATGTCTTAAATATGGTGGCCAACTTAAGAAAACACCAGCTGATAGAAAATGCTGCAAAAATACGCCAAACATGATGGCGCCCTGAAACACTTCCTTTATCCAGCACGTTTTCTGTATGTATTCTGCTGTGTTTTGGGAGTTTTTGTTATTTTTCTAAAGTTGCAGTGCATTTGACCTCTCAGGGCCACCATACTTCAACCCTTTCAAAAACATTTGTGAATTTGGTCCAGCTAATTTATTTTTAACACTGTCATTTTTAGCCAATATCTCCTCCTATCAGCTCACCGTAACCATCTTTGTCTTTGAGCAGATTTCAGCAAACCTTGTATATATCATTCATTCAATGCTGCTATGACTGCATTCATGTGAAAGTGAAAGCCTACAGTGTAAAAGCAAAGGTAACACTTGTAAGTGAAACACATGAAGTGATGATAATTTTTTGGTCGTCTCTGTATATGCCGAGACATTTCTCACATTGAAAACAGATGTGTGACATGTGAGACGGTAAAAGGCCGATAAAGTCAGAGCACTTCAGTGAACAAGAGAAAACGATGAAGCATGTTGCTTCAACCACCAGTGCTGACAATAAAACACTGCAGTTCCTCTTATGGCTGCTTTACATTGCCTCCAAAGTGAGACAGTTCCCACAAACACCCATGTTTGCATCCAGGCTGTATGGATACTCCCCCCCATATGATGGCTGGTACATCCTGTCCAGGACACTTGTGCTTGAGTTTCAGACAATAAAGTTTAGTGTGTTATTATTAGCAATAATTTCTAATTAGTGCATTGCAGCTTTAATATGGGTGGATTATGGCTGTAGCCTGTTTTCTCCTAGTATTACCTGCAAACTTCTCTGGCCTGCTATCCAAGTGAGGAAATGTCGGCTCCAAAAACAACACTGCAAAATGTTACCATTAAGGCTTCAAAATGCAAAGTCCATAACCAATGGGTGAGTTATGGTCATGTGTTATACAAGCCGCACTCTTATATTCCATATTAACATGAATCCAGTGCGACTCATCGTGACTGACAGTTTCAACAGTGACAGGAGTGGCTGGCTTCCTCTGGAGTGAACGGGTTAGGGTGCTAATTCAGATGTACTTTGTAACAAATGGAGACCTCCTTAACATGAACTTCTCTGAGATTGTAGCTCGGAGATGAGCCATGATAGGAAATCTGTTCTTTTTAGTTCAGGGAGCACAGTTGGGAACTGGTCAATGTCCAGAAGAAAGCATAGTAACAAACTGCATTAATTTAACAGTACGCAGTCCAGCATCAAGAGTCTCACCATACACTTTAACTTGAGGAGATCTTTAGTGAGAAACTAGAAGCTTGCAGTGACATAAGTGTGTACTCAAGAGTTCATCTGTCACGATCCTGGGTCTTATGACCCAGTGTTTTGAGTTTTAGTTCATTTTGATGTTTTAGTTTATGTAAGCCCTTCAGGTTCCTAAGTTCATTTGTTATCATGCTTAAGTGTTTCTAGTTCTTATTATTTCCCCCTCGTGTTTCCAACTATGGTAAATCTCCCCTGCTCTTCATGTGTTTCATGTCTGTGTCTTACATTGTGAAGTTTGGGTTGTCATGTCTACGTCTCATTATGTTTCCTGTTTTATTGTGAAGAGGTCTGGTGTTTCTGTGTTCATCGTGTTCAGTTTTACTCTTCCCCTGTGGCGTTGTTATGTTCATGTTGATCTACTGTGCCTTTCTGTTCCATGTTTCAGATCCCTATGTTCTGTCTCCCCCAGTCTGTTAAGTCCACATGTCTTGAGTTCCGTCAGTGTGTTTCCTGTTTTACTTTCACAGTCTGTTCTATGTTAATGTTTCTAGTTTTGCTTCCCTTGCCTCGTCCTGCTTACTCTCAGCTGTGCTCTCCTCCTGTGGCTCATTCCCCCTCGTTATCCCTCAGTGTATTTAAGCCCCATGTTTCTCTTTGTCAGTGTTGCGTCCTCCCTCATAGCTGTGTGATTTTTCCCTGTGGCTCCTTGTGCTTTAGTTTTTCCCAGTTTAGTTTACTTTGTATTGTTTTTTCGTGTCCCACTCCACGCCAGCAATAAAGCTGTGTTTTTTGAGTTTACCTTTTGTCTCTGTGAGTTTGCGTTTGGGTCCTACTTTTGCCTGCACACAGCCGTATTGTGACATCATCTGCAGTGTTTCTGCATGGCAAGCTTTCTAAATGTTGAAGGGGGAAATCTTTTTTCAAAGACCTAAAGAACAAGGACTGACAAGGCACTGAATAACGGCACAAAATACCTATGTTGTTTAGCAGGTTGGTTTCAGTTTGAGAGGATACCAACGCCACTGACCAGGAAAGTATATAAATAATAATTAAGTGATCCTCTAAATATAGAGGAACTAAGCAGTTGTATAGGTAGATAAAGGACTATTTATTTGGAGTGTAAGAATTGGAAAAACAAAAGTCTGACATGTGTGCCTGTCATGGCTGTCATACCGCAGGCTTTGAGCTCTTTAAGCAGTTGTTGGGAAACCCATCAGCACTTTGTGGCCTTGGTCGTGAGGTTGCTGAGTGTGTGAGCGTTGGGGTGGCAAGAACACCCGTATGTGAGTGACTTTACATGCCAACACCTATAAACAACACAATAACCAACAATTCTGAAAAAGCTTTGGACACTCTGACCTGAGGAAACCTTTGGGTGAAGTGGCTTACATAAGCACATGACCTGCTCTAGGACATAAATATCATAAAAGGGACAATGTGGCAGCCAATCAAATATCTGACTTTCTATGTGTCTAAGCACAAATTCTTATAACAAAAAAATCTATAAACTGCTAAGAGATGCTTGTAAAAGTGTCATTTGTCATCCAAATATTAATTCCCATTCATCAACAATGTCTACACACAATGTCTACACCTGATAGGTTCGTAGCTTGAACCCATCCGCTGGAACGTTGAAGACAATATAATTACACTGCAAAGCAAGACACAAGTAGGCAAAGTTCTTCATGTTTACTCATGCATGATGGGAGATCTGGCTGGAGCCAAGCGTCGTCCCACCACCTGACCTCCATCAGACTCTCAGCCAGGCTCCCCATAGCACTCCTTTTATTGTGGTTACATGAATATGCATAGGGTCATTAACATATAACATCTTACATAGGTATACATGTGAACAAAGAATACTGTGTGTGTGTGTGTGTGTGTGTGTGTGTGTGTGTGTGTGTGTGTGTGTGTGTGTGTGTTACTGCTTTTCAAAGGGTCATATAACATGAAAGCACGAAGGCAAACATCCTTGGTCAGGAAGAGGCTAGACCCCCCCTCACCCTAGATAACACGGTGAGGAAGTCAAGCAGTTAAAGCACTTAGACTAGAACAGACGCAACTACGTTAATCCTACCATAAAACAATAAGACACGGTACGACCTCTCATGCTCCCAGAGTGCTGTCTAATACACACAAGGTTTGCAGACTATCAAGGATCAAAACCTCTACCAATCTACAACTAATTACAAAACTCTAAGCACGTATAAGTAAATATTTCTAAGCATAAATGACAATCAACAATACAAATCTAACAACACCCTCAGTACCCTAAGAATTATTATGGTAGTTAAACACAGTGATAGTCACATATCATATCACTTCAAACACAGGTGATCCAGTAATGCTGCACTAATGAATTAGACCAACTATTCACTTTAGCTAAAGTTATTAAGTTAGCTAAAGAGTTGGGATGCTGTGTAAGACATAAATAAAGCTAAAACACAAAGGTTTGGACACCGTTTTGCATGTTTCCCTACTGTAGGGGTCTCTGCAAGCATACAGAGGGGGTACTCTGAGAGGGTCCAAGATGACAACTTTGGAATTCTACTAGAAACAGTCGATCATATTTGTTTGTCGAAGCTGAATCCAGGGCAAACTAGGCTAAATTAGCGTTTTTAGCTAACAGCTACAATAAGCATAAAAGTTACTGTACAGCCAGGGGCGATTTTAGCCCATTTTTGGTGCTTCAGCACCCCCAAAATGAATCAAAGCACCCCCAAAGATTTCTTACTTTTTTGACAATATTTGCTGTTTGTGTGACACACTACTAAAAATATAAAAAGCATACAGTACTTGGTTGAGACGTAACATTTTAACAACAAAAGTATAGATACCCCTCCTAATGGTTTGTTCCAGCTCTCCCCTGCTCTGGCTCTAGCGCCGTTGCTGCCAGAGCGATGGTGGCTGAGACGCAGCGGAGTGGAGGTGTAAGTGCCTGGCTTAAAACAGGACATATTAGCTGCATTTAACCTTCAGTTACTCTTTATATAGTTGGGTAGGAGTCAGGCCATGAAAACATTACACCAGGTAACCTGCAGTGTTGGAAACATGTTTTCCAACGATGTTTGCTACCCTACAATCCGTCCTGCTCTGTAGTAAAATCATCAACATTTCACCGTCCTGTTGCTCCCATTGAAATGTATACAGCCTGTTTAAAATCTAAAACTTAAAATTGTCCGTAGCCTGCTGTTGTTACCACTGTCCTGTTTGAAATGGATACTAACTAGCTAACTGACTGGATGTCCATTAACCTTATAACTCCTGTTGTGTGTGTGTGTGTGGTTGTGCACAGAGAGAGCCAGGTTCATAGGTTGAAAGTACACTGAGAGGACTTTTTGTTAGTGGTCTTAATAGTATTTTTTTCATGTTAATGTAATTTTTCATCTAATTGAATACAATCTATTTGTGTATGATTGTCAGTCCAAAGAGGGAGAGAGGAAAGAGGGAACGTGAGGAGAAAGTACGAGGTCAGGAAGAACCAGGTAAGCAAACAGACAGGGAGCAGTGACAGGCACAACACAAACTGTTAAACTGACAAAGACAAAAAACCTGATTTTACTCACAATCTGGAAGTTGTGTCCTCCCTATATTAAAGCTGCTGTACAGAATCTGCAAAACAAACTGGGTTGAAGCATTTTGACCCTCTTTAACAACATTCCAACATAACATTATCATTGATTGGGGAGATTCAAATTAACCCAGGCACAGAGAGACTTGATGAATTTAAGAATCTTATGATTTAATAAAGAAATTTGCAGACTTGCACAGAGATGGTAAAGCTCAGCACCCCCAAAACTCTGATCCTAGAATCGCCCCTGTGTACGGCTATCATTTGTTAACATGATGCTTGTTCTTATACATGTAATACATTTATTACCAACCTGAGAGTTTATCCGCTGGTGATTCGAATGACTTCTGAAGTCTTAATTCAGCTCAAGACGCTGTAGATTCCCGTCAGTAACACTTTCTGTCCGCTAGTAAAACGTAGTTCTATTAATCTGAGCTCGATTTTCTCTTGAACCGGAACTGGATGTTAGAAGTGAATCTGAAATTATTCGAGAGCTAAACTTTTAAAGGATAAAATACAGTTTCAAAGCAAATGAATTCATTTTAAAAATATAAAATTCAATTTCAATTTAGTAATGATCATTTTCAAACCAATAAATTGAATTTGAAATTAGGATAATTCATATTCAGTTTTTAAAAGCATTTATTCAAGTTACAATTCAGATTCAATCCAAGCGATTCAAATTTAAATTTAACTTATTCAGATTCAGTTTCTGATGACACAGATTTCTGCCCATACAGAACGTTTGACTTAAAAGAGCACTGCAGATATTTTTAGATTAAAAGCATTTAGTGCTTTCTGCAGATTTTTACTCTTCTTAGTGTGGAAGCACCTCTGAGACAGCATTTTGACTATAACGGGATGCTAAACCTGAGTCATATTTTAAGAGTTGGTAAGGCACAGAAGATGACTCACCGGATATACTCAGTGAGAGGAAAACACTAGGGTATATTTCACTTCAATAAAGAAATATCAGACAAACAACAAAGGGACTCTGCTGCTTTAGCTTGTTCCTTTTTTACATTTTGATCGGAGAAGAATGACCCATATCGTGTTAGCACAGTACTGAATAGGTGAGATCCACTGAAAGTTGCCTCTAATGTTTTCATTTCCCCATCGGGGCTTAGAAAAGGTTTTTTTTCCAGCTTGTTTCATGCAAGCCAGTAAATGTAAGGCTTCTGTATACATGGATTACAAAAACCAGCCACCCAAGCCATTTTAAACTTTAATGGCATCTGAAAGTAACACGGACATAGACCTCACCTGTTTATATGTGAGCGGTAAAACTCAAACCCAAACTCAATGCACACTTTGACTTCTTGCCATATTTCTGCCGAGGCAGAAATATGCATAATGCATAAATGCATAATTCCTAAGTCTTTGGATACAGAAGGATATCTGAATCTGGTTTTGTTTGGGATTTTTTCTTAACAATATAAGGCATAATGACTCAGTGTTTTCTTATTTCAGTTGATATTTGTGTATTTGTGAGGTTATTGGGATACAGGTTGGAGGAACTGAACCGAGTTCTTACTGCAGTTAAATAAACAAAGCAGAATCTTGGGACTCAGATCAGGTATTTTAATAAAGCTTGGTCCAACTGCACGAGGGCAACGGTCACCAACAGTCGACAAAGAAACAGGACAGGTTTACAGAGTTGTGTCAAAATTGCTGCATAATACACATAGAAAAGAATAAGGGGTTGTTTTTGCATGACTGCATACAGCTGCTCTAACTCTATAACAACTAAAGCTTTGCAGGAACTGGATCATGCAACAGGATAGTTCAACAGAGTGACCCAATCAAAGCCAAGAACTCAACTGAGAAGCTGTGATGGGAACTTAAGAGAGCTGTGCATAAACAAATGTCCACCATCTTCAGTGAACTGAAGCAATGGTTTAAAGATGTGTGAGCTGAGGCTGCTCCACAGCAAAGCAAGAGACAGAGAAAGTGTGATGTCTCCTTAATGAGACAACTCCATGGACGCAGTGTGATGAAATGGCTCACCCATGACATTTAGAGAATATGCCTTTGAAACACATACTCAGCTGGACCCAGTTAGATATCACGCATGTTTCTGAATCACATAGCAACATATGACAGCAAAGTAAAGATATACACTGAGAGTCCATGAGGGCAGATTTCATGTGAAGGATAACAAGACAGACATGTAGACAACCAGACTACATCCTGTCAGATAGGAAGTTCTGACAGCAGCCTTATACTTACATGCTGGGCATGAATTTCATTGCTGTGCTGGGAGCTGGTTAGATTGAGAGCATGTATGCCGTTAATGTGTATGAATGCATGTGTGTTGCAGCAGGTGGTGCAGTGACGTTAGTGTCATCATGTGATGTTGATCGTGGAGAGCCAGAGCTGCACAGATGGTGTCGAGGCAGGGCTCCTCCAGTGTTGTGGCCCCGCTGCCGTCTGTGCTCACAGACGGTGAGCAAGAGATCAAAAGGGATGGCAGAGATACGTCACATGACTGAAACTGCTAACCGTGTTCACATTCTTGGGTCTTTAAAACAAGGCTCCATCCACTGATTTTAGACTGGTCTCCCCGATGAAAGCTAAGGCGAAGCGGTAATCAGGGTTTGGGAGAACCCTGGTTGGCAAATAAACATTAATAGAAGTAATTTCACTATTTGGTAGGACAGAGCATTCCCATTCCCGCAACATACCGACGATTTGTCCCGAGGCGTCTCATAGTAACGCGAAAGGTGCCCTTCGGCATCCTTGTGATACGCTCCAGACTCTCAACTGAATCCAATAGAATGCTGCTCGCAGCGGTAACACACGCTCCAGCCATCTTAACCATAACCATCAGATAGAGTTTTCCAAAGTGATCAGAGCGTAAAACACATTTACATGTATAGATTCATTCCAAACGGCTCTCGTGCCTCCGAACGCTTAACATAGCGGCGATTTGTCACATAGTGTCGGGATGAGAACGTGTTGCCTTTTGTGATAACTTTCATCCTTTATGAGTGTGCAAAAGCTTGAGTAGTACAAAAAGCACAAAACTGTTAGACTTGACAAGAAGAAAGTTCATGTAGTGATGAACTTAAACCAGTTGAACCGTTCAGGATGTAAACATCCTTAACAGCGCCTATTAGATCCTTTAATTTATTTTGCATTGCCTCTAATGATTCTCTTCTATGATCATAATTCAACAGTTGCTTGGTGATTCTGTTCAGCCTGCTTCACTCTGAGGGTCTCTGTACTCGGGCTAGACCAGTCTATCAAAAATCTACCCGCTGTTTCTGATCCAGTCCAGAAGATTGGTGATTTTGGACATTTGTGAAGCTAGTGGCTGAATTTGAATTTGAGAATATAATATTTAATGTAACATAAGTCACATTTCATGATCTTTCATTGTGTTTTTTGCTAAGGGGTGCTGTAGCTCAGGAGGTAGAGCAGGTCACCTACTGATTGGAAGGCTGGTGGTTCAATCCCTGGCTCCTCCACTCTGCATGCCAAATATCCTTGGGCAAGACACTAACCCCAAACTCCAGTGCATCCATCGGAGTATGGATGTGTGTGTGAATGTTAGTTAGAAAGCACTAAGAAAATATGCTTGTGCGAATGGGTGTGATTGGGTGAATGCACAACTTGTGTGATGCTTTGAGTGCTCAGAAGAGTAGAAAAGTGCTATATAAGAACCAGTCCATTTACCAAAACGAGGCTAAGCACAAATAATTATGGAAGCTGTAAAGGCATGGACATGGCCAGCAGAAGTACTCAGGTAGTCTGTGACATTTGCTGAGGGGCCCAAAGTAGGTACAGAAAACGTCCCCCACACCACTGCACCATCAGCAGCAGTTTAAACTGGTGATACGAGGTAGGGTGCTTCGTGGCTACCATCCACCATCTACCATCCAAATGTTGCTGCAAAAATCGAGACTCACCTGACCAGGAAACTCTTTCCCAATCTTCTGCTGTTCAATACTATTGATCCTGTGTTAATTGTAGCTTCCTGTTCTTAGCTCACAGGAGTTGCGCACGGTGCAACTTTAAGCATAGCCCCAAACTAAATGAGAACGGAGGAAATTAAAAGTTGGATGTCTAAAACTTTCCTGAGCGCAATTTAACCAAGTGCTGAAAGCTGAAGTGGGCAGGAGATGAAGCTGGAGCTTTATTGGCTGTCACCCTCATTAGGATGTCTTAGTGTTTGGAAAGCTACTTATACGCACACTCTAAGTGTAGGTCTAAGTGAAAAAGAGACCCTCTCCACAAACGCACTAGCCTCCTTCAACATGCTGCTTAAGTGACTTCTAACGTGAAGAGAGTCATGGATGGAGGTAGAGCTTGGCAGAGAATGAATAGCATAATTGCCTGTGTGTGAGGAGGGTGGGGATATGAGGGTGCTACAGAGGAGAGGGTTATATTTACATGCTGGGTGGTGCGCAGACACACCATTTAAATCTGACACTGCACGTCACACAGACCTGTAGATCTCACACAGCACCTCGTTGTGTTTTACTCCCATGACTGCTCGGTGCATAAACAGTGGGATGGCTTTAGTGCAAACATGCTGCGGTAGAACACGTGGGAACTCGCGCTGCTCATTGATGACATCACTGACTTCAGAAAATGATTAAGGGGTGAAGGTTTAGCTCCAGTTTGTGCTCCACAGCCTCCCAGTACATTGACCCCAACAAGTCAAAGAAAGACTTGAGGAGCTGCTTAGATTGCTGTCACCTGGAGGACTGAGAACATACACAGAAAGATTTTATTGTGCTTCTAAATCACAAAAGCCTGGGATGAACAAAATCTAGAAAGATCTATTTATCAGAACCCTGGAGGGTAAATGAATAAACAAACCTTGCAGTAGTGAAGGGATGGTACTATTCAAGGAAAGAACAATGCAATTCTTAAGCTTTCAGATTAAAGAGATTATATTTTTATTTCTCCTGCTTATCCAACACTGGAGGTCCTGGACGGGTTGTCAGCCTATTGCAGGGCTAACATAGAAACATACACCAGTTTGCATCCACAGTCTTCCCTACAGTGAACTTCGATTAACCACTGAACCTAACATGTTTGGATTGTGGGAGAGGAAAGCCACATGTGCACATGCAAACTCCACACAGAACGGCTGGAACCAAGAACCTTGTTGCTAACCGCTCACTGCTTATGTCTGATGAATTTGAAAACATAATCCCAAATATTTACAGTCTTGAAGCTTTTTCTCTTTCTCAGTATTCTTAATAGTATGCACTTGTAAAGCGTGGCTGCATATACCGCTGGCCTTTTATTGACTTGAGTCAACGTTTTTATGAAGATCAGACCATTAAATGTGCAGTGGGACGAACTCAGCATGTTGACTGTTATTCTGAGCAGCAGATTTCTAAATAGTCTGCTGTCCTTCAGTGACCCACACCTGAGTAAGGCTTATCCTAGCAAGGCTTCTGACTTTCTGCTACCTCAACTTAAAAGTGTAATCCCGTCAAAGTCAAGCCATTTACCTGAACAGCAGACCCATTTCAGCATCTGGGTGAATGTGATACCGGAGGTCATTTAAATAAAACTCCAGACATGCAGTGACTTAGCTCTTTCTCTTTTTTACAGCAACCATCCTGCCTGCTGTCCTCTCTTTCTCATCTAGTGCTCATAAAAGGCCAACAGGCTGCAGGTATTTTAGGTTGGTGCTTTAGTAAAATAACCCATTTCTTTTTTTATTATATCTTCCAAATGAAGATGGTAGCGCTGGCTGATGGATCCACATTTTTCTCTCATGTCTCTGACTGACCTGGGCTCTCACAAACATGGTCATTTTACATATTAATATTGTCAGTTGCACTACGAAAGTTCTTATCTTCTTGCTAAATGATAAAATAAGATTTTTAAGTAGTGTATGCTGATTCTTACTGCATGCATACATAAATGTGTTCATTAAACCCGTGACTATGTGTGACATACAAACCTCACATCACTAAACAAACAGATACACACAGTCCAGCCGGACTACAGGCTACACACAGGCTCTTCTGCTTTCAACAGTATTTTCAGTTGGACACATTTCATCACAGCTATATTCACAAGACTGTGTTGCTGTGCACATGATGCTCTATACCCTGATAAAACTATGGAGTAGCTGTTGTAATTGGCCAAGGGATTTTCAACATAGTATTTCTAACACGCTAGTTTTCCTTAGAAAGCATCCATTATTTATATTTGCACACAATAACAAAATGATTTCAGAAACTTTTCCAGAGTTAAAATCAAAACCATTCACCTCCTGAAAAGCTGACAAACCACTGCTGTGCTTGCTTTGCTTCTAAAATTAAGTTTAAGCTGAGAATTATCTCCCCAATTTATACACACTATAAAAACTTCAGCAAATAATAAAGTTTATTTGTTTGTTTGTTTGCTTGTTTGTTGAAGCTGTCATTTATGTAAACAGAAAGACATCAGTTGAGAAAAACAAATGATTTATGTTCACAAAGTAGGAAACACATATATGAAGTTTTCATAGCTTTTCCAAGTGTCGAGAACTGGCGTGAGAAGAAAGAGAACCACACAGCACAGAGCAAGCATGGTTTCAAAGACTTAGGAAGGAAATCTAATGAGAGATGTGTCCAAAGACACAAGTGAAGACACATTCAAGCCAGACTGAAGTATGTTGGGGACAACCTGGACAGAGACAGTGCGTCATTGAAACTAGAGCTGATTGGAGAAAGAAGGGAGAGGAAGCGAGGAAAACGCTGAGAGGAGAAGATTCGCTGCTTATTGTCAAGGTGGAAAGAATTATGAATGATGTGCGAAGATTTTGAAAGAAAGCCTCACGCAGTCATCAGTGTGTGCACCAGCACAATAACAACATGCCTCGCTCCAGGTGAAATGTTGCTGACTGGCCTTCACAAAGCTGTGACATCATTTTAAACATAATATTATTGGTCTCCCAGGATAGGGTTATCGGGGTCCTGCCCTGGAGCCAGGCCCAGGGAGGGTGCCCGAAGGCGAGCGTCTGCTGGCCGGGCCTTAGTCCATGGGGCCCAGCCGGGCACAGCCCGAAAAGGGGACATGGGCCACATCCTCCCACAGGCCCACCACCCGCAGGAGGCGCCGTAGGGGTTGGGCGGCGGCCAGGAGCGGAGACCCTGGCAGACTGATCCCCGGCAACCAAGACTGGAAATTGGGACATGGAATGTCACCTCTCTGGTGGGGAAGGAGCCTGAGTTAGTGCGTGAGGTTGAGAGGTACCGGCTAGATATAGTCGGGCTCACCTCTACACATGGCTTGGGCTCTGGAACCAGTCTCCTGGAGAGGGGCTGGACTCTGTCTCAGTCTGGAGTTGCCCCTGGTGAGAGGCGGCGGGCTGGGGTGGGTATTCTAATATCCCCTCGGCTTGCTGCCGGTACGTTGGGGTTCTTCCCGGTGGATGAGAGGGTTTGTTCCCTGCGCCTTAGGGTCGGGGAACGAGTCCTGACTGTCATGCACTGAGTGCATTCTTTTCTATTTCTATTTCTATTTCTTCGATGTATATTTTTGAACATATGGGAACCCGCACTTGCACAATAAACATGGTTTTAAAAGAAAATAACAGTTGAACATTACGACTGTAAATCGTATTAAACAAGTGGTTAAATAAAGTTTCAGTGGAAATGAAACAGACTTTTTTGGGCATCAAGCAAAGCTAATTCCTGGTTCTTAGCGGGGGATGATCACATCATCTTTTCCATGGCAGAGAAAAACCCTGTGAAACATCGACCCAAGTTAAGAAAACAAGCAGAGGTTCGAGTCGACGTGCTAACTTGTGACCAGTTCATAGAACAGAATCACCCGGAGTCAGACTAAACCAAGCAGCTTTAGAAGAGTATTTTCTGGACAAAAGAAACTTGGATAAAACGATGTCAAAATAATTTCATTTTTTCACATATGGAGAAGGATAGTGAGGACATATTACACCTGTAAAACAAGCCAAAGGCAGAGTGATGGATGGTTTCTAATTTCCAAAGTCACTTTTATTTACTGGTGACAAAAGACAAAAGCAGAGACATAAAGACAGCCTGCTCATACTGAGCCATAGCAGTTGTGCTGACTGACACTCCTATTGTATTGGCATGCACACATAATACTGTCTGCATGCATTCTGTTGCTGCCTGAAACATTACAGCTCTTCTGGCAGCAAACAACAGTGGCAATTTAAGATATATGACACAGCAGGAGGCACTAGCGTCTGTGAAACAGTGTCATGCACCTGGTCAGGTGAGGATTACCACACACTGGGAGCCTGGCACCGATGCAGTTGTCCTTGGATAACAGTAGGCATAATGCCGAGAGGCTGCATTTGGTGCACTTGAGTGGTTTTGAAGTCAAACTCTTTAATGGCTCCTCGGCCTGCAGGAACAGACGCCCGGTGACCCTCTACACCGAGCCATATGTGGGAAAATAATCCCACAACATTCAGTTTACTGTTCCAGAGGAGCATTCAAGGAACAGGTGGGAGCGCTCAGGCTGGAAGTGAGTTTCATAGAGACGTGCGCATCAAGCAATCTGCTGAAATTCATTTTTAGACTAACTCAAAAGTGAAAAGTGCCTCATCGTATTCAAACTCCAATACATACAGTGTGCAGCTCCAGAGTCACAGAAAACCTCTGAAATATACAGAATACCAGGAAGCATCCTTCACTCCTATTAGCACAGAGGTGTCCAACTCCAGGCCTCGAGGGCCGGTGTCCTGCAGGTTTTAGATCTCACCCTGGATCAACACACCCGAATCACATGATCAGTTCATTCCCAGGCCTCTGGAGAACTTCAAGACATGTTGACGAGGTCATTTAGCCGTTTGAATCAGCTGTGATGGATCAAGGACACATCTAAAACCTGCAGGACACCGGCCCTCGAGGCCTGGAGTTGGACACCCCTGCATTAGCAGTTCTTTCAGTCATTCACTACAAAGTCAAAGAAATGCTTAAATGTGTGACTGCATCACCAATGGTTTCATCTGTTGTTTCTTCACAGTCTGTGTGAAGGCTTTCCATAAAACCAGAAAAATCAAAAGCTCTGCTAACTGCAACCTTAATTATGTACTTTTCCCTGTCACTTTTATTTATAGAGATCTGATATTCTCCAAAAACATCAAAGATGGAGAGTTAAAAATAATTTTTCAACCGTTAACACAGGTATTAGAAGCTCTGAAGTACACTGCTGTCCAACATGGACACGGCCACTATCATGCAACACAAAGTAAGACACAGCAGCAGTTAGGTCCTCTGCTTGTTCCACCATCAAACGTTTCCTCGGAGGACGGGCTGATTATGAAACCGTCTGCCAGGTGCAATCAATCAGTGAGCTGACCTGCAGCAGCGGCGTGCTTCTCTCTGTGCCACATGGTTACGCGTCACTGACACAGGCATTTGCACCATAAATGACTTTCAGAGTGTTATCATTAAACAGCTGAATTTTGGAGTCATTTATAGAAACGGCCGGGGGCAGTGATGTCATGCCAGCCTCACACCTGCAACACTGACGTGGGAGTGAATCAGCGATGTCCTTTGAGAAAAAAGCTCCTCTTTTGGAACATTTACACAGAAATTATGCAGAATATTTTTTCCAAATGGATCGACTCCACCTCACTCACACTCAGTTTTTCTCCGGCTGAGATAATATCAAGGCTCCCATCCATATCATCTCTGCATAAACAGGTGCTGTTTGGACTGTATGTAAGAAGACTACAAACATGGTGCCCCGTGTGCTGCCTATCAACACAATAAGTTCATCTTTAACCGAACACCAAGATAACAGTGGGACAGTCGCACACTGGAGCATTATAACACTTGTATTAGACTGCTTAAACTGCTGCTAAACCTTTAATTTAATACATTTTCATTCCAGGTGTGTTCAAAATGTGATCATAACTAATGGGCCATAGTGTATTCAGAGCAAATGATTTTTTATCATGATGCTGGAAACATACTGGGAAGGACTCTGTGGTGGATAGTGACAAAACAACAACAGATGACCGCATCAATATTTCCAATCCTAAACAAAATAAGTTAAAGAGCAGAAATATAAATAATGTCTTTGCTTATAAATCAAATCTCTGCTAATAAACTAATTAAGTTATATTATTAAGTTGACTTCATTAATGTAACTTGATTTCAGTAAATGTTTTTAAAACACTGAGTTTCACATTGTTGATGATGAAATAAATAACAGTTAGTCACAAACACCGTGTTCTTTGGCCCATTTAGTCCCATATCAACCATTTATAAATCGTACTTGCCCTTCCTTCATAAGTCATATGAACTATTTACCTGGATTTATAATAATAATACTGTCATACTAGTTGGTCTACTTGATGCTGTGTTGTGTTCAGATTCATGTAGACGGTCGTTTGCAGTGTCAGGAACTTTATAACGTTTTAACATTACGAGCTCATCATCAGGGCAAATAATTAGAATTTACACACAGAGACAAAATGTTGTCATGTTGCAGTCAGTTTGTATTAATGTGTGCACATCTGCAGTGTGTGTGTGTGTGTGTGTGTGTGTGTGTGTGTGTGTGTGTGTGCATGCAGCAGCTGGCTGTACTCTTTTTGTCATCCTGGACAGAAGGATGTTTGCAGATCTTTATTATTATTATCAACGATCCTCTGGATGAACTGTAACATTTATTTTTATTACATATTTCTATATATGCAGGTTAGCATGCTGATCAACATTATCACAAAAATGCAAATAATTCCCATTATATGCATTTAGTTTATATCCATGAAGTCACAAACTATTTCAACATCTATTTCATGTCATCTCGATGCACCAAAGTAGCTCTGACGAGGATCACAGACCTGCAAAGCAACCAGATCACCAACTCACTGCACACAGCTGCAGTCAATCTGTGTGGTTGTGCTTTTAATCAGGAGATGATTCCAGTCAAAACTAAAACTGAGATTTCCAAAAGTTGATTCTGTTCATCTGGACGTAGCGTTTTGTGGGAGAGCGCTTCGTCACTTGGATCTCACACACCTGAATCAGTTCATTAGTTCCAGGCCTCTGGAGAACTTCGAGACATTTAAATGAGCTGTGTTGGATCAAGGACACGTCTAAAACCTACAGGACACCGGCCCGCGAGGCCTGGAGTCGGACACCTCTGATCTAGAGCTCTTTTACTTTGGTATGAAAGTACCAAAGTAAATGTGAGTTCTATGTTCTCAAAATACACAGAATAACTCTTAATTGAAAAACATTTAGTGGTCATTGTTACATTTATATGGCTTTTATAAATTGTACTTCAGGTTATGGATCATATTTTTAAAAGTGTGACTTTTGCTCCAGGGCTTATGACTCTTATGAAGTCGTTCATGTGTAAATGCTGCTCGTTATTGCTGTTACTTTGTATTCTTTGCCTCATGCAGACTTTTCCATTGGTTGGTCTTTATCTATAAATCTGTAGTTGGGCTGGTTCCCTCTTATTATGTGTTGATGTGGGTAAAAACCACAACCAACAAAGCCTTCGTTCGCACAATATCATACAACTGATGGTCCCAAAAATCAGAACAGAATTAGGAAAAAAGGCTTTAAATACACTGCCCCTGTTTCCTGGAATGAAATGATCAGAACTGGTTACCTTGGAGGAGTTTAAGTCCATCTTAAAGGAACGAGAGAACGACTCTTTTACTCAGTGTGATTGTTTTTAATGTCGCTCTTAATGATTTGTTATTGTATATTTTTCACGTTTGTACAGGATATTGTATTTGTTTTAAATGTTATATTCTTATGTAGTACGTGTACTTTGACTGCTGTTGCCATGACGCCAGGTCTCTTGGAAATGAGATTTTTAATCTCAGTGAGATTTTTACCTGGATAAATGAAGGAACCGACTGTTAGTGCTGAATTTCAGGTTTTATCGCTGATAACTGAGGAATGAGTGTGTCAGAGTGAGCGGCCTGCTGATATCATAACTCAAATTCAACATTGTCACAAAGTATTGCATTTTGGTGACACTTACGTCCAACTGACAAGTAGTGAGCGGAGTCAGCTGAGAAGCCCCGGGGCAGCTGCCCAAAATGAACTCTGAAAGGTAGAAGCCTATAAACGCTGTCATGGTTGTTTTTTTAAAGCATTTAAGCATTTATTAGAGCGCTGGAGTCTGGGCGGATGCTGAAATCTAAATTTGATGACATACTGATCTACAGACATGTAAACTGTATGTCCACAGCTTCTGTCTTTGTTTCAAGGCTAATGTTAGTCTCTCCTTCAGGAGCAGAATTCAAATAATATTTCTTTCTTCTTTTACATCTTTTACATGTTTATTGGTGCCAAACGATCAAGGATAATTAGTACTAAATGTCTCATTGGAAACTCCCTGCTTTGCATTAATTAGTATGAATTTCTGTAGCAGGCCGTGACACTGATCTCTGGGTTGAATTGGGAAAGTGAGGTTTGTGATTGAGGCTCAGATTTCACCAAAGGCGTCATAAAAATCATTAAATATTTACCATCCTGCCATCCACCTGCCCGAAGCTCGGTCTGATCTTTCCCAAACACTGCACCATCAGTTCGAAACAAAGAAGACTGCTGCTGTATTTTTTGCTACCAAATCACAACTGTGTCACGTAGATGTGTAGTGTAGTTAACACATTGACTAACAAGTGACAGATCTGTGGTTTGAAGAGAAATCCCCGTCAGGTGGAAAGAGTCCATCTACTGTGGCAGCCCGTTCTCACTCCCGAGGCGTAACATGTCGACGTTTTGTCACGTCCCGCGGCGTTCCTGAGGAACACGAAAGGAGACCTTCGGCGTTCTTATGGTACGCGGCGGGTTATGGCTGGAATCCAGTGCAATGACGCTCCCGTGGTAATAGACGTTCCAGCCCTAAACCTAACCTTATTCCTGATCTTATCCAGGACTATAATGATGTTAAATTGCGTGTTTCTAAGCGATTTGAAGAAAAAGAGCGAACATGTGTAGATGGAGTCCAGACGGTTCTCATATTTCCTCTTTTTTCCGAGGTCGTCATTTAGGAACGTGGTGGGTAGCCGAAAACGTAATATGGTGACGATTTGTCACCTAGCGTAAAATGTTACGCTTTGGGAGTGAGAACGTGTTGACTGTGGTGATGCACCAAACATTCAATTGATCACCCGTATCATTTACAAAGGCATCGTTAAGCCTTTCAGCTATGATAGCAATCTTTACAAACATGCCGAGGCTTCAAATAACCTGCAGACATCTGACATATTTAAAGAGCATGAGGGAAATATATGTTCAACTCCTCTTAGTCCTGTTTTATCTTGATTTTTTCCTTAATAAACGCAGTGATGATGCATCTTCCAACAAAAGTCTTATCAACAAGAGGATGCAGGAGCAATTCAGCTGGCCACCAGCTGCCATGAATGAGGATAAAAGACGTTTAAAGGATGTTGCAAACACAATGAGAGAACTAGAGCATCCCCGGCAGCGGCCTCTTAAAGTCCTTCTTCACAAACAGGACTCCAACTTTGTACCGGCAAAGCTTGTGTGGTTGTTACTGAACAGCACTCAGGCATGAATATCCTCTGTCCTGGTGCCCGTCAGAGAGAAGAGGATTGTGTGAGTAGAGGGCTCCTCTGAGACCACAGGAACCTGAATCCGGTAGAGAATTACTAATGGGATGGATTGTGTCAGGTCTGTGTCAGTGAACCACAGAATGCAAACTGAGAAGCTAGGGTCAGCTCGCCTTCACTTCAGCCACGAAGCTGATTCAACAACAGAAATGTTCTTTTTTCTGTCACTGAAGCTTAAGTCATCATTTTCCAACATCACTCAAGCATCACATGTGAGCTTCAACAATGAGGAATTTTTAAATGTACCTAAAAATATTCAAATGTTTGGATGTCTGCTGCATGAATGCTTCTACTCTCAGAGCTGCAGATCCACCCAACATCACTGCTAGGTTTGTTGGGTTAGGGTTGCATTAAAAATAAATCTGAGGCATATTGTTTATTTAATATGTTCAGCACACTTTGTCCTCAGACTGATCCCAACATGCACAGTTCAGCTTTTCTCTGGTAACCTTTAATTTCACCACTTTGTGTCCGTACATGTGCTGCATCCTGTTCCTTTATAATGCAGGCAAGATGCATCAAATATGTTCTTGGTTGAAGACGTTGAAACCTGTTAACTTGTTATGATGAATAACTGACTAATCAAGCTGATCGCTGGATTCGAGCGTTTCGATCTAAATGTATACGTCTACTGTAGAAGGCTAAACTTAAAGCAGTATTGTTATTTCAGCAACAGGCTGGTCAGACAGTACAGACATGCTATTCCAGTGTTAAATAGTGTTTGTTTGAGTGGGTGTGAATGAGGCCTGTTGTATAAAGTGCTCTGAGGGTAGAAAAGCTCTATGTCAGAATCAGCCCATTTACCTTTGAGATCAATTGATCACATGATCTCCACCGTCGTGTGGAAAGAATGTGCTGCTGATCAGCAGCCGAGTGCTCAGAGATGTTCACAATGACACCGGGCTGCCCCTGTGCAGAAATAACTGTTCAGCAGAAACATAAATAGAATATAGAAATATTGACCATCAGTGAGCACAAAATAAATGGTTGATAATAACTGACAAACCAAAGGATTTGTAGATTTGGGTTTAGCATCCATCCTTTTCCAATCAGGTTTTTTCCTAATTAGAGAACATCTAAATGTGAAAGCTTGTAAAAAAAAAACCAAAAAACCAAAACCTTACAATAACAAAAATAATCTGTACTCTTAATTCTAACCCAAGGACAGCTGACCACTGAACAGATCGAGTACCGTAAAATTAAATTTTGCCTTTGCCTTCCATAAAGCTTTTTCTGTATGGATACATACAGTAATTACACTCTCAGCAGGGTTTATACCACGAGAGACGTCCTATCACTGTGTGCAGTGAGTAAGAAGAGAGTGGATTGTTCAGCCGAGCGTAACATCTACCCAACAACATTTTCCGCTTCAAATCAAACAAGCTGCAGATCCCAGGAGGGAAACAGACTTAAGTGGTAGAGGTCTGCAGTCTGGTGAAGGTTCATCAGCAGAGGCAGAAGAGAACGTCTTCGCTCTGATTCATACAGCGATTGAAGCCTCAGCTATACATCTGAGTCATTATTTACATTATTGTGAAAATGTGTTTTTATCCAATTCCTTCTTACGTACTCAACAATATCCATTTCACATCTTATGCAGATTTCCTCCTGGAGGAAGCTATGAAATAAAAAACCTTTCTGCAGCTCCACCTCAGGCCTGACTGTGATGTTGTCAGAGGGCAGAGGCTCTGCACAGACGCCTCGTGTAGTCGACTTTCAGAGAAACAACCCACTGGGAGGACTCTTTCACTGGCTGCAGTCACACCCTGTATTATTACTACCAGCCAGAGAGACTCCTGATGATGATGACAGAAGTTTCATTAAAAGTATTTACAGTAACTGGTTACAGTTCTTGAGTCTGCCCAAGAGAAAAGACATGGAATAAATGGTAACAGGAAAACAGACAAGATGTAAACACATTTTTACTTGAAACAAACATGACTGATGGAGTCGATGCAAAATGAATCTATTTCTTTTCCATACTGGTACCTTCCACGGTACCTTAGAGCGCTTTGAATGTTTACTGTTGTTTCTCTCTTTGACTTTTGGTAGAAAGCACAATTCACACTTTGAGTGGACACCGAGCCGGCACACTCATGTCACCTTACACCTTAGAATTAATTCTAAAAGTTCCGTAGTTTAAGATAAAGATATTTGATCCCTTTAATAAACTGTTGCCAAATTACCAAAAAAAGAAAAAAGGTGTTTGTGTCTGACTTTACTGTTTGATAACTCACTGTGAACTCAGACGATCAAAGTAACTCCCAGGTGGATGCAGGACCCAAGGTTTCCCAGCAGGACGTTACCCAAAGCTTGCCTTTATTCCGTTGTGTATCCTTGTGCCAGGTGTTCCCAAGGATAAGCAATGCACACACACCTGAGCAGGCCACCTTCTTCCATTGCTCTGTGGTCCCACAGGCCCATTGTTGGTGCTTTCAGTGGTAGACAGGTGTCAGCATGGGCACCCAGAGTGCTTTGTGGCTTTGCAGCTTCATAAGCCACAAACTGTGATGCACCGTCCTATCAGAACCAGCTTTACATTTTTGACAACTTGGACAAAGCTACAGTAGCTCGTCTGTTGGATTGGACCACATGGGGCAGCTTTTGCTCCCCACGTGCATCGAGAAGTCTTGAGTTCACTTCACCTGTCAGTGGTGTGAATCTTATGCCCAATCAGTGGATGCTTTGCAGTCTTTGTCCTTGTGTTGTCTTGTGATGGATTCTGTGACACTATCGGCGAGACAGTCCCAGCAATAGCTCAGTTTACATTTGACTCATTTGGAGCATTAAGCTTGCTGCTGACCAAGTGAATCGTTGATTTTGTCCAAGGACACAAAATGATGAAATATTTTCTCTGCATTGTCTGAAACCACAGGCTGGAAAACAAGCGAAAACCTTCAAATCAACACTGAAGCTACATATGTGTGATTCACAAGATCAACTTCTTTCCACACACTTGTTACAGGACTGTTTTGTCCTCAGTTGTCTGGCGGTCTGTCACTTTGGTCTTTTTGAGGTGTGGATTTGTCTCGCCATGTAACTGAACACCTGCTCGCTCACATGTGGCTGCATTTGACAGTGGATCCCCTTTAAGCCAGCATAGACAGACAGAGAGATCCAGGGGCTGATGCTGCCGAGTAACCAGGCACTCAGTTAGCATCAGATAAAATGACCAAGCAAACGTCACCAACGTTACTGCGCTTCACTTTGTAGGGACAGAAATAAACACCAACAACACCTTCAGCTGTTACGGGGTCAGCTTGCTCCATTATTAGGAGATGGCAGCTCGTTTTGTACACGTCTGTCTTTTCCTTGTTTGTATGATATTTTTGAAGCCTGACCCTTGTGTGTCTGACAGTGTACAGTCTGTACAATGGATATTTGGCCTTTTTTCAAAGCTGTGAGGATAGCTGAGCAGTGTGCTGTCAGCCAAAAGCCTGTGTGCAACAACTGTGACTCTTGGCAGATAAATAAGATGCCACTGAGCATAAACACGTCTTTAGAAATGCAGCCTGACCTTTGCCTAAAGTCAGAGGCTCTGATGGTGCGCTCCTACAAGATGTGAGTTAATCTAAGCAGCAGGAAAGCATTTCTTCAACACTTACTTTGGCTTAAAAAAAAAAGGTCTGAAGGATGTGCAGCTTATTAGATTTCATCAGCCTTCAGTTGCTAAGTGACTGGATTTCAAACCCTGGGTAGGAGAAGCAGACAGACAGAAATATTCTTTTACATGACTGAAAGCATTTCACTATTGGGTCAAAACATTAGCTTCACCAGGATGTCCAGCTTTTTATTGAGCTACATTTTATTTGATGATGTTTTAACTTGATGATAAAACATTGATGTATTATAATGCTTTTTAAAAAGGCCTCGTTGTCTCACACAGTTACACTTTAACCAAACCCACAGATGACATGCTCACACCGAAGTCTGGGGGATCATCATCACAGCTTAATAGATTAGAAAGAACAGTTCTGCATATAATTTTTTATCTGAGTACTGGAAATAAACAGCGTCCATTTATCTGAAATACCTCATGTTACCATATCACCCTATTAGAGCACTTCGCTCTCGCTCTGCAGGCCTACTTGTTGTTCCTAGAGTATTTAAAAGTAGAATGGGAGGCAGAGCCTTCAGTTTTCAGGCCCCTCTTCTGTGGAACCAGCTTCCAGTTTGGATTCAGGAGACAGACACTATCTCTACTTTCAAGATTAGACTTCAAACTTTCCTTTTTTAAAATATTATAGTTGTGGTTGGATCAGAGGATCCTAAATCCTCCCTTAGTTATGCTGCAATAGGTGTAGGCTGCCTGGGGATTCCCATGATGCACTGGGTGTTTCTTCTTTACTCGCTTACCCTGTGTTTATACACCACTCTGCATTTAAGCCTTAGTTATTATTCATCTCCGGTTCTCTTCCACAGAATGGTCTTTGTCCTGTCTTCCTCCCCACACCCCTGGTTGAGGCAGATGGCCCCGCCCCTCCCTCAGCCTGGTTCTGCTAGAGGTTACTTCCTGTTAAAAGGTGTCATGGTCCTGAGTCTGCCGACTCAGTGGTTTGTGTTTCTTCACGCTTTTCTTTATCCTGAGCATGTATTCTGTTATGATTTGCCATTTGTTAGGTTTCTGTTCTGTGCCTGTCCTGGTGCCACTTCTGTCTATGGTGTCACACTGTGTGTGAATCGGTCTGTTCAGTTCAGCGTCTTGTCCAGTTCTGTGTCTGTGAGTTTCCTGTTTTATTCTGAAGGTCTCTGTCTCATGTGAGTGTGTTCAGATTACGCTTCCTCTGTCCCGTCGGCTCTGATTTCTCCCAGGCAGGGGCGTCACTATGTTTTAAGGACAGGGGGGGCTTAGCCCCCAAGAGATGCACACGATATGAACGAACGTAGTGAATGAGCACAAAATTTCACAAACAGAAAACAAGACTGAGAAATTGTTTTCGTACTTTTTTGGATAAATTAAACATCCTAGGCCACCAATAGATCTATTGTTTTATTTCAGTCTGTTTTATAATACAGTGCAACAAGAAAACAGGAAATGTGTTTGCTGCATCAATAACAAGAAAAAAACTGCACCATCATATGTTTGTGCTACACATTTAAGCTCTGCAAGACCATAGTTTTGGATCTGCTGCTGAATCTCATTTGCAATGGACTGGGCATCAAACGATTTTATCTCTGCTAGTGCAAGGAAACCTTCACTGCCCCCTCTGACACGTACCTGACACAAACAGCTAACTGCTCTGCCTTTTCATCCCTTGCCTCATCTGCCATGATGGCATAGACTTTAGACTTTGTCATTTCAGATACAATGACACCAGTAACCAGTAACTTCCTGGGCACAACAGTCAATCATGTCATTCTGGGATGTTGGCGAGATATACTGTGCATTTGATGGGGGATTATGTTTTTGAAGAAAAGGATCAAACTCCTTCAAAAGCTCCATGCACGCAAGAAAATTCCCTCTGTTGGTGCTGTCTTCACCTTCATCATGGCCACGAAAAGGGAGTCCCTGTCTCCCTAACATGGAGGTGAGTAGTAATATACCTATACTTCCCCCCCCCACCCCACGCTCCTTATCAAGAGCATCTCAGCCCAAAGGTGTTTCTTCACAAACAGTTAATGGCTTTAATGCAACTAGTCTTATCATGTCAGAGGCCAGCAGAAACCATGTCCAACAGAGTCTCCAAAGGCCTGCCACCTTTCTTCCTTACATCATGCTCTTTTATCTCTACATCTCAGAGGTCAACTGAAAGTAGCCCCACCTATATAAAAACACCCCATCAGACACACAGTATTTTCCTCAGCACTTCCCAACTGCCGCAAGGTATAGCGTTTTAACTTGTTATTTTTTCACCTGAATGTGCGTTGGAGCCGACTTTGCTACCCGCACAGAGCGTTTCTGGCAGTCGGGCGCTGCTTATACAATAGAGAAAAGCAACAATACAGAGTGTTTCTCTGCTCCAAGAAATCCGAGGGCCTTTCACAAGGTAAGCATGTCTGTTATACCCAGGGCATAAATGTCTGTATGTCAGTGCTGATTATTCAAACATTGTTTAAAATGTGACACATATGTTGTCCGAAAACAATTCCTCTAAATTTGCAAAGTTACTGATTTAAAAAATATATATTTTGAATTTTTAGTTCCATGTCAAACATATGATAGACTCTTGAGCATATTTGTATAGCTAAATTCACAATGGTATAACCGTGCTAAATAAAAGAGGCCCAAGCACCAATGCACTCTAATCCACTCCGCTAAACTGTATGTTGATAAGTACATGTAGCGTACCTCTACCTCTACAGCTGAAAACAGTTTGTATCCGCACTCTGAGGGGCTGCTGAATTGTTTTTAATACGGCACTTTTTGACGAACAGCAGATGATGAAATCCTCTTTATTGTAGAAACTGTCCCTAAGCTATTGTTGCTCATACTTACTGAGGTCCCTAGCTACTTCCTTACTATGTCAGTAAACTTTTTTGAAAAGGAAGCTGTTGTAGATTTAAAGAAACATCTTAATTGAAGCAAAGGCAAAAAAAAATGGAATGAATTTTATGTGACTGTTCATATTAAAGCCAACAACAAGTGAAAATCCAAAAACGGCTCCAATCCTTTGTATTAATGATCTCCCCCCCTCTCTCTGTGTGTGTGTGTGTGTGTGTGTGTGTGTGTGTGTGTGTGTGTGTGCGTGAGTGTGTGTGTGTGTGTGTGTGTGTGTGTGTGTGTGTGTGTGTGTGTGTGTGTGTGCCCTCACAGAAGGAAGGTCACAGCAGGAGCTTTTCTCAAACGCATTACCAATCAGTTTTTTACAAGAAGTAGCTCATACAATGGTATAAATGTATTCTTTGCGATACTTTATAAATATGAAACTAAAGATTTTGAGTTCGTGCACATTATGAAGCAAGAATCTAAATATCTGTGTCACAATGATTTCTATAAAAGCGTGTTGTTTATGGGGATAATGTAACAAATCTTTTGTGCGTCCTATTAATGATCAATGATAATTGAAGAGGAACCCTGACTCAGGACATTTTCATGACAAGTGACAGCGCAGAAAACTACTAATGAGAGAACCTGTTTTATCATCATAAACACGGTGATATGAAGCATCGTTAAAGTGTCACTTCAGTAATGTTGACTCATGTTTTTAATAATGACTTTAAAACACTAAACTCTAATTTCTGTGGTTATTTTAAGTTTACAGAATATAACATGTGGTAAGACGACGAGTTTTACTTCTCACTGTCCGTGTTATGTGTATCTATTTATCATGTATGCTACTTTGCTCTGTGGACTGTAAAATGTTTCATTGTGTTCATGAAATAAACCAGACTTTCACTGTCTGCATCTTTTACTGTTTTTCTGCTTTTGTTCACTCCAAGTTTGACAAAACCTACAGATATCCAGAGTTAACTCACTAACAATGTGGAGCAGTCTCAGTGTATTTAGCTGCTTTTTCCCTGAACACAACCAACTGAGAGAAACGCCTGTAGGCCTCACTTTGGTCATTTGAACGCTGAAGGAGATTTGTTCCATAGACACATACTAGTGTTTCCTGCACTACTATGTTCTATTTAAATCCAGATTCCTTTTATAGTTTGCAGTGAAATTTGTTAAACCGTTGCTTAATGGGACAGAAGTACAAGTCGCTCTTTACTAACACATTTGTAGATAAGTTTATTGCTGAACGACACAGCTAGCAGTCTCACACACTCTTTAGGTTTTTCACGTTATGTGTGTAAGGGTTTAGTCTATCAAACCTTACCCTTTTTCCCCAGTATCACAACAGTATGACTCCCAAAGTACGGCTCAGTAAACAACCAATGATTCTAAAGCCAGAACAGAAAGATACAGTTGGAAGATGAATGATTGCGTTTTTATGATGCGTAGTAAAACGACCCCCTCTTCTTCTTCTCTGTGTTGTTCTTGTGTGTGTGTGTGTGTGTGTGTGTGTGTGCCTTAGAAGTCAATTAATACATTAGCCATACTTAAAAAAAACATCTGAATTTCATTTAGAACTGAGATTCTAAGTTGTAAGCAGAAATCTTATGCACAGCCAGAAACATGTTTCCCCACTTTCACAATGCTGAGGTGACAAATCCACAACCCCCAACAAATGGTTTGTTACACGCGGGTGTGAAGGGCAAGCTTTACTTACACAGCCTCACACACAGTAGATTTTTAAAGTTTTTGGGTACAGGGGTTTAGCCACAGATGCAACATCCACTTTTGATAAAGATCACTCCACCTGTTTATTTCTTAAGAAATTAAGCATCTTTATTAAGCTCTTATTTATAAAAGTCTACACAATAATAGACACCGTGTGCTCTGAGACATTATAGTCTTCTACTTCTGCTTCCATCGGTTTGCATTTTAAACTCCCGGCCTTTCAGTTTGTTATGAACGACTTATATTTCTAACATTTTGTGATATAAAAGTGAACCATGCGACTTTTTTTATTTTCTGTTTGATGGAAGGACTTAAGACACGAGTTATTTAAACTATTCTAAATGACAGTGTGATGGCCATAGTACTTTATGTGGGCCAAATGTGTTAAGGATAATGTTTATCAATGTAAAATTGCAAAGAACTTGTGGATAGATTATAACATTTTGTAAACAGTTACCTCAGAAGCTGTACTGGTAGATCTATGTATGTAAGGTAAAACTATCCACAGTACTTCCACTTAAGTAGCTAAACACATAAAGTCACCCTTACCAATAATCCAGTGCTCCTTGAAAAAGTAGCACAAACAGACAACAGACTGAGCAATGATAAGTAGAACTACCCGAGGCCGAGACTCAAGCAGAAGAAAATTAAAAGTTGTTGTTTTTGTGGCTCGAAAAATTAAAGAAAGTATGTTTAATAATTCAACAAGACCCGCACCTTCAACACATGTACATTCAAATTCTGGTACAGGCTCATCATTGCTGCTGTTCAATAGTTTTTATCCGTTTGAAAAAGTAATTTTACGGCTTTAATGTTTCCAGCTGATAAGGAGAATGAGTGCGTTTCAAATGTGCGTCCAAAGGCTTTAAACATCTGCTTTGTCTGTAACGACAGTATCAAACTACAGAGCATTGTTTTTACTAAAATTCAACATTTTCCGATGAAAATTTGGCTGCTTTTTGTTTTTTTCACTGTAACACCCACCTCAACGCCGTTTTTAGGATATTCTTGGTGATCCCACCTTTTTCATATTCATGCTTTTGGCACTGAGGGTATCTAATACGCATGTTGTCGCTGTGTTTGTACTACCAGCTGTGAGGGCTCTGCTTTTGCTTTGAGCAGTCTGTTTTTATTTTGTCTCGTGAGTGTGTGTGTGTTTTTCAAACGAGATCCTC
Source organism: Copadichromis virginalis (assembly GCF_057382275.1). Lineage (NCBI taxonomy): Eukaryota > Metazoa > Chordata > Actinopteri > Cichliformes > Cichlidae > Copadichromis > Copadichromis virginalis. The sequence continues at coordinate 787,359 of NC_140634.1, forward strand.
CTCAGTTTGATTTTGTTACCACAAACTTTGTGTGAAGTTCACAACAGAGGTAAAGAGATTTAAACACCCCAGTTTAAGGAGGCAGGCAGGGGTTGGACCACCTGCACAGGACACAGGAGATGTGCAACAGAAGCAGAGGGAACATTTTACAAGATGATAAATGGCAGATTTAGGTGATTAAGGATTTGTTGACAAAATTAAAAGACACGTCCGTCAGAGTTCAACAACATTACAGTTTGATTCAATAAAAAGTTTTTAAACTACACAAGGGTCATTTTCTCCTCTGATAGTAATCATATTAAACATGTCGAGAAAGAAAGAGTATAAAGAAAAATAGTAAATGTGTGTCTAATTAAACTCTTCCTGTGAGCCTTACATCATCCTTTAATATGTTTGGTGTTACAAACTTGAAGAAGCACAGAAAAGATCATCAGACATTAATCTAATCAGTTTTCAGCCTTCATTCATATTGAAAAGTTGAAATCTTCCCTGCTAGACCCAAGTGCAGCGTTTAACACCGTTGGCCATAACATTTTATTACAGCTATTATTAAATGGAGAGTCCTCTTCACACACTGAGGTTAATTATGAAGCTCCACAGGCTTCTGTGCAAAGACCAGTTTTGTTTACATTATACGCGCTTTAGAAGGCATAGCATAGCATACATTTTCACTGCTATGCATATGATACCCGCTTTTATTGGTTAAACCGCCGGGATGTCTTAGACGCATAATGAGCTTTAATTTTCTGCTTCTAACTTCAGATAGAACTGAGGTTATTGTAACGGGGCGTAAAAATCTTAGAAACACTGCGGCTAACAAGATCCTTACTCTGGATGGCATCGCCTTGAGCCGCCTGTTGTAGTGATTTGGTACATTATAAGTAAAATTGAAACATACAATCCCATAGCACAACATCAACATTTATTTATATACAAAAATAAAAATGCTTTTTCAGAAAAGAATTGTAACTTCACAATTCATCACCGATTACGTGGGTACATTTTCTTTTTAAATGCACTAAATGTAGAATACATTGTTTGGTAAAATGCTGGTTACACGTTCTAAGAATGAAAAAATCAGTCTTTCAGAGAAAAAATTAGCAGCCACCTTTGTAACACTCTGCGACCAACCGTCGCTGTCTGATTTTTTCTCTGAAAGACTGATTTTTTCATTCTTAGAACGTGTAACCAGCATTTTACCAAACAATGTATTCTACATTTAGTGCATTTAAAAAGAAAATGTACCCACGTAATCGGTGATGAATTGTGAAGTTACAATTCTTTTACATCACAAAATGTTAGAAATATAAGTCGTTCATAACAAACTGAAAGGCCGGGAGTTTAAAATGCAAACCGATGGAAGCAGAAGTAGAAGACTATAATGTCACAGAGCACTCGGTGTCTATTATTGTGTAGACTTTTATAAATAAGAGCTTAATAAAGATGCTTAATTTCTTAAGAAATAAACAGGTGGAGTGATCTTTATCAAAAGTGGATGTTGCATCTGTGGCTAAACCCCTGTACCCAAAAACTTTAAAAATCTACTGTGTGTGAGGCTGTGTAAGTAAAGCTTGCCCTTCACACCCACGTGTAATAAACCATTTGTTGGGGGTTGTGGATTTGTCACCTCAGCATTGTGAAAGTGGGGAAACATGTTTCTGGCTGTGCATAAGATTCCTCCTTACAACTTAGAATCTCAGTTCTAAATGAAATTCAGATGTTTTTTTTAAGTATGGCTAATGTATTATTTGACTTCTAAGGCACACACACACACACACACACACACACACACACACACGAACAACAACAACAACAACAACACAGAGAAGAAGAAGAGGGGGTCGTTTTACTACGCATCATAAAAACGCAATCATTCATCTTCCAACTGTATCTTTCTGTTCTGGCTTTAGAATCATTGGTTGTTTACTGAGCCGTACTTTGGGAGTCATACTGTTGTGATACTGGGGAAAAAGGGTAAGGTTTGATAGACTAAACCCTTACACACATAACGTGAAAAACCTAAAGAGTGTGTGAGACTGCTAGCTGTGTCGTTCAGCAATAAACTTATCTACAAATGTGTTAGTAAAGAGCGACTTGTACTTCTGTCCCATTAAGCAACGGTTTAACAAATTTCACTGCAAACTATAAAAGGAATCTGGATTTAAATAGAACACAGTAGTGCAGGAAACACTAGTATGTGTCTATGGAACAAATCTCCTTCAGCGTTCAAATGACCAAAGTGAGGCCTACAGGCGTTTCTCTCGGTTGGTTGTGTTCAGGGAAAAAGCAGCTAAATACACTGAGACTGCTCCACATTGTTAGTGAGTTAACTCTGGATATCTGTAGGTTTGTCAAACTTGGAGTGAACAAAAGCAGAAAAACAGTAAAAGATGCAGACGGTGAAAGTCTGGTTTATTTCATGAACACAATGAAACATTTTACAGTCCACAGAGCAAAGTAGCACACATGATAAATAGATACACATAACACGGACAGTGAGAAGTAAAACTCGTCGTCTTACCACATGTTATATTCTGTAAACTTAAAATAACCACAGAAATTAGAGTTTAGTGTTTTAAAGTCATTATTAAAAACATGAGTCAACATTACTGAAGTGACACTTTAACGATGCTTCATATCATCGTGTTTATGATGTGACTGCAACAATTCGTCTGAGATACTCTCTTCTTTCGACTATCTCTCTCACATTTGCAGTTGCTATCATCTGTGCAACGTTTCCCTGTTTGCTAGTTCCCTGGTAGCTTTTCCATGTAACAACACTGTCCTTGTGTGTTTGTGCCATCTCATGCTTGCCAAAGATGACTAAAGCTTTCTTCCAGTTCTTGCAACCGTTACTGACCAAACTATCATGTTTGATGTTTTTGCCAAACACTCTACATGGGAAGCAGAAAGCTGCATTCTGGTTGACTGAATATTCAAACCAGCTGTGGTTAAATGCTCGCTTCTGTGTACCAAAAGTATCATGTGGATAGCTCTTCAGCTTCACCTGTCTGGGCCCTGTGTCTTTGTCACCTAAATCAAACCCTGTAGTAGAATGAGTTGCTGCAGCTGCTTCATCATTTTCCCTCTCTTGGCCTGTTTGCTCTCCTCTCTCTGTAATAACTTGATCTTCCTCTGCCTCTCGATCCATTTGCTGCAGCTCCTCTGTCTCTCCTTGCTCTCTCTGACTTGAACTTGCCTGTTGACCTTTTTCTCCCTCAGCCACTCCTTCTGCCTCACCCTTCAAGATACATTAAAACATACTGAATTGTAATGTAAATTGCTAATATCATGAGTTCTGCTCACGCCCCACAGTAATTTGTTGCTCCCAAATATTTTGAAGTTACAAACATTACATTTTGAGCACGCATGTGACTAAAATGGTTGCAATTTAAAGCCCTGAAAAATATTACTAAATTACTTGAATTGAAGTAATATTAAAATAGAACCCTCAAAAATATGTGAGTCAGGCTAATTTGACTTATATATATATATCTTTGTTCTCTCCACTTTCTAACCTTGACTCTCCTAAATAAAAGCTCAAGTTAAACAGGTCTTATATGTTGTACCGTGACTGAAATGTTTCATATTTCATATCCATATTGAGTTCCATAACATTCTAATCAGACTGTCTGCATCACAAATGACTCCATCCTGTGAAATCTTAGGGATGATCTGATATCCTCGTGTTGGTGTTGTTCCCACATCATCATGAAAATGTTGTTCCAGGTTCAACATTGCAAGTGACCAATCACATTGTTGTGACATTATTCTTTTGCGCGCCAAGCCATTCGTGAATTTATGAAATTCCAATGTTGCAAGGACAATATCAATTCTGCTTACTGTTTATTAAAGGGTTACGGTTAGGGTTAGGGTCAGGGTCCGTTGATCGGCGGACAGAGGCGGTTTCATGCAGCTTTAGTACAGTTTTTTGTTTTACGCCGGTTTTTTACGCAAAAGTATGACGTCACAACATTCTGATTGGTCACTTGCAATGTTGATCCTGGAACAACATTTAGTATGATGATCTGGGAACAACACCGACACGAGGATATCAGATCAACCGAAATCTTAGACCCACCTCTCCAGCAGAGGTCTCTCCCTTCTCCCTCTCTGTGCTCCTCTGCCCTGACTCCTACAGGTTAATGGGGATGGAGGAGTGATTATTATTATTTCCACTGATGATAACCATACCTGAATGAGCTCAGCTCGATTTTTCAGAGCTACAACGAGTGACAGAAATTAACATTATGCTAACAATTTAACTTAATGCGCTAGCCAGGTTTTTATTTATCAGAATGGGGAGCACCTGGTTCATCATTTACATGGGACTCGCTGCTGTTAGCTGGAGCTAACTAATTGTTACTACCAGCCAGTGATGAAGACTTACTTTCTTGAAAAACTTGCATATATCCATGATTTCTTGCTGTTTGGCGCATGCACGCTAGTGTGTCTGCACGTGTATACGAGCGGAGTGTAAAGTAGCAGTGAAAACGAGGACTGGATTTTCAGTAATGTGGATGTCCCCTGTGAACAACTGGAACGGATTGCATAACGAAGCACTGACGCTACCTTAACAGTGTAAAGTGAAAGGGACCAACCGAGTTATGATCATATTTATGTGAATAGCGACAGGTTTATATTATTATTTCTTTAAACTCATATTCCTGCATCTTTATATTGAATTTGTCTGCAAGTTCTGTAAAAAAAAAAAAAGTTGAATTAAAAAAAAAAAACTAAAAAAAAACAAACAAATTATTTAGGGGGGCTTAAGAATATTTTTGGGAGGTTTAAGCACCCCTAAAATAGCCTAATGACGCCACTGCTTCCAGCTGTGTTTCCCTCCTGTCTCTCATCCCCTGATTGCTGCTGTGTGTATTTAAGCCCTGTGTTCTCCTGCCTGTTGCCGGTTCGTTTGTGGTCCACGGTGTCCTGGCCCTCGTCCGTGGCGCCCTGCCGCTCCCCCCTGCTGCCCCCTGCTGGTACCCTCTCAGGTTTGTTATTTAGTTTTCCCAGTTTCTTTAGTTTTGTCATCCCTCACTGCCTGTTTTGCCACTACACCACTTTGTAAACATCACTAGCATTATCATCTACTGCCTGCATTTTGAGTCCTTTCTCCCTCCAACACCACACGGCTCGCCTCGGCAGCTGTGACAAAAGGGAGTTTTTCCTTCCCACTGTCGCCAAAGTGCTTGCTCAAAGGGGGTCGTCTGATTGTTGGGGTTTGACTGTCTTTACCTTACAGTATAAAGCACCTTGGGGTGATTGTTGTTGTGATATATATACAGGTGTTAGAACATCATCAAAAAGTTGATTTATTTCACTAATTCCATTCAAAAAGTGAAATGTGTATAATGTGATTCATTCCACACAGACTGATGTATTTCAAGTGTGTTTCTTTTAATTTTGATGATTATAACTGACAACTAATAAAAACCCCAAATTCAGTATCTCAGAGAATCATTGTGAAAAGATTCAATATTGCTGCTGCTGAGCAGTGAAGTGATGTTCTCTGGTGAAGGAAAATTCTGCATTCCTTTGGAAATCAGGGTCCCAGAGTTCCAGAGGTGAAATGTTTCCACAGTCAGTGATGGTTTCGTGTTGCTCCACTGTGTTTTCTGAGGTCCAAGGTCAACACAGCCATGTACCAGGAAGTTTTAGAGCAATTCATGCCTTCTGCTGCTGACCAACTTTATGGAGATGCAGATTTAATTTTCCAACAGGACTTGGCACCTGCACACATTGGCAAAGCTACCAGTACCTGATTGAAGGATCATGGTATCCCTGTGCTTAATTGGCCAGAAAACTCGCCTGACCCCCCCCCTTTAGAACTGTTGTATTATAATACCACCATTATCATGGGCAGTGTCACATTGTTCTCACTCAACTATCCCACCATTAATGAAGTTATTATTCATGGTTGCAGATTAAATTGTGATCTGTAGTGAGAGCAGGTGGAAGAGAGCCTGGAGAGGTGGTGGTACGCTCTGGAGAGAAGAGGAATGGAAGTCAGCAGAAGCAAGACAAAGTACATGTCTGAGAGGGAGACTGGTGCAGAGGTAGCAAACATGGATGGAGGGTGGACTGAGTAGAGATGAGTGCAAGCGATGATGCGTGACAGAGCGATGGCAGCAAAAGTGAAAGGGAAGATTTATATAATGGTAGTGAGATGTGCTATGAGGTCTTGTTTGGAGACAGGATTAGAGGTAGAGCTCAGGTGGAGTAGTTTGGAGACAAAGAGCAGTGAGTCTGAGATGATTTGGACATCTGCAAAGGAGGAACTGTGGATATACTGGACAAATCATGTAGAACACGGGAAAAGAGGGACCACAGTGAAGATTCATGGATGTAATGTAAGAGGACATGGAGGATGAATAGGTTGTTCCCTTAAGGGAGCAGCTGAAGGAGGAAGAAGTAAAGGTCTAATTTTTTGACCACTTTATGTCTCTTTTATAATAGAAATCCAATATTCAGTGTTGTGGCCTTTTGTCCCTGGGGCATCAGCTACAGTACAAAGGTTACACATTCCACTGTCGTGGCAACAAATACAAAATCATACTCGTCTTTTCCTCTGCGTGCTGGATGTTTGCATGGAGAGGATTTCTTGTTGTGGCGCCCACACATGGTCAAAACAATGAATACCCCTTTTGTTACAGAAGCTCAGGTTCTCAGACACTGTTTAGATTCATAAATGTTCAGTATCATCTGCATCAGCTGATGAATGACTCGATTTACTAACAACAAATATGTGATGTGTTTGGCTAAATTAACGAGTCAAGGGTTTATGACCCACAATTTACACACAAAATTAGTAACTGCTGAGATTTAAGGGACAAAACAGGATCATCAAACCAAGCTTAAGCTGGTCCCAGTGAACTCGTGCTATGCTATGTAAGGAGCACCTGAGCTACAGTCAGCCAACTGGAGTACAGACTTGAACACAAATCAGACTAAAAGCCTGATTTATTAATTACCTTTTAATGCATGAGCCTTGAGGTTGTGCAAATGGTGCCAGAGGAAAGAAGTTTCAGTAAATCCATTGTCCTTGGGAAGCGCTCAGTCTCTTAGAGTGAATGGATAAGCATTAATTATTCAGCAGTAAGCCCAAACAAATGGCACATCTAGTGTCTCGGTGCCTGCGTCAGGGCCCCTCCTGGCAGTCGATGGGTAGAGCACACGCAGACAGGAGGAGCACACCTTTAGCATGCATCGCATTACATTCATAAATGCATGATACATAGCTTGTATCTCACCCACTCCTAAGTGCACTTCTGAAGCATGTCTTTCTACTGTATAACTGAGTATCTTTCAAGGTGTCCTCCTGCTGATACAGACATCAAAGAACAAGACCTATCTCCTTCGCTTTGATCCGTTCCAGTTCCAGCAGCACTCCTCGCAGTCTCCACCCATGGTCGCATCATTTTTTGTTTGCAAATTGAACATTAAAGCTCTTCCAGTTTGGGCGACATCGAGCCATACGCTTTCTGTGAAAACCACCACATTTTTGTGGTGACTGTCACACAAACTGGCTGTGTGCAGCAACCCATCCCACCCACCTGAGGTGTGTGCTTAAATCCAAGTCTGGTTTTTAATGGAAGACTCTAACTACCATCAGGACACAGAGGAGTGTGGCAATCATGGAAGTCAAACATGCAGTAATTGTGTCATGCTGCAAAATGCTTCTACGTTCACAATCAAATGCACATCATGCCGACTGCCTTCCACATACTGTATGTATTTTACATGAAATGCAGGAACCTTGTGGTCTTTTTTCCCAGCTGCTCCATTGAGGGCGAACACATTCAGATCAAACTGAGGTTATTGTACTCGGCCCTGAAAATCTTAGAAATATGGTATCTAACCAGATTCTTACTCTGGATGGCATTACCTTGGCCTCCAGTAACACTGTGAGGAACCTTGGAGTCATTTTTGACCAGGACATGTCCTTCAACGCACATATTAAACAAATATGTCAGACTGTTTTCTTCCATTTGTGCAACATCTCTAAAGTTAGAAATATCCTGTCTCAGAGTGATGCTGAAACACTAGTTCATGCATTTATTACTTCCAGGCTGGACGACTGTAATTCATTATTATCAGGATGTCCAAAAAACTCCCTGAAAAGCCTTCAGCTGATCCAAAATGCTGCAGCAAGAGTCCTGACAGGGACTAGAAAGAGAGAGCATATTTCTCCTGTTTTGGCTTCCTGTTAAATTCAGAATTCAAAATCCTGCTCCTCACATACAAGGTCTTAAATAATCAGGCCCCATCTTATCTTAATGACCTTGTAGTACCATATCACCCTATTAGAGCACTTCGCTCTCGCTCTGCAGGCCTACTTGTTGTTCCTAGAGTATTTAAAAGTAGAATGGGAGGCAGAGCCTTCAGTTTTCAGGCCCCTCTTCTGTGGAACCAGCTTCCAGTTTGGATTCAGGAGACAGACACTATCTCTACTTTCAAGATTAGGCTTCAAACTTTCCTTTTTGCTAAAGCATATAGTTAGGGCTGGACCAGGTGACCCTGAATCCTCCCTTAGTTATGCTGCAATAGACGTAGGCTGCCGGGGATTCCCATGATGCACTGGTGTTTCTGCTTCACTCACTATGTGTTAACAGACCTCTCTGCATTGAATCATATCTGTTATTAATCTCTGTCTCTCTTCCACAGCATGTCTTTATCCTGTCTTCCTTCTCTTACCCCAACCAATCACAGCAGATGGCCCCGCCCCTCCCTGAGCCTGGTTCTGCTGGAGGTTTCTTCCTGTTAAAAGGGAGTTTTTCCTTCCCACTGTCGCCAAAGTGCTTGTTCATAGGGGGTCATGTGATTGTTGGGTTTTTCTCTGTATCTATGAAGCGCCTTGAGGCGACTTTTGTTGTGATTTGGCGCTATATAAATAAAATTGAATTGAATCTCCACCGAAGTTATTACGCACAGTCCACTACTTCTCTTTCATTCAAACTGCCGTTGCATCAACTGGGATTTTTTTTAAACAACTGACTGCAAAGCGTGAAGATTAAAGACAAATATGTCAGAACTAACAGTTACTAAAAATAATTCCAAGCAAAATGTGATAAAAAAAATTCATGAAGAACATTATTTTTAAAAGTGATTTCAAATCGCCCCGTGAATATTCAACAGTTCTTACAAAGAGAGAGAATGACGGAAACCCACATTAGCGTCTTAGAGTGACAGTCATCATGTATGCCACAGCTGGCACTTTCATCTGCGAGGTAATAATTTAAAAGTCTCTGTGTTCTTCAGTGAAATGCTTGTGACTGTGAATATGTGAGAAAGGGTGAGTCTGTCAGAAAGACCGAGAGTGCAAGACCTGCATATAGCAAACAGCGAGACCTGTGAGGAAAGGGATCCAACCATGCATGCTGAACACTCTCTGTCATAAACTATCCAAAAGGCTCTGTCTTACCTCTGCTTTTGATTGTGCACAACAGCACAATCCTCCAAATCATCTTTTTGGTGGTGAATGCTCACTGCATTCTCACAAAGGATAAATACTCGCTTTGCTAATCTATTTGCCAATTCATAAAACACAAAAGTAATGAAGCCACTTTATTATCCAAGCACAAAAAGGTGTGGGTTTGGTGGGTTTGGATACAAAATGTTCTGTTTGACTGTGATAAAGCAAACAATAGATGGGTCTTCAGCTCCTGGCAGTATCTCATGTGCTTATATACAGTTATGTGGCATTTTATAATATAACATGTTAGAAGTGTTTTTATTTATAATCTTCAAACAAATTAGTAAACAATGATTTAAAGTGAATGTTATGAAATGTAAAAGAAGCAGCACATATCATAAGTAGAAATACTAGAATATAGTCAAACTGCATTTCAGTAAAGTACTTGAGTACTTTCTATCACTGATGCATCGTAAGACTAAACGACTCTAGCCCAAAGCCATTTGAGATGTGCTAGTGAGGGTCCAGACATAGTTTGGAGGGCGGTACCATCACATGACCTCCCTGTGGACACGCCCCCATTGATCAGGACAAAAGCCAAAACTTTTCAGGGGTGACTGTGTAACACCTGTGACTTATAACATAATTCCTTAGATGGGATCATGGGATACTGAATAAAAATGTGGAAAAATCTAATATTCCTCAATGATTTTAGGATAGTTTCCTTTATATGCCTAATCTTACTCATACTAAACTAATTACCACAGCTGCAGCCCCCCACGCTTCCCCCTGCACACAAGCTATTATAGTCCACCAAAGCAGCGCAGGATGATGATTGGCGGGGCAGATTAACGTGACTGGCAGCGGCTACAAACATGCCCAGCGGCGTGCCGTCACCACCCACACTCGGGCAGCCATTCGCCCTGTTCTCCTACCCAGTGTCAGGTCTGCTACTGTTTACATGTCAGACTCTATTTACTCAGCGTGGCCTTGCAGTCTGTTTGCAGTGGATCAGGAAAATTTCCTGTCTTACAGCCTCAAACTCTGCATAACAGGATTCAACAAGTGTTTCTGATGAGGCACAAGGGCCTGTACACCTGTAGCTCAGACAGAGAGTGACAAAAAGTTAAGAAGCTACATCACAATCAACATGTGTCACCTCTTACAGTGATAAGAAAACAGTTAAAGAGACATGCAAATGCAGATCTGTTGTGCAAGTGACTCTCAAACACCCTTTTTTTTGGCATCACAGAACTAACAAGCCAGCACGCAAGGGGTTACTGAACATTAAGGGTTCACGGTCGAGCAGGTTTCTGAAATCAATCAGTTTCACGGACCGGACACATCTCAATGAAAACAGGCCGTGGTGATGAGCAATGATGTTGCCATGACAACAGGAAGGCTGAGCGTGCAGCCTGGCTTCGGTATCTTCAGGCGTGCGGCAGGCGGCACCCAGACGGTTTGGGTTTTTAACCTTTTAAGTGGCAGAAAGCAAGCTGCGGTTTCAGATGGGATCATGGAAAAATGGGGGCTGTGGGCGTGGGTGGATGGGTGAGGCGTTTGTGAAGAATTGGGGGTGTGGGGTGTCGGTGGGGGGCACAACAAAGTCAGGCATCATTTAAAACTGTGCCTCAAAGCATACACAGGGGAAATGGAAAAGCTAGTGGGTGGGCTGTTTTGTTCTGTTTTGTTCTTTTTTTTTGTTACCCTCCTAATCCAGCCATGGCCAACTACAGAGACATGAGAGGGACAAACAAACAGGTTAACACAAATACACACAGAGACACACAACCAAAATACATTCACTTTTCCTTTTCAGAATCATAATCAACCAGAAATGTTCAGACTTCCTACTATTAGAGACACACACACACACCAGTGGACATGCTGACAGTCACTCTTAAAACACACTGCATGCAGATTAAAGAGACAGCACTGAGAGTGAGAAGAGAACAGGATGGCTACAACAATAGAAACAGTGTGGGGAGCTCAGAGAAACACGCCTGCTACCACTGACTGCTGGCACATGAACACTCGCATACGAGCTGGTTAAAGGAACAGCTCAGACTTTGGGATTTGAGCTTACCTGCAGAGACAAACACATGAAAGGCTTTCTGACAGCTATAGACGGCTGATCTGACACAGAGCTATGCCCTGGTGCCACTCATTCTGCTGTTAATGAAGCTGTCATGTGGAGAATTGCCACACTCGTTGTGATATCATTGTAAACAAATGATCTTGTGCAAGACAAAACTATAGCATCTGAAAATGTACCTCTTTACCTTACAATATAAAACACCTTGAGGGAACTATTGTGTATGAATGTGAGAGTGAATGAATAGTGGCATTATAAAGCGCTTTGGGTGCCTTGAAAAGCGCTATATAAATCCAATCCATTATTATTATTATTATTATTGTTGGGATTTGGCGCTATATAAATAAAACTGAATAGAACTGAATCTATCAGCTAAACATCGAGCAATTTACCCTTAAATTTGTAGCACTGTTTGCAAGGTGGATGTTTTGGTCGGTCCAGTTGTGAAATAGTGCATTTATTATGGGGCATGCTTTTACAGCATTTGGCATCTGCGAGCATTAAAGACTTTGAATGATCGGAAAGAACTTTTGCTCGGTGAGCAATCACAAATTTTTTCCAAAATATCTCCCCAGTGGCTTATCCAGTCTTTAAGTGTGACATCATTAGCCGTGCCTGAGCCCAAACTCTGCTTCAGGTCCCAAAGTCAAACAAACACTGCGGCATCACTGAAAGTCGTCTAAATTCTTTCATCTGTAATAGAATGATCAGCGTTCTGCTCTACCAGGTGTAACAATTAAGTTTAACATCCAGGCATCCATGAAAACAGAATTTAGTAAATTTAACGGAGTTAGAAGTTAGCAGGAAGTTAGCTCGCTAGTTTCCACCTAAGCATGATATTGCATGTTCTGACTGAGAGATTTCTGAAAAAATTCAAACGTACAGCTCTGCTATCACTTCCAACATAAATGAAAAATGGCCTGTATTTGTAAAGCATGGAGACATAAAACTAAACAGCAGTGACGTTTGTAGGGTCACTGAAGTTGAGCTAGCTGGTATATAATGATGTGCTACGTGATCGCTAGCTATGCTAACAGAGGGATGTTAGCATAACATTAACTGTGAAGCTGGAGGATGAATGCTAACTTTTTTCCACTCGATAAAAGTTAACGTGAAGGTTCCTGATGGTTAGAGACAAATGCAATCGCATGACAGGATGCTGTAAACGGACCAGACTTCAGTCAGGAGAACAACTGAGATAATCCATCCACAATTGACTATGTGCACGTTAGCATATGCTACTTCCGGTGCAGAAACTCCTGTGGGGAGCTTTGTTTCCGGTGTCCTATTCGCGCCTGGTTTACGGTCCAAAACAAGTTAAGCAAATGAATGAATCAAGCGGCGATTTACATTTCTATAGATGTCTTGGGCATTTACCCGATATATCTGTAAATGATGTTCATCGACTTGTCGATATTTTTCCCCCGCGCCTCAGAGCAAAAGAGAAAAGGGATTCAAATGTTATATTTCTCAGCTGTCCCTCATTTATCGCGGGTGTTATGTTCTAAAAATAACCAGCGATAGGTGAAATCAAGTAGGTCACACTGCTAACGATCGATGCAGCGATTCTGTACTGTACAGGAGAGACGTCACGGAGGAGATCGTCTGCAGCGATCAGGACACAATGTGACGTAAAAAAAAGCATGCAAACTTGCACTAAAAAATCTGTGAAACAGCGAGGTGAAAGGTGAACGTTATAGCGAGGGACCGCTGTAATTTTGAAGGTAAGTCACAACATACCCTTCGTACATACTAATGTATAGAAACCGTTACCAGCAATCATTCATTTTTTGTGTGGCTTTTTTCACGGTTTGTTAACATGCTGTGTAGGTGTGTACTTGACTAGCTGATCTCGACATAATGGGGAAACATCTGGTTTGACTATTCTTCACCTGTAGTTTGAATGCTGAACATTTGCCTGTTTAAATCATGAGACCAGTCACTATACAGAGATGTGCTTCTGCATGTGGACGATGTGTCTTCTGCTGCAGTGATGCAGTTCTGCTTGTGTTGAGTGATGTAAATAACTGATCGATCTAAACGCTTTAAACGTCAAAATTGATCATTAGATTTTTTATGACACAACAGCGGTGAGTGTTCCCACCTCTGCTCTTTGTAACTTAACGCCATCTTTCCGTTTTCGAGTTTTGGACATGATTGTGGAGGATATCTTCGCAGTAGCGATTGACCGCAAAGTAAAGCTACCGGAAATGCACAACCCCACATCCGGTCTCAAACCAGGAAGTTAGCATTGTCTCGTGCACAGGGTCAATACGAGGTTAGTCATTCATATACTGCTGCATGGGCTGGGCTGTAGTTGCATCGTAAGGGCTTACAAACTGAGCTTTAAAAACGGAGAGAGGCCGACAGTGATCACCGACTGTTTTTAGGGGCTTTTTGAGATTAAATAGAACAAGATACAAAGCACTAAAACATGTTAAAAACACAACAGCCTTAATAAACTCTGAGTAGTTTGGACCCAGAAGCAGGGTTCATACGTCATCACTTAAAGCCCAGATAGTTCTTTTATCACTCTTTCACAGATCCAGTATTACCTTTAGTTACTTTCAGTACTGAATATATAATAGGTCACCCTAGCGGACTCGGGGTTTAGGGAACATCTCTAAGTTTGTGTCTGTAGAGGGACAATCAGAAATTAAAACGTATTTGTTCAATAAAAAAAAAAGGACTGAGATTTTCTGAGATTATTAAGGAAAGCACAACAGTTTTGAAGGTCATATCATATGAACACACAGTTCAACATAATTGAATATAATTTGCATTTTCTATCAGTTTTTCTGTTTTTGTCACAAGACGATGATACTGCACACTAGAGAGGTCAGTTACTTCCAAGAGCACAAAACTCAATAACATCTACAAATGTAAGGGCATAAAATTAGGTAAAGCAGATATGCTCCTGTGACAGGGTTCACCTCTGTGGTTTCAGTGACTGTGATCAGAAACAATCCCAGTTCACATCCAGCTGTTGCTTCTTCATCCAGCTTGCTCATTGAAATGCAGTGTAGAGGTCTGAGGTCAGTGTTATAACTAGAGATGGACCGATCCGATATTACGTATCGGTCCGATACTGACGTAAATTACTGGATCGGATATCGGAGAGAAATAAAAAATGTAATCGATCCATTAAATATCAAAAAAGCATCTCACAAAAGTTGCGACACGGCGTAACTCGGCTCATAACCGTAGCATGTCGGAGCAGTGTGCTCACCTGATAGAGCAGCTGTGAGTATTTGTAGCCTCGCTACCAAACCAGCATTTCATCTCCGATGAAGTTACCCCAGAGAGAAGTAAAGCAAGTGTGTAAGTTCATCTCTGAATGTTTGTAAAGCATTCCAGCGTTAAGCTTAACAAGCGATATATGGAGCGACTGCGTCTTCTTGCTGCTACTTCAATCATGAAACTGCTTAATGATTAGCTGATCAGCTTTTCCGTCGTGAGTCCGTCTCTCTTGTTTGTTTATTGCTCACTTCGCGCCAGAAAGAGGAAACCAGCAGCTGAACAACAGCAGAACGTTTAAGCTTGATAAGCTGTTGTTAGAATTTATTTTATATTACTTTCTACACCAGGATCTTTTTCTACGCAGCTGACGTAACTGTGCAGGGGCGATCTAGCAAAGCTTAGCCAATGGTCAATGGTAACTTTATCGTCCCTAACGGGAAATTGATTTGCAGTATGTCCGTACAAACAAACAAACAGACAACCAACACGTCACCTCACCAAGAGCCCTGTGTACAGGAGCTGCATGCAAAAAGATATTTTGTTAAAAGGGTTGGCGTAATAAGCAAATGCTTCAGCCAATACCTTTTGATTAGCCTTGTCTCATGCTTTCTTGCTTGGTGGTAGATCTTTGTTCTGTTTTCACTGAGATATTTGAATGCTAATCAATAAAAATCAAATCAAATAATATAATATAAGCCTGATAAAACAACCTAGATTTTTCATCAAAAAAGCACAATGTGCAATGGCAACAACACTCATGGTTTAGTGTTATTAACCATGATAATAGCAGTAGGTACAAAAGACAGTCTATGTCTCTTTGTCTTCACTGCAGGCACTTTATAACGACGACCTGATGGAAGCAGTTGAAAATCATTAAAGAGAGGGTGATCTGAACACAACAGGACAGAGGCTGCCTTGCTCAGCACCGGCCTGTTATAAAAGTCCACAAGCTGGACCTGAGACCTCCCTGAAATCTTGACAGACACTTTAACCAGGTTGTTAAGTCTGGTCTTATTATTCAGGGACATATTACCGTACCAAGCAATGATGTGTAATTGTTTGAGAGTAGCACTGACTCCAAACAACCGTCAGGATTGCCAATAATAAAACCATGCGAAATAAAAAACCCATCTTCATTAAAAGAAGTTCCACAAAGCACAAGCCGATGCTATAGGATTTCCTCAGGCAAAAAAAAAAAAAAAAGATAAAATAAAATAAAGGAATAAAAGAATGAAATAAAAAAAGTAAAAACACTGACAGACAAAGACAACCTGCTGGTCGCCGCAAGAGCAGCGCCCTCTCCTCCTGACTGAGGCCTGGGACGACTGCCACCGGGAGCCGGGGGGGCCGATAGGGCATTAACAGGGAAAAGGGGGCACAAAGACATACTTTTCTTTCTTATTCTCATTTAAAATATCGAGCTTTTAATAAATAATTATCTGAATCTTACACCCAAAGTTTTAATCTGATGTAAAATGTATAGAAGTCAATTACTGTATATAGTAACTGTTAAGTCTAATATACCCTAGTAAGCTACAGTACTTTTTCCTTTGGGAAGGTACCATCTGTGCAGTCTGCAGTTCTGTTGAAGAAAGATGTTGAATCTATTTAATTATTCTTGAAAAATTATTTATTTCTGTGCATTTTTTTTCACACTGCATCAAATTAAAGTTGATTACGTTGATTAAGCATCATGGGGTGGAGGGTGGTTCCCTATTTCTTTTTGCTGGGAGTTGGAACCCTATTAGTTAGGTTGCTTAATATTTCTGCTAAGTACTCTTTAAAATACCAGAATAGGGAGGATGGTGCAGGTTTAAGTTCATTTGATTGATCAGTTTTGCTGAACTATGAAATATTTTGGGTGCAGTGTATTTTTTGCATACAGGTATAACAGAATAGCTTTAGTGTTGTTGTTTATTTAAACTTGAGTATGAACTTATACAAAATGCAGCAAGATATTAAAAAAACTGTTTTATTGATTAAAAAACACTATATCAGATTCATATCGGTATCAGCAGATATCTAAATTTATGATATCGGTATCGGACATAAAAAAGTGGTATCGTGCCATCTCTAGTTATAACTCACATTATTGACATGTTCCCTGGATATAAAGAAAGTGTTCGGTTGTTAGCTGTGCACTTCGTTTGGCCAAAGCTACCCCCTGAAAATCCTTACAACATCACGCCGTGCATGGCACCCTGCACAGAGGTGAACCCTGTCGCAGGATGGATTTCAGCTTGTCTTTGATTTATGGGTCCCTGAACACAGTGAGTTAGAAAGAAAACTGGGACTGCAGCAGATCACAACCCTGAGACGTTTTACAACTTCCTCAGCAGGTAATATTTATCACATACAACTACAAAAGGAAAAATATGTGGAAATCATCTACTGCTGTATATATCTGTGAAGGTTCTCAGTCATCCAGGTCATCGTAGTCAAAGGAGCTTGCAAAGAAAAGCGTCTGGACTTCTTTAAGTTGCTTGAAGACGTTTCACCTCTCATCCGAGAAGCTTCTTCAGTTCTAAGGTCAAATGGTGGAGAGTCCCAGATATAAACCTAGTGGGAGTGACCCCCCACAGAGGGACAAAAGGACCCCCTGATGATCCTCTAATCGCCTGAGCCAAGGTGTGAAACTGGGTGTGGGTCCCAATCAGCCAGAGTTTCAGGCATAGCTGGACTGGCCATTGGGCATACCGGGCATTTGCCCGGTGGGCCGCTGGCGATTTTTTGTTTTTATGGGCCGATCGATTTTTTTTTTTTTTTTGGAAGGGTATAAATAATGAAAGGTGTTGGATTGGCCAATTGGTCATGATCGACTCTGGGCTGGACCAATTACAGCCGAGGAGGTCGGATGCACCCTCCCCCTTGTTTAGCAATCTTATAGACGAACTAAAGAAAATGGAGAACAAAATGGAAAGGAGGTGCAGAAAAAATTAGGGCCAAAAAGAAACAAGCCCTTCAGGCAGATGCTGCCAAATGTGTAAAAATAACTGAATTGTTTGGCGGTAGCTATGGCAGAGCTTCCACAGATTTAGCAACATCAGCAAGTGGTGGAGGCCAGCAGGTGGATAAGGGAAAGGGGAGGCAAGAGGAGGAGAGACCCGAGGCGGCCGCCGGTCATAGTGGCAGAGGAACTGAACTTCAGGTAAGAAGTTATGACCTGCTGTCTGTCTGTGTCAGATATAAACCAAGTTTAGTTGTAGTTTGTTTTCGTTGTGCTGACTTTTTACAGTCGCTTAGAATAACTGGTACTGCTACTAGCTAGCATGACGGAGTTTAAATACTGCTGGGCGGGTGCTATGAAGTTACTGATAGTACATTTTATTTGCTGTTAAAGAGCACTTCACTGTTAACGCTGTCCCCGCTGTGGTGTCAGGGCTGGAGGTGAACTCAAACGACATGCTTCCTTTCCTTGGAGGATCATTTCCCTTCCTTCTCTCCTTAACACCTTGTCAGGGAGTAGATTAATGCCCTGAGGGGGTTCTTTCAGGCACACACCGAACACTTGTGTAAGAGTTGAATTATCAGGTTAATCATACGCCAGCTGGTCTTTAATGCTACAGGAGTGCTTTAAACAAGAAGAAAAAGGCTGCAATTATCACATCACAGTGAGGGAATGTGATTCTCATGGAGACAATAAAGGTTTGAAGGCGCTCGTAGAAGCAGATGCTTCTCTATTGTACTGGTGGCAGGAAAATACGGTTGGTTAGTGTTGCTACAGGAAGACAGACGTATGCGTGTTGTAAACACGAGCATTCATCTCCATCTACTCCGTCCTGCTACTAAAGCGACGCGGAGACTAACTCAATATTTACCTCTTACACATCTGCTCCTTCCTCTGTCAGCAGGGTAATCGCCAAGAAACACTTCCAAGAAATTAGCAGCCACGTCTGGAGGAACAAAAGGCTGGAAAGATTGAATTTTGTCCCCATCAGTTAGAGTTTCCATTTACAGATTAATGATGTGAAATAAATCCAAGCTCAAATTTGTGTGGGAACGTCAGCCTTTTCACACACAGGAAAAATTCCCTGCCGTCATCCTCGCTCAAAGTCTGTTGATGGACTGAAAGAGGAGGACAAGCGATCTGGGGCGAGGTCACCTGCCCACCCACACACTCTCATCCTGCCCAGCACCTCCACTTTGGTAAAATTATAGAGTCAGACTCTGAAATGACGAGTGAAAGGACATTTACATTTCCTGCTGATCTTTGAGGACTCCTCTGACCTGAGAACATGGGCTCGTAGCAATTCCACGAGTGAACAAATTTACACTGATATTCTGGCTTTTCTGCAATTTTTCACAGTTTTCAGAACTGGAACAATTCTTATCTCACCACAGAATTATGATAGAATTAGCGTATCAGTACAACATAATTAAGAAATGTATGTTTGCCTTATCACCTGCTGTTACGGCAAACTTTGTCTGATGAGTTGTTGTGCGAGGCAACAACTCTGCTTTCTTTATTTAAACATCAGCCTCATGGTGGTCCTGCAGACGCTGAAGAGGAGGAATGATATAATGGTGAAAACGGACTCTGCTGTTCTCTTTTTAGATGGATGAGCTGCTGCGTGAAGAAGGCAGAGCCTGATTCAGCTTACTGATGAAAGGAAAAGCAAACGCTCAAACATACTGAGGGGAAATTTATCAATGAGCAGGATGTGTGGTGAATATATAACAGCAGCTCTTATTGTTCTGTACAGACGCGGTACGATAAATGCTCGAAGCACAGAAATCTACTTTGTGCTTACATGTTTTCACCAAAAAAGATAAAAGCATATTTTCCCTCAGCTGTAGGTTATATCTAGCCTAATATCAGCCTGTGGGCGGAGCATTTGTGCCTGACTTACGGACGCCTTCAGAGCCTCCGAGGATTATGGGTGAAAAAGCTAAAGAGCTGTACTGGATGCAACAATCGTGCCGTGGTGAGGATATTCAGTTTCCAAGTGGCACTGCAGGAGCCTTCACCACCTTTCTATTGGCCGATCTTCTCTGAGATGATTTTGTCCCCGGTTTAAAGACCAGTGGTTGTTGACATTTTGGATATTATATATGCTGTAAAAACTTACAAATGTGGGAAAACCAACTTCAGAAAGAAATAAAAACAATATCAGCTAACAGATATTCAAGTCCATCCAACCTCTCCAGGGTGGCGGGTGCTGGAGCCTATCCCGGCTAGCTCAGGGCGCGAGGCGACAGGTGGCCAGCCTGTCACAAGGCTGAGACACAACCACTCACAGCTGTGGGGATTCAAACCCAGGACGTTCTTGTTGCTGTGCTTACTGCGCTGCCTGTATTTTTTCAAAATGTATTTATTTTAAATAATGCTAAGAGAAATATTAATCTTGTACTAACATCAAGATCACAGTGTGTTGAAACAAATAGTTTTATTAAATCCACAGATGGATGATCAAGTAGTGCCGCTGGTGTCGCAGAGAGAAACAAGCTGGCATCAGAGCTTTGACACAGCAGCTGCAGCAACGATGGACACCAAGACAAAATGCTCTTTTTGAAAGGCTGATGAAGGAGGTGTGAGGAGTGGCGCTGGCATTGCAAAATATCACAATACTGTCAAGCAGAACTCTGATTCACGTCCACAGTGGGAGCCTCGTTTTAGCACTGCGTTTTTTTATTTATGTTTCTTTTTCATTCACTGTGGTTACAACAAACAGCTCCATTACAACAAAGTGGACCTAATTTATCATGCCTTTTTCTATACATAATATATGCATGTAACAGTAACAATATACTGTTACTGTAAAAGCTTCGTTTCAGACAGTTTTCTTCTCTATCTGTGGCTCTCTGATGTCAAACACATCCGATATGATTGATGTAGTCTTCTCATGATAGTACTATCTGCCTTACATTTATGAGACAGCGAATCAGAAGACAGTTAGTTAAAAATGTCAGACAGTGCATGAGCAGAGAGACTGCACAGAGTCCCAGCACGACATAAACAAGGTTTCATTTGAACTGTAAATTATGCCAGGTCACTCAGGTACGAGTGGAGGAAGAATAATGTGATACTGGCACGTTCCTTTAACCACGCACAGTGAAACATGATGCCGTTCATTTCTATGTGACAGATTTGAGCCCTGGTTTGTATATATATCATAAATGTGGCCTCAGCTATGAGCACTTCAGGAGCTCTTCCAGCCCCCCTGACCTCTAACCACACCCTGAACAGTGATGTCAGGTCAGATGTTCGTTGCCCTGACACTTAGATCAAACCTCGCCAGAGCGCTTTGTTCCTGCGTCGCTGTCTTTGTGTTTAATTACCCTTCAAATCACCTACATCACTCAAACCTGTGCAGCAGCAGCATGCTGTCTGAGACATCCTGAAGACTGTGAGGCATCATTTCCATTTACACAACATGACATCACAACTTGCTCATATTCCCTCTTACAGCACATCAATCAGCCAATGAGGGAACAATTTGCCCCAGAATATACCAGCAGCCTGAGGCGAGCTTACCACAGCTCCTGCTCTGAAAGCAGACAGGCAGCTGTTCCAGATGTGGACTTCTGCAGAGAGACTGAATGAACTATTCCCAAACTTTTGCTGATTGATTTATAACACCTGAGGGCAGCGTGTGCTTGTCTGGGTTGGTTCTAACATCTTGGTGTTGCACATTCAGTAAACAACAAGCCTCGTGAGCCGGGTGGTTAAATCCTTTGATTTCACATTGTGCTCGAGTCTAAAATAACTAAAAGATGAGCAGAAAGGAAAGATGAAGATGCCACATGTGGCCTATAAGTTGACATCACTATTATTCCCAGCACGAGGCACTGCTCTAATTTTAGAAAAGATGAAAGTCCCACACATTTCTTTGGAGCAGTGCTGAGATGCAGTTTATTAGAAAAGGCTGGCTGTGATCTAAATAGTGTCAGTGATGGAGTGATATTTCCCAAGCTGGGGCCGATAAACAGGAAGCACTGAGAGACAGATACAGGATACAACACTGCTGCTATGAATATCCACCCTGGCGGTGTTGGCACCTTGTTTGATCATGACTGGAAAAATCTGCTTATTTTTAAAGTGGCATAATTAAATCTGGAAATCAGCAGGACTCGCTATAAAGCAATGGGTTCTTCCTATTCACAGTAAAGCTTTGGTTGCAAAGAAAACACTTCAGGAGCGCAACGCTCACATTTTGGGGGAGGTGGACAAGTTTCGAGACAACTTGCCAACTTGTGAATTTGACTCATGCAGTGAAACTGTGGAGCTACCCTTAACAGCGTGAGCTGCTGTTTGTTTCTGTGAATGAAAGGCAAAGAGTTAGCAGAGTGGAGCTCATTGTGTGTTTTGGAGAGCCTCAGACGCAGCGGTGCGCTCTTACCCTCGCCGCCCTGGATGAGTAGGGGTCCTCGAACAGATTCCAGATTACCGGCTGCCACTTCCTCCACAGGCTGACATTCCCGTCGGCAGCCACGTCCTCGATGCCGAGTCTCTTCCCTATCTCGTCGTCCTCGTCTCCGTTGTCCACGTTGAGCTCGAACACGTCCAGAGCCTCCTCCGCGTCCCGGTGCTGTCGGTATGTCATCCAACAGCAGGGCTCCACGTCCGTCTCATCGATGCCCCAAAAGGAGAGCTCCTCCTCGAACAGCGGTCCGCACACATCCGCCGGGCAGTGAAGCTTGCCGGTGCGGTAGTAGTTGAGCACGTAGGCGAAGACGCCCGGGTGACGGTCGAAGAAGTACTCGTTGGTCCGCGCGTTGTACTCGATGAAGCCGGGGACTTGTTGCAGCTGATCCAGCACGGAGTCGATGTCCGAATCGGAGGCGAGCAGGGCCAGTCGCGTCCCCGGCAGCGTCTTTAAGGTGGTTTTGTAGGTCTCGTGCCTCGTCCCCCCGACGTTGAGGATTATCCTCTCGTTGTCGTCAAACTTGCCCATCGCTCTGTATCAGACATGACTTGATGAAAGCGGGGGAAGTTGGCGAGTGCAGTCTGAAGGTTTAACAGCGAGCCTGACGCGCACACACCCACAGCCCTGTTCACAAAAGCTCCGGGATTTTGGCCGCCGTGCGCAGCATCTCCGATTTCACTCACCCGTCGCTGTCGTATCTTTTGGGGGGGGCGAGGAGGACATCCATCTTTTGTTGACGGATATTTCACAGAGACATAAGGAGTCTGTTTGTATCCCGCTATCTGTTCAGTCGGCCGGTCGGTCAGTGCTGGGAGTGATGAATGATCTCAGCCGGTGGCTCCAAACAGACTGAGCTCCTCATGCCGTTGCGCGTCTCCGGCGTCCAAGACGCACAGCCGCTCGTCATCGTCGGGCTCGTTACTTAAAATGTGTAACGTGTCGACACCTTACATATTATCACATGATTAAAGTCACCCATTGTGGCACCGCCTCACTCTTTGCTTCAGAAAATCAGGACGTTGATCTGCGCCCGTCTTCCGTGCCGTCACGGTTTGGACTCGATCAAAGAATCTGAAGAGGAAATTTCCACCCAGGAAAGAAAAAGAGCCTCCAGGAGGCTCCAGTTTCAGCACAGATCGCACAGCTCGCTGTGAGTGATGGTTTAAATACTCCCATCTACGAGGACTTCATGTGTGTTCATGCAGAGGCAACACCACAGAGACACCTGTTGTAAAGGTTTGCCTATAAATGTGTGCAGATGAATGAAATACTGACCTTAAAGAAGACATCTGTCCTCCTGACAGCACATCACACGCACAGTAGCGAAAACACGTGACAATAAAGTAAGTATTAGTTTAGTCATAACGCTCAACTAAACAGGAGAATAACAGGGGCCGACACACAGACAGTAATCATGTAACCAGGGCACCGATTAAAGCTTTAGTGCGTAAAGGGCAGGCTGGGACGGAGGAGCTGATCCGTCCTCTGCCACCACAAAACCAAAACTGTGTTAACAGTGGCAGAAGAAGCAACAACAGCTGTCTCTGCATTGTACAGGTGGTGCATTACAAAATCTAGCTGGACAGAGACAATTATGGCTCAGATACTGAATAAAACCTGCATAGAAAGTGTTTGTTTACAGCAGCACTTAGTATGTTTGTAAATGAAAAGCCAAAGTAAAGACTTCACATTTATATCACACAAAGGAGCATTTTTATGTTTTTTTTACAAAGGACAAGAAAATCTTTGCACAATCCCTACGAAGAAACAAAGTGACCAGCGAGAAAACTGAAGGCAGTAACTTCCTTTCACAATCAGCTTAATAGGTGTCATAAAAATTGGGTTCTGTTTTTTTAATATACATTTTAAAGTGCAAATCATACTTGACAACATTCAGTGACATACAGTTATAATATAAAATTCATATTCTATAATCGTCTGGGATAACTGTGGTTGCAGATGAGCCAGTATCGTGCAACTCTGCATGTAGTTTTCTTTACTCTGATATAAAACTCTGTGTAGCATTTTCCTTTACTACTGTTATGTTTTTGATGTATTCTTTATTTATTGATGAAAGCAAACGAGGCCCTGCAGAGCTGTCTCAGACTCACCAGTCTGAGCATCCTTCCATGTCAAAACCAACACACAGAACTGGTTACCACTGCAGCTGTGTATCTGTGTGACCGATGTATCCGTTCCCATCTTCAACCTTTGAAAAAAGGAACCTCAAAGGCCTGAGACCTAACCACAGCAGCCCACTTTACTCAGGCTGCCATCGAGTCTCAGATGCGTGGAGTGGTAACATCAGTAGTACAACTTGTAACAAAAGTACCATAAAGTACTTCATGGTGTGAACAGAAGTCATAGCAGCAGTTCAAATATAAGCTGTATATGTACTTTAGTGTCAAGGTAAAGTGTTGCTTATTCACAAATTATTTGTGATGTTTTTGCATCAGGTGGCAAACGTCAGTGACAAAACCAAGAACTTTCCTTTTCCTCAGTGAAACTCATTTAACAGCATTTGCGTGGTTTTCAGCCAGCAGGTTTTACAGCTGAGACGCTGCCAACCAGAAGGCCCGTCGCCGTCTCCCCAGAGTGCACGAGCAGGAAACAGTGACATCTCTCAGCAATCCAAGCACAGCTCAATCAACAAGTAGACACAGCAGCTGATCTGTCTGTAATTACATGCATCATTATTCCCTGACGTACGGCTGTTCAGTGAAACTCTGAGTAACCGAGTTACTCTCCCTCTTCATCACATCTATAAAATCTGGGATCAGAATGAAACACAGAGTATTTTAGTGGGGCTGATGTTGGTCTCTCATTTGGTCTTGGTTAGCTTCTAACTGCACTGGCAGATAGAGAGGGAGGAAGTGGAGCGAACAGAGCTCCAACAGAGCTCTTTACGAACCCCTGTGAATGATCCCCACAGCAGCAAAACATTCAGCACACTGTAGCACATCAGTCAGACACAAACACCACAGGACAATCAGACACGTTTCACCCTTCATTTCTTTATATTGTTCTGGGAAAATTGAAATAGGCCCCACTCATCGTATAATTACTACTAATTACTTACTACTTCTACTTCTACATAGTACAGGATATTCCATAGTATACTATCAAATGTTTGCAAACCTCATTTCAGGATTATGTTACCTTCAAAATCAACTTAAATAGCTGGATGACCTAAGAATAATGAATTATGACAGATTTTAATGTAATGCACCAGTTTTAAGGTGGACTTGAATTTTCAATCCTAATCAAAGGGTTAATCATGTTGAACAACTTGTGAGGAGAGAATCACACTGCTTCTAGTCAAGGTGTTTGGAGGAGCGAAGTAGTAACTGTGTTTACTGTAAAGTGTTTTAATTCATGCAAACGATCATTTCTCAGCTCAAGGGGCTTTGCAAGATTTTCTCCCTTCTTTAGGCCTGACACTTATTTTTGTCCTCTACATTCCTCAACTTTCTTTAGGACACATTGCAGCAGTTTGGGAAACACTTTGCTACTTCTGTTTTTTGCCTGTCAGATTATGTAGTCTTTGATATTTTGCATAGATTTAAAAAAAAAAAGGGAGCAAATTATATTTTTGCAACAGGCTGCTAAAAACTAAGGTGCCCAATTTAAAATAGGTTCTTTTTATGTTGTAAACACAACTCTGGTTCATCTCTTGAGTTAGCTGTCTTTTTATATTTCAGTTATTCGGAGGTCAGTTTTAAGTAGTTCAACTACCAAAAACCAAACAAAGAATAATCCTCTGAAATGTTCAGGCACAAGGACTCAAAATGGGTGAAAAAGCAGCCAATGTCCAAAGGAAAACTTTGAAAGATTTGAGAACTACGGCTCAAGAAGACTGGCAAACAAAAAGAAATGCGGGGCACAGTACCGTACACCATATAGTGAATGTGGTTTTAGGACAGTGGGCGTCGGCTTTGCCTGGAATTCTTGTTGATCACCACCAGAGGTCGGATCAGGTCACGAACTCTTTCTGTCATAACGTTTCTCATTTTCCACAATGTGCCTTATCCCATTTCAATTAAACACAGGCGACTGAGTTCTGAATGTGGGGAGTTGAGACCCTTTAATGTTTTGCTAATGAGGCCGATCATCATATAATTTGAAGCGTCGGGCACAGCAGTGGGGTTCAGACAGTGCTTGCTGATGAACAGCCATCCCTGATGATGCAGGAAGCAAGCAGCATACAAAGCTGGAGTCTCCATCCCCTCCTTGCCAGTAATATCTTTACTAAAAATAGAGCAGCCAGATTGCTGATCTTTATCAGGAACTGGACAGTTAAAAAAACACAGGGTCCCTGGAAGGCCAGCGTCCTTCAGCTGCAGAATCCGACCTGCTCGGGGCTCGCCCCCCAGCCTCGGGGTATGGTTACAGTTTCTGTTTTCTAGCAAAGAAAATTAAAGAATTTGTTTTAATGTCTCATTTTTTCACCTGCTTTGAAAATAATCCCAGAGAGACATTTTTAAGGTAACAGCAGCAGGAAGTCTCGTCTCTGAAAACACAACACTGGAATATAAAAAGGACAGTAGCAACAGAAATGTAAAGCTGAACAGTTCATAGAATACAAAATAGCACAATGTGAGTTTCAAAGAAACGACGAGGGTCGCTGTGTCGTTGAACTGGCGCCACAAAGGCAGCGGTCCAGTCAGACAGAGAGCTTTCTGCCCTTTCACTCTGAACTTTCAGTGCTGTCTGCTGCGATCATATCTGATGAAGCGCAGCACCTCTGCCTCCATCCCAAAGCTCCGACAGCACCATCCTGCTGCCTTTGAACACATCCTGGGACCAAAAGAAAACGTCTCTGTCTGAAGCCTAAAATAGAAACACTGCCATTTCAAGTGGCGCTTCAAATGATGACAACAAAATGAAGCTTGCAAGCTTGTGTTATTTCTGATGTGACACGGTGACCTGCACCGCAGGAGTGCAAAATGATCTCAGCCAAAACACCGCATGCCGTTGTCATATATCTGCTTTAACTGGTACTCGTCTTTGAGCTTTTTTAAGGCTGAGAGACTCAGGAGAGACAGAAAGGAGGAAAAAGAAGCTGTCCAAGCCCCGGCTTGGACAGTCTCGGTCGTTGTGTCCTTGGGCAAGACACCTCACCCGTTGCCTACTGGTGGTGGTCAGAGGGCCCGGTGGCGCCAGTGTCTGGCAGCCTCGCCTCTGTCAGTGCGCCCCAGGGTGGCTGTGGCTACATTGTAGCTTGCCATCACCAGTGTGTGAATGTGTGTGTGAATGGGTGGATGACAGGTTGTGTAAAGCGCTTTGGGGTCCTTAGGGACTAGAAAAGCGCTATAGAAATACAGGCCATTTACCATTTACCATACTCAATACGGTTTAGTCAGTGTCCAGATGAAATACTTAGCCAACCTAGGTACTCATGTCCCCCAAGACCCAGAATATTGCTGTGCCCCTCCCTGAGCCTGGTTCTGCTGGAGGTTTCTTCCTGTTAAAAGGACATCAGAGCTGAAATCGATTTCTTGAAATCTGTGGACACTAGACCGCTAACAAACGGATAAACCAAGAACAAAAATGACTGAAAGCAGAACCAACAGCCTCTAAGACAGCTGGAATAATAATAATAATATAATAAGCTGGAATAGTGGAACGCTGTAACATTATCGAAGGTGGAATTCGTTCCAGGTCAGATGTCGACACGTACAGTCAATTTTTCAAAGTTTGCAGTTTGGTGCAGTGTTGGGAAATAATGAAGCAAGACTACATCCACATGTACACAGGTAGTTTTTATAACAGGTGGTGATATGACCCTAATCGCTGGCCACTCAGAAGCCTCCGGACAATAACACAGTCTGATGTCAAAAAGGGGAAACAGGCGCACGGCTGGTTCCTTTGTCTGCATGTAAATGTAGAGACAGAGTTTCTGAAAAGCTTCAAAATTCTGTTTTCAGTGACCTAAAACACACTTAGCATGTGAACAAAAGGCTAGATAAAAAATCTGAATAGCTTCAGGTTACTTTGTGTTACATTTCATTATTCATTATGTAAAAGTAACAGGTTTTTAGTTGTTGTGTTTGATGTGATAACGGAACAATCAGAATTCACATGAGGCTGGAATATTGACTCGTCAGTTAGCTAAATTTTAATGCATTGCATATTAACTCAGTACTTTTTTTTCTTTCATGTTTTTGCTAACATGTAATATATAAGCTTGCATTACATCAGAACCACTAGCTGATCTCTGCACAGGGACCTAAACAGCCAGCTAAGCAAGAATTATTCATTACACTCCTTCACACAGCACAAAAGCAAAAATCCACTGTGTTAAAAACACACTTAACAAAAGTTCAACAAATGATGTCGATTATATCTTCAAATGAAGATAAGAAGACCTGACTGAAACATTTCAGTTCCACATACATCCACTTTATAAATGCTCTAACTGCTTTGAGAATGCTTTCAGTGTGATTAGAAGTCCAGCCCTGAAGGAAGCTGTGAGGGAATTAGTTCTGTGTACAGGTCGTGCTGTACTTTCAGCTTCTGTCTCACAACTGTGGAATGCAGTCATTAAAACACACACACACACACACACACACACACACACACACACACACACACACACACACACACACACACACACACACACACACTATCCTGCTAACCACGGGCTCTTGGATGGAATTAGGCAGAAATCCCAGTGGAAGAAAACTGAGCTGATTAAATGTTGCTTTCCTAATTGAGAGAGCCAGGCTAATTTGCAATGAATCCCAGACCTTTTTTTCTGTGTTTCATGGGAGGAAGCTATTAATAAACTTTGTTATGTTTAATTATAAGTTTGGATTAGAAGAGCAGGTTCGTATCACCAGGATGCTTCTGAGAAGGGTCCTAAAGAGGTCTGTTGTACTGGAACATTTATTGTTCCCCATGTAACTGTTTTCTGTTTGACTATCCATAAATAAATAGATCCTTTTTTAATGCATTAAATAAATAGAAACCTATGCACACCCAGTAAACAGTGCTGAGCACTTTTGCTTTTGCTGTAATTATGTTCCTGTGGCGCCATCTGCAGGTAGTGCTTTGACATTTCGTCTGGAATGAACTCATTGATACTTGCTGACTGTGCGTCTGCATCTTTTACTATAATGGCTGAAACAATAACGTTTCATATTTCACTATGTAAGGTCTTTTCACCTGTTATTCCTCAAACCTGTGTGTCTGTGGTTGCAGCCATGTCCTCTCACTTCTGATCCACTTACCGTGTGTTCATAATCCTCTGTCACAGAGAGCTTAAACGATCCAGTGACTAAAATGGCAATGGGGTGGTTCTGATGTAACTCCACTCTTACCCACAAACACATTTAGTCTGATACAGTTTCCCTTATTTGGGAAGACGGGAGACGTACAGGAGTCTGTTCTTCCACGATGGTTCCTCCTCTTTCTTGGGTTTCTGCCCCCTGAGGTACCAGAGCAGAGTCACAAATTCTTTGGCACTCTTTGGTAATATTGTAGAAAATGTTAAACTTAATCATCATCTTGGCCTCCTCTGACAACCTGTTTGCTGTTGTCTGCTGCTGAAAGGCAGTGGGGAGAGGGGAGACTTGGGCAGTGCATTTATAGCAGCATATAATGTGTTTCTGGATACACTGCTGCTTTTTCAGCATTCAAATATTGATGGCTCCGTGTCAGAGCTGGCTATGAATTTAAGACGGATCAGGCCTTAACAAAAAAGTTATCAATAGTTCTTTTCAGGCTGCTCACTGGGGCTCACTGATCATCACTGATTTCTACAATCTATTCGATTCCGGTTCACAAGGTCCCGGTTCGATTCAATTCAACTTAGCCTCAGACAGTCAGAAATATTATAATTCTGAACATTTATCAGTACTGATACATGTGAGACTTCATCAGCATTGTGAACATCACAGCAGAGACCTTTGTGTGAAAGTAACTGAGAATAAAACACAGAAAAACATGAAGGAGATTTTCCTGGTCTGGCTGTTCTACTGTGTACATTGTCTGCTGTTCTTATTATATTTGATATTAATGCTCTTAACTGTATTATTTTATTGTTTTTCTGTAAAGCACTTTGGTATGCCTAGGCTTTTAATGTGCTCTATAAATAAAGGTTGTTGTTGTTGTTGTTGTTGGCTCTTTGTGGCAGATAACCATAAAAATATTCTGCAGTTTTGCATCATTTTAAAATGTTTAAATTTCTTCAGTATTGAACAGCAGAAATGAGGCTTTCTTGTCCGAGGTCATTTAAATGAAAAAAAGCAGACAGCGCTGTGAACAACAGTAGACTGATGGGTAATAAGCGAATGAATAATGCTGAAAAGAGAAATTTGAGATGGGAAACTGTTCTTGAAGTACACACAGAGCTGTGCAGGAAGTGTGATTTTTATCGTGGTGGAAGCAAAATAGTAAAAGTCAGAGGGAATTCATGACGGTATTTATCAAATGTGAAGCGTAGTTTGCTGCTTCTTTTGCTGCTGGTTCAGTGAATTTTGGTCGGAGAGAGACAAAACCTGCAGCTTCAGAATCGAGCGCAAAAAAGATGTAAACACAAAGCGCAGACCCAACGCATCAGAATCAGTGAGCTGTCGGCTTTCAGCCCCGATGGCGCGTCCGTGTACGGGTGGTCGGGTGAGACAGCTGAGAAAGACAAAGCTAATTCTGATGCGTCAGGTCCGCTTTGTGTTCACGTCTCTGTGCAGAATCCGTGTACCTGCTCTCAATATGAACATCTGCATGGAGCCATTCGGTACATGAAGAGAGGTAGGAAGTCCTCTTCCTTTTTTTGGGTGGAACAGCTAGGCCCCTCCAGTTCTCAACTGCATCCCCATCAGCCGGAAGAATGTTTGTGGCAGCATCAGATCCCACAAACGGGTGAGCATCCATTTTTATTTTGTCTTCTGCATTGTGAGTCGACATGGATCCAGAATTGGCATCTGTGACTTTCAGTGATCCCACTGTTGCCTCATCTTTGACCTTTTCTTTTGCAGAACAAATACGCATATTTCCCTCGATGAAGGAAAGATGACGAGCAATGAAGCGATCGACTCGAAGAGGCAAGTTGTCATGTTTGAAAAGGCCGTGTTTTATGTTTTTGAACTCAGCTTCAACAGTGTCTGAAAGGTACCATCTGTGCAGTCTGCAGTTCTGTTGAAGAAAGATGTTGAATCTATTTAATTATTCTTGAAAAATAATTTATTTCTGTGCATTTTTTTCCCACATTGCATCAAATTAAAGTTGATTACGTTGATTAAGCATCATGTGTCAGTGCGCTACAACGTAGCTGCCATCACCAGTGTGTGAATGGGTGGATGACTGGATATGTAAAGCGCTTTGGGGTCCTTAGGGACTAGTAAAGCGCTATATAAATACAGGCCATTTACCATTTATCATGGGGTGGGGGTGGTTCCCTATTTTTTTTCCTGAGAGTTTGCAACCCTATTGGTTAGGTTGCTTAATATTTCTGCTAAGTACTCTTTAAAATACTAGAAATATTTTGGGTGCAGTGTATTTTTTGCATACAGGTATAACAGAATAGCTTTAGTATTGTTGTTGTTGTTGTTTTTTTAACTTGAGTATTAACTTGTACAAAAAGCAGCAAGATATTAAAAAACAGTTTTATTGATTACAGTTTTTGCCCGTTGCTTGAACACCATGAACCCATGCCTAGACTAAAGTAACACAAGTTGAAGCTTTTGTTACCATACCTCAAACACATGTACCCATACCTTAAACAAAAGCGCTGCTTTGCACCCCAGTTCCAATTATGCAACACACCTACTCCTTTATGCAACACACATGGTCCTGCATGCTACACTCTATTTCATACATAAGACACTTTGTTCACAAAATGAAATTTCAGGGTGCCATTTGGAAAACACATGTATCCAAAATACAAAACACATCGGGTAATTGCAACCACTCAAATACACACCTGAAGGCACTTACTTGCAAAACCGAACACCAATTAGCCAACTACAAAAAGCCCTCAGCGTAGCCATTTCAAGAACTTTGCAAGCATGGATGGAGGGAGAGCAAGAGGAAGAGGAAGAGGTAGAGGAGGAGGAGGAAGAGGAGGAGGAGGAGGCCAAAGAGGCCATGCACGGACCCATATTTCTGATGATATAAGAGCAACTTTGGTGGACCATGTCATCAACCATGGCCTGACTATGAGGGAAGCTGGGCAGAGAGTCCACCCACATCTAAGCCGCTTCACAGTGGCATCTGTAATACGAACATTCCGACTAGAAAACAGGTCTGTCTTCACCTCCATACCTTCTGCTCTACTCAGATGGTTTCATAGCACTGTTCTACAGTATATCACATTACCATATCAAGTGTACGGGGTGCTAATGCTCCTTTTGCAGCCAAAGTGGCTGATTCCTTATATTGAAGTACAGTGTTGTACAGTGGATGACACAGTACATACAGTAAAGCACTGTAAGAAAAATAAGCAAACCGATGACAATATGTGGTTGTATTTCTCCAGAATGACTCGAAGACCTTCTGGGGGAGGACGCCAACGCCTGTTCACACAACAGCAGGAACTTCCCGTTGTGGACCTAGTGAGGGCAGACAATGCCATCCGTCTCCACCAGCTACGACGGAAAATACTTGCAGACAGGCGAGTGTTCAGCAACATAAACCATGTGAGCATCACCACCATCAGACGCATCTTGGGAAAACACAGCATCACCATGAAGCAGCTCTACAGAGTCCCATTCGAGAGGAACAGTGACAGGGTCAAAGGACTTCGAGCTGAATATGTACGGGTACGTGTAACTGTCCCTTACATTTACAATAGAGTATTGGTGAAGTCCAGTAGCAGCTGAATATGTACCATATCAGTACCACATGGATCCATTCTGAGAGCTACACAGGTACCTGTGTGATGGGGTGAGGGTGCTGCATGTGTAGCACTGTAGTACAGTGATATGTTCCCCTTTTTTCCAGAGAATCTTGGCCATGGATGGAGCTGCACAGCCTCATGAATACATTTTCATTGATGAAGCTGGATTCGACCTGAGCAAAACAAGATGACGGGGTCGTAATGTAACTGGCCAAAGGGCAATTGTGCACGTCCCAGGGCAGCGCGGGGGAAACATCACATTATGTGCCGCCATATGCCTTCGAGGGCTTCTGCACCATCATGCAATACTAGGTCCATACAATAGCCAACACATACTCACATTTCTAGATGCTCTCCATGATATAGTTGTACAGAACAGACCAGATCAGCCCAGGTTTGTGGTGATATGGGATAATGTCAGTTTCCATCGGGCTGCTCTGGTCCAGGCCTGGTTCTCCAACCACAATCAATTTGAAGTGGTATACTTGCCCCCTTACTCACCATTTTTGAACCCTATAGAGGAATTTTTTTCGGCTTGGAGATGGCGAGTATATGACCGCCAACCACATGCCCGCATGCCTCTTCTGCAGGCAATGGAACAGGCCTGCGGCGACATTCAGGTGACAGCAATCCATGGATGGTTTCGACATGCAAGAGGATATTTTCCCCGGTGCCCAGCGGGAGAGGACATTGCTTGCGATGTTGATGAGGTCCTGTGGCCAGACCCCAACAGATGGCGGGATCCATGAGCCCACTTATGCACAATTGTCATGGTTTTTTGTGTTTACAGTATAGTGTTTTTTCTATTGCAGTATTATTGTGTTGTTGTTGTTTTTTTTGCTTTATCTGAATTCATGGTACTGCAATGTACAATATTGAGTAGGTCTATTTGCGTTTTTGGTTGTTTGAAAATGTGTCTCCTGTAAATGTGCCTTCTGAATAAACAATGGAAATCAAGGACTGCAGTGTTTTATATAAAGAAGACTAGTGTGTTCCCCCTGATCTGTCAGTGTTTGCATATGATGCAAGTATGTGTCATTCTGTCAACAGAGTTACATTTTGACAAAGGAATGTCAGGTTTTGACAGCAGAGTTTAGGTTTTGGGAGTAGAGTTTCAATTTGGCACAGATGTGAATGGTATACAGTGGGGCAAAAAAGTATTTAGTCAGCCACCGATTGTGCAAGTTCCCCCACTTAAAATGATGACAGAGGTCAGTAATTTGCACCAGAGGTACACTTCAACTGTGAGAGACAGAATGTGAAAAAAAAAAAAAATCCATGAATTCACATGGTAGGATTTGTAAAGAATTTATTCGTAAATCAGGGTGGAAAATAAGTATTTGGTCACCTCAAACAAGGAAAATCTCTGGCTCTCACAGACCTGTAACGTCTTCTGTAAGAAGCTTTTCTGTCCCCCACTCGTTACCTGTATGAATGGCACCTGTTTAAACTCATCATCTGTATAAAAGACACCTGTCCACAGCCTCAAACAGTCAGACTCCAAACTCCGCCATGGCCAAGACCAAAGAGCTTTCGAAGGACACCAGGAAAAGTATTGTAGACCTGCACCAGACTGGGAAGAGTGAATCTACAATAGGCAAGCAGCTTGGTGTGAAAAAAAATCAACTGTGGGAGCAATCATCAGAAAATGGAAGACATACAAGACCACTGATAATCTCCCTCGATCTGGGGCTCCACGCAAGATCTCATCCCGTGGGGTCAAAATGATCATGAGAACGGTGAGCAAAGATCCCAGAACCACACGGGGGGACCTGGTGAATGACCTGCAGAGAGCTGGGACCAAAGTAACAAAGGTCACCATCAGTAACACACTACAACGGCAGGGAATCAAATCCCGCAGTGCCAGACGTGTTCCGCTGCTGAAGCCAGTGCACGTCCAGGCCCGTCTGAAGTTTGCCAGAGAGCACATGGATGATACAGCAGAGGATTGGGAGAATGTCATGTGGTCAGATGAAACCAAAGTAGAACTTTTTGGTATAAACTCAACTCGTCGTGTTTGGAGGAAGAAGAATACTGAGTTGCATCCCAAGAACACCATACCTACTGTGAAGCATGGGGGTGGAAACATCATGCTATGGGGCTGTTTTTCTGCCAAGGGGACAGGACGACTGATCCGTGTTAAGGACAGAATGAATGGGGCCATGTATCGTGAGATTTTGAGCCAAAACCTCCTTCCATCAGTGAGAACTTTGAAGATGAAACGAGGCTGGGTCTTCCAACATGACAATGATCCAAAACCTGCCAGCTCCATAGCAGACCGGGAGGTCGAGGGTCACTAGAGCTGCCGAGAACAGCGGACTCCTGACAGGGGCGGATCTAGAAGGGTGGCATGGGGTGGCAAGTGCCACCCTAAAATGATCCCTTGCCACCCCAAGTGCCACCCCAGTTTTGCATATGACAGTGTTGGTTATTAAAATAAGATAGCATTAACAGTAGGTATGGTGTTCTTGGGATGCAACTCAGTATTCTTCTTCCTCCAAACACGACGAGTTGAGTTTATACCAAAAAGTTCTACTTTGGTTTCATCTGACCACATGACATTCTCCCAATCCTCTGCTGTATCATCCATGTGCTCTCTGGCAAACTTCAGACGGGCCTGGACATGCACTGGCTTCAGCAGCGGAACACGTCTGGCACTGCGGGATTTGATTCCCTGCCGTTGTAGTGTGTTACTGATGGTGACCTTTGTTACTTTGGTCCCAGCTCTCTGCAGGTCATTCACCAGGTCCCCCCGTGTGGTTCTGGGATCTTTGCTCACCGTTCTCATGATCATTTTGACCCCACGGGATGAGATCTTGCGTGGAGCCCCAGATCGAGGGAGATTATCAGTGGTCTTGTATGTCTTCCATTTTCTGATGATTGCTCCCACAGTTGATTTTTTCACACCAAGCTGCTTGCCTATTGTAGATTCACTCTTCCCAGTCTGGTGCAGGTCTACAATACTTTTCCTGGTGTCCTTCGAAAGCTCTTTGGTCTTGGCCATGGCGGAGTTTGGAGTCTGACTGTTTGAGGCTGTGGACAGGTGTCTT
Source organism: Copadichromis virginalis (assembly GCF_057382275.1). NCBI lineage: Eukaryota > Metazoa > Chordata > Actinopteri > Cichliformes > Cichlidae > Copadichromis > Copadichromis virginalis. The sequence goes on from NC_140634.1 coordinate 823,363, forward strand.
TTATACAGATGATGAGTTCAAACAGGTGCCATTCATACAGGTAACGAGTGGGGGACAGAAAAGCTTCTTACAGAAGACGTTACAGGTCTGTGAGAGCCAGAGATTTTCCTTGTTTGAGGTGACCAAATACTTATTTTCCACCCTGATTTATGAATAAATTCTTTACAAATCCTACCATGTGATTCATGGATTTTTTTTTTCACATTCTGTCTCTCACAGTTGAAGTGTACCTCTGGTGCAAATTACTGACCTCTGTCATCATTTTAAGTGGGGGAACTTGCACAATTGGTGGCTCACTAAATACTTTTTTGCCCCACTGTATACAGCCAGGAGCAACCCCTCCCCCAAGTTCTCCACCAATCTACACTTTCATATTTTGTGGAATTTTTGTTTTTAAGATGGAGCTATTGAATTTGTGAGTTTATTAAATTGAGTCTGAGTATTTAACCCATGTACTGTACAGCACTTTAGTCCAGTGTGCTACATGTTTTAAAGTGCTTTAGGCTACGTTCACTCTGCAGGTCTTAATGCTCAATTCCGATTTTTTGATCAAATCCGATTTTTTTGTCTGCTCGTTCACACTACAAATAAAATGCGACAGCAAACGCGCTCTAGTGTGAACGCTCAAAGCGGCCGCATGCGCAAAAGAAGACGTCACACACAGACGTCTGTTTAGACCCAGAGCAAACAGTATTGTTTGATAGATGGCCCTTAATATAAAGACTTTACGTTTCCCAATTTTTGCTTTAAGTTATTTTGTTATTTACATAATAATGTAACTAACCTAATAATGATCCTTATTGCTGTTTTAGAGGAGCGGTGCTTCAAAGGATAGTTGCAGATTTCTGTCAGAATCTGCAGATTATACAGTACAAATAAAATGTTCACGTTTCTCCAACATTGTCTTCCCAACAGTTTCACTGATATCTACACGGGAAGCGTTCGCGATGTCTTCTCTGGCGCTGATAATTGGTGTCTGTCTTGTGTCGGTGACGTAAAAGACGGATTTAATGCGACCTGACCGTTCAAACAGCAGTCGCTTTCTAAAACATCGGATATGTATCGGATTCAGTACCACATACGAAAGTGACCCAGATCGGATTTGAAAATATCGGATTTGTGCCGTTCACGCTGTCATACCATGATCGGATATGGGTCGCATAGGGTCAGAAAAGTCGGATTTGATGCGCTTTCGCCTGCAGTGTGAACGTAGCCTTAGAAACTTTTTTCTTGGGCATTTTTGAAAATGTTTAACATTGAAAAAATATCCTTTTGATCCAGTTAGCTATATCATGTATTAACTCAGTAACTAAAACCTCAGTATTTTAAATGTAAGCTTACCTTGTTCAGAAATCAGATGAACGCTGTTCTAAGAATCCTTCAGACACAGTAATGCCAAATAATATTTTTTCTGCCAGAAAATGTGTATTTGATGCAAAAGACTGCTAGCTTGTTCGTTTCTCAAAAAGTGTTCATGGGAGTGTAAAAAGTTTTTTTAATCCACTCTGAAAAAAATAAATACTCAAGCATTTGCATCGTGGTTTTATGAACAAAAAGTGAGTAAAGAAATTGAAGTTAAAAAAAAATACACTCATTACAAATTTAGCTGATTAAATACAACAAGAGGGTTTTTTTAACAGAACTTTATTGAACAAGTGAACACACAAAGTGAAAGGTCATATGAAAAAGACATTTTTCAGCAGTAAACCATAACAGGATATCTCAAATCATAGCAGCATAAACGCTAATTTTACCTGCACAAATCAGCACAAACGTAGCACTAAAAAAGTAGACCATTTTGGCCCGTTTTGGAGCAGTCTGGGGGGATGGTGACCTTTGAATGACCTATAAAATAAAGTTTAATATCTCGGAAACCGTAGCAGCACAAATGCTAATTTTACCTGCACAAATCAGCACAAACGTAGCACTAAAAAAGTAGACCATTTTGGTTTGTTTTGGAGCAGTCTGGGGGGATGGTGACCTTTGAAAGACCTATAAAATAATGTTTAATATCTCAAAAACCGTAGCAGCACAAACGCTAATTTTACCTGCACAAATCTGCACAAACGTAGCACTAACTGCTCCGGCTATTTGCCTTTACGTTTCAAGTGGGTGGGGGGTCAGCTTCACTCTGCTGGAGGGAGAGAGAGCCAGGGACAACAACGTCACATTAGAAAGGTATAGTAATCATCCACAACTATTTTCAGCTGCAGATGATAAAGGATTCAGAAAGTTTATTCATGCAGGCCCATCTGACAAAATATGCATCTTCTTTTTGTTTTCATATTTTAATTTATATTTAATTGTGTTGTGGTTTGCAGTGTTTTGTGTTGTTTAAGTTGAACTGTGACTAGTTGGTTTTTGTATTATATGATTTATTTATTACATTTTATGTGGAGTGAATAAATACAAGTATATTTACGGTAGCCCCTAGAGACAAAGCATGTACAAACCCAGAAGCACGTACAAACTCCAAAACACGTACAAACTCCAAAACACGTAAAAACTCCAAAACACGTAAAAACTCTAAAACACGTAAAAACTCCGAAACACGTACAAAACACAACAGAAGTGCTCCAGGATGCTAGGGCGCAGTGTTGAGCTTTTGTTACCTAGTGGCTACACAAGCCAGCAAGTACCAACGATCGGATTTAGTGTGTGGTAGTGAAGAAAATATAATCTGATCAAACATTATTCAGCTTTAAATATTGTTCAGCTTTAAAGTTACTGTGCAACTGTGTAATAAAAATGTGCTCACGACTTTGGCCTTGAGAGCGATAAGAAGCGATCGCCTCATCCTGCAGGTGCAAGATATCTGCAAGCGAAGAGACTAGAACACCCAAGGCCGATTTCCTTTTATGGAGTTGTTTTTCTGCTAATGCAGCACTTTCCTCACAAACCCCCTCCTGTAAGTTTTAGAGAATATATACCCATCCTCACAGCAAATCTTGGGAATCTCCTGATGTGAGCTGTGTTGAGAGGTTGTCTCTGTCTCAATAAAAGTTCACTGATTCCCCATCTGCCGCAGGTGTCCGGTTGTCTTCATTCTCCGCCAGCCTGGTTAAGTCAATTCCTCCTTAACATCTAAAAGAACCTATTTAATGAAGGAAGACGGGTTCACTTTGTGTTTAATATTATTCTATTGCTGTTGTTGTTTTTTTTATATCCTTCAATTGGCGTCACGAACAGGATCCGCTCCAGGTCAACTGGAACGGATGGGAGGACTTCGGCCGTGGTCTGAGTGAACGGAGTTTGGACAAAAGCTGTGTGCACACAAAAACAAGGTAAGCAGACCTTTTATTTCTGCTATATTGAACATTATAAAAATACTTAGTGTCCAAACTCCTAGTAATTCATAACCAAAATTGTCTGGCTTACTTAAGGCTTGTTGAGAATCAGACAAGTGAATAAGAAATAAGTGAATAAGAGATAAGTGAATAAGAAATAAGTGAATAAGTGAATAAAGATAAGAGTGAACTGAGGTCTGACCACGGTTGCAGCCGACGGGTTGCTCTCCGGTGTCGGATACATACCTCAGTGCAGGTCTGGGACCTTGAAAGGGTTTATTAGTAACGCCTTTCTAAACAAATTAAAAGGTTAAAGGCCTTGAGAATATTTTTTAGTAATATTCTCTAAACTACAGAAGGGTTAGGAAGGCCCAGAGGACTTTATTAGAAAAGATCCTCTAAAACTTAAAAAGGAGAAGTACTGGTTGGAGTCCAAAGGAGGGGTCCCTTTGATCAATAGGAGAAAACGGATCTCTTCTTAAAACCCCGATGATTTTAGTGTTTTAAATGTTTTGATGTTCTGTTTGATATTGGACACACATAAATACACGCTGAATGCTTGCTGTGGAACACTGGGCAGGACAGTTTGGTTCTCCGTTGTTCACAGATTACACAATTAAAGGAACTAGGTTCCTCTTTTGGTTAAAATAATACACCACACATAGAATTTTTTTACACATTTATTACATACATAAGGAGGGTAATGAGTGACTGCAGGTAATGTATGAAGTGTGAATGAGACGTGTGAACAAGGTGACAACCAACTAGCACCCCTATCAGGAAGCTCTAGGCAAGGTTACCCGCCAGACTCCGGTTTGGTAGAAGCTTGGTAACACCTGAAGGGATATTTCAGTGCTGACTCACCTTTAAAGCAGCGCCCCAGCTGTTAGTGCCTAACAGAGGCAGAAACCCAGCTGGCCCAAATTCTCCTTTAAAATCAATAAAAGAACACTCCTCCATTGACAGTAAAATGGATGGAGAATTAGATCGAGAAACTAATGATGATGGTTGGGGTCCCGGTGTTATTCTTAGCACATTGGGAGAACAATTAACATGTGTTGAGACAGTCATCAACTCCACACACCAGCCTAAAGAAGCAAAAAAGCAGAAAGAGTCATTGAGGAAAACAGCTGAAAGGTTAATGAAAGAAAAGGGAAAGGACGAGGGGAGTAGTGGTAACTGGGGAATAATTTGGCAGAATAAGGCTATGCAGGCAAAAGAGAAAGAGGAAGAAGCCAACTCAGCAGCAGCAGGTGCAGGTGTGATGAGCGGGGTGAGACACAGAAAGGAAGCAGATAAGCACGCAGGCCGCAAAGCTAAATTTAATCACTGGGTGTGTTTATGGGAAACTGCAAAACCACACATGAAGAAAAATAGGTCTCAGCCACCTCCCTATTCTGCCTCAACTCCTCCCCCAGCAGGCATATATCCGGTACTTAATATCTCTGGTGGAATAATGACTATTGGAGAAGAACCGCCCGTAGCTCCAACTCCCATAGATACCAAGCATTTTTGCCCAGGAAGCTCCTCTCTGTCGGCGACATCCTCAGCTAGTAGTAGAGCCCCCTCTTCTATGTCCCATTGTTTTGGAACCGGATCTGAGGACCTAACTGACCCCCCTGCGAGCGCGCCATTTGCGGTTCGAATGAACAGACAGGAACCCACTGAACAACAATTAACTGATCAAGAAGCAGCATTACGCAGCTGCTTAAATGAACATAGGTCAGTGGTCCAGGTGAATAATCGTGTTGCGTCAGCCCCTCTTTCCCGGTCCAACCCCTTTGCCAGCACTCCTGTCGCTGTTAAAGGAGATCTGACCGCTACTGCAAAAACTGAGCCTGGCACTTCACCAAATGTCACAGTTACCATGTCTTTGGTGGGCCGTCAGGATCCGGAAACACAGATGAGTTTAGCCCACGTTTTTGCTGACACTGCTACCCCACCAGGCGGGGAAGAAACTGAGGATACTGATGATGAACTCAGTGACCTTAACAATACACCCCCCTCTACCCCTCCCAGTTTAGGATATCAGACTAGATCTAAGGGCCCTGTGCCTCAGCCTCCAGGCATATTTCCCCTGGTCCAGACTAAAGCGCAACGTAGACCAGTGTATCAACCTTATTCATTCGGAGATGTCCAGGCCCTAGTGGACAAACTCCCTGACATAACGGAGGGTGGGAATGCCTGGTTGGCTGGTTTGGATAAATACACAGCTGGACAGGACCTCGCACTGGGAGATTTTAGAGCTATTATAACTAGGTGCACATCCCGATCTCAGGCAGCGGACCTGGAACAAAATGCGGGTACTACCATGCATGAGAACGAGGTGCCACTAATGCAGGCCTTGAGGTTTATTGGACCGGCCCTGCGCAAACAATTCCCACCCAAAAATCAAGGCACCTTACAGAAATTTAAATGGGAGGGAAAGCAAAATCCCACCCATTATCTAAATCAGGCTGTTGAAGACTGGGTGAACCATACAGGTCATCACCCCAGTAGGACTTGTTCACAGAGCATGTGGTTTAGAAGGGCGGTGCTGAGGGGCATTCCGGAGTCAGTAAGCCAGAAAATGGAGGATAATCCTGATTTGCAGGACTGTGACTTTGCAATCTGGAAGAAACATTTGATTTTTAATCTTAACAAAGTGCAGATTAAGTCTGATGATAAAGCGGAGAGCGTCGAAGATTTACAGTTGCAACTGTTGAAGGTTCAGCTGCAGAAAGCTAAAAACGACCTGGGTGGAAAAGGTGACAAGCCTAAAAAGCAGCTTGTGGCCGCTGCGGCTCCCCCTCCTGGTCCAGTTGCCCCTGATTTGTATCCGAACCCATGGCCAACTGATCCACAGCCCCCCCAGTATGGTGCTTATCACTCCCCGGCCCCTTATGGGCAGAGAGGTTCCCCATTTGGAGGAAACAGAGGTGGTTTCAGGGGAAGGGGTCAGATGGGAGGTGGTAGGGGAGGCCAGACGTATGTTTGTTTCCGGTGTGGACAACCTGGACACTGGGCTAAAGCGTGCCCTTTGAACCCGGCTGCTGGAAGAGGCAGGGGAGCCCGTGGTGGGCCCTATCAGCATCCTGGCCACAGAGGTGGACCTCGTGGTGCTGTTGGAGTGCCCCCGGCCCCACAGATGCCTGTGATGGGGTGGGAGTACTACGAGGGTGGTCCCCAGCTATAGGACACCCCACAGACTGCCCAGGACGGTGAAGGGACAACGGCGGACCCTATGCTGTCCATAACTGTAGATAGAAGAAGAAGCAGCTTTTTAGTGGACACTGGAGCTACGTACTCCACCATTAAGGATGTTGCTCGTGAAAGACTTACTGACAGAGTGATTACAGTGGTGGGCATATCTGGGGAACCTAAAACTCTGCCTTACACCGTGCCCCTCCCCACAACGGTTGGAGATCAGACCTTGTTACACAGCTATGTTTGTTCAAAACAGGCGCCTGTGAATTTACTGGGAAGAGACTTGTTGATTAAATTAGGAGCCACAATACTCTGCTCTTCACAAGGCCTAACTGTGACTCTCCCTACTGGGGTTGTACTTCCCTGCTCTGATGGGCCAGAGGGAGGTGGTCAGTTTCTGCTGCAACCCTCCTCCTGTTTGGCGGACTCTGCTGACATCTACTGGGCATTATTGGAAGTTGAAACACCTGCTGAACCAGGAGTTTGGACTGCTTTTCAGCAATGGCGGCCGTGGCTCTCACTCCTACATCCTTATGTCCCTCCCCCTGACCCACCTCATGTTACACTGTTTTATGACAGGCATGACACCACCTGGTACCAGCACATGTTCCAAAAGCAGTGTGAGGGGCGGGCTTGGTCTCTGAACATGTCGTGCATTTTTGCGGCACCGGAGGGAGTGGCAGCAGCGGTTACTTTTACAACAGATCAATTACAGTGGTACATGATGTCTGATGAGGCAGCTCCCCATGTGTCACTGGCCTTACATCCTGGACACCAGGCTAAGGAGCTGGGTGGAATGGTTAAACGTTCCCTTGCGGCCACTGACTGGACACCTACAAAACTCCCACAGGTTTTGTTTTCTCCATCTACCAAGACATACCAAATTTTAAATGATTGCTTTAATTCCTCAACACTGCAACATGGAGTGGTCAGCGGGTCACATGGAAGAGAACACACAGACCACTGTGATGCTGCGCCTTTACTCGACTCTCTTCCAGATTGTTTGTGGTCCCTTGGACCCACAGATGTAGGTTTAGTTGATGTGGAGCCAGTCTCTTTTCAACTGTCATCTGCTACCCCTTTGTGGCAGCCTCAGTACCCACACAGACCGGAGGCTGAGGCTGGGATTGCAGAAACAATTTCTGGTTTGGTCACTGCCGGTGTCTTGGAGCCCTCCTGCTCTAAGTGGAACACGCCCATCCTACCCGTTGAGAAAAAAGGCACGGGGAAGTTCAGAATGGCACATGATTTGAGAAGGATTAATGCCTTACTTGGCACTCCTACTTTGCCTGTGCCTAATCCTTATGTTGCCTTGACCAACCTCCCACCATCTCATGCCTGGTTCACCTGCATTGACTTGGCTAATGCCTTTTTCTGCCTCCCACTTCGTGAGTCACTGCGTGACATTTTCTCATTTACATTTAGAGGCCGACAATGGCGTTACACTCGCTTACCACAGGGATTTGCCCTCTCCCCAGGACTGTTTAATCAGTGTTTGAAAGAACTTTTACAAACCAGCCCACTACCATCTGACTGTATGTTAATACAATATGTGGATGACCTTTTGCTGTCTGCCCCCACGGCTGACATCTGTTTGGAGGCCACCAGAGTGGTACTTCACCACCTGGCCAACACAGGTTTTAAAGTGAGCAAAAACAAACTACAGATTGCAAGAAAACAGGTTTCTTTTCTAGGCCGCATGGTCTCACAGTCCGGTATTTCCTTGTCCCCAGAACACAGGAACTCCATTTTGCACCATCCAAAACCTCTAACTGTAAAAGACATGTTGTCATTTTTGGGCCTGACTGGTTACAGCAGGACCTATGTCCCAGACTATGTTGGCCTTACTTCCCCTTTGCGCGTTTTGGTAAATGAACAAGGCATGAGAAACCTCTCTGCTCCCCTCTCATGGACTACAGAAACAGAACAGGCGTTTATAAAGTTAAAACAACAGCTTTCTGTCGCCTCTGACCTTGCTGTGCCAGATTATGCTTTGCCTTTTCATCTTGATGTTTCTGGAACTGGAACCCATATCAATGGTATCCTGTTCCAGAAAAAAGGGGGAGAGAGAAAAGTGTTGACATATGTAAGCGTAATGCTTGACAACACTGAAAAACGCCACCCACCGTGCACACAACACGTTTCTGGACTTGCAAAAATCATTCAGAAAACAGCACACATAGTGATGAACCACCCACTAAAAATTTTGACATCACACAGTGTGGTGGCCTACGTCTCCTCACAGGCCTTCACACTCACTTCACTCAGGCAGAGACGCCTCAGTACCATTTTGGAAGCACCACACATCACCTACTCACATGAAGGCATAAACATGGCTGATCACATGGGATCAGGGGAACCACATATGTGTGAAGAGGTTGTGCAGGTACAGGAGAAAATCAGGCCAGATTTGCAGGCAGAACCTCTAATGGATGCAGAAAAAGATTGGTTCACAGATGGATGTTGTTTCAGAACTGAAAGTGGAACGTTGAAGGCTGCATGGGCAATAGTGGAACAGACAGACATGAGATGGAAAACAGTGAAAGCAGAGCAGTTGACAGGACAACAGTCTGCACAGAGAGCTGAACTGAGAGCGGTGATTGAAGCCTTAAGGATGGGAAAGGGACAGAAAGTGAATATATACAGTGATTCAGCTTATGCTGTGGGAGCAGTGCATGTGGAGCTCAAGCAGTGGCTAAGAGCTGGTTTTTTGACAGCCAGCGGAAAGCCTATTAAACATGAGATAGAAATGAGGGAATTAGCGGAAGCACTGTTGTTACCTGTTAAGGTGGCAGTGGTAAAATGCAAAGGACACAGTGCCGGATTGGACTTAGTGGCATTAGGTAACAAACAGGCCGACTTAGTAGCTAAGCAGACAGCTGGTTACTTACCCTCCCTGATTATGGTAATAGACCCAGAAGCCACACCCCCTCCAGAAAGACCACCCATACAACTAGGCCTAGCCACAATCAGAGAGTTACAGGACAAAGCCAGCCCCCAGGAAAAATCATTATGGGTAACAAGAGGGGCCACAAACACAGATGTTTGGCGTGGCCCAGATGGAAGGCCCATTCTACCGCCAGGGGTCAGACAGACAGCAATGGAAGAGGCACATGGAGTGGGGCATGTGGGACCTGCACAAATGATGAGGAACTTAGCCGCCTGGTGGCACCCTTATCTAAAAGACATGACAAAATACATGGTTAAAACCTGTAAGGAGTGCAACCAATTTGGAATCAAGCCCGCCTTCAAGCCAATAGCAGGGTACTTCCCCATCCCACTTTGCCCAGGGAAAGAAATAATCATTGATTACACAGACATGGTGGACAGAGTAGGTAGTTACAGGTACCTGCTGGTGGCTGTGGATGCATTTTCAGGTTGGCCAGAAGCCTGGCCGACAGCAAGTGAAAACAGTAGAACTGTGGTGAAGTGTCTGATTAATCATTATATACCACAGCATGGGTTTCCCGAGGTCATAAGGTCGGACAATGGTTCACATTTCAGGAACCACGATCTGCAGAGGGTTGAAGCCGCATTAGGTTTGAAACATAAGTTTGGCTCAGTTTACCACCCCCAATCCCAGGGGAAAGTGGAAAGGATGAATCAAACTCTAAAAACTAAATTGGCTAAAATCTGTGCACAGACCAAATTAGATTGGGTTAAGGCATTGCCTCTTGCATTAATGTCCATAAGATGCTCAGTAAATCAAACCTCTGGTTACACTCCATTTGAGTTGGAGCATGGCAGGCCTTTTCCTGGCCCCTCCTCTCGCCTGTTAATGTCGGATGAAGCTGATTCAGACCTCGATCCGAGGACATATTATAACATGCTCCGCAGTTTTGTTGCCCAGTATTCCTCACAGGTCGCTGAAAGAAACCAGCAAGAGCTGAAAGAGGCGGCTACACCTGGAATGGACTACGTCCTCCTGAAAGTCACAAAGAGAAAGTGGGCTGAGCCTCGCTGGACAGGCCCTTACCGCATAACAGAGCGGACCTCCCACGCTGTCAGGCTCGAAGGGAAAGGTGACACCTGGTTTCATTACACACAGTGCGCTGCTGCCACCGAACCAGGAAGAACCTTGAGAGAGGTGCAGAAGGACCTGTCAGAAGGAGCTGCAACAGCATCACCAACCACTTGAGGGAGCCAAAACTCAACCTACAAGCCGGCTGGTTACAAAAGGGGGTGTTCTTCATACTGAACTAAACATTTTTATTTTTCTATTTTTAACATCTTTTATGACTTTGCTTTTATATTGGCTTGAGTTTTTAAGATTTACATTTTACATTGCAATAGTTTTAACCGCTGAAAGCTCATTTAAAGTTGTGTCACTGATACTTTTTGTTGCTCTTTAACTCCTAGAACACGCCCTTGGCGAGGTGGGGGGAACTGGACCACCTTTCTGTGCCCCATCATCCTCTATTAGAAGACATCCAAGCTAAGTAAACATGTCTTGGCCCTTTCCCCCTGAAATGACAGGCAGGCAAAGATGTTGCGTCTTTGTTTGCTTCCTGGCCCTGGGTCTCATTCCCATTGGCATAATCCTGATCTGTGAAGGGCCCCCGACACTTCTGACACCTTCAAGTTCAAAAGCTTCGCCCCCTTCTGACAGTCCCAATCTGACAAATGTAGCCCCTAGGGTCTTGCCCACCACTTCCTCTCCAGTTTTGCCCACGCCCGATCCATTTAGAAAGAAACGAGCCGACCTACGGCTAGGGCTGATTTGTGGTGGTGGTGTGGCAATAACAAGTTATATGATGGTTTCCCTCGGGATGCGTCAGGTCTTTGCGCTCTCATAACTCTTATTTTACCTGTTTTAGTCACTCCAGTAGATCTCTCTATAGAAGTACACGAAGTTGGCCTCCCATCCTCCTCTGAACGCCGCTCTAAACGTTCTCTAATCCCAGGTTCAGCTCATAATCCAACCTATATTGATGCTGTAGGTATACCCCGTGGGGTCCCCGATGAATATAAACTGCGAGACCAGGTTAAAGCAGGATGGGCCTCGATACTTTGGATGGTTGAAATAAATGCGAATGTAGACAGAATTAACTACATTCACTTTAATGTGCAACTGCTGGCTAATTACACTCGAGATGGTTTTGAAGCTGTGCATGCACAGTTATCTGCCACTTCCCTAATGGCTTTCCAAAACAGGGTCGCAACGGATTTTCTCCTCGCAGAAAGAGGCGGAGTCTGCAGCCTTTTTGGTCAGGAGTGCTGTACCTATATCCCCAATAACACAGCTCCTGATGGTTCCCTCACTAAAGCTATTACTGGTCTCACAGCTCTTACTGTTAAAATGAAGGAACACTCGGGCGTTGATACTGCCATGTGGGACTCTTGGCTTAACATGTTTGGCAAATATAAGGCCCTTGTAGCTTCCATCCTAGTTTCCATCTCAGTTTTTGTTGCTATCCTAGTCACCTGCGGTTGCTGTTGTATTCCATGCATTCGATCCCTCTTCCAGAGACTGATTGTTACAGCTCTCACTCCTGAGGATAAGGATCTCGCCCGGCAGATGCCTTTATTGGCTAGTCAACTTCCCACCTCCTCGCCAACGGATGATGAAAACTCTGATCGTGAGGGTGACGAACATTATCGTCTTTCTCTTGTTTAAATGCTTCTAGAATGGTTGTTTCTCTGTGGTGTTTTGTATTAGGCTTGTTATTAATTGTTTCCCTCACCCACTTCCTCTTGAAGGATATATCTGGTTGAACTGTGTCTGGTCGGGTTGTGAGGGTTAAGCGATGTTCTCAGGGTCTCCGGACTTAAGCCTGAGCGAATGTGTACTCCCACCACTGGATATAAATTGTTTTTTTCCACACCCCTTCCTCACGTTTTACCATATTCACTTTTGAATGTCCTTAGCAGTTACCGTTCTGGGTTTATTTTACGGTTGATTTATTCTTTCACATTTTCACGTTTATATCTCTCATTATTATAGTATACTCTGTACTCTCCACATTTTTATCATTACTTATGCTTTTTGGTTGCTGGGTTACAGGAACTGTTAATTTTGTGTCACTACCCTGGTTGCACTGACTCGTTGTATCCTTGGGTGCAGGACAGCTGTTACTGCTTTCGTCGGGAACCGAGACTGCTTGCAGCCGACCCCTGGGCAGGGTGGTGCCTGGACTCTTTTCTCCTCATCTGCAATGACAGATAACGACAAATGATAAGACCCGAGGAGTTTTTCGAGCCAGGCTTCGACACGTCTCTGTGTTCCTTTGAATGTTACTTATTTTTGTGTGTTGACCCATTTAAGATGGGTCAAAAGGGGGATTTGAAGAAAATATAATCTGATCAAACATTATTCAGCTTTAAATATTGTTCAGCTTTAAAGTTACTGTGCAACTGTGTAATAAAAATGTGCTCACGACTTTGGCCTTGAGAGCGATAAGAAGCGATCGCCTCATCCTGCAGGTGCAAGATATCTGCAAGCGAAGAGACTAGAACACCCAAGGCCGATTTCCTTTTATGGAGTTGTTTTTCTGCTAATGCAGCACTTTCCTCACAAACCCCCTCCTGTAAGTTTTAGAGAATATATACCCATCCTCACAGCAAATCTTGGGAATCTCCTGATGTGAGCTGTGTTGAGAGGTTGTCTCTGTCTCAATAAAAGTTCACTGATTCCCCATCTGCCGCAGGTGTCCGGTTGTCTTCATTCTCCGCCAGCCTGGTTAAGTCAATTCCTCCTTAACATCTAAAAGAACCTATTTAATGAAGGAAGACGGGTTCACTTTGTGTTTAATATTATTCTATTGCTGTTGTTGTTTTTTTTATATCCTTCAGTAGTAACAGGTAAATGAAAATGTTTTTGAATTATTTGAATATATATGAGTGCTTGTGTATAAATACACAAACACATATGCTTTCAATTGTGTAATTTAAGTGTCTAGGTAGCTCTGTTTTGGAAGTTCAGTTAACGCTAGAAATGTGTTTTGGAATTTTTACGTCCTTTTTGGAGTTTGTACGTGCTTTGTCTGTAGGGGCCACCGCATATATTATATATAAACATATATAAATAAAAAGGCCCTGGGGACTTTTTGTGGCTTTCTTTTTCCGGTTACAAGCCATTTGCACTGTGTTGAATGGAATATAGCCAAATTTTACAAAAAAAAAGTTTGGTATAATTTTATTTCAAAATTTAAGTCTGACTTCCTTAAATTAGCTTCAGTGGCTAAGCTAATAATGCACATCCTCTTAAGGCCCTAGTGGCCCATTTGTGCCCCATTGAAACCCATTATAAACGCTATTTTTCACTGCCCAATCATTACCATCAAGTTAAATGTCATCTTTTCACTTTCACTGTGACTTTGAAGCAGGGGTCTTAGAATTGTAATTCTTTTTTATTTGTCCACCAGGTGGCGCCCTTGTTTCACATTTGACACCTGCTGGAAAATACAACATTTACAGCTGGAAAATCCCACATTTACCACAGTGTCTTTATGCTCAAATGATGAGTTTGGGTCACTATCAATGTGGGTGTGTCTTAAAATAAAATAAAGGAGTGTGTGTCTAACCTCAGAATCAAAGAGTGTGTGTCTAATTTCAAACGTTTTTTCTCCTTTTGAAGTCCACACTGCAATGCAAACAAATCAAATATAAAACTAATACCAAAGCCAAATTAGACTTGTTTTGTCTGCAAGCTCAGGTTGTTTATGCAGCTGCACTAAAGCCGTGGTTATAAGAATGAGCAGTAGCGCGGGAGTAGTCTTTTTCACAATGGCAAGACGGTACAACACGGAGGAAGCGTTGCAAATGATCCTGGACCCTGAGTGCGAGGATAGCGCCTCATCATCCACCGAGGATTCGGGGGATGACGCGGAGATTTCTTCGGAGGAGGAAACGGAGGAGCTGGAGTCCGGTTCCGACTCATATGGATCAGAGTCTGAAAATGAGAGCGGAGAGATGGAGGAAGAATCAGCAGGGTGGATTTCCAAAAATGGAACAAAGTGTTCTCCGACAAACGCTGAGACGCTCCGCTACGTTCCAGCGGCCACGGGACACACCGGACCTACTTTTCATGCCACCGCCGGGATCAGTGACCCACAATCCAGTTTTTCTCTTTTTGTCACCGATGAAATTATCCTGCATATCGTCTCAATGACCAATATCCAGGGGAGACGTACTATCGCTGACTGGAAAGATGTGGACAGCGATGAACTGCATGCGTATGTGGGGCTACTAATTCTGGCTGGTGTTTACCGTTCCCGAAACGAATCAACACTCAGTCTCTGGAGTGAGAAATCCGGCCGGGTGGGTTTCGGGCTACCATGTCCGAGAAAAGGCTTCGCTACATCAGCAGCGCTCTCCGATTCGATGACAAACTTCCGAGACCAAGACACCGTGATGACAAACTGGGTCCATTTCGCAAAATCTGGGATATGTGGACCCATCGCCTCCAGATGATGTTCTGCCCAAACAGGGAAATTTGTGTGGATGAACAACTTATTCCTTTCAAAGGGAGGTGTGCCTTCAGGCAGTATGTGCCCAAAAAGCCAGCAAAGTATGGTCTGAAGGTATGGGCGGTCTGCGACGTAGAGACGTCTTATGCCTGGAGACTGCAGCTCTACACGGGCAAAGCAGTCGGTGGGAGCGAGATCAACCAGGGGATGCGAGTGGTTCTGGAGCTGACAGAGGGGCTCCAGGGACACAGCGTCACGTGTGACAATTTTTTTACTTCCTTCCCTCTGTCAGAGGAGCTGCTCAGGCGAAAAAATACCCTGGTTGGCACCATTAGGAAGAACAAGCCCGAGCTTCCGCCACAACTGCTGCAGACAAGGGGGAGAGGAGTGTTTTCCGTCTTTGCTTTCACTACAACGCACACGGCCGTGTCATACGTCCCCCGCTGCGGCAGAAATGTCCTCCTGTTGAGCTCCAAACACCGCACTCCAGGAGTATGCGACGACCCGAAGAGAAAGCCCCACATAATAAAGGATTATAACAAATCTAAGGGAGGTGTGGACAAACTCGATCAGGTAGGTGTCATTACGCATCAGTTGCGCACGAATTTATTCATTCTTGCTCATATATTCTTGTGTAAAATATACGTAGGTTTAATGTTTTTTGTGTGTGTGTGTGTTTTGTTTTTTTATTAGGCTGTTGCCACCTACACCTGTAGAAGGCGAACGAGGCGGTGGCCGTTAGCCCTTTTCCACCACCTGATCGACATTTCGCTCTATAATGGTTACGTCCTGTGGACCGCGGTTGACCCAGCCTGGCAGCAAACCAAAGCTTACAGAAGGAGGCTCTACATCGAGGAGGTTGGAGAAACCTTAGTTCAACCGCATATTGCCAAGAGAGAGCGACTTCCCCGCTCTTCCCATTTGTGAAAAATGCGCAGGGTGCTGCTGCTGCTGCTGCAGGTCCCTCTCCAGGCCCCTCTGCAGCCATCAAATCTAAGGTGAGGAAGCGATGTGACCTTTGCGCAGGAAAAAGGAGGGTCGTTACCACCTGCTGCAAATGTGGGAAGGCCACATGCAAGGACCACAGCCTGACCATCTGCAGCAACTGCTCCACCTGAGCAGGACTGCCCCCCCCCCAGCCCCCATCTCTCACTCTTTATCTCTTTCTCATATCTCTCATACCTTTCCCCATTCCAAACAGTATATGTTCATTGTTCTAAAGTTCTAAAAATAAATGTTTTGTGGTTCAAAGTGATCTTGTATTTTTATTTTCATATATTTTTTATTTTAGAACACAACAAGGTAATAGTATTTAGTGGTAATAAGCAATAAGTAAATAATAAGTGCTAATAAGCAGTTAACATAATCAAAAAGTGAAAACATGATCACCATTATATTACATTTACTGTGCTCCTAGAAAAAATAGTAATTGATCAGAATGAATGTTGGTGCCAATCTTTGGTCCATCTAAAGGCCTAATTATAATAACAAACGAATATTACTTCAAATGTTTTTTATGGAAAATATTTAGTTTCTTTGTTTTTTGGGGCTAAAAAAACAGTGCGCTCATGTAATAAAACTGTGATTTAGAGGGTTAAAACAACGAAAATATAATTAAAAATTTATATGAATATTTCAGGGAGAAGTAGTTTTAAAAGACTGACCAATTTAAAGTGGAAAAAAATATGAATATATAATATTTTTATTGCACTTTTTGGGGCGTGGCCGTTTTGGTCCCTTAGAGCCTTTAAAGGGTGCATTTTTTTAGGGCCTAACAACCGAAAGAGCCGGAAATTCTATCACTAGTAAACTGCCATTAAACAAAACAGAAGAAGAAGAAAACCCCTGCACATGCACGGTACGGATCGGGTAGACCCGATTTGTACGGTCCGACTTTGCACATGCGCAGTAAGGATCGGGAGTCCTGATCCGTAACTATCTTTTTATTTTTCGTTTTTGTCTACATTATATTGAAATGTTTCATTATTGGAAACATTTTAAGACATATTTATTATTCTTAAAATCTTAACAGATACTCTGACCTGTAACTATTGTAAAATGCTTCGAGTGGAAGCAGTGGCCTTTTGGCAGAGGTGGGACCAAGTCATTGTTTTGCAAGTCTCAAGTAAGTCTCAAGTCTTTATCCTCAAGTCTCAAGTCAAGTCTCAAGTAATGTCAGGCAAGTCAGTCGAGTCTCAAGTCACTGGTGTAAAAGTCCAAGTCAAGTCACAAGTCTGAAACTTTGAATTTCAAGTCCTTTCGAGTCTTTAAAAAAAAAAAAACGAAAAAAGAATGTTGCAGTTATGCTAAATGTAAATATTAGACCATGTAATTTTAAAATCTGTGTTTTTCTCAACACATGACAAAATAGTGAACTTAGAAAATATACACAAATTGTGAAATTGCACCTCTTTAAAATGCAGCTCAATTAAACCTAGCTCCAAGAATAATTTTCACCGACAGTTCTGAGATAAGCTGCATGTTATTCTTGGATGCGGTTGTAGGACCAGCTTTAAAATCGCATGACAAAAATATCATACACATTAAAAAAAACTGCATCACCAACGTAGCCTGGACAACATTTGCTAGTTAGATGAAGTCAGCTATCTCATCTTAGCATATTTATATGCATATTTATAATCATACGGTTCTTGGAGTGAGTGCACACACTCATGAAGTTTAGTAACTTCAGGTCACTGCAACAAGCCCAGGTACAGTTTACCGACGGATGGGTGCAGGACCTTGAAATGCACCGTGTAGAACGAAAGACCATCGTACGTATCATAAGTTTACCAGTCTCACAAATCGTCTTCATAAATACACATTCGTTAACCGTTTATTAATAGGACCTTTGAGCTCAACGGTAATTAATTAGTAGTGGAAATCATTTCTGGTAGCATCACAGAAATGTAGCAGTGACAATAATATTGTATGCTGTAATCGTACTGGGCAATTAGTGATACAAAAAACCTGTTTTATCCTGTGAATAAAAGTATATGTTTTTGTTAATGTACCATAATAACAGAAGCGAAACGCAATATTGTGTCAGGACAATTCACTATTTATGCACAATAAATAAAGGAGCATAGCGCGACCATTTCTGTTCAGCGCCAGACTTGCTTGTAACCTATATCACTAATTATGTAATGAAAATGACGCATTAACTACAACAGCAGACTGACCTTCGTGTAAATGCTTGGAGCAGCCTAACATGTGAACTGGAGGGTTCTGGGACGTTATATTTGATCTTTGAATGGCTGCAATCCAGACCATCCGTCGCGTCTTTGTTACTTCGGAAACATGGCTCGAACAATTTCTCTTCAACGACGTAATCCGATAACAACCGATCTCTTTACCCGTCGGCTTCCCGTGGCTGTCATGCGACCGGCTATTGCAGTTAATAATACAACAGCTTCTTGACATTTTTGTGTTTCTTTTTATCGCTGTGTGACTGATTTTAATTGAAAGCCTGCGTGCGCTAGTACCTCTTGCCACGAGTTCCCAGAATCCTTTGCGGTTTTACCCATGAATGACGTCACATTTTCAATCTCTATATAATATGCGTGTTAAATTTTATATTTGGGGTGAAATATCAAGTCTTTTCAAGTAAACCGGTTCAAGTCCAATTCAAGTCCCAAGTCATTGGTGTAAAAGTCCAAGTCAAGTCACAAGTCTTACAACATTTTTTCAAGTCAAGTCTAAAGTCATAAAATTAATGACTCGAGTCTGACTCGAGTCCAAGTCATGTGACTCGAGTCCACACCTCTGCCTTTTGGACATGCGGGGTACGGATCGGGTTTCTGATAGGTTTGTAGCTTGAACCTATCCGCTGGAACGTTGAAGACAATATAATTACACGGCAAGCAAGACACGAAGTAGGCAAAGTTCTTCATGTTTCTCGTGCACGGGAGAGAACCGGACAAACGCCGTTCCTTCGCTTGACCCCAGTTGCTCTCGTCCGTTCTCCCGTAACACTGCTCTTTTATTGAGGTTACATGAATATGCATAAGTTCATTAACATATGACGTCTACATACACACAAAGAGTACCTTGCCTTTGTGTGTGTGTGTGTGATTTGTGTGAGGTCAAGATGAGACCCTGTGAAGACTCCCCAAAGCTGGTGCCAGGAGTCTAGCGGGTCCATCTGAACAAAAGGCTCTCATACTCAAAGAGATATACGTGTGTTTGCTATACCATATAACAAGAGAAGATAGGACCTCTCTTATACTCCCAGAGTGCTCTCTAATGCACACAAAGTTTGCAGACTATCAAGGATCAAACCTCTACCAATCTACAACTAATTATAAAACTCTAAGCATATATAAGTAGATATTTCTAAGCATAAATGACAATCAACAATACAAAAACTAACAGTTTCCGTTACGGATCGGGTAGCGACAGTGACAGACCGCATTTGGAGTACACTTCGGATTGGGACAGCCGTCGTCGCGTCGCTGTGACGTAATAGGTCTTTCAATGCGTACTCCGAAGCGTGCGGTCGCTGGATTGGGACACAGCCTCTGTCTCGAGCCTTGCTGTTCTCATATTGTTCCCTGCCACTGAGAGTACACCTTGGATGGTTCTGTAGAGAACAGCTGGTTTATTCTCCTGCCTTCTCTCTCTCTGGCGTATCTCTTCAAGCAGCTGGCCAAGGCTGTGAGTCTTGGCAGTTTTATATGTGTGTGTCGCACCATTGATGAAAACTTCTTTATAAGTGACATGAAGGCGAAAATATCGAATGATCCAGCATCGTTTCATATTCACTGAAACTCCGAAAACAAGCAGAACCAAAGAATGACATTGAATTATTTTTATTTCATTCTAAGCCGAGCCAAGTTTAACGACTCAGCAGACACACAAAACACACAACCTTCATTACACAAATGTTAATATGCATAATAGGAACATAACAATATGAAACATGTAAGTAGGTTAAGGCAGACATTAGTGCTTTCCAAAACGTGTTGATGAGTAGTTGGTGTCAGAACTGTGACGTCTTGTTTTTTTATTTCTTCACATATAAGGCAAAGTCGTGCTTTGGTCTGACAACAGACAGTAAAGACCATCGCTCAGGGCAGCCTCTATTATTTTAAAGTCATTCGATTCATTTTACTACATCGGCATTAGTCCCACATGGAGCAAATTTAGATGCAAACCACACACACATGCTTAATATAACCATAGCTTCATTTGTGGAAGTACTACTTGCCATTAGCTCATATCAGCAAAAAGACAGAAGAGAAGCTGCCTTCAAACTACTGAGAACCCAAAAGCAGTCTGAGGTGCACAGGAGCCTCGTCACAGTAAGCTCTGACTGTTAAAATGTCATCAGATAAATATTTAAATAAATAACAGCAAGAAGAGGTAAAGTGATGACTCGTGCTGACAGAAATGAAACATAAGGTCAAATGTTTCTATCATACCAGGTGAGGGTCATTGTGGCGTGCATTCACCGCGTACACACAAGGAAGTCACACATGCAATGTTTTCATGTATAAACAACTTTCCACACGTTGGACATATTTTTAGTTCCAAAAGGATCCAGCAGCAGCACTTGGTCATTTCCATTAGCACAGAGGGGATTTAGATCAACATGTTCTTTATGGGGAAGAAATCCTGAAACTATCAGACTCCGCACGAGCGCAGCTAAACCCAGCTGTCAAATCACAACTAGGCCGAAAGCAATCTGAGGGTGGCAGCACAGCCCTGCACTAGAGTCCGGTCGTCCTGCTTCATGGTGAGAACAACAAGCGCACAAGCAGACACGGTGCTTTGTCTCTGCAGGCTGAGCAAACAGCCGGCACAAGCTGCCCCACTGGTAGGTAAACACAACGTGTTTGCATTTAAATATTCAAGTAAGAGCAAAATTAAAATGAATGTCAGGAGTAGATCCGATCAGTGTATAAAAAGCTTAAACAAACTGTTGTCTCTAATTTTCGCTACAGCACAAAGAAGAGAAGCCAAATGTGCGGTGGCTGAGTCTGTACAGGCGACAGGACGCAGACAAAGTTAGACTGCGTAGCATCACTGACAGACTCTGTTAGGATGCAACAGGATGAATTTAAAAAAACATTTTAGGAACATGGAAACTCCTTAATGGGAATCTTTGAGCCTCGTTGAACCTTTTACCTTGTGTAACTGCAAACTGGCACCATTGACTTTATAGGCCGAACTGACTACAAGCTGAATCTTGAGTGTCTTTGTTGCTAAGATTCTTTAAATTCATGGTGGAGCTGAGGAGAAAACAAGATCAGACCAAAGTGCCATCTCCATCTTCGGGAACATGTTACCAGGCTTTCTTTTCCTAAAGACTCTATCATACGTCTTGATGAATATGCAGACAGGCTTTTGGGAAACATCTGAAGCATTTTTAAAGAATAAATATTTGTAATAATGTCACAGTCCAGGTTCATTCAGGCCTGTTGCGTCGCCTGAGGCCGGACACGAGCTGCTCCGCCCCAATCTCCTCCGTCTCACGTGAGGCTTCTAAAGAGGGTATGAGCTCCGAGTGTTCCCACCCTCCTTCCTCCTCTTCTTCCTCTCTGTCACATTCTTCCACTGTTTCGTCTCCATCATATTCCTCTGGTCTCACTTCCTTCGTCTCTTCACCTTCTGCTTCATGCTTAATGTCTGAATGCTCTTCAGAAACTCTTGCAGTAGGCTCTGCTTTCTCGCTGGACGGCTGCTTGTCTGAAGTATCACTTGCCCCAAGGGACTCAATCAGGTCGTCCAGATTACGCTCGCCACCTGGAACAAAGAAGCTGATTAAAGAACAACATTTCTTCTTGTGCACGTAACGGAGAGCCAGCAATAAGCTTTATGAGTCAGGACTACACATGACATTGCATGTTCCACTCAAAGATATCTTTGTGACCAGTTCAACACCTCGACTTACTCAAGTTTGCCAAACATTTACAGCAAAGTTGTAGCAAATTTACTGAACAGTATTTCTTATTTTGCACCTAGCGCCTAGAGTTTCAAATCTCTGCTCTCTCTACTCCGCGTGCTTAGAGCCACATGTTTTCATTACTAACATTATTGAAACACAGCAGAACTGAAGTGAACTTGATGACAGGAGGACCAAAATCTGCAGATATCTTGTTTTTACAGCGAGCGGTGGATTTCAGTGTTACATCTCTCCGTGCCTTTTCTCAGCAGTGTGCACACAGAGCAACTTCCTGTGAAAGGTGGTGTCAGTCAAAATGCAGCTATAGCAGGGCTGTATTAGTGCGTTCGACTGTGTGGCTGCTGGTTAAATTCATATGCACAACATTCTCAAACCAAGCTGTCCTCTTTGCATTTGACAAGACAAAGACAAACAATTTTATAAGCCAGAAGTGAATCGAGTGCTGTCACTCCGTTTCACTCTTTAATTTGTAGTAATAATAATGTTACAGCGTCGCGGCACAGAATTCAGTTTCAGGCTAAGAAAGAAAAGGAGACGAGATCAGATTCCTTAAAGAGTATCTGCTGTGATGGCGTTTTGTTGCTCCGACAGTCTAAATGTCCATGCTGCGATGATGCAGGGAATGACAGGTTAGTGCGGCTGCTCCTCTCCGTCAGCTCTGACGCCAACACTGAGCGTAGTATTTCTGCTTCGACACATCACACGTGTCAGCTGATTATCTGCAGAAATGGTTTTTAATAACGAATCCTGTGGTGAGCAGAGTCTCTACCAAAGCTCAGCCACAGGTTTTTAGTTGCTTTGTTTTAAAACAACTAAAAACATCTTTTTAAAATTGCATTTCGTTAACTTTTGTCTGTTTTTGTTTTATACTGTGTCATCTCTGAAGCACTTTGTGATCTATGAAGGTGCTATATGAATAACATTAATGACTTTTATTCAGCCTCCTTTCATGTATCTACACTTGTGTAAACACACTGATTTCAGAGTAAAGGTGCATTTTTACTCTACTCGCTCCCTCATTTGCTCCCCAGGTTGCTCGTGGCAGATTGCTGTTCGTTAACGAAGTAAACGAGTTACCTTTGTTTGTTTCTAAATGTGTGAATGAGAGACTGGCCCCACTCTGTAGCTGAGACACGCCTGCCTCTGGCACAGCATAACTATTCATCGCTGTTGAAAGATGATCGCAGACTGATGTACCAAAGTGGGTTTGAAGATCACATAAACTCAGTTTTGATTTTGTGGAAGTAGAAGCAATGGACAGGATCCAGAGGAACAAATGTCAATTAAAAAGGGAGAGTACGCTCCACCAACACGTGAGACTGTGGAGCCTTCAACTGGAAACTGCTTGGCTGAAATTGGACACCCAGCTGCCATCCACAGAGATGATGCATGTAAAGCGTGAGGTTTGTGGTCAAACAGCAGAGTGCACACTATAAGGGCTTACAGCGAGATCTCCAGGATGTGGCTAAAAATGGTGCAAGAAAAGGCACACAGGCCAAACTGAATCAGACGTGCTTTTTGATTCTCACGGGTGGAGTGGTGGAATATTTGGGTCACACCTTCAGTTTTAGGAAGAGAAACCTGAGGAGAGAGCGACACCAACCAACCCTGCAGCCCACTCTGCTCTGCTGTCAGGTGTGACTGTGGTTGTCAGCTTCAACCACCTGATTTTAAAACACAGCCCACAGTCTACACGCCACACGCAGGATGGATATCGAACAGTGCTGAATGCTGAGTTACTGCAAACCCAACGCTGACCATAAATGCAAAACAGAGAGAAACGAGTCGGCATCCCGGTCCTGACCTGCCTCGCATCAGCCACACACGCCTCTCCTTTCACAGGAGACCTAGAGTTAGACACTGATACACTACACAGTGTAGTGTATCAGTGTAGTGTATCAGTGTATCAGTGTAGTGTATCAGTGTACACTACAGTGTACACTACACGATACACTACGGTGCACTGCATCAAGATTTCCTCTCATGGACTGATCTGTGCAGGCGCTGATGTAGAAACATTTCTTTAAGCAATCAGTGATTTATTCAGACTTTTGCACCTGAATTTATTGAGTTTGTGAACAAACTTAGAAGTGCCTCTCACCATGCGTACGAACAAATGTCACCATCACTACAGTAACATCAGCTTTGAGTGATCCTGTATTTCAGCCACAGCCTCTCTTTTAAAAGATGTCCTCGCTGCAGCGTGGACCCTTTTACAAAGCCTGTCTGGGTCACTTTCCCCACTCACTCTTTCTCCTCTGGTGGGTCAGCTCTGCTTATACAGAGACATGTGGGCGTGCCACGTGCAGACAATATGCAGATTCCACAGGCTGGTCGAATTCACTAACATGACACGACAGCAAGAACAAAACAGGCTTTGTTAATGAGGACCATTGTTCTCAACTATCAAACATATCACGCTCCTTCAAACATCGACGATGTGCAGTAACAGTGTAAATCAAACACTGAGAGCGTTCTCCTCATTCGTCAGTAAGAACAATAGAAACTGGGATGTGTTTCTATTTTGCACACAATCTGAAAACAGCAACCACACAGTCTAGAGTCAGGTCTGCAACACCTGACAAATTCACTCTGATCGCCACAAAGTGACTGAATTATGCTGCACGGTTAAAAACAAACAACCCACTGGTGGCATGGAGGGGTGGACAGTCCATTCCTCTCTTCTTCATCAGGTACCGAATGGTCTGCAGCTGAGACATGATCTCATTCTTCTGTTCCTGGGCCACCGACTTCACGCTGGAGGAACAAAAGAGAAGAGACGATTCTCACAGGGTCTGTGTTTGTCATAACGGCCGTTTTATTACATGAAACTAAAGTCAGGTGATCAGCTCCACGCCGTCCTGCAGGCGGGTTAGAGTCATGTTTGAGAGCTGTGTGGGGAACACCTGGAGAAACCTGACTGGGAAGGTCACTCACCAGTTGGTCAGCGGGTCCAGCTGGGTGAGGATGGAATTGAGCATCCTCTCTGTCTGTGCAAGCCTTTGTTCCAGCTCGTTCAACTGGTTCTCTGCATGAAAGCAAACACACACGATGGGGAAACCACGACTGAAACCAAATAAAACGTGCAAACACAAATCCTGACACACACCTGCCTCCATGGATTTTTTGGCCCCTTTTGCAAACTTGTCCTTTTGGGCCTTGTCGTCTGTAGACCTGATCTGGAACAAAAACAAACATGACGGTTCAAACTGTAGATGCTATCCGAGACCTGAGGTGCTGCAGTGTACGTAGTTACCTTCAAAAACTTGTATGCTGCAAACACTCCCACTCCAATGGCGTAGAGCGGCATCAGCGTGAACACGTAGCCCTTATTGCTGCTCGATTTGTATTTGTCACTCTTCAGCTCTTGCTCCACCCGTTTCTTCATCTGCTGTAAGTTCTCCGGGGACTGGCCGGCGCCGTTCATATTGATGGGCTGCCCTCGCGCTGGGCCTGCTGACACAACATCGTGACGGACGTCAGAGACACGCTAAGAAACCGTATTCATGGCACATGAGCACCGTTCCAAATCGTTTGTCTTAAAGCAGATAGTGAGGTGAGGGTCAGGGGTGTTACCAACAAGCCACGGTAGGGGTTTAAGTCACATGTTTACGTAGTGCTGTATGACAGTAGGAGTTTTATAGTGCAATCATCTGCTGTTAAAGGCCGTTCATGCACCACCCTGCTTTTACAGCCTTTCATAGTTTACTTAGTGATAGTTCATCTCGAAACAGCTACTTTCAGGCTGTTTCCTGACAGGTGACGATGACAGACAAATGTCAGCATCACATTTTATGGACTGGATTGGAACAGGCACCCATGATCACCATAAGAAGTGTGATTACTGTGTGAAGGAGTCCAATGAGACTGTGTGTGCGTGTGTGTGTGTAAGATTCAAGCTTCAATAATCATATTTGCTAAAGACCTCCTGCAAACAGAAAAGGTCTCCGAGTCATGATGTCATCTAGGGCTGCTCGATTATGGCAAAAATGATAATCACGATTATTTTCACTGAAATTGAGATCTCGATTATTTGACGATATTTATTTAACCCTTACGACCTACTATAGAACCAAGTCCACCAGAGCTTATATTATTTTTTTACATGTTGTAGTGCCGTTTGTGGGAGCATTTCAATTTGCTATGCAACTGTTATAGCCCATATTTTAATAATATGTATGCATTAAGTCCATTGCAAAAAAGTGCAATAAACTACAAAAAAAATTAGAAAATCGTTTTTGTTTTTTTTACATATATTTCTACTTGGAGAAATTTAAGAGGTTTATCCCTCAAAACTTTAAATACAAAAAAGTTGCAAAAAATAGTTTACAACAACAGGAAATTTATTTTGAGTGTCTTCATAGTTTTATTTTGGAGATACACCAATTTTTATATACTGCAGGAAAAACGAAAAACAATCCTATGATGCAAATTTTCAAAGAAAACAGCAGGTGCATCAAAATAAACTATTTCCAGCAGTGATGTTTGAGTTCTAAGCATCCCAGCAACTATTCAGAAAGGTCAAACATGACCAGTACAGGCTTTTAAGGCCTACAAGTACAAAAACTACAATTTCCGCGAAAATGACGTCACTTCCGGTTTCGGGCAGGAAATGGCGGACATGCGACAGTTCGCGCTGACGTCTGTTTCACTGTGGGAAGTGTTACGAACAGCTGATCAGATCGGCAAAGCGTGTTTCTGGAATATTATGTTTTTGTTCCTGCAAGAGCTTTTTATGCAGTTTTTGCAAAGATTTATGTGGAAGGAAACCGTGACCGAGGACAAGCTGATGGCATCAGATGTAAGTACAACTCCTCCGGTTTCATATGCAAAACAAATTATTGCGCTAGCTTACACGGTTCAGGTTCTACAGGGATTTAAAAATAGTTACACAACACGGAGCGTGCTGCTCTGACCGGCTTTAAAGGGTTAACAATGACTTTAAAAAATAATATAAAATGGTGTGCAACACCACTGAAGTTTTTTTTTTTTAAACTCTCTTTTCAACCAGCGGCAGTCACTCTCCTCTCCAAATAACTTCTGCTTAGCTTTCCAAGCTTCCCTCGGGTCCTCTTAATCAGCGGTCTCCAACCTTTTTTGCGCCATGGACCGGTTTATGCCCGACAATATTTTCACGGACCGGCCTTTAAGGTGTCGCGGATAAACGAGGGAGGGGCTAATAATCGGCTCAGTCATTTTTAATGATCGTTGAAAGCCCAGATCGTAATCGTGATTAAAATTCGATTAATTGAGCAGCCCTAATGTCATCACCAGCCGACCCGTCACACGTCGTGCAGCATCCTCACACTCTGCTTCCACAGGTCCTTTCTTGGCACCCTCTCATATGTTTTCTCTACACAGTACACAACAAGTGCACAAACATACACATAAGGAACACGTAGACGACGATGTGTAGACGATCAGTGTCAAACACTGTGTGCGGCAGTACTCTGCAACTAGACACCGGTGCTGGGAATCTTGACGCTCCATTTGGCCACAGATTTGAACTGACCTCAGTCCTAATGCCACTTAATGGGGGCAACACATATAATCATCATCATCATCGTTTAAGCCACATCTAATGTGCTGCTACATCACCACATCCGTCACCTCTTCCTCTAGCACGTGGAAGGCTTTTCAGAGCAGGTTGCTCCGTTTGCACAAAGCTGTATGAAACCCGGGAGGACGTCATTTCACACGGGAAGCTTTGCCCTGCAGGGCCTTTCAAAGGTTTACTGCTGTTTTTGACAGTTTCTGGGAGGCTGAGAACTTACACTGCACTGTTGGAAACAGTTTTGATGCTGTTTTGTTGCAAATTGTGCACAATAATGTTTATTTTCATTTTTCTTGCAGTTTATCAAAATGAGTGCATCTCAAAAATGAAACTATGAAGATGCTCAGAATAAATTTTCTATGCTTTGAAACTATTTTATGCAGCTTGTTTTGTATTTACAGATCTGGGAGATCAAACTCTGAAATTTCTCTAACTAGAAATATGTGTAAACAAACAAAAACTATTTTTGGAGTTTATTGTTTTTGCAATTTCCTGTAGACTAATTACACATCATTACAATTTGGGATATACTGCTTGTATTGATGTATAGCAACTTGAAAAGTCCAAAATGGCACTACAGCATGTAAAAATGTAAAAATGCAAAGCTCTGGTGGACTTGAATAGAATAGAATAGAATAGAATAGAATAGAATAGAATAATCCTTTAATTGTCCCACAAGGGGAAATTTGGATGTAACAGCAGCAATAAAGACAAATACAAACAAACAGTACACAGGACACAGAACAGAAACATACACAATTTTTACATATTTACATCAAGGACAATGGTTACTATAAACAGTGAGTACTGTACAGTTATTAAATTAAATAAAATTAACTACAGATAAGAGGCAAAGCAGGTTGTAGTGCGAATCGGTTAATAAAATAAAATAGTGCAGTTACAGATGTAAACATCTGTGTTTGTTGGGAGCAGTTCTGATTGTGCAGTCTGACAGCTGCAGGGAGGAAGGACCTGCAGAAACGCTCCTTCATGCATCGAGGATGCAGCAGTCTGTCACTCTCTCTGCAGCAACATCTGCATGCATGGGAGGGGGAGACTCTGTCCATCAGAGATGTTATTTTGGCCAGAGTCCTTCTGTCTCCACCACCTGCACTGGGTCCAGGGTGCATTACAGAACAGAGCTGGCCTTCCTCATGAGTTTATCCAGCCTCTTCCTCTCAGCTGCAGATAAACCGCTGCTCCAACATACAACACTAAAAAATGACAGATGTCACCACAGAGTCATAGAAGGTCTTTAAAAGCGCTCCCTGGACTCCAAATGACCTGAGCTGCCTCAGCAGGTAGAGTCTGCTCTGACCCTTCCTGTACAGAGCATCAGTGTTGTGGCTCCAGTTTATTATTCAGGTGAACACCCAGGTACCTATAAGAGTCCACTATCTCAATGTCCACTCCCTGGATGTTCACCGCTGTGAGTGTGGTGGGTCTGCGTCTCCGGAAGTCCACCACCAACTCCTTGGTTTTCCCGGCGTTGATCAGCAGGTGGTTCTGCTGACACCAGTCCACAAAGTCCAGAGTCCACTGTCTGTACTCTGAGTCGTCCTCACCTGTGATGAGGCGACTATGGCAGAGTCGTCAGAGAACTTCTGTAGGTGGCAGCGTGGGGAGTTGATGGAGACGTCTGCGGTGTAGAGGGTGAAGAGGAACGGTGCCAGCACAGTGTGGGGCCCCCGTACTGCAGACCAGCCTGTCAGAGACACAGCCCTGTGTCCTCACATACTGTGGACGTTCTGTGAGGTAGTCCAGTATCCACTGGGACATGTCCACTCGTCCACAAGGGTTAAAGGGTTAACCAATGAACCCTACGACACCACACACACCCAGTCCACACAGACAGCCTGATGGTGGAGTTGATCTCAGGACCTTCATGCTGTGAGGCAACAGTGCTAACCACCACAGACAGATGAAGGCTGGGGGTTTGAGCACAGTGGAGAAGCAGGCAGGTTTGTGGCTGTGCAGAGCAGCCACAAACCTGCCTGCTGACCCTGAGCACAGGAGTGTGGAGAACTCACCATCCAGGCAAATAAAGAGTGGGCAGAGCAGCCAAAGGTTTGAGGGCTGTGAGCAGGTGAAGCTGCAGACTGAGGCGGAGCGCTGGATGAGAGACTGCAGGTTCTGGTCAGACGTGGCTGAGATGATGAACTCTACTTTTACAATCATTATTTCAAACGTGTTTCTTACATTTTTGTAGCTAGCTGTGAAGTCAGTATTAAAATGTAGGCAGTGCTCTGGTTTTTATCTTTAATCCCACACACTAGAGCTGCTCGATATAACGATATATATCGGATGATGATATAAAAACATCTATCGTTTCATTTTACGCTATCGTTTGTTTCGTGGTGTCGTAAAATAAACTGTTTGCAGTAGAGCTGGGCGATATAAGATTTTTTCATATCACGATATGTTTTTTTCATTTCAGGCGATAACGATATCTATCACGATATCAGCCAAATAACTATATTTGTAAGATTTAAATGTGCCGTTGCTCACAAGTAAAATGTGAAATAATCAGCAGCTTGTTTTTATTTAAATATTTATTTCCCATAATAAGTTCAACAGGGTAGATGTACTTAAGGAACACGAGACTTTTTCAGATAAATAAAGGCAAATATTGCAAACTACACAAAAGGCAGCCGCTAAAGCGTTTAAGTTTCAAAATAGAACAAACGAAACAGACTAAACTGTCAATTCCACTTAGAAACAAAATATTAATTCTAAAAATAAATCTTAGTTTGTTTTACAGAAGAACAGACAAAACTGACTAACTTTTGTCAATATCAAATAAACTGAGAACTAAAAGGAAATTCTCAATCTCTCCTTGTTGTATAGCTTAGCTTTTCAAACAGTTTTAACAGTTACTTTAGTCTGACAAAAGCCGAATGACGAATTAGCGCTTCCAGTCAGAGACTGAGGCTACGTCCACACGTACACGGGTATTTTTGAAAACGGAGATTTTCCGTTTTCGTTTTAAAAAATAATCCCGTTCACACGTAAAGGCAGAAATGAAGGAAAACGCTGCTATGAACATGCCAAAGCAGCAGGTGGCGCTAGATTCCTAACCGTGCAGAAATGTTGGCCAATCAGAAGTCTAGAAGCCTTGGTGGGAAAAAGTAAACAAAGCTGGGGCATAGAAGCAGAACCGAGTCGTATGTGTGGAGGGACAGTAACTGTGTGTATATGTAAGCATTTAAACACTGCAGAGAGTAGAATTAACAGTAACAGTATTGTAGAAATTCATTTCACCGAAACAATAACGTGGCGCACAGTGTGACGTCAAAAAATGCGCACACCTTTGACGCTGCGTTTTCTCCATTTTTCTAGTCCACGCGTAAATGCAAAAACTGAGTTTTCAAAAATCTTCGTTTTCAGTGACCAAAGACGCCGTTTACGTGTGGACGAAAGGTGCAAACGCATAGAAAAATCTGCGTTTTCAAAAATACCCGTGGACGTGTGGACGTAGCGCATGCACCAGTTTATTGTATTTCCAGACTTGCTTTCGGCACAATTTACAGTGAACGCTACTCTGTTTTTTGTCAGACTTGAAATTAGGGCTGCTCAATTAATCGAATTTTAATCACGATTACGATCTGGGCTTTCAACGATCATTAGAAATGACTGAGCCGATTATTAGCCCCTCCCTCATTTATCCGCGACACCTTAAAGGCCGGTCCGTGAAAATATTGTCGGGCATAAACCGGTCCGTGGCGCAAAAAAGGTTGGAGACCGCTGATTAAGAGGACCCGAGGGAAGCTCGGAAAGCTAAGCAGAAGTTATTTGGAGAGTGACTGCTGTTGGTTGAAAAGAGAGGTAAAAAAAACTTCAGTGGTGTTGCACACTATTTTATATTATTTTTTAAAAGTCATTGTTAACCCTTTAAAGCCGGTCAGAGCAGCACGCTCAGTTTTGTGTAACTATTTTTAAATCCCTGTAGAACCTGAACCGTGTAAGCTAGCACAATAATTTGTTTTGCATATGAAACCGGAGGAGTTGTACTTACATCTGATGCCATCAGCTTGTCCTCGGTCACGGTTTCCTTCCACATATAGCTTTGCAAAAACTGCATAAAAAGCGCTTGCAGGAACAAAACACGCAACACGCAAAACACAAAACCAGAAACACGCTTTGCCGATCCGATCAGCTGTTCGTAACACTTCCCACAGTGAAACAGACGTCAGCGCAAACTATCGCATGTACGCCATTTCCTGCCCGAAACCGGAAGTGACATCATTTTCGCGGAAATGTAGTTTTTTGTACTTGTAGGCCTTAAAAGCCTTTACTGATCATGTTTGACTTTTCTGAATAGTTTCTGGGATGCTTAGGACTCATATTGCACTGCTGGAAATAGTTTTGATGCACCTGCTGTTTTCTTTGCAAATTTGCATCATAGGATTGTTTTTCGTTTTTCCTGCAGTATATAAAAATTGGTGTATCTCCAAAATAAAACTATGAAGACACTCAAAATAAATTTCCTGTTGTTGTAAACTATTTTTTGCAACTTTTTTGTATTTAAAGTTTTGAGGGATAAACCTCTTAAATTTCTCCAAGTAGAAATATATGTAAAAAAAACAAAAACGATTTTCAATTTTTTTGTAGTTTATTGCACTTTTTTGCAATTAATGTCGTTACTATGGACTTAATGCAGACATATTATTAAAATATGGGCTATAACAGTTGCATAGCAAATTGAAATGCTCCCACAAACGGCACTACAACATGTAAAAATATAATATAAGCTCTGGTGGACTTGGTTCTATAGTAGGTCTTAAAGGGTTAAATAAATATCGTCAAATAATCGAGATCTCAATTTCAGTGAAAATAATCGTGATTATCATTTTTGACATAATCGAGCAGCCCTACTTGAAATAGCCGAAATACCTTCACACTACGGAGCTTCTGTGGCTCTTCCGTTCGACAATCTCTCCGGCATTGGAACCATCATCTGTTTTCTCCTCTGTAACCTTCGGTCACGCTCTGTTGATTTTTCTAGTCGGCACACTCATTTCCTCCATTACCCGGGCGGTACGGTGGCTGGCTGCTTCCCAAACAAATACACATGTGCGGCTTGGCACTTGTGCTGTACGTAACAAGTCACGTGACGCTGCGGCTGTGATTGGTTCGGCTCTGCGCTACGTAATTTGGATTGGCTGTTCTTTTTTTTTTTTTTTAAGAGGACAAGAGCGGTGAGGTCTATCGCGATAGTTTAATTTTTCTATCGAGAAAAAGTTATATCGCGATACATATCGTTATATCGCCCAGCTCTAGTTTACAGCTATATTTTTTCATGGTTTTGATGTCACTGTAGTGGTTATATTCATTTCTTAAAGTTCTCTCTTTCTCTTATATTTAATATAACCACACTACAGACGGACAAGCGCCTGTTTTTATGAGTTGTCGTTAGCAACAACGACGGTAAAACCATCGCGTGTCCGCTTGTTTATGTTCCACATAAACCTTTCACAATAAAGCTCAAGATCCTGTTGAGACTTTTCAAAATAAATGGAATCACGTGAAAGATGCAGATTATTTACGGATGAGAAGTAAAAAAGAGCCGCCAAGTGCTAAAAAAATAAACCTTAGACTCAAACGTTAGAACAGGCTTTTCCCCGCAGCACGCCGTGTAATAAATACTCACAAAGAAAACGGCGCCGTTACAACTTATGTCTAAAAATGTATCGTTTCATGCATCGGTTAGTCCAGCGGTCCCCAACCTGATTCGTCATTCGGCTTTTGTCAGACTAAAGTAACTGTTACAACTGTTTGAAAAGCTCAGCTATACAACAAGGAGAGATTGAGAATTTCCTTTTAGTTCTCAGTTTATTTAATGTTGACAAAAGTTAGTCAGTTTTGTCTGTTCTTCTGTAAAACAAACTAAGATTTATTTTTAGAATTAATATTTTGTTTCTAAGTGGAATTGACAATTTAGTCTGTTTCGTTTGTTCTATTTTGAAACTTAAACGCTTTAGCGGCTGCCTTTTGTGTAGTTTGCAATATTTGCCTTTATTTATCTGAAAAAGTCTCATGTTCCTTAAGTACATCTACCCTGTTGAACTTATTATGGGAAATAAATATTTAAAAACAAGCTGCTGATTATTTCACATTTTACTTGTGAGCAACGGCACATTTAAATCTTACAAATAGTTATTTGGCTGATATCGTGATAGATATCGTTATCGCCTGAAATGAAAAAAAACATATCGTGATATGAAAAAATCTTATATCGCCCAGCTCTACTTTTAACTCTTCATCATGGTCGTCTTCTTTAACAATGATATGTTTTGCATCTGTTAGCTGTTGTGTTACTTGTTATACCCTTTGTTTATTAGGCTTCTGTCATATTTTAACTTTAAAATCTGTAATGACAAGGATTCAATGAAAATGAACAACTGAGCTTCATCAAGAAGACGATGTATGTGCCATTACTGCTGTTGTGGTAGTTCTAGTGTATAAAGTAGCTGCCTTTTTGGAGGCTTTGACCTGCCAGGGTGTCTTGTTGTTCGGGCTTTATTACCCTTAATTGATAGTGGGTGAACTGGTAATTCTAAATGAATGTGAGTGGGAATGGTTGTATGTGCCTGTGTGTTAGCCCTGCGACGGACTGGCGACCCGTCCAGGCCGTACCCTGCCTCTCTCCGTGTGGTAGCTGGGAGTTGACACTTTATGTTACACGCTATCACTTGTATGTAAGAAAATGTTATCAGTTACGAAGACAGCCCTGCATCAAAGACCTCGCTTTAGTAGCTAGGAGACTGTTGCAGTTGCCCACAGTTTACATGGAAGATGCCAACTTGTCTGCAAACTTTTGCTAACGACCAACGAGCAGATGTAAAATTAGAAAAAGAGCGGCACAAACCAGAAATGGGGAATCTTGGATTTCAAAGTAAAAGCTGAGGCCAACACATTTTAAAAGGTGTAACTTTTACTCTGAAGGTAAATGGTCTCACCGCTGCTAGCCAACTTTGCAGTCGCCATGTTCCCCCTTCACCAACCTGCCAGCGATCAAAGCAATCCTAACTGGGTTTCTGAGACCGCTCCACATGCTTCTTTGCAACCAATGTCACTTTCTCACTGCCACCAAACATTCACCAGCTGGTGGAGGAATGCACATTTTTACCCACTGACTGGTGGGCTCTGGGTCTAGGTGACAGGCCTTCTTCACCTGACCCTCCAGCATGACACGTCCACACAATGCACTGACATCATTAGCAGTTACAGGACTGCAAACCCTGTAACTCTTTTGTCCTCCTCCTACAAATGAGGGCTTCAGCCATTTTCCAGCTGGATTTCTCAGGACACACTTTTTGCCCCATTCTGATGTTTCAAGTGAACGTTAACTAAAGTTCTGCAGTCCTGTAGAAACACATCAATGATGATGAATAACTGCATGAATACGCAGGTGTGCGGCTAATAAAGGCACGTGTATTTTGGGATGGAAGGACATAATTCATTAATGGCCTCCACGGCGTCACGGATGAAGGATGTCACAGACATAAATACACAAACTCACATGTGTGTACAGATCTCCACCAATCTGTCATTTCATTAGGAATAATGTGTGTAAGCTGAACCGACCGAGGGTGGATCTGATCGCACTTAAACATAAATAAGGTAGAAACACACAGAGAATGTGTAATAACTAAGTTTCTCTGGAAAATTTAATATACTCGCTTTTTCCCCTCACGATAACTAGTACAACGTGAACCTCAAAGCAAATGTGGAAATCAAGCCAAATCTCGCGATAACTAGAGCAAAGTGAACCTCAGAGTGCCCAAGAACCAGTTGTATATTGCTACCTTTTCTGCTGTGACGAGCGTCCAGTTTGGCGTCCTTCGCCGCGGTCCCGCTGCCAAAGCCGTACAACCGCGGCAGCACGACAAACATGAAGAGCACGCCCGTGAAAGCCAGAGCGACTTGTTGTGATGTTGACAAAACCA
The DNA here is from genome assembly GCF_057382275.1 of Copadichromis virginalis. Taxonomy (NCBI): domain Eukaryota; kingdom Metazoa; phylum Chordata; class Actinopteri; order Cichliformes; family Cichlidae; genus Copadichromis; species Copadichromis virginalis. The sequence continues at coordinate 858,654 of NC_140634.1, forward strand.
TCTTTCCGTAAAGCCGCGGAAGGAAGGAGCAGCGTAGCAGGCAACTAACGCTGCTAAGTGCTAAGAGAGACGCGAAACAGTAACCTCACACAGTCAGGCCAACGAGAAAACTCTCGGTAACTTGCATGAGTCCAAAACTCAGCCCGCTGCTCTGCAAAACAAGACTCCCGGAAGCGGACGTTTTCTTCTTCTTTTTCCTGGTTTGGGTGGAGGCTGAAGAATGCACCGTAGTGCATTACTGCCCCCTACAGGAAGACAGATGAGCAGCAAACGTGAACAATGGCTCTTGTCTTAATTCAGACATGAAATGAAGCGATATTAACAGCCATGATAGTCACAGAGTAATACTTGGCCGAGGTGTTGTATTTTATTTTTGTAGTAGACTTGTTTTTATCCTGATGTTGCTGTCATTCGCTACATCGATCACTACGGCCGTCTTCTTCTGTTTGTCTACCACCACTATGTTGGTTAGCCACCACCATTTTGTCTGTCTGTATCTGGAAGTCCCACAGGATCTTAGCTCGGTCATTCTCCACCACCCTTGGGGACATCATTTTGACCTCGGGACTTCCTGGTCATATTCAGCACAGATGTTTCTGTATACTATGCAGGCTTATATACAGTTTATGTTATGGTTATGGCTTCCTTCCGCTTAGCGTACAGGTGCTGGAATTGGGGTGAAACCCTTCATGTATGGTCAGGAGCTTCCTTGTCTTGATGTCAGTGGCTTCTATCTCCTCCTTTGGCCAGCTTATTATCCCAGCAGGGTACCTGATCACGGGCAGGGCGTAGCCTGGATCTTGTTCTCAACGTTCAGCTGACTTCTCAGGACTTGCCTGACCCTCTGCAGGTACTTGTAACTGTCCTCTATGTCTGCAATGTTGCCTTCTGGTAGCTCGATCCCCTCAGTTCTGACTACCTTCCCTCTCTTTGTTATTATCCGACTGCACTTCTCCAGTCTGATGACATTCCAATGACGAAAAAGAATCAGCTTAGAAGGAAACATATCTGGGAAATCATTTTGTTTTGTCGAACATAATAAGAACATGCTGACCTTCTGCTGAGTTTTCTTTTTACGGCTCGTTCCACCAAAGGATTGGAAAAAAGCAGTTTGAAAGAAGTTTCTGTTGCAATTGGTCAGTTTTTCCTGGGTCCCATCACTGCTGCAAAATTCTTTACAACAGTGACAAAAGAGACGATACATTTTCCCACAACCTTTTACTTTGTACAGTAAAATACTGTAAAAACATTTGACAGCATCTTATGATACAAATCCTCATAAAGTACTCTTAAACTTACTGAAACTCTTTACACTGAAGCCTCTTCAGGGAGTTTTTAGGACTTCCTGATAATAATGAATCACAGTCGTCCAGCCTGGAAGTAATAAATGCATGAACTAGTTTTTCAGCGTCACTCTGAGACAGGATATTTCTAACTTTAGAGATGTTGCACAAATCACAACTAAGCTGTTACATCACTGAAAGTAGCCTCTGATAAAGCGCACGTCTCACATTCTTGTGGTTTCTGACCTGTAACAACAAAGGATCAGTCGTCTCTACCTTACATTTTTATGTTGTTTTCAACCAGTGAAACACATTTCAGCTATACTCGTGTCTTTGAACACACTCGACTTAAAAACCAGTGTAAGGGCAGATAAACACATCATGATATAATGCATGTTTCTTGTCATGAAGTGTGAGGCAAGTTTATGTTTATGCATAAGATTATTTAAGGCCACTCATTTGTTTGTTTGTTTGTTTGTTTGTCAGAATCAGAAAGACTTTATTTATCCTCGAGGGGCAATTAAGATTCAACAGAGCAGCAAGACGTTGAAGATAAGGACAGGGCATAACAGGCAGTAAGAGTGAGATAATAAATACACAGAATATACAGTATATACACAGTTTTAACATTAAAGTGACCAAATAGGTGAATAAATAACTGTAAGTAACTAAAAGTGAATAAAGTGTCGGCAGTATAATAGAGTAGCTGACGGGCAGCGACCCGGAACCAGATCTCAGCAGCACTTTGTCTTGTAACTTGCTAATAAAGATTGAAACAAGAAGGTAATAATATGAAAATAACCAAGTAATAACCTGCAAACACAATATAAGCTCTGTAATATTACACTGAAATGTATGCAACTGCTAACAATATGATAAGCTGCTAATGTTAAAGTAGTAACATGTGTACATTAGAATTTTAATGTATAGATTTCAAAGTGGTAATAACCTCATAATAATACTGTTTGATACTATAACAATAATAGGCTAGTATTATTGTAACAGAATGCACAGATGGACTCTGTGGGTTGGGACACAACATCATTTGTGCTGTGATAATCAAACGTGTGCATTGTTATGGAAATCTGAAGCAGATCGATGACACAAACAGTTACCTGTCATGGTCCTGAGTCTGCCGACTCAGTGGTTTGTGTTTCTTCATGCTTTTGTTTATCCTGAGCATGTATTCTGTTATGATTTGCCATTTGTTAGGTTTCTGTTCTGTGCCTGTCCTGGTGCCACTTCTGTCTATGGTGTCACACTGTGTGTGAATCTGTCTGTTTAGTTCAGCGTCTTGTCCAGTTCTGTGTCTGTGAGTTTCCTGTTTTATTCTGAAGGTCTCTGTCTCATGTGAGTGTGTTCAGATTACGCTTCCTCTGTCCCGTCAGCTTTGATTTCTCCCAGGTGTGTTGCCCTCCTGTTGCTCATCCCTTGATTGCTGCTGTGTGTATTTAAGCCCTGTGTGTTCGCCTGCCTGTTGTTGGTTTGTCTGTGTTCCACGGTGTCCAGTCCCTCGTCCGTGGCGCGCTGCCTCGCCCCCATTCTGGTACCCTCTCAGGTTTGTCATTTAGTTTTGTCTTCCCTCTTTACTAGTGATGGGCAGATGAAGCCCCATGAAGCACTGAAGCTTTTCATCCAATTGGTTCACCCCAACGCGAAGCTTCATGAAGCTTCATTTGCTCTAGTAGGACACCTACTGGACGTAAAAATAATAGCTGGCATGAATTTGAAGAGTGTGGCCTTTTGCACACAGCCTGTAAATGTCAACAACAAAAGGAGTGTGTAAAACATGTATATTGTAGTGATGGCAGTATACTGTGTATATTTATAGTGGCAGTATGGGAAATGATTATTTGGAAATGCTTGAAATGGAAATGATCATTTCCTGTGAGGTGAGGTGTGGTTGGGGTGTGGACAGTAGTTGTGCTTTTGTAACGTTGAGGTATGGACAGCTACACAGTCCTGCCTGTTCACATTTTATTCTGTAAAAACTAAATTTTCACTGCTTTTATGACCTTTTTAGTGGGGAGAACATAGCTGGGATTTAATGATTTAACAAATCTTTTGAATCCTTTGTCCTCCACAATGCTAAATGGCTGGGAGTCCTCAATCACCATGCTGACCAGGTCTTCATCTATTTGAGATTGTTCTCCTGAGGAAAGACAATAAAGATAAAGCACAAATATAAATATCACACACGTAACTTATAACAGTTGTATAATATTGTTATATCATTTAGTAACATTACTGCATGCTATATTATCATTACATTTGATGGCTCACCTGGTCTTGCTCCACAATCGGTGTCCCCCTTATTCTCATGCAAAGCTCTGTAGTGCCTAAGCATGGATGAGGTGTTGTTGTTATATCCCAGCTCCCTGGCACATAGCAAACACTTCACCTTGTACAAAAGTCAAGACAGCTCAACATAAATTGTATTGCACCATCAGTATCATGACAATACATCTTCTGTAGAAATTTACATAGCTTGTTGGGAGGAATAAGATCAAAATGTTCCCACACAGGGGAGGACATCCTCCTCTTCTTAGCTGGCTCCATTCTCTCCTGACTTTCTCTCCTCACTCTCATAAACCTCCAAACTGTCTCCAAACTCTCACTAACCGCAACTCTCCATCAAACACCCACATTTTGAATGAAGTCTGAGGGGTTTATATCGCTGTCATAGCTCGCGGCAAAGTTCGAACCACTTCATGAACCAGTCACGTGGTACAGCCGGGCAGCGAGGCTTCGGACGTCATCATTTTCAGCTCCTCCCATAAATGAAGCAAGCCTCGATACGCGCTTCGCGGAAACGCCCCCTCCATTACTCGACACACGCTCCGAAGCCTCGATACAGAACGTCCCATCACTACTCTTTACCTGTTTTGCCATCTCACCACTGTGTAAATAAAACATCACTAGCATTATCATCTACTGCCTGCGTTTTGGGTCCTTTCTCCTAGTGATGGGCAGATGAAGCTTCATGAAGCACTGAAGCTTTTCATCCAATTGGTTCACCCCAGTGCAAAGCATCTTGAAGCTTCATTTGCTCTAGTAGGACACCTACTGGACGTAAAAATAATAGCTGGCATGAATTTGAAGAGTGTGGCATTTTGCACACAGCCTGTAAATGTCAACAACAAAAGGAGTGTGTAAAACATGTATATTGTAGTGATGGCAGTATACTGTGTATATTTATAGTGGCAGTATGGGAAATGATTATTTGGAAATGCTTGAAATGGAAATGATCATTTACTGTGAGGTGAGGTGTGGTTGGGGTGTGGACAGTAGTTGTGCTTTTGTAACGTTGAGGTATGGACAGCTACACACTGAGGCCTCAGTCCTGCCTGTTCACATTTTATTCTGTAAAAACTACATTTTCACTGCTTTTATGACCTTTTTAGTGGGGAGAACATAGCTAGGATTTAATGATTTAACAAATCTTTTGAATCCTTTGTCCTCCACAATGCTAAATGGCTGGGAGTCCTCAATCACCATGCTAACCAGGTCTTCATCTATTTGAGATTGTTCTCCTGAGGAAAGACAATAAAGATAAAGCACAAATATAAATATCACACACGTAACTTATAACAGCTGTATAATATTGTTATATCATTTAGTAACATTACTGCATGCTATATTATCATGACATTTGATGGCTCACCTGGTCTTGCTCCACGATCGGTGTTCCTCTTATTCTCATGCAAAGCTCTGTAGTGCCTAAGCATGGATGAGGTGTTGTTGTTATATCCCAGCTCCCTGGCACATAGCAAACACTTCACCTTGTACAAAAGTCAAGACAGCTCAACATAAGTTTTATTGCAGCATCAGTATCATGACAATACATCTTCTGTAGAAATTTGCATACCTTGTTGGGAGGAATAAGATCAAAATGTTCCCACACAGGGGAGGACATCCTCCTCTTCTTAGCTGGCTCCATTCTCTCCTGACTTTCTCTCCTCACTCTCATAAACCTCCAAACGGTCTCCAAACTCTCACTAACCGCAACTCTCCATCAAACACCCACATTTTGAATGAAGTCTGAGGGGTTTGTATCGCTGTCATATCTCGCGGCAAAGTTCGAACCACTTCATGAACCAGTCACGTGGTACAGCCGGGCAGCGAGGCTTCGCACGTCATCATTTTGAGCTCCTCCCATAAATGAAACAAGCCTCGATACGTGCATCGTGGAAACGCCCCCTCCATTACTCGACACACGCTTCGAAGCCTCGATACAGAACGTCACATCACTACTTTCTCCCTTCTACGCCACACGGCTCACCTCGGCAGCTGTGACAGTACCTTTGTCAGGTTTCAGTTTGATTGCATCAAAGAAACAACAATCCAGTGCAGCAGTCTGCACGGCTTCTAACAGAGAACAGAAACAAGCAGAGTCATTTATAGATTGTGTATGTGCATCAACCCTGTCCCTGTCATGGAAAGATGTGACTGATTAAAGCAACAGAGCGATGATGCATTTTTTTAATGCATGGATAACCCAGAGCCTTATGCACCTGCCATGGTCACAGAACTAAAACAGAACCTGTACACAGGTAACGTGTGCTGTCAATGATATTTGTATTCACAGATTATACTGAGCCAAAACAAGATGCTATCATGATCCTCCATTCAGACAGGACAGCCAATCACAGCATAAGCAGTGTGTGTTATTAGAACAAATGAGGAAACTGAAAACAAATTCAAGACTAACCCTCCTGTTATGTTGCGGGTCAGATTGACCCAGAACAGAAGACATGCCCCACTCCCCCACTTCTCAGGTAACGACCTAATTTACATATGAATTGATGCTAAAAGACTAGCCAATTTAGCTTCCACTTGGCTGACAGAGGGTTAGAAAGGCCTGGGACTTCCAGTGTGAATCAGCAGCAAAGGCAGGAACATCAACAACTTCTGGCGGGGGAAAAACATGCCCACCAGCTAGATCATTACCAAGAATGAAGGAAACTCCTTCGATTGGTAATCGCTGGCGCACGGCGACTTTAACATAGCCCGACACTAACAGCAAATGCAGGTGTACCATATGCAGAGGGGCTTTGGTGACACTCATCTTTATTCCCCACACTAGTATGTCGGAACCACAGGATGTTTTTTTCAGACAAAGGCAGCACAGACTCTAGTAAGAATGAGTGGTACGCACCCGTATCTCTAAGAATCGTGACTGGCACTTTATCATTTTCTTCACCCGTCAACGAAACAAAGCCGCATGACACAAATGGTAGAAACTACGGATCAATGTCAGTTTTCGGGTTTTGTTCAGCCTCCATGCGCACCTTTGGCGAGCAAGTGGTTTTAATCAAACCCACGCCTGCAGGAGATTCAGTGCCCCTCGCTTCTTTTCTTTTTAATACTGGACACGCAGCAATCAAATGTCCTGAGTCGTGACAATAAAAACATTCTCGACCGTTTGATTTGGCAATAAACGCTGATACATTTTTACGCACTGCTCCTGGTGACTTTTTTCGTTCAGAGAAATTTTCCTGAAACGAATTCTGTGCACAGAAAACACTTTTGTGCGTTAAAACAAACTCGTCAGCCAGGAGAGCCGCGTTAGTGAGAGACGACACCTTTTGTTCGTTTAAACAAGTCACGATGCGTTCCGGCAAACACTTTTTAAACTCCTCCAGCAAAATAAGAGTTTTCAACTCTTCCACGGTTTTAACTTTAGATGAACAACACCTTTTCTCAAACAACACATTCTTTTCTCGCGCAAACTCAAAAGTCTGGTTAGCAGTTTTATTAAGATTCCTAAATTTCTGCCGATATGCTTCAGGGACAGGTTCATACGCCTGCAGCACAGTTTTCTTAAGAGTTTCATAATCTAAACTCTGCTCAACAGACAGGCTTGAACACACTTCTTGGGCTTTTCCCACAAGCTTACATTGGAGTAAGAGGGCCCAAAACTCTTTCGGCCACTTCAAAGCAGCGGCTATGCGCTCGAATGCACTAAAAGAGGAGTCTACCTCAGACTCGAAACGGGGGAACCAACTTGATGTGCTTACTTATGTCAAAACCAGCAGAAGAAGAAGCGCTTGTGCTTGATGACGTTGGGGAACCATTAGCTGAGCCCTTTTCAAGCTCAAGAGCTCTGATACGGAGATGCATAGCTTGCACTTCCAGCTCCCTGTTGCGGGTCTCCACCTCTCTTATGCGGAGCGTGAGGCGCAGATCCTCAGTGGACGTACCGTCACTGGATTCAGAAATCACGAAGGAGCACCTGCACGCTCAAATTTACATATAATTACGACAACAGTCGTAACACACCATAGAAACACATGACAAGCAACAGGGACGGGTAAACGGTGAGAGACAGCCAGTGTAGACAGCTCATCCGGGCCTGCAGCATATGCGCTGGTGCCCTTTGATCCACCGTCTGCATCGGGAGGGAATAAGTGTCGAAGGCGTTTGCAAGGGGAGGGGGGGTGACTGTATATCTCCGTGTGTGGTGGAGTTTGACCGAAGCAACTTCGTTCTAAGGTTCGTGAGAAGCATCTCTTTGAAAACAGCGTCTTTGACGGTGAGTTGAATAAAAGTCTGACTGATGTTAAAATGCTCTGAGAGGGACTTTAACAAGCTGCAGCACCTCATGGAGCTGATGTGTTCATGTGCCGTCATGCAGGGGGATGTATGTACAGCATTCATTTCTACCACTTACTCTAAAATTAAGTAGACGAATAAAACTCAGGTATTCAGTCTGCTGCTAGTGTTAACATCTACACTCCACAAAGTGTTATTTGTGCAGTTTTACAAATGTTTTGAAACATCCTTAAGGTGTGAATAAACAGATTAATCAAAAAAAGTGATTCATTAAGAGCCGAGAATATTCTGCTCTTAATTATAATTTAGCTTTAGCTTGATTGGCGGCTTGAATTTGTGGCTCTGGCTCTCCTGACTGTGGTGAACACGGATAGTTTATAGTGCAGAACTTCGATCGGCCCTCTGCAACACTTCTCTTCTCTGCAGCCATGTTATGTAGATGTTCTTATGTGCTTGGCATCATTGGTGGGGATAGGTTAATCGGATAATCCAAATTGCCACTAGGTGTAAATGTGCGATTGAATGTGAGTGCGAATGGTTGTCTGTCCCTGTGTGGGCCTGCGACAGACTGGCGACCTGTCCATGGTGTACCCCCCCCTCCTATGACAGCTGGGATAGGCTCCAGCGCCCCCCCCCCCCCGCGACCCTGAAAAGGAGAAGCAGAAGCGAATGGATGGATGGATGGTATCATTGGTCTTCATTTAGTAACAGTGTGCTATTTGAGTTATTTGTTGATTGTGCCGCTGGGTTTTGAAATTTATTTGAGTTTTGGTCATTTTTTTGTTTAATAATTTTAGAGCCTCTTTTCAGTTGCATTCATAAGTTTTGGTTAGCTTGTGTTTTGCACGGATTCCTTTTGGTCTCGACGTTCATGTTAATCACTCTGTCTGTCTATGGGTACATATTTCTTTAGCTTTTACAAACATGAGATTGTCATATATTTTATGGGAGTGTGTCATTAAGATAACGGTGTAATAAGACCCAGTGTTTGTCTGCACATTAATGCAGTCATCCACACATGTATGAGAGACAGAGCTCACACTGTATCAATAAACTGTTTACCACAAGTGACCTTTGACATCCGCTCCATATTGACACTTGTTCAGGAACTGTTGATACCACATTTTAATACCTTAAGCATAATTTATTAATATCCAGTAATTTGGGGGAAGAATGTTATGGATATCTGAAATAACACAGATGTAGTTCCAACACAAATCTCTATCCTAATAAAGAAACACAAACAGTCTTTTTGCTAGTTTTTATGTATGAACATAAAGCTGACAACATGTCGCAAAGATAACAAGCAGCACAAAGACATTTCAACGTTATCACCACAGTGGTTCCAGGCGGAAAGGTGAAGAATTAGAGTCTGACTCATCTCTGAATTTTCTTCTGACTGTTCTGACTGCCGGTGCTGTGGTCAGCATGCACTCAGCGTCATCTTCACGCAGGGTTTCTGTGTAGCTTTGCCTTAGTACACTGTGCAGCTGAAGCACATCAGTATAACTGACAAAACACGATCCTTATGTTCAGTCATATCAACTCAACAGAGAAGGTCAGAATCCTGAAACTTTCCATCACACGGTGCAGTTCAGGATTAAAACTATACCAGAGTTCAGGTGAGGTAACCTTATGGATGTCGTTGTGCAGTGTGGGGAAAAGCAGGGCTTAGAGTTAAGGAACATAATCGTTTGTTTGTTAAGCCAACGATCAGCTGATGCACGCTGCTTTTTCAATATTCACTGTTATTTGTGGATCTAGCCAAAATGAATTCAGAGCTGTATAACAGATTTAGATCTACTACAGAATATGAAGCTAGTAAAACAAAGCTGGGGTCTAACCTTGCAATATAAAGTTCCTCGAGGCCTCTGTTTCTGTGACTTGGTGGTACATAAATGAAACTGAACTAGAGCTGGGCGATATGAGATTTTTTCATATCACGATATGTTTTTTTCATTTCAGGCGATAACGATATCTATCACGATATCAGCCAAATAACTATATTTGTAAGATTTAAATGTGCCGTTGCTCACAAGTAAAATGTGAAATAATCAGCAGCTTGTTTTTAAATATTTATTTCCCATAATAAGTTCAACAGGGTAGATGTACTTAAGGAACACGAGACTTTTTCAGATAAATAAAGGCAAATATTGCAAACTACACAAAAGGCAGCCACTAAAGCGTTTAAGTTTCAAAATAGAACAAATGAAACAGACTAAACTGTCAATTCCACTTAGAAACAAAATATTAATTCTAAAAATAAATCTTAGTTTGTTTTACAGAAGAACAGACAAAACTGACTAACTTTTGTCAATATCAAATAAACTGAGAACTAAAAGGAAATTCTCAATCTCTCCTTGTTGTATAGCTGAGCTTTTCAAACAGTTTTAACAGTTACTTTAGTCTGACAAAAGCCGAATGACGAATTAGCGCTTCCAGTCAGAGACTGAGGCTACGTCCACACGTACACGGGTATTTTTGAAAACGGAGATTTTCCGTTTTCGTTTTAAAAATAATCCTGTCCACACATAAAGGCAGAAATGAAGGAAAACGCTGCTATGAACATGTCAAAGCAGCAGGTGGCGCTAGATTCCTAACCGTGCAGAAATGTTGGCCAATCAGAAGTCTAGAAGCCTCGGTGGGAAAAAGTAAACAAAGCTGGGGCATAGAAGCAGAACCGAGTCGTATGTGTGGAGGGACAGTAACTGTGTGTATATGTAAGCATTTAAACACTGCAGAGAGTAGAATTAACAGTATTGTAGAAATTCATTTCACCGAAACAATAACGTGGCGCACAGTGTGACGCATGCACCAGTTTATTGTATTTCCAGACTTGCTTTCGGCACAATTTACAGTGCACGCTACTCTGTTTTTTGTCAGACTTGAAATAGCCGAAATACCTTCCCACTACGGAACTTCTATGGCTCTTCCGTTCGACAATCTCTCCGGCGTTGGAACCATCATCTGTTTTCTCTTCGGTCACGCTTGGTTGATTTTTCTAGTCGGCACACTCATTTCCTCTATTACCCGCTGGCTGCTTCCCAAACAAACACACGTGCGGCTTGGCACTTGTGCTGTACGTAACAAGTCACGCGACGTGACGCTGCGGCTGTGATTGGTTCGGCTCTGCGCTACTTAATTTGGATTGGCTGACCTTTTTTTTTTTTTTTTTTTTTTTTTGAGGACAAGAGCTGCGAGGTCTATCGCGATAGCTTAATTTCTCTATCGAGTAAAAGTTATATCGCGATACATATCGTTATCGTTCTATCGCCCAGCTCTAAACTGAACTAAAAACTGATAAAGATGAGTGAATCAGCATCGTCACTTTCAGCCTGCCCTGCAACAGTCCAACACTGTGCATCACTGTAAACTAAACAGCAATACTGCAAACTAGCTGGTTTAGCACTAAACTGCTTAGCACACATTTTCATGCAACCTTTTAATAGCATGATTTTGACGGTGTTAACTACGAGAAGACTAGAGGAAATATTAGTTATATTAATGGAAACAAAAACACACTCCCTACACGCCTTTTTTTCCTTTGTATTTTTTTATTTTTCTGCTTTGCTTATTTCTATTTTCTTTCCTTTTTTTTATTCTTTCATCCTTTTGTATAGATATTTTAGTTGGTTAAATACAGAAAAAAGAAAAATACATGTAGTGACAAATTGTTGAAGTTGGTGGTATTGTACAGTGATTCCTAATGTCAATTAAAAATAAATAAATAATAGCACAAAACCAGCTGAAGTATACTTCAGTTTTGTAGTTTTGCTCCACAAAAGCTTAATCCAGCAACAGATCATGTGTATATGAAATACCTGATTTAAAAACAGATTATTAGGATGTGACAAATAAGATTTAATGTTCACAAAGTGTGACTTGCTGAGCAGTCTTATCTTTGAAAATAATATCTTCCTCTTCTGTCCTTTATTTCTTTCAGCCTCTGTCAGTGCGCCCCAGGGCGGCTGTGGCTACAACGTAGCTGCCGTCACCAGTGTGTGAATGTGTGTGTGGATGGGTGGATGACTGAATGTAGTGTAAAGCGCTTTGGGGTCCATAGGGACTGAGTAAAGCGCTATACAAATACAGGCTATTTACATTCTTATATCGTTCTTCATCTCTAGGTTGCCTGTGGAACTGTAGATGGTACTGTACTGCTAGCAGGCCTCGGTGTAACTGCAGGAGCAAATAGTTTTCACAAAACAGCATTACAGGAAAAGGTGCAGCAGCATTATGGTAGAGTGCAAAACGTAGCACTGTCTGCCGTCTAACACATTTTGGTAATTATAGACAAAAAGCAGAACTAGGTGATGAACTTGTTGTACGTCACGACTCTGTATATAACCACTCACGCCATACCGGGTGTTAGATTATAATATTATTTTATGCCATGTTATACCCCTAATTAAAGATCGTGAATTATTATGTAGTTTTAGTTTGCATTATTCTCCTGAATTAGAAGAAGCTGATAACTATTGCATTAGTTAAACTGATTTGCATTACATTAAACTGCTGACTTGTTGTGAATGAATGATATTGTTTTATGATGCATTATACTGCTGAGTTATAAGAAATCTAATTTGTCTGAGTAGAAGAGAACAGAGTGTGCTGGAGTTTTCTGCCCCATTTCAGCAGGAGCAGATAAACAGGGAGCCAAGGTCGTAGCTCAGGCGCTGTGTGAGAGAAAGCATGTGAATGTTTAGGCTTTGTATGATAAGGTGGAGGCACCAGAGGCTATAAAAGTTTGAGCAATGCTCCACCATTTTGAGATTTTGAGGCTGTCTGCATCAGTGTCCATCTCCCACGCGTGTGTTCATTAAAATCATCGTTTGACTCAACCCGACCGGACCAGTGTTGTTATTGTGGTTTTTTTCTCTTGTCTCCATCCCCAATATTTTGAACCTTAACAAGGGATAAAGACAAGTGTAGCAAAGGAGACAGAATCAAAGTGTAGCACCATAAAGGAAGGATTGATTGTTAAAGATAGACGGAGATGTTTTGATCAAAAGTGTGTATGAAGGGTACAGGAACACAGAGTACCAAATAACAGGAAAAGTAGGCACTGAATTAGAAATTATAAAAAGTATAAATGTAAGAGATCAAGGGACTGTCCCCCGAATATGCAGGCTTTTAAATGTTTTTAAATTTTATTTAATCACAACAAAAGTTGCCTCAAGGTGCTTTATATTGTAAAGTAGACCCTAAAATAACACATACAGAGAAAACTCGACAATCATATGACCCCCTATGAGCAAGCAGTTTGGCAACAGTAGGAAGGAAAAACTCCCCCAAGCTCTTAAATAATCAGGCCCCATCTTATCTTAATGACCTTGTAGTACCATATCACCCTATTAGAGCACTTCGCTCTCGCTCTGCAGGTCTTCAAACTTTCCTTTTTGCTAAAGCATATAGTTAGGGCTGGACCAGGTGACCCTGAATATGATTGCTGGGTTTTTCTCTGTATGTATTATTGTAGGGTCTGCCTTACAATATAAAGCGCCCTGAACTGACTGTTGTTGTGATTTGCTGTATAAATTGAACCGAATTATTTCTGTTGACATTCCTTGAACAACCATACTGTATACAAAACCAAATGAATCATATATTAAAGTGTTTTTCAGCTTCGCTCCCAAATTGGTTGAAATATGGGTTCATTCTTTCTTTCTTTTTAACTGTGTTAAAGTTTTATTCCTATTGATAAGGAGAAATTTGAGTGTCCGTAGAAAAAGAAAGGGACTAATGTTGGTGATAGAGAAAATTCTCAATGCAGATAACTGAACTGAAGTAGAGTATGAGATGTATTTGTTGAGCAATGTGCATAAAGGGACTTATAAATGTTTACATTCATTTGAAGAATTTCGACCTGAGCTCATATTGTAAACCAGACTTTTGTCCTCCATGTGTACATTGTTCTTTACCTCCTGAAGTTATGCCAGTGCCATTAGCTATCTCATATAGTTTATGGGAGTGTGTCATAAAGATGTAGTTGCCATAAAGAAGCAGCTGAAGGTCAGGTAAAGGTTAACATTACCAGAAACCAGGTCAGTTTGGACGACACCTTTGAAACTGTGAAAACTCACAAACAAATAACTAGTCAGTTAATACGAGCAACCAGAGTAATACGAGCAACCAGAGTAATACGAGCAACCAGAGTAATACGAGCAACCCATTTTCATTGATTTGACCCTCACGGGTGGATTAAAAATCCATCTCAATAGAAATGTAGGTTAACTTGGTCCTCCAACAGCCTCACTGTACAAAACTTGCAGACTACTCCACACTACTGCTACACATGAGTACAGCTTTTGAGTCACTTTAGGAAAAGTAATCAAATCTGGGCTGAATAATGACATTTGGGCTTTTTTACTTGTACTTAATTATCAAGTTTGACCCCAACAGCATGTAAGGATTAATGCAACGTCCTTTTCAGTGTCTGAAGTCTGTCATTTGAATCAAAGCTATTGTAAGATCCTTTGTGCTTGCATCAAATACTGTGAGTTAAAACTCTTCTTTTTGATTTTTAACATTTAGGTGCAATGGCCTCTCAAATAGCAAAGGTGTTGTTGTCATTGGATGCTGAAGCAGTCGGCTCGCTCAAAGAAGGAGTCAATTTCAAGAAAAGCCCAGAGGACGGCAAATGTTACATCATATTTAAGAGCAACAATGACTTGAAAGCATGCAAAAACCAGTGCAAGCATCAAGGTGGGCTGTTCGTCAAAGACGTTGAAGACCTGGATGCAATGTAAGAACAGGAACAGATTTCAGAGATTGTCTGTGGTCGACGTTTGATTATAGCTGACAGAACTCTCTGTTCCCTCAGGACTGTAAAATGCACCAAACACAACTGGAAATTAAACGTGTCAACAATGAAATATGTGAACCCGCCCGACAGCTTCTTGCAGGATGAGCTCGGTAAGTTCTGTCTGCACAGTGCCTTTTCCTGTATATTGATATGCCACTTCCTGCAATGTGGATCTGAAATCTAAATATGCAAACTACAAAGCTGCATTATGGGATGTGTGGTTAGCTTGTAACTATAGCTCTTGCCACAGTCGGCGCTAACAGTCAGAATAGCAACTACTTTCTGTGCTTTTTTTAATTTTAATGCTAAATTGGCAGAGGGCCCCTTCTAATGAATAATTTGACAATTTGTGCCAATAACTGTGAAGCAATGTCAAACTAATTCTTTCCAACAGACATTTTTCCATGCTTCACATGAGTGGAGTGTAAACTTGATAATCTAATTTTCTTCTCTGCAGGGTCATTTTTCCCCTCAAAGAATAGTAAATATAACCAGTTGTTAAAAGGGACAGCTCTCTTAGCCCAGCACTATGCATCTCAGCACTCAGCAACATCGCTGTGTGACTGCACTTGTTCTGATTAATCTGTGTAAAAAGGTATCTCTCTTCCATTTACTTGCATTATCTAAGAGTGTGGCGGTTGAGTAAACAATATATATATATCTTTTAAATCCCAGTTAAACATTAGCCAGCAGCGCAGTTATCGTTTCTGTGCAGGTTTCCAGGAATTCAACAGTCGGCATAAATTGCTGTAAAGTACAGGGTGGGCCATTTATATGGATACATCGTAATAACATGGGAATGGTTGGTGATATTAAAGTCCTGTTTGTGGCACATTAGTATATGTGAGGGGGCAAACTCCCCCAGATGGGCGGTGACCATGGTGGCCATTTAGAAGTCGGCCATCTTGGATACAACTTTTGTTTTTCCAATAGGAAGAGGGCCATGTGACACATCAGACTTATTGGTAATGTCACAAGAAAAACAATGGTGTGCTTTGGTCACCCACTGCTGTACTTGGCCCTGGAGTGTCCTCAGGGAGAGAGGAAATAAGGACAGGCGGCCTAATGGAAGGCCTCTGTCCCATCACCTCATCCATGAGGCCAAACCAGGGCCAAGCAGCAGCAGTGGGCTTCGCACTGACTCCCTCACCTGACCCTGGACACTTGCAATCCTAAAGGCAGAGGAAATCAGAAATGACAGACAAATATAAACAATACAACTTTTAGTAAATGTGCATTTATTAAATTTCATTCTTAAATTATCTTCTTGACAGCACACATTCTTTGTATCTTTTCTTTAAGTTGTCCCACTTCTTTTTGGCCTGCAAGGGGGTGACTTTCCCTTGCAGGCCCATCTTCTCGAGAATAGTTAGGGTTAGCTGGCTAGTTGTTACTGATCGCACACAAAAAAATAAGAGAAGAGAGAAAACCATGACAACTGATAATCCCTAAATCCAAAAGTTTTCACAGCAGAACACAAGAGGAATATTGTCTGGACATCACAGGTTCTGTACAGAATGAGGGTTGTTGAAACCGTACTCAGATGAATATGATGTGTAAATTGATTTATTCGTGTGCCTCCATCCCACAGTCGCTGAATTTTTTACCCCAGTGAAGAGGTGATCGTTTTCTCCTCTAGTTTTAATGAAGTCTGCCGTTTGCTCTTTGGTGCCTATAAACATATCACAAAAAAGTGGATTGGGAAAAATGTAAGCGGCAATGAAAAACCGCGGGACCCACCATACAAGCTAGTTTACGGACACTTTTATGAAGATTGTTTAAATAAATATTACAAGTCTATGCAAATTCACAACCCTAACAACATAACCGCTATAAAAATGTAACTTTTGTACCACCAGATTTTCATATTCTTACATTTAAAAGTGTATTCGTCTCCCGGTTTTTCTTTTTGTGCCGCCATCATTACGTGAATGAAGTTCTGTGCAATGAATTCTGGGCCGGTCAGCTGTCGAGCTGGTGGGTGACAGACGTCACCGAAAACGTGGAAGCACTTTTGCAAATATGGGATATCTTGATAAACCGAGCAGATATTTGATGTTTACACAGCTACTTTCTCACCTGAAAATATGCTAAAAGTTTATTTTGTGACCCAGAAAGATTAGTAAGAGTAATTTTAAAACTTAGTAGCGGCCGCCATTGTTGGAAACTGGAGTTTGGCTGGGCCGCGCTATGAATTCTGGGATATGGTGGGCCACGAAGGACACACCCGACCCATCCTTCAAATTCGGGGAAAAGGAGGACGCATTTGTCGGCTGCATTCGGAGGAGTCTACGAATTTGGACAGCCTTCGGCGCGTCGCTGTGACGTAATCGGTCTACAAATGCGGCCTCAGGAGGATGCAGCCCATGAATTTGGACACGACCATGGGTTCACCCACACTCCTGCTCTCTCACACAAACCTGCTTATGAATGTTTAATATAATCAAAGTTTGGTTTGCTCTCACCTTTCTCAAACTTGGTAAAAAATGAATCAAACAGTTCAGTTTCATCATTTATTGATAACAGAAATCTTCCTCTCAGGTTTGGAGTCTCTGAGTCAGCAGTGCTCTCTTCCTCACAGCACATACACTATCATCCAATCTGCCCATCGTCATCATCACAGTGTTAACCACCTGCAGTGCAGCTCTCTTCTCTGCAGTCGATCTCATAAATCTCTCACAGAGGACCTGTTCTTAAACAGCTCCTAACGTCATGTGCACACGGTACAGCACAGATTTGTCTGCTTCACTTATTTGTAGCACAGTGGTGCAGTGAACACACTGTCAAGACAAACGATCCAGTTTGAAGATAAAGCAGAATATAATTAATAATAATATTAATAGTAAAAGGGCAGCACGGTGGCACGGTGGTTAGCACTGTTGCCGCACAGCAAGAAATTCCTGAGTTCAATTCCACCATCAGGCCGGGGTCTTTCTGTGTGGAGTTTGCATGTTCACCCCATGTTTGCGTGGGTTCTCTCCGGGTACTCCGGCTTCCTCCCACCGTCCAAAGACATGCAGCTTGTGGGGATAGGTTAATTGATTAATCCAAATTGTCACTAGGTGTGAATGTGAGTGTGAATGGTTGTCTGTCTCTGTGTGTTGGCCCTGCGACAGACTGGCGACCTGTCCAGGGTGTACCTCCGCCTCTTGCCCTATGACAGCTGGGATAGGCTCCAGCGCCCCCCGCGACCCTGAAAAGGATAAGCGGAAGCGAATGGATGGATGGATTAATAGTAAAACCTCGTGTTGTTTAATTGAATCATATAAAATAGTAACTTACATAAATGATGTAACTCAGTAATAAGAAACATGGAAAAGGTGCTACAGTGAAGCTTGTATTAAATACTACTATGGGTAGTAGTGTGAATAGCTCTATTTAAAGCATCGAGAATAACAGAATGATAATAATATAAATGCCATGTGAGGTCAACACCTGAGCTTGTTGTTGCACTCGCAGAGGTCGAAGTGTTGGATGATGGGGGGCTGCAGTTGGTGGAGCTGAGCCCTGTTGACCCCTGGATGGCTGATCCTCGAGAGCCTCTGGAGCTCCAGGAGGGAGAAGTCAAAGTACGTTGATGTTACGCTTTAGATAACAAATATTTAACCCCAGTTTTTCAGACAACACTGTGCATACTACTGTGCTACTCTTATGAAACTGTTTGGCAAAATGATCTAAAACTTGAATGATCTAAGTAGTAATAATAATCATCATCTCAAATGTTGTCAATCGTGAATGAACGAAGAGTGAAAAGTGCATCAGCTGTCTCCAAAGATGACATTTTATTTGACCTTCCTCTCAGGTGACTTACCTAACCCACGCCTGCATGGAGCTACAGCTTGGTGAGAGAAGGTTCATGTTCGACCCCTGGTTAAAGGGTCCCGCGTTTGCCAGAGGGTGGTGGCTTCTCCATGAGCCTCCAGCAGATGCTCTGGACAGGCTTTGTGGTGCAGATCTCATCTACATCAGCCATATGCACTCAGACCACCTCAGGCAAGCTCTGCCAATGCTGCTAAATATACATACAAATAAATATTGCTGCTGATTTTATTTGAAGCAACTAAACAATTCAGAGAAAACACAGTATGGTATCTACAAACTGCTCCAGCTGTTCGGTTCATCTGGACAGGAGCACACACTGTATACCATCATGGCAAAGGGAGGGGAAATGTTCTTAGAGTAAAGGCTGTAAAAGGACTCCACATATACAGGACTGTAATAACGACTCAGGATGGAGAAATATATAATAAAACCAAGACCAGATTACTTCCTTTATGATGTTGTGATATGTAAAACCTTAGAAGTGACTGTGCACGTAACAGAATATTATTAGCAAAGACAAATAAAATCATGCAAATAGTTCTATTGAAAAGTATAGAATATAATTACAACTGTCACTGAGATTCAAAAATACATTTCCAGTTTGTTCCACTTTGTAGGATAACAAACCTTTAACATTACAGGATTTGTATTCCTGTAATTGTTTGTAATTAACAACAAGCTCATTCTGTGAAGAGCCATATGAAGAGAGGAGTGGCTCACGACTCCACACAGTCACTGTAAATGTCACTTCTGACTAGAAAAGAAACAAAAGCAGTTTTTGGAATATTAAATAAAAGTTTCTTTCTGGTTAGAAACTTCAGAATCTACAAAGAGTTTAACTTTTAGCCTTGGATACTGTTCATGTTGACACGGTGGCGTGCTGACGTGTTGTTTGCTTTGTAGCTATCCCACACTGAAGGTCTTGGCAGAAAGAAGGCCCGATGTCCCCATATATGTTGGTGACACATCCAGGCCTGTGTTTTGGTCAGTAATGACGTGGAGCTCAATCTTCCCCATAAA
Source organism: Copadichromis virginalis (assembly GCF_057382275.1). Classification (NCBI taxonomy): domain Eukaryota; kingdom Metazoa; phylum Chordata; class Actinopteri; order Cichliformes; family Cichlidae; genus Copadichromis; species Copadichromis virginalis. The sequence goes on from NC_140634.1 coordinate 878,139, forward strand.
TTACAGAGGAAATAAATCCGGTACAAAGTGAGTTTGTTCTTCTGCTGTGACAGGTATTTGAAGCAAAGCCAAGTGAAGCTGACCAACATTAAAGTCATTCCCTTTGGTGTTTGGCAAAATGTAAGTCACACCTCCATCATGTGGTCAAGAGTATTTACAATAAGCATGTTTGGAAAATGTTGAATTGTAAAATGATTCAATTCATTTTGGGGGAAATATGATTATGAAGTAAAATGGCTCTTCCTGTCTCACTCAGATTGATGAACACCTGAGGTTCATGATCCTGATGGATGGTGTACATCCTGAAATGGACACCTGCATCATTGTTGACTACAAAGGTGTCATTTCAAATAATATTATTACTGATGCTGTGAAAATCAGTCTGATTAGGATATAAAACGCAGTTTTGATTGCAGGTCACATGATCCTCAACACTGTGGACTGCACCAGACCAAACGGCGGCAGGCTGCCACAGCATGTGGATGTGATGATGACCGACTTCGCTGGAGGAGCTTCTGGATTCCCGATGACCTTCTATGGAGGGAAATACAGCGGTGAGCCTGAGCTAGGTTAGCTTAGTTAGCGTTTAGCTCCACACGCACACAGCAGTGTCTCAGTTACAGTCTTTTGACAGACACATGTAGCTCTTTTAGCCACGTAGGAACTGACTTGTTTAACTCACATGTTGTGATCAACAGTGTCAAAGTGCACCAAACTGCTGAGATGAAGCAAATGTTGATTTGTTTCCAGATTCCTGGAAGGCAGAGTTTATCAAGAATGAGAGGAAGAAGCTGCTGAATTACAAAGCTACACTGGCGAAGTCCCTGCAGCCCAGGATCTACTGCCCATTCGCTGGATACTTTGTGGAGGCTCATCCGTCAGACAGGTAGAGTTTGTAACGAGGTTTGCACAGCACCAGAGATGCATCGATAAAGAGCACAAGGGTTGGAATGACTTTTATGTTCCCTGACAGGAAGAATCCTCACAACAAAGGTAGCTGATCTGATGCAGATAGATCCCAATGTCAAAGCTTATGTGTAGTTCATCTGGGCAACTCCATCCAATAACTGATCAAACAGAGTCTATATCTGGGATCCTCTTTGTATTTAGTGCCTATTTATCTGTATGAGCTACAGTCTATCTCTGCAACCACGACTCCACCTTCATGAGCTGCTCCTATTGTACTGAATTGTGTTTCTAACTGACAGTAGTTCAGTTTATCATTCGTTTAAAATGTTCTAGCAGGTGTTTTATTGTTTTAGCATTCTTCCAGTCTCCTGTTGCCACTGCGCCAACATTTTTGAAACGTGTTGTTAGCATAAAACATTTAAACTAAAGTTTTATTCTCTGTTTGATGCAATACATTTGTGATGTTAATAAATAATTCAATTCAATTTTATTTATATAGCGCCAAATCACAACAAAAGTCGCCTCAAGGCGCTTCATAGATATAGAGTAAAACCCAACAATCCTATGACCCCCTATGAGCAAGCACTTTGGCGACAGTGGGAAGGAAAAACTCCCTTTTAACAGGAAGAAACCTCCGGCAGAACCAGGCTCAGGGAGGGGCGGGGCCATCTGCTGCGACCGGTTGGGGTGAGAGAAGGAAGACAGGATAAAGACATGCTGTGGAAGAGAGACAGAGGTTAATAACAGATATGATTCAATGCAGAGAGGTCTGTTAACACATAGTGAGTGAGAAAGGTGACTGGAAAGGAAAAACCCAGTGCATCATGGGAATCCCCGGCAGCCTACGTCTATTGCAGCATAACTAAGGGAGGATTCAGGGTCACCTGGTCCAGCCCTAACTATATGCTTTAGCAAAAAGGAAAGTTTTAAGCCTAATCTTGAAAGTAGAGATAGTGTCTGTCTCCTGAATCCAAACTGGAAGCTGGTTCCACAGAAGAGGGGCCTGAAAACTGAAGGCTCTGCCTCCCATTCTACTTTTAAATACTCTAGGAACAACAAGTAGGCCTGCAGAGCGAGAGCGAAGTGCTCTAATAGGGTGATATGGTACTACAAGGTCATTAAGATAAGATGGGGCCTGATTATTTAAGACCTTGTATGTGAGGAGCAGGATTTTGAATTCTGGATTTAACAGGAAGCCAATGAAGGGAAGCCAAAACAAGAGAAATCTGCTCTCTCTTTCTAGTCCCTGTCAGGACTCTTGCTGCAGCATTTTGGATCAGCTGAAGGCTTTTCAGTGAGTTTTTAGGACTTCCTGATAATAATGAATTACAGTCGTCCAGCCTGGAAGTAATAAATGCATGAACTAGTTTTTCAGCGTCACTCTGAGACAGGATATTTCTAACTTTAGAGATGTTGCACAAATGGAAGAACGCAGTCTTACATATTTGTTTAATATGTGCATTGAAGGACATGTCCTGGTCAAAAATGACTCCAAGGTTCCTCACAAATAAGGATAAGATTAACATGATTTTGAGATTCTAGTATTATTTACATCGTACACAGCATCCCAACTCTTCTGCAAACAGGGTTGTACGACACAGTCGTGGCCCAAACTTTGGACAGTGACGGGACTGCTAATGACTGTTAAGTTACAGATGTAGCATTTAAACAAACATGAGACCTAACTTGTTCTTTATGTGTCCTTTTACTTCTGTCTGTTTGTACTGTGTGTTGGGTGTAGATACATAAAGGATACTAATATCAAAAACAGTGCAGAGGACCTCAATGCACTAATTAATAAGCTGGCACCAGCAATCAAGACTTGGACACCGCAGCCAGGTGCTGTGCTGGACCTGGGCCTCGCTCTGAGAGACCCCACCAGCAGGTTGGAACAGCTCACATGTTTATCTGTGTTTGCCATTCTTTGCCACTGTAGGAAAGAAAGAGACTCTTATTCCATCTGTGTAATACAACTACATAAACCACAGACACTTAAACAGTAATGTCAGTAGCTGAAAGGCCAGTGAATAAACAGATTAATCTGATGGGAAAAAATCCTCACCGTCTGCACTGCCAATGTAAAATTCAAAAGCTTTGGACAGTAGCTTCAGCCTGTCTTTTTCATCTTTATATAGTTTGTATGTGTGCAGTAACTGTATAAAATGACTTTTATTCTTACTGAGTTACAAGCTACAGCTGCTCAATTAGCTCATGTCAATCAGAACATCTGATCTGACTGCATGTCCATGTTATCTGCTGACATCATGTTATTACTTTGTTTCAACTGTTATCACTACAAACAGCACAAGACAACTTGTAAAAAAACTAAAATGATCATGTAAATAACACCCAGGTGCTAAATGAAATACTTTCTTTACATAGTGAGGCCATCATCAATCCACCAGCCAGTGCAAAACTCTACAAGGACAGCTGGGAGTTCGACTTGTATGTGAACGAGCTGAACGGTGCCATCAAGTCGGACATATTTAAACATCAGAGCTGGATCCAGTTTTATTACACGTGGGCTGGCTTTCAAAACTACAACCTTGTTGTGCGGGTAAATGTTCTCCTGCAGAGCTGTTTGACTCTTTTTTTTTGTCAAGAACTGTTCTGCACTCAACATCTGACCTTTGTCTGCATTTACTGTGTTCTCGTGACTTTTCCTACCTAAAAGCATTTCTCTGCTTACTGCTTCCAGAAACCAAATAAAACACACGAGCCTGCAAAAAAGGACTGTAAAAATATTTACTTTGTCCCTTTTTTTATATGGTTGGGGGAAAGCATTAAGAAAAAACAAAATAAAAACTATTGTGCGTCTTGAGATTGGACCGACAACCCGCTCAGAATGTGCCCTGCCTCCTGCCTCGTGAAAGCCAACAAGAGCTGGACAATAAGATGGATGTTCAATAAGGAGAGATCATTAGAAAGAACTGAGCATGATTCATCAATGTACAGAATTCAATTAAGATATTTTGCCATCATAGTCTGAGGGCCCATCGCAGCAGAACGTAATCCCAGCAGTGACGGGGATTAGGGCAGGACCACCCCGGGAGTCTGGGTGGAGGTTTGGATGGAGCTTGAGTAATATGGGAGAGGCTGAGATGGGGAGGAGGTGGGTTGCATGAAGGCGACTGCAAGGGAAAAGAACAGATGAGATTTAAAGTACGCGGAGCGGAGGATGATTGGCCTTAAAAAAGACGATTGGACTAGACCAGTGATGTCACAATCAGGCTGTGACAGTGACGTGAAGCTGAGATTAGCCCCAAAAACCTGGGAAGCAGACAGATGTATGACTAAAGATCTTCCGTGCTGAACTTGTCCACCAAGCAGTGAGCAGTGTGATTATGAATGAAATCTTTTTTTTTTTCATGCACATAGTAGTGATGTGTGCATCGTTTTACTTTCCGTTAACCTTGTAAACCATAAAACCCAATGAAAAATGTAGAAGTTCAACAAAAAACTGAGACGTTTTCAGGCTAAGCTTCCTTGTAACTATGCTATGATAGAGACGGGCTTCCAGTGTTTTAAAGCAATAAATACGTGTTTTTTTTTTTTACACCTGAGCAGAAATTTTATTTTATATGTTTTTTGATAATCCCTTTCCCTCATGCTACAGCAGCCTCTGTAGTACCTGAGCAGAAGCTGATAATACGCGTGCAGGTAACATCCTGCAATGATGAAATCTAAAAATAAACAACTAGCTCTCTGCTCTGATCCCTCATCACCACCTCGCTTCCTTCTAGCTGTTAACGATCTCCTTCTCTCACTCGTTTTTCTTTTGCATTGCTGTCTCACTCAGAGTGTGTTTCCGTGTAGGTCATTGAAACAGACGACAAGTTTGAATGCATCACTGACGGTTATGACTATCTGGTGGACTTTCTGGATCTATCGTTCCCCACAAAGAGACCTGACAGAGAGCACGCCTACTTGGAGGTGAGTCCCTAAACAAACAGATAACAGGATGTGAATAATAGTGATTTCCTCCTGACTCCCAGCGAATCGTGAGGAAATGATCACGTCTGCCATCTAACATCTGAAAAACTCCTGTTCTGCCTGGATACTTTATTTACATGCTGTTATGCTCATGCTGCTTCGTTTCATCTAAGATTAAAAACAGGATTGGAGTGATGAGGTACGTGGTGCTGCACGGCTGTCTGTGGGACGACCTGTACATCGGCTTTCAGAACCGCGTCAGCCGAGACCCAGACATCTACCACCACAAGTACAGACATTTAATCTCACGGATTCTTTGTCATGCTGTAAATTGTTCGAATAACTATGCTGCACTTTCAGTGTTTTTGAGCTAAACATGAAGACTTGATAAATATCTATACACACAGATTTATTTACACACATACATACATACACATCTGATTATACACACAGATCAAAATACACAATACTATTTAGCAAAATATAATTTTGATGTATTTTACTTTATGTAGGAGGAGCACTCAGACACACATGTTGTTACAGCATGTTTATTTTGTTAAGAATATTCATTGCCATTTTCAAGCCTAATAACTCTTAGCTTAGCTATCACAACCATGTAATGTTGTAAATGGGAAATCCTTGATGCTGCTCTTTTTTTGACTGACTTCATAATTACCTGCATGTGATGTATTTAGGGTCCGTGTCAGTTACAGCTAAAGAACAGTAACTTAGGCTACATCCACAGGGACACTGTGCTACTGTGAATGTATGAACTTTAATCACCTCGTCTTGGCCTCTAGGTTCTGGAAGCACTTCCAAGCAGAGCTGCCACTTTGCAGGCCAGACTGGGAACAGTTCCGAAAACAGGTCTTCACCATCGATGAGTCGACCATACCTCTCAGTGATACAGGGACGGGAAATAACTGTGCCCTGTCGTGAATTGATTCTGGTTTGATTCTGGATTTGTAAAGATCCAGTTACTGATTTCCTGATTTGATGTAATGCATATTAACTATGCAGTTCCAATTGGGCCTAGGTCACCGCTTTACATTAATGAGATAGCAAAGTAATCAATCAGATGGCTGTCAGGTAAGGAACTCAGCTCAGGGTCATCAGTCTTTAATAGACAAAACACTGATTTTGCACATTTAATCATCTTTCAGATCAGGAAAACTGTTTACAATCAATTTCTGTGAAGTATAAATCTATGTTTTTACCTTAACAATGCTATGTAATTGATGGTAATAAAAATGACATCTATTTTGCTATTAATGTGCGTACTCACCTGAACCACAGAACATGCTGATTCAATAACTTCTGAAAAATAGGAAGCACATGAGTTGCATGAATACAAGAAACAAGGATGGCTACTAAGCTATGGCGTTATTTTTGTGCCACTATTCTGAGCGCACGTAAAAAAATTTGCAAGTGCAAGTGTTGCATTTTGAGGAGAAATTTATTAAGCTTGATCATCTGTTGGTGGAATTTATTTAATATTAATTTCTAGTATCAGCTGATGTTTGCTGGAGCCACAGCTGTAAAGCTGCTGGTCATGATATGGTTTGGATATGTGGTGAGAGGGAAACATGAACGTGATACAGATCATACATATACCAACAAGGCAGTGTACATCACTGTCACAGCAGTGTTTGTTTTCATTCAAAGGCTTTATGGTTTTTCCTATAATACCTGGTGGGCCGGTCTCAATGCCCGGGCCAATTTTTTTTGTCCCAGTCCGGCCCTGGCTGACCAGTAGACTTGTAGTCAACACCGCCTAAACCAAGACCAGAGGATACTGAGACCAAGACCAAGACAAAGTCGAGACGAGACCAAGACAAAAAAGTCTTTAAACTGCAGCCAGATGCTCCTTCGTATGATATTGATAATGATATTATCCTATATCCTCGCATGTGATTGGCCACAATACGGAGGGATTGGAGCATAGCTGAGCCACTGTGTGAGAGCTGAGCAGCAAAAGGAAATTAAGTGAGGAGCGGCTCTCACTCACTACAAAGCGCTCTGTAAACACGGCTCTTAGAATCAGAATACTTTATTAATCCCGAAGGAAAAAGGAAAATATAATAGAGCTGATGCTTTTGCGCACGACACATTATCACACGTTACGTTGTGTGTCATGGATGCTGTTGACTCCAAATCTCCCGACCACTATGCTATGGCATTATTTTTGTGCCACTATTCTGAGCGCACGTAAAAAAAAGTTTGCAGGTGCAAGTGTTGCATTTTGAGGAGAAATTTATTTTGAGCGAAGAAAAGCTAAATTTGAGATGATGAGATGAGTCTTTATTTGTCAGTTGCAGGTCTTTTGCCCACAACCGAGATGACAGACCTTGCTGACCGTACATACAATACAAACATCACATTGGGGAGACAGGTCAGGCCAGGTAGTGAGGAAAAAAACATCGAAATGTGTAACACAGAAGGATAATACAGGAATGCACAGATATCAACACACCATAGCACAATAAACAGAGACAGCAACATGGGAAAGAGTTCCAGTGTGTACATCTGATCTGGGACCGCTGCAATCTTCGACTGCGCCTCCAACTGACCCGATGTCCACATCAGAGGGGAGGTAAGCGTTGGAGGTGGTGTTGGATCCGGGGTAGGGAGGGTGATGCGTCAGTGAGTGCTTATCAGTATCAGTATGTGTATGTGTGTGTGTATGTGTGTGCGTGTCCATAGTTCTCTCACTCTCTCTCTCACTCACACTCACACACACACACACACACACACACACACACACACACACACACACACACACACACCAGCAGTCCCTCTCGCTCAGTTTTTGCATTTGCGCTCGCTCGCAATGTGTCGCTCGCGCTCTCAACATTTCTGCCCGTGCGCGCTCAACTCTTTCTCTACACCGTTATATTTGTGCCACAAAACCAGCCAATCACAGACTTGGATACAAAAAAAATCTGATTTTTGCCAGGGCTCTAGACTAACTTTTTGCCAGTTAGGCGTACCGGTACAAAAGTTAGGCGCACTCACATTTTTCAACCACATCGCAGTTTTGCATGTGCACTTTTCTGGGGAGAATTGCAGTCCATACAGACAATATTCATTTCTAAATTATTAAGTAACAATCTTGTGCTTAAAGTGCTTTGTCAATATTGTAGAAAATGTTAAACTTAATCATCACATCGGCTCCTCTGACGACCTGTTTGCTGCTTCCTGCTGCTGAAAGGCCGTGGGGAGAGGGGACACTTGGGCATTTATTGCAGCATATAATGTGTTTCTGGATACACTGTGCTTTTTCAGCGTTCAGAGATTGATGGCATCGTGTCAGAGCTGGCTATGAATTTCAGACAGATCAGGCCTTAACTTTACAAAAAAGTTATCAATAGTTCTTTTCATCTTTTCTTATTACCCACAGCTACATCCACTTCTGTCAGGCCTAGGCTGTTCACTAGTGCTGGGTATCATCACTGATTTCTATAATCCATTTGATTCCAGTTCTCAAAGTCCTGATTTGATTCAATTTAGCCTCAGACAGTCAGAAATGTTATAATTCTGATCATTTATCAGCACTGATACACATGAGACTTCATCAGAATTGTGAAAATCACAGCAGATGCCTTTTTGTGAAAGTAACTGAGAATAAAACACAGGATTTTCCTGGTCTGGCTTTTTATAGCAGATAACCTTAAAAATATTCTGCAATTTTGCATAATTTTAAGAAATTTAAATTTCTTCAGTATTGAACAGCAGAAATTAGGCTTTCTTGTCCGAGGTCATTTAAGTGAAAAAAGAAAAAGCGCTGTGAACAACAGTAGACTGGTGGGTAATAAGCGAATGAATAATACAGAAAACAGATTTGAGACGGGAAACTGTTCCTGAAGTACAGAGAGAGAGAGAGCTGTGCAGGAAGTGTGATTTTTATCGTGGTGGAAGCAAAACAGCAAAAGTCAGAGGGAATTCATGACGACATTGATCAAATGTGAAGCGCAGTTTGCTGCTTCTTTTGCTGCTGGCTCGGTGGATTTTGGTTGGAGAGACAAAACCTGCAGCTCAGAATCGAGCGCAAAAAGACGTAAACACAGCGCGGACCGGACGCATCAGGATCGCTGAGCTCCGACAGCGTGTCCGTCTGCGGGCCGTCGGGTGAGAAAGCAGAGAAAGACAAAGCTGATTCTGATGCGTCGGGTCTGTGTTTCCGTCTTTGTGTGGAATCCGTGTACCTGCTCTCATCTGCTGTTTGGTTGTTGTTGAAATGGTTTTGTGAGCTTTAATCTGAGAATCTGGCGTTTCTGGCCAAACACAGTTATATTTAAAAGTCGATTCAGGATTTAATGAATTGATATCGCTTTATTCAAGCTACTCACCTCTCTCTTCCACCTGCAGTTTCAACTGGACCACGGCCAATCAGAGAGGTCCCGCCCCTGACTATCTCTGATTGGTTTAGTCCACGATAGGGGCAAAATGTGTGTCTGTTGTTGACCACAGGGAAGGTTGCAGATTTGTTTTTTTTTTGTTTTTTTTGCCACCCGAACAGTTGGTCACACAGGTGCGGCCAAATATTTTTTTAGTCGCACCACTGAAAAGTTTGGTTGCAAATTTGGTCGCACTCTAGAGCCCTGCTTGCACCTGCAATATTTTTTTGCATGCGCTCAGAATAGTGGAACAAAAATAACGCCAATTAAATATTTTTGTTTTAATCTGTAAAAAAACAAACTAGTGTAAACTGTATCTACTTCGATGGATGAAATGAGTCTCTCATATATTTGACCTTATCATTATTATTGTGAAATGAACATGAATGCAAACGTGATTAAATTATTCATTTTGGCTTTGTTTGTTAAAAATGCTAAGTACAACTGTCAAGCTGTAAAACTGAAACAAATCTTTTCATTAAGTTTACATCAACTGTGGATTTGTCATTCGAACCTCTGGGGAAAAAGCCTGATGCGAACAAACCAGTAAAACTGTTGAGTTTTTGAGGAATCACTGATTAATCTTGAATCGATGATTATGAAATGATTGTCTCACATATTAATAGTATGAAAACAATAAATTTGGACTGTCACCCCAGCAAAGAACCATACTGTACTATAGATGGATGCATTTAGATGCATACTGTGCTTTGGATACACTGTAAAAAATGGCAGTGAAATTGACATAAAAACCATGTAAAATTCCTACAGAAATGAATAGTAAACCCCAAAACACAGTTTTTCTGTTTCAATCACAGTGGACTTTTGTAAACTATTAAACAGAATGTTTTTGTTATATTTACAACATCAATGTGTGATTATAATCAAATTTAGGAGACGAGCTCCTAGTTCAGTACAGCGAACGACCCAGCAGCAGCACACACTATCTGCAGAGTGGAGAGAACACGGAGCAGAAGACGAACTTTTACCAACGACGTGTTTAGGTCAAATCACAAATATACGATTTTAAGTGTATCTTTGACGATTTGTGGTTGTTCATCTGAAGGTTTGCATGGTAAGTTTAACATCTATGCTACTTTTTTTTCTAAACCAAAACATCACTAGCACCAGTTGATATTTAGACTAATACTTGATAACTAGGTGCTAGCAGCTAGTTCAGCTGAAAAGCACGGGCAAACTTTTGAAATACTAAAAATGATCACCTGCATCTTTTGTAAAAAGATATTGGTCACATTAAGAGGCTGTGCACTAGACTGCAGAGTGCATACGAATGAGCCTTGTTGTCTTTTCAAATGCGTTGTAATTGTAGTCAAACATTCACCACTTTGCTTTCAAGGGGCATTTTTTTATCATGTGTCCAATGCACCTGCACTTCAAGCTGCTCCTAAAGCAATTGTTGCAGATTTAAAATGTGCGGTTTCATTATGTGCCCGCCATTTTCACACAGTGAAAGAGCTAGTGTCTCACTTAACTGATCATATTGCAGAGGGTCGGGCTGTGTCATGTTCACTAAGTGGTTGTACGCATGTGTTTACAAAAAAGTCATCATTTACTTCTCACATGTGTAGGAAGCATGATGCATGTTCCCCAGATGGTGTTAATGACATGTACAAGGAATTTCGCCCTCAGCCCCCAAATGACAGTACAGATTATTAAGAAAACACACATGAAACTAGTGCTGGGCCATATCATACCGTTCACGGTAATACTGGTATAATTTTGGGCAACAATAGGAAAATGAAATATGGCGATAGAATATGGGTAAAACGCCCATGCGCGGTGCCTTTGTTTACAGAAGCACATGGCGGATAAAGCATGGCGGCGATAGTGGATCGGTGAATGAAACGATGAACCAGAACTGGTTTGTAAAAATGCCAGAGGTGGGACCAAGTCATTGTTTTGCAAGTCTCAAGTAAGTCTCAAGTCTTTATCCTCAAGTCTCAAGTCAAGTCTCAAGTAATGTCAGGCAAGTCAGAGTCGAGTCTCAAGTCACTGGTGTAAAAGTCCGAGTCAAGTCACAAGTCTGAAATTTTGAATTTCAAGTCCTTTCGAGTCTTTAAAAAACCCCCCGAAAAAAAGCATGTTGCAGTTATGCTAAATGTAAATATTAGACCATGTAATTTTTAAATCTGTGTTTTTCTCAACACATGACAAAATAGTGAACTTAGAAAATATACACAAATTGTGAAATTGCACCTCTTTAAAATGCAGCTCAATTAAACCTAGCTCCAAGAATAATTTTCACCGACAGTTCTGAGATAAGCTGCATGTTATTCTTGGATGCGGTTGTAGGACTGGCTTTAAAATCGCATGACAAAAATATCATACACATTAAAAAAAACTGTATCACCAACGTAGCCTGGACAACATTTGCTAGTTAGATGAAGTCAGCTATCTCATCCTAGCATATTTATATGCATATTTATAATCATACGGTTCTTGGAGCGAGTGCATACACTCATGAAGTTTAGTAACTTCAGGTCACTGCAACAAGCCCAGGTACAGTTTACCGACGGATGGGTACAGGACCTTGAAATGCACCGTGTAGAAAGTAAAGACCATCGTACGTATCATAAGTTTACCAGTCTCACAAATCGTCTTCATAAATATACATTCGTTAACCGTTTATAAATAGGACCTTTGAGCTCAACGGTAATTAATTAGTAGTAGAAATAATTTCTGGTAGCATCACAGAAATGTAGCAGTGACAACAATACTGTATGCTGTAATCGTACTGGGCAATTAGTGATACAAAACAACTGTTTTATCCTGTGAATAAAAGTATGTGTTTTTGTCAATGTACCATAATAACAGAGGCGAAATGCAATATTGTGTCAGGACAATTTACTATTTATGCACAATAAATAAAGGAGCATAGCGCGACAATTTCTGTTCAGCGCCAGACTTGCTTGTAACCTATATCACTAATTATGTTAAGAAAAATGACGCATTAACTACAACAGCAGACTGACCTTTGTGGAAATGCTTGGAGCAGACTAACCTGTGAGCTGGAGTGTTCTAGGACGTTATATTTGATCTTTGAATGGCTGCAATCCAGTCGCCTCTTTGTTACTTCGGAAACATGGCTTGAACAATTTCTCTTCAACAACGTAATCCGATAACAACCGATCTCTTTACCCGTCGGCTTCCCGTGGCTGTCATGCGACCGGCTATTGCAGTTAATAATACAACAGCTTCTTGACATTTTTGTGTTTCTTTTTATCGCTGTATAACTGATTTTAATTGAAAGCCTGCGTGCGCTAGTACCGCTTGCCACGAGTTCCCAGAATCCTTTGCGGTTCTACCCGTGAATGACGTCACATTTTCAATCTCTATATAATATGCGTGTTAAATTTTATATTTGGGGTAAAATATCAAGTCTTTTCAAGTAAACCGGTTCAAGTCCAATTCAAGTCCCAAGTCATTGGTGTAAAAGTCCAAGTCAAGTCACAAGTCTTAGAACATTTTTTCAAGTCAAGTCTAAAGTCATAAAATTAATGACTCGAGTCTGACTCGAGTCCAAGTCATGTGACTCGAGTCCACACCTCTGAAAAATGCTGCAGCTTCAGTGGTGTGGAACTGGTTTGGCTTTCGACCATCAGATACACAACAAAGCACTATTTTTGGTAGCGCATGCTAGCGGGCCGTCGTTATTACTGTGTTGTTTGGAAAATACGGCGCACTTAAAATCAATCCTTTGATTTTTCTGAAAGTCGACAGAGCCCCTTATAATCCCGTGTCCTTATGTACGAACTCTGGTTGTGTTTACTGACCTCGAAACGATTTTATGTACACGGCGCTCGAAAATCTGTCAAATGTTTCAGTACGACTTTGCTGAGCTACGAAGCCGCACCGCTTGATGGATTGTTGGAGCATTACGGCTATCGTAGGCGGAGCCTCGCGGAGTGATACGTACTGTGCTTCAACATAATGTTACCGTATTGTGTGTGTATAACCTCTTTTTAAGTTTTGTGGATATTATACATGGTTATGCTGAGGATGTGTCGGCCAGTTTCCACTGGAAATGCCTTTTGGTTAAACTGTCAGCGAGGAGTTTGCATTTGCACTGTTACATTTTTATATAACTTTAATGCACATAAAAAACAGCTGCTTGTTTAAGTGAAAATACATTGATGGGGATCTTTGCACTAATAAAGTTGAGGTGTTGTAAAGTATTTTGTCTGGTGTCAATTATATTGTCAGTTATATCGTTATCGCAAATGTTCAAATGTATATCGTGATAAATATTTTTAAGTCATATCGCCCTGCTCCAGTTTGCAGTACGTGTTTGAAATAAACTTGACCTTTCACCAGCAGGCTGGCTGTGATATTTTTTTTGCCTCTAAAGGGACTTAAAGGGAACATGATACTGCTGTAAGCCACATCATACTACTTATTATAAAGAGTATAATCAGTATGTAGTTTTAGTTTGCATTATACTTCTGAATTAAAGTGTGAAAATCATTAGATTTATTAGATAGGTTTGTATTATCCTATACTGCTGATTTACTGTTTCATGACATTTCATACTGCTGAGGTAAGAAGAGAATATTGTGTGCAGAGAGCACAGAGCACATTCAGCTTCACCCCCACCTTTGTTGGAAGCAAACAGGGAGCCAAGGTCATAACTCAGGCTCACTGAGAGTTAGAAAGTATGTGATGTTTAGGTTTTTACGACTAGGTGGGGGCCACTAGAGGCTATAAGAGCTTGAGTAACCCTCCACCAGTTTGAGATTTGCTGTGACCCTCTTCGTGCATGTCTCCCCATCCGGATGGTTTATGCTCATAAAGTGTTGAATTGTATGGAATAAAAGATTGTTGATTGAGCATTTATACACCGAGTATTGTCCTTCCTTCAGCCCAGAGATTAAAAGAATTGGGAGGATTTAACAATAGTATATGTCCTAATAAGGTTGCAAAAAAAACGGTTCTTATATCTCTAGTTGTGTTGCGTGTATGGGAACTTTGAAGTGAGATCTGTGCTCTGTGGTATTCAGCATCTCTCAGGGGCAAGCGGAAAGTGGTGTCCCCATAGTCCACCACCTGGACTGGTTTGGAAAAAGTGTCCTTACAATACATAGAAACCCGTATAGGTGTTTGTGTGTGTGTTTGTATATTTATATGTGTGTATATGTATCGCCAAAATCCAACAACAGTTGCCTCAAGGCACTTTCCCTTTTGTACATTTGAATTGACGCCTTTTTCTAGATTTTTTTTATTTTTTTTTATTGACATTTTAGAATCACTATACAATACCATCAACTTCAGCTATCTTTCAGTACATATATTTTTTATTTTTTTCTATATTTAAACAACTAAAATATCCATACAATAAGAATGAAAGAAGAAGAAGCAAAGAAAAAGAAGCAAAACAACAAACAACATAAATAAAAAATACATAAGGAAAAAAAAAGGAAAGAAAAATAAATAAATAAATATAGGGAGTGTGTTTTTGTTTCCATTAATGTAACTAATTTTTCCTCTAGTCTTCTAGTAGTTAACAAAGTCAAAATCTAATGCAAAAGCAAAAACTGGCCTGCGTTTTCTAATGTAGTCCATCCATTTCTTCCATCGTGATACAAACAGGTCGCTCTTGTAGTTCACATCTGCTGTCATTTTCTCCATTCTGTAAATGTCCAGTGTGATGTTCATCCACATGTTCATAGTTGGGCTCTCTGAAGAAAGCCATTTTTTTGTGATGGCTTTTTTCCTGCTGCCAGTAAAATATTAAACAAGTATTTATCGTTCTTTGTCCATCCTTCTGGCATAAGTCCAAAAATAGAGTTTTACTTTCCAAAGGTAAATATCTTCCAAATGTCTCTTGTATTGCTGCATGTATTCCCTTACAATAAGTTTTAATAACATGACAGTCCCAGAAAATATGATAGTGATTTGCATTTGTATTTCCACAATTTCTCCAGCAAGCGGGAGGGTTACCTTCATAGTGAGATTTTTGGTGAGGTGTAATAAAATATCTTATCAGGCTTTTCCACCCAAATTCCCTCCAGCTCTGTGAGCTGCTACATTTCCATTGATATGCCCATATTGTTGTCCACTCTTCCTCCTTTATCTCTATTCCTCCCTCCATTTCCCATTTCCCATTTCCCATTTTGGTATACAAGGTTGAGTGTAATTTCATATTTGTTAATCCTTTATAGAGGTCACCTATAATACCTCTGTTTTTATTTGAACTGTATGCCCTTTTAAATACGTCTAGCAGCTGTTTACTCAATTCAGCCTTAGCTTTTATCGTTTTATTGACAAAATGCCTCATCTGTAGACATCTATAAAAATCCTGTGTTTCTAATGAATATTTATCTTTCATTTTATCAAAACTAATTAGTCTCCCTTCCTCCATTACCATACATAAAGCTGTTAATCCTTTATATGTCCAATCTTTGAATCTGGTGTCCAATTTATTTGGAGCAAAATGTGTGCCGTATGCACACCACTTAAGAACTGCTATATCCTCTTCTAGTTTATATTCTTTTATTACTGTTTCCCAAATTTTAAAAGTCAACTTGATCCATGGATTTTCAATAGTTTTTATTAACTTTTGCAAGCTTCTGTCTGCTATAATAGCTTGTATGGGGATGGAAGTCAGACCCTCCTCAATGGCTTTCCATTGAGCATCGTATGAAGGATTACACCAGCATGTCATAGGCCTTGATTGTGCTGCCCAATAATATTCCCTAAGAGAAGGTAAGCCCCACCCCCCTTTTCCTTTGTTAAGTTGTAGGGTTTTAAATCTAATTCGGGGCCTTTTTCCTTGCCATATGTATCTTGACAAAATTTTGTCCCATTCATTAAATTGTTTCTGGTTAATTTCTATTGGTAGTGTTTGAAATAAATATAATAATTTAGGAAGAATATTAATTTGAGTCTATTCTCAAATATAAACTTAAATATGGAATTAAATTCCATCTCACTATATCTTCCTTAATTTTTTTCTGTATTGGTAAATAATTTCGTTCTAATAGTTCTGTAAGATCCTTAGGTATTATGACTCCTAGATATTTAAAGTACTTTGTTTGCCATGCTAACTGATACTTATTTTTAATTTCTTCTGATGGAATATAATTGTACTTAAGCAATTGTGTTTTACTCATATTAACCCTATATCCAGATAGTCGACCAAAGTATTCAAATGATTGCATTAATTTAGGTAAAGAATTTGATGGTTGACCCAAAAATATTAAAATATCATCTGCATAGCAGGCTAATTTATGCTCCTTTTCATGGATATTAATACCTTCTACTTCTTTATTTTGTCTTATATATTGAGCCAATGGTTCCAGATATAACGCAAATAATAATGGTGAGCACGCACGGCCCTGCCTTGTTCCTCTTTGCAGCTTAATACTATTTGATAGGTAGCCATTAATTTTAATCCTTGCCGTAGGGTTATCATAAAGTGCCTGTATTGTCTTAATTATATTTTCGTGAAAGCCAAATCTATGCAAGACTCGGTAAAGAAAGTTCCAATTAACTGAATCGAATGCTTTTTCTGCATCGATACTGATTACCATTGCTTCTATTTTATTCTTTTGAATATGATTAATAATTTGTAATGTCCGTCGTACATTATCTTGTATTTGGCGCTCTCGAATAAAACCTGTTTGATCATTATGAATTAGATTAGGTAATAACTTTTCTAATCGTCTAGCCATGATAGATGTAAACAGCTTGTAATCTGTATTAAGAACAGATATTGGTCTATATGACGCACATTCTAATTTATCCTTGTTTTCTTTTGGGATGGCAGAGATAATTGCTTCTTTCCAGCTAGAAGGTACTTGAGCCTTCTTTAGGACCTGATTCAGTGTGGGAAGCATCACTGGTATTAATTCTTCTTTTAGCTCCTTGTACCATTCTGCCGTATATCCATCTGATCCTGGAGATTTATTTATTTTAACTTTACTTATTGCTATTCTTAGTTCCTTTTCTGTTATATCTTCAATCAAAGTTTTATTCTGTTCTTCATTCAGTACTGGTAAATCAAGAGAATCTAAAAAACTGTTAATTTCAACTATACTACTCTCTGTGTTATTAGCATACAGAGTCTTATAAAATGTTTCAAATGCACTCTGAACTTCTATTGCTTGTATTATCTGCTATTTTCTTTTTTAGTTTCCAGGCTAATACATTCATTGCTTTTGATCCTCCCTCATAATACCTTTGTTTAAGAAACATTAATTTTTTTTTTTTCATATGTGGTCAAATCATTTATTTCATTTCTTGTTTTCCTAATTTCCTTCAATATATCCTGAGATGTTTTTCTTTTATGCCTTTTCTCTAATTCTTCTAACTTATTTTGTAGCTCTTCTAATTTCTTATTTCTCATCTTTTTCTTATAAGAGGATATTGCTATAATTTTCCCTCTCAGGACATCTTTTAAGGCATCCCACAGAATAGGAGGAGACACCTCACCATTGTCATTAGTTTCCATATAGAAGTGAATCTCTTTCTTAATTTGTCCTTTGAAGTGAGGATCATTCAGTAAGCTTGAATTTAATTTCCAATTATTGAGTTTTGGTTGCACGTTTAAATCAACAGACAGGTATACTGATGCATGATTGCTTAAATCTATTGCTCCAATTTCACAAGTGTTTATTTTATCGTTATTCTTCCCAAAAGTTATGAAATAATCTATTCTTGTATATAACGAGTGCGGTGAAGAAAAACAAGTATAATCCCTTTGGTAGGGATGCAATTCTCTCCATATATCAATTAGTCCCACCTCCTTCATCAATGTATTTATACAGGGAGTGCAGAATTATTAGGCAAGTTGTATTTTTGAGGAATAATTTTATTATTGAACAACAACCATGTTCTCAATGAACCCAAAAAACTCATTAATATCAAAGCTGAATGTTTTTGGAAGTAGTTTTTAGTTTGTTTTTAGTTTTAGCTATTTTAGGGGGATATCTGTGTGTGCAGGTGACTATTACTGTGCATAATTATTAGGCAACTTAACAAAAAACAAATATATACCCATTTCAATTATTTATTTTTACCAGTGAAACCAATATAACATCTCCACATTCACAAATATACATTTCTGACATTCAAAAACAAAACAAAAACAAATCAGCGACCAATATAGCCACCTTTCTTTGCAAGGACACTCAAAAGCCTGCCATCCATGGATTCTGTCAGTGTTTTGATCTGTTCACCATCAACATTGCGTGCAGCAGCAACCACAGCCTCCCAGACACTGTTCAGAGAGGTGTACTGTTTTCCCTCCTTGTAAATCTCACATTTGATGATGGACCACAGGTTCTCAATGGGGTTCAGATCAGGTGAACAAGGAGGCCATGTCATTAGTTTTTCTTCTTTTATACCCTTTCTTGCAGCCACGCTGTGGAGTACTTGGACGCGTGTGATGGAGCATTGTCCTGCATGAAAATCATGTTTTTCTTGAAGGATGCAGACTTCTTCCTGTACCACTGCTTGAAGAAGGTGTCTTCCAGAAACTGGCAGTAGGACTGGGAGTTGAGCTTGACTCCATCCTCAACCCGAAAAGGCCCCACAAGCTCATCTTTGATGATACCAGCCCAAACCAGTACTCCACCTCCACCTTGCTGGCGTCTGAGTGGGACTGGAGCTCTCTGCCCTTTACCAATCCAGCCACGGGCCCATCCATCTGGCCCATCAAGACTCACTCTCATTTCATCAGTCCATAAAACCTTAGAAAAACCAGTCTTGAGATATTTCTTGGCCCAGTCTTGACGTTTCAGCTTGTGTGTCTTGTTCAGTGGTGGTCGTCTTTCAGCCTTTCTTACCTTGGCCATGTCTCTGAGTATTGCACACCTTGTGCTTTTGGGCACTCCAGTGATGTTGCAGCTCTGAAATATGGCCAAACTGGTGGCAAGTGGCATCTTGGCAGCTGCACGCTTGACTTTTCTCAGTTCATGGGCAGTTATTTTGCGCCTTGGTTTTTCCACACGCTTCTTGCGACCCTGTTGACTATTTTGAATGAAACGCTTGATTGTTCGATGATCACGCTTCAGAAGCTTTGCAAGTTTGAGACTGCTGCATCCCTCTGCAAGATATCTCACTATATTTTTTCAAAGAGTAATTTTCTTGATAACAGGATAGCCACTCCTCTCCTTCGTCCAGTTTTATAGGAAGAGGAGAAAACTGTTATATAACCCATTCTTTTCAGTTTTTCATGCTCCTTACAGTCTAGATGGGTTTCCTGTAGATACACTATTTGTACTTGTTCTTTCTTCATTTTAGTTAAAATTTTATTACGTTTAATTGGATTCGACAGGCCATTTACATTATATGATATGATTTTTACCTTATCTTTAAGCATACCCTTACTATTTGAATATTATTAATGTAGCAACGACATGTACCATCAGACCACTCCCTAAACATACATAAGCAAACATTAATATTAACATTAAAGCTGTATAAAACAACAGCTACAGAAATAAGCTTTATTTGGTCAAAGAAAAAGAAAAAAGAAAAAAAAGACTTCCAACTGTGGGGTCCCCAATATGACCCTAAGTAAGCCCTGATAAAAAAGGGGGCTTCGAGGGGGGGCCTCTCTCACCTCTATGTGAGACAGGGCCTTCCTTAGCCAGCTGGCCAATGTCCATTCTACTAATAGCATAGGTAGCACGTCCGCCTATTTTCAATTTCTGCATTGCCACTTCAGTATATTATTTCGAGATAAGTCTTTACCAGTGTATATGGCTAGTTTCCTCGGAAGATACTTTAATGACATTAAACTCACCACCTGTTCCCTTTACGCCTCAATTTTTCGGTATTCCACTCATTCTTGCGCTTGACGTCTAAATACTCGTAGTCTTTCCTTATAATCTCGGGTCTGGTCTTTATTTACTTGGCTCCGTGTTTTCCTTTCTATGCGCCACGATAAATGTCGGATCTGTTCCAGAAGCGTCTCCGGGCGTTTGATGATCGTCACCGGGAATCCCCTCTTTACCATGTCACCTGTCGCCTCCTCCACCGAGCCATATAGCACTGTTCACTCGGGATAAAAGACTCTCATCTTTGCTGGAAAAGGAGTTTGGAATCGGATTTTCTTGTCTTTTAACACAGACTTCACCTCTGCGTATTCCTTTCGCTGCTTTAAAATCTCTGGTGCATAATCATGATCCAATTTAACCGTCTTGCCTTGGTAGTCAAATCCACGCTTCTGCCAGGTCAATTTCAATATTTCTTCTTTCATTCTGTAACTAGACAGTTTGGCGACAATTGACAGGTCTGTTAGCTTGGCATCCATCTCAATATGCAGTTTGAGCATCTCTGTTACTGCTTCCTCGTTAGCTTGTATTTGAGTTTCTACATCCACTATTCTTTCTTCTACCTCTTCCACTGTCTTGTTGGTTTTGTTTATTTCCTCTCTGATTTCCTTCAATTGTGCACCATTATCTCTTCTGAATTCCCTTAATTCTTCGAGAATAAGGTCCAAGCTTGCTGTGCTAGCGTGTTCTTTTGCTTCTGCTAGCATATCACTGTCCTCTATGACGCTACCAGCTGGTGAGTTCTGGCCTTCTCCGTCTTCATCGTGCAATTCATGCTGCATAGATTTCTTACTATTTTTAGTTCTTGGCATCTTGTAGCCCTTACTCAATTATCTTATTTTAATAAGAATCTTTACGAAATCGGGTCTCTATGGGCTATTTTTAATTATTTTTAATTCAGGCGTCAGGTACACGTTCTCCTATGCTGCCATCTTGTAGCTTTCCAAACCGGAAGTCTCTCCTTTTTCTAGATTTCAGTGCTGCTCTGCCTGCCCCGACAGAATGCCACTGCAGTGTGTTTTTCTCTTTATTGCTTCTTGTCTCTGCCTGATCGTCTACACCTGTGTATTGTTCATTTCATGTATTAAAAGGTTGTGGTCATTATATGCATTTCAGTGAGAACATGTTGCAAAACTCTTCTCTCTCCTACCGGGTGACACTAGTTCACCCCAGTGAACAGCTGCAGAGACTAACCAGAGAAGAGGATTCACTTTATGACCCGTCTGTTTGGAACTGACTCAGCAGCCTGTAAGCAGCTACACTGACCTCCACAGAGGTGTTTTTATGTGATTCTACGAGCCACAAGAACCTAATTGAGATACTTGGATTAAATACTCGATGTGAAGATTTCAACAAATCATCACAGCCACATTGATGAAAAATATCTGAAAAGTAAAACCCTGACACTGGTCTGAATCACAATAAATGACTTAAAGTAAAAATAGGGCTTCAGGTTTTTAAGGTGCTTTTCAAAGTTAGCAGACACAGAGCAGCTCTTCATTTGTACTTGCGTTAGTTACCACCCACCAACTCCACTTTTCACTCTGTGTTCTGCTCTCCAGCTATGAAACAAAGAAATATATTCCTCTTAAGCTGAAAATGATCCACTATGCTCACCACCTTGTCTAATAGATGTTTCTTCAGTGGTTATTAGGGCCATTTTGCTAAAACAGCTACCTGCTGTGTCAGGTACAATCTGTCAAGGAGTGACTGAACTGAAGCTGTAAAGTCATAAAACCAAACCAAGATAATACTGCAATGCTCAGCTGTTTCTCAGTTATCAGCTCTTAAATTGTTTTATTAAGGCATTTTATTACATGAACATAAAGGTCTCCATTCTGGCTTCAGGATCTGTGGTACCAAAATAACAAAAACAAAGCCTTAATGCCAATATCCATAACTAAACTAAACAGACAGCTGGCAGAAAGGAAATATTTGCAGATCATTTCCCAGACAGTTATAGAGTGTATGTCTATAAAGAGATGTGTTTAGACGATAGACTGCATAAAACAACTGGCCGCACCTTCTGAGTTGAAAAATGAAGAAATAAGAATGTGCCTTAAACTTAGATTGTCTCTATGGGATACTGCTGTCATTATAAATGTATAAGTTCATGGAGAAATTCATGTCACCTGTTG
This sequence comes from Copadichromis virginalis, assembly GCF_057382275.1. Taxonomy (NCBI): domain Eukaryota; kingdom Metazoa; phylum Chordata; class Actinopteri; order Cichliformes; family Cichlidae; genus Copadichromis; species Copadichromis virginalis. The sequence goes on from NC_140634.1 coordinate 900,315, forward strand.
TCCATGCTGCAATGTTAAATTTCTGTATATATGATTATGGTATGAAATACATTTCTCTAAATTCTAGTTTCAAATCCTATTAGTTCGGATTTTTATCCCGTAGACTTGAGTTTCCCTTAGTATCTCTAAGGATGCTGAAACAGGATGTGCTTAGCAGTGAACCTACCTTGTGATTGACAGTTAGGTACCACATAAATATGAGTGTCCCTTGGTTTCACACTTGCGATGTCTAGTTCACAAACCAATGGCCAAGTCTGTCTTTTAAATGCACTCAGTGTCTTTTTTATAATCTTAGCTAAAACAACTTTGACACATAGAGGAGCTGGTTCTCAAAGAAACCAAAAAGCACCCAGAAGTACAGGGAGTGCAGAATTATTAGGCAAATGAGTATTTTGTCCACATCATCCTCTTCATGCATGTTGTCTTACTCCAAGCTGTATAGGCTCGAAAGCCTACTACCAATTAAGCATATTAGGTGATGTGCATCTCTGTAATGAGAAGGGGTGTGGTCTAATCACATCAACACCCTATATCAGGTGTGCATAATTATTAGGCAACGTCCTTTCCTTTGGCAAAATGGGTCAAAAGAAGGACTTGACAGGCTCAGAAAAGTCAAAAATAGTGAGATATCTTGCAGAGGGATGCAGCAGTCTCAAAATTGCAAAGCTTCTGAAGCGTGATCATCGAACAATCAAGCGTTTCATTCAAAATAGTCAACAGGGTCGCAAGAAGCGTGTGGAAAAACCAAGGCGCAAAATAACTGCCCATGAACTGAGAAAAGTCAAGCGTGCAGTTGCCAAGATGCCACTTGCCACCAGTTTGGCCATATTTCAGAGCTGCAACATCACTGGAGTGCCCAAAAGCACAAGGTGTGCAATACTCAGAGACATGGCCAAGGTAAGAAAGGCTGAAAGACGACCACCACTGAACAAGACACACAAGCTGAAACGTCAAGACTGGGCCAAGAAATATCTCAAGACTGGTTTTTCTAAGGTTTTATGGACTGATGAAATGAGAGTGAGTCTTGATGGGCCAGATGGATGGGCCCGTGGCTGGATTGGTAAAGGGCAGAGAGCTCCAGTCCCACTCAGACGCCAGCAAGGTGGAGGTGGAGTACTGGTTTGGGCTGGTATCATCAAAGATGAGCTTGTGGGGCCTTTTCGGGTTGAGGATGGAGTCAAGCTCAACTCCCAGTCCTACTGCCAGTTTCTGGAAGACACCTTCTTCAAGCAGTGGTACAGGAAGAAGTCTGCATCCTTCAAGAAAAACATGATTTTCATGCAGGACAATGCTCCATCACACGCGTCCAAGTACTCCACAGCGTGGCTGCAAGAAAGGGTATAAAAGAAGAAAAACTAATGACATGGCCTCCTTGTTCACCTGATCTGAACCCCATTGAGAACCTGTGGTCCATCATCAAATGTGAGATTTACAAGGAGGGAAAACAGTACACCTCTCTGAACAGTGTCTGGGAGGCTGTGGTTGCTGCTGCACGCAATGTTGATGGTGAACAGATCAAAACACTGACAGAATCCATGGATGGCAGGCTTTTGAGTGTCCTTGCAAAGAAAGGTGGCTATATTGGTCGCTGATTTGTTTTTGTTTTGTTTTTGAATGTCAGAAATGTATATTTGTGAATGTGGAGATGTTATATTGGTTTCACTGGTAACAATAAATAATTGAAATGGGTATATATTTGTTTTTTGTTAAGTTGCCTAATAATTATGCACAGTAATAGTCACCTGCACACACAGATATCCCCCTAAAATAGCTAAAACTAAAAACAAACTAAAAACTACTTCCAAAAACATTCAGCTTTGATATTAATGAGTTTTTTGGGTTCGTTGAGAACATGGTTGTTGTTCAATAATAAAATTATTCCTCAAAAATACAACTTGCCTAATAATTCTGCACTCCCTGGACACAACAGCATTTGCTATTTCAATTCACATAACTTTTCTTTCACTACAAATATTTCTTAGAGATTCTTCCAAACATTTATAGTTGGAAACAACTAATCACTAGACTTTATGTATTTGTTTGTCTCTTTACCTCTCAGGAATCTTTATAAATTAACTGTAACTTATGTCAGGATCTTCCTACTATTCAACAAACACTGGAAAAAAATGATAATGAATATCTTCTCATTTGTTTAATGGTGATGTCAGAAGAAATGTGAAAATACTGGAAAAAGTCTTACTCTGTTTCAGAGAATGGTCACTCATTAAGCAAAGAAAACATCTAGGAGTCTGCTGAAACTGATATAAAAATCCGATCCATTATTAAAACCTGGAAGGATCCACATAACTCTCCGCTTAACCATTGCTATGTTTAACTGTGAAAGTAAGACAGTTTCCACATACATAATGCAGAGCACTTCTACATTCACTACCAGGTGAACTGGTCACACAGCACAACGCTGCAACAAGACATGAGGACTGTTTTCCAATCATGAAGTTCCTACTTTATAAACACTCCACCTGCCTTCCAAAGCCTGGTTACATCTTCGTATTCCTCATTGTGTTTGTCCTGATTCTGATTATATACATCGTGGACATTCTGGATGTGAGTTTTTTTTTTAATTATTTGTTTTTGTAATTAATTTACTAGTTAATTTTCTTAATTTTATTTACTTTCTCAAAATCAGAAATGAGAAAAGAAAGAGCAACTAGCACAATTTAAAAAAAAGGGGGGGGGGGGGGGTTTGGGTGCATAATTTATTTTACAAAGACTCCTTTTGTAGCTTTGCTTCATTAGTTAATATAACTGAAGTAGAAACTTTAAGCTTTAAAGACTTCAACCCTGAAGTTATGGAGGACCTCGAGTACCAAAATGAATTAACTTAATACATAATTAAATATTTGTGTTAATTAAATAAATATACAAATTATGCATTAGATGTTAATACAAAAAGTACTTAAAATTCAATAATAATAATAATAATAATACATTTTATTTATAGGCACCTTTAAGACCCTCAAGGTTACCTTACAATAGTACAGAACAGTAGCAGCAATACAATACAATAAAACGTGGCAAAATAAAATTTAGGCATAATGTGAATAACAAAAAACTAAAAAGCATGAAAGTATAAAAGCTGAGCAAGGTAAAAATGGACTAAGACAGAATCAGCTGTATGAAATTTTGAATAGATACAATACAATACAATACAATACAATACAATACAATACAACTTTATTTGTATAGCACATTTAAAACCAGAGGTAGCCAAAGTGCTTCACATAATCCAATAAAATAGTAGTAAAGTACAAAGGCAGATAAGCTAGCAGGTGGGAGGCATTGATTAACGATTAAGTACGTAGATAAGCAAGCAAGACTTAATGATTAAAACAAAAAAACAATATAAGCAAAAGAGAGGAAAGGGGAGGGCAAGAAGGGACACTTAAAAGGCCTGCTCGAGCCAGACACGTGAATGGTATGAGGGAGGTTATTCCAGAGGTTAGGTGCAAATGAAGCAAAGGCACAGTCACCTCTGGTTTTCAGCCGTGACCTAGGTTGCACCAAGAGCAATTGGTCAGACGATCTCAGTGTTCTACTGGGGGTATACACGCTAAGGAGATCAATAAGGTAGCTAGGTGTGATGTTATTTATGATTTTATAATTAAGCAGTAGGATTTTGAAATCAATGCGGTATTTAATTGGAAGCCAGTGGAGGCCAGTGAGAATTGGGGTGATTCAAACCCTACGAGTACCAGTTAGAAGGCGAGCCGCTTCAGGGGCTTGGCACATCACCGGAGCTTTTAAGGCTCTTAAGGTAGAAATTTTATCAGTGAAGTGATTTAAAAACTGCTCACAAAGATGAACAGTGGGTTTTGAGATGTGATTTAAAAGTGATGAGAGAGTTTGTGGTCCGGAGATCTGGTGGAAGTGCATCCAAAGTCTCGGGGCAGAATGGCTAAAGGCTCTGAGTCCCATGGCAGTCAGGCAACCAGGTGGAACAGACAGAAGGGAAGCTGAAGCAGAGCGGAGTGTACGAGGAGGCGAGTATGTGTGGAGAAGATCAGATAAATATGGAGGAGAGAAATTGACACGGAGGTGAACTGGAAGCCAGTCGAGCTGTTTATGAACAGGTGTTATATGTTCAGTGGATCTCATTCTGGCAACAACAAGTGAAGCTGTGTTTTGAACTGGCTGCAATTTATGGAGCGATTTATCAGGTAGACCATAGAGAAGAGAATTACTGTACCTTCCGTTTCTATTGCTCACCAATTTTTTTAATAAATTGCTCATGTTTTGTTTCCATGTGTCTGTTTTTGGTCCACAATCCAACCTCCACACAGTCTGCAAACACAGACTCTGACACAGGATTTGTGGTCCGAGACTTGAAAAAATACTTGTAAACAATTTAAAGCACAGCACCCAAATTTTTCCACAGACTTACAAGCAAATAATGTGTTTGTTATAAGCTTTAACCTTCTGCCCAAGGTTCAAATTCTGAGGTTGATTCAAGTTTCTGTAATAATGCATTGTAAGTAATGATGTACTGTATGTGCAGCCATACTATGATTCATATCAAATCAAGGGAGGTTGAAACACATCTGTTGATCACTTTTTGAAGTATATTTGTAGTGAGCAGCCACCTATAATTCTATATACTTAAACATTACTGTTATGGCTGTGCTGTGTGGCAGGCAGGCAGGAGAAAGGACCCAAAATGCAGGACTCTCAAAACGGGACTGGAACTCAAAATGCAGCTTTATTGCTGGCAAAACGTCCTCTTAAAATAAACTCACAAAAGCAACACAAAACAAAACTCAGAACAGAGGCGCTGGAAGCCTCAACATAACAAACACACAGCATGTTGAGGGTACGACACGACAGAGAACAAAGGAAAACACAGGGCTTATATGCACTGTACTCCTGTTTCCCATTCTCTGATTACTATCAGAGAATGGGAAACAGGAGTACAGCTGGGAGAGATTAGGGCTAACAAGACAGGGGCAGGTAAAACTGAATACACAGACATAGGACTTGGACTAGCAAAATAAAACAGGAAATACGAAACAAATCACAAAAACGCAAACTTGACACCGAGAGACAGACTGAAAGAATATAACACATGAAACAGAGAAGACAGTGACTTAAACTAGAGGCCAGAACAACAAATAACGTCAAAAGAACACAACCAAGAATAACCCTTAATACAAAATCAAACCAGCACAACTCAAAAATCCGATCAAATCATAATTTAGAAAAAACCCAAAACAGAAACAGAAAATGCTTTTGACCCAGAACCGTGACAATTAGATTGTTTACTTTCAGTTGATAACTACTTTGTAAGTGTACAGCATGCTTGCCTTACTGATAAAAAATATCTGCTGAAAAAAGTTATTAATCAAATATATATATATATAAAAAAAAAACCACCCAGCACGCCCCTGTGGGCGGTTTATCCTTCAAGCTCGGGTCCTCTACCAGAGGCCTGGGAGCTTGAGGGTCCTGCGCAGTATCTTAGCTGTTCCCAGGACTGCGCTCTTCTGGACAGAGATCTCCGATGTTGTTCCCGGGATCTGCTGGAGCCACTCGCCTAGCTTGGGAGTCACCGCACCTAGTGCTCCGATTACCACGGGGACCACCGTTACCTTCACCCTCCACATCCTCTCGAGCTCTTCTCTGAGCCCTTGGTATTTCTCCAGCTTCTCGTGTTCCTTCTTCCTGATATTGCTGTCATTTGGAACCGCTACATCGATCACTACGGCCGTCTTCTTCTGTTTGTCTACCACCACTATGTCCGGTTGGTTAGCCACCACCATTTTGTCCGTCTGTATCTGGAAGTCCCACAGGATCTTAGCTCGGTCATTCTTCACCACCCTTGGGGGCATCTCCCATTTTGACCTCGGGACTTCCAGGTTATACTCGGCACAGATGTTCCTGTACACTATGCCGGCCACTTGGTTATGGCGTTCCATGTATGCCTTGCCTGCTAGCATCTTGCACCCTGCTGTTATGTGCTGGATTGTCTCTGGGGCATCTTTACACAGCCTGCACCTGGGGTCTTGCCTGGTGTGATAGACCCCAGCCTCTATGCATCTTGTACTCAGAGCTTGTTCTTGTGCTGCCATGATTAGTGCCTCTGTGCTGTCTTTCAGTCCAGCTTTGCCCAGCCACTGGTAGGATTTCTGGATATCAGCCACCCCCTCTATCTGCCGGTGGTACATACCGTGCAGGGGCCTGACCTTCCATGATGGTTCCTCGTCTCCCTCCTCTTTCTTGGGTTTCTGCTGCCTGAGGTATTCACTGAGCACTCGGTCAGTTGGGGCCATCTTCCCAATGTATTCTTGGATGTTCGTTGTCTCATCCTGGACTGTGGTGCTGACACTCACCAGTCCCCGGCCCCCTTCCTTCCGCTTAGCGTACAGCCTCAGGGTGCTGGACTTGGGGTGAAACCCTCCATGCATGGTAAGGAGCTTTCTTGTCTTGATGTCAGTGGCTTCTATCGCCTCCTTTGGCCAGCCTATTACCCCAGCAGGGTACCTGATCACGGGCAGGGCGTACGTGTTGATGGCCCGGAGCTTGTTCTTACCATTCAGCTAACTCCTCAGGACTTGCCTGACCCTCTGCAGGTACTTGGTGGTTGCAGCTTTTCTAGCGGCCTCTTCATGGTTCCCATTCGCCTGCGGGATCCCCAGGTACTTGTAACTGTCCTCTATGTCTGCAATGTTGCCTTCTGGTAGCTCAATCCCCTCAGTTCTGACCACCTTCCCTCTCTTTGTTACCATCTGACTACACTTCTCCAGTCCGAACGACATTCCAATGTCATTGCTGTATAGCCTGGTAGTGTGGATCAGTGAATCGATGTCTCGTTCACTCTTGGCATACAGCTTGATGTCATCCACCATTACGGACTACAAAGCCAGGGACACTGCGCCGATCAACGCCGACTCTGCATTCACCAACGAGCTGAATCGGTTCTACGCCCGTTTCGAGGTTAGCCAGGCGGCTAATGCTATCTACCGCCTGACTACCGAGGACAGTGACGTCATCAGCGAGAGACCGGTGACCAGCATCGCGGAGCATGACGTCCGAGCGGCACTGAGGAGAGTGAACACAAGAAAAGTGGCGGGGCCAGACGGCATCACCGGCCGTCTGCTGCGCTGCTGTGCTGACCAGCTAGCAGGTGTGTTCACTTACATCTTCAACGAGTCCCTGGCGAAGTCTGTGGTCCCCACATGCTTCAAAAGATCCACCATCATCCCTGTGCCCAAGAACAGCAAACCCTCATCCCTGAACGATTACCGGCCAGTTGCACTGACCTCGGTAGTAATAAAGGTGTTTGAGAGGCTGCTGAAGAACATCATCTCCTCCTCCATCCCAGACACCACAGATCCGCTGCAGTTCGCCTACAGATCCAACAGATCCACAGAGGATGCCATCGCCCACGTCCTACACACCACTCTCAGCCACGTGGACAAGAAACAGGGTAACTATGTGCGAATGCTGTTTGTTGATTACAGTTCAGCGTTTAACACAATAGTGCCCTGCAGACTGTTCACAAAGCTGAGGGATCTGGGACTTAACAGCCGTCTGTGTGCATGGGTGTTGGACTTCCTCACTGGCAGAACTCAGGTGGTGAGGGTGGGCAGGTGCTTCTCCAACAGCATCACCATCAACACAGGAGCACCTCAGGGATGTGTCCTCTCGCCACTGCTCTACTCCCTCTACACTTCAGACTGTGTGGCCACCCATGGCTCCAACACCATTGTGAAGTTTGCTGACGACACAGTGGTGTTGGGTGCCATCTCCAACAACGATGAGGCGGCCTACATGGATGAAGTGAAGAATCTGGCATCGTGGTGCCAGGACAACCACCTCCAGCTGAACGTCAGCAAGACCAAGGAGCTGGTGGTGGACTTCAGAAGGGGTCAGCACAGAGACTACAAGCCCATTATCATCAATGGAGCTCCAGTGGAGAGGGTGCAGTCCTTCAAGTATCTTGGTGTCCACATCTCCTCAGACCTGACATGGGCTGCCCACATTCAGGTCCAGACCAAAAAGGCTAGGCAGCGCCTGTATCACCTACGACAACTGAGGAAGTTCAGGGTCTCTCCAAAGATCCTCAGGATTTTCTATACAGGCGCTGTGGAGAGCATCCTCACACAGAACATGACATCGTGGTTTGGGAACAGCTGTGTGAAGGACCAAAAAGCTCTCCAGAGAGTGATCCGTACAGCAGAACGCTGCTGCAGGATTGCTCTCCCCCCGCTTCAGGACACCTACACCAGGAGATGCCGGACTAGAGCAGCGCAGATACTGAAGGACCCGTCCCATCCAGGCAACAAACTGTTCCAACTTCTGCAATCTGGTAGAAGGTTCCGCATCTTCCGGGCAAGGACAGAGAGACTCAAGAGGAGCTTCTATCCCCAAGCCATCCGTGCCCTAAACACACACACCCGCCCTCTCACATCATCTATAATTGACTGAGACAGGACTCTCTTCCAGACACTCTAAACCAAGGCACAATGTACATTTCAATTCCTTTAATTTTAAATATGTTTATATTGTCTATCCTATAAAATAGTCAGATGTCTATTCATATTAATGTACAGAATTCACCTCCTCCTGCTACTACTGCACATTCACCCAATGTATATACTATATATATATATAATGTTTTTCCTCTACAACCCCCCCCCCCCCCCCCCACCCAATTTTTTTGCACATGTCGAGGAGCGTGTCAGGCTACATTTCACTGTGTGTTATACTTGTATAACTATGCATGTGACAAATAAAGAACCTTGAACCTTGAACCATGTACAGGAGGTGGCTGACAACTGCTCCGTTCAACTGCTGGAGACCCTTTCTTGGATATCTGCCACTGTGATGGTTACTGGACCCTGTTCGGGGAGGTCGCTGTGGTCTGCCCTCAGATCCACTAGCCACTGAGCATTGCCGTTATGGGTTGCGTCCTTCTCCCATATGCTCTTCCAGTATTGCTCGGTCTCCAGCCTGGGTGGTGCTGTTCTCTTATTATTATTGTTCCCTTGCCACTGAGAGTACACCTTTGCTGGTTCTGTGGAGAACAGCTGGTTTATTCTCCTGCCTTCTATCTCTCTGGTGTACCTCCTCAAGCGGCTGGCCAAGGCTGTGAGTCTTTGCTTGGCAGTTTCCAAGGCCTCAGGTATGGACAGCTTGCTGTATTTCTTATGCACCTTCTTGGTCGCACCTTTCTGCAACTCCGTTAGTTGGCTAACCTCCCTCCGTGCTACTTTGATCTTGCCCTCTAGCCTCCTTCTCCATGGAGGGTACTGCCCCTTGTGGCTGTTCAACTTGTAGCCAAGCATCTCACTGATCACTGCTGCCGTATTGTAGATCAGCTTGTTAGTGTCGGTAATCGTGGTTGTAGGTATTGCCCGTAGTGCTGCATTAACATCATCTAGCAGACCTTCTGAGGGTACTTCACTTAATCTTGGTAACCGGCTACGGGGGATCCAGGTTGGCCATGATCCTATCTTTCAGGTCAGTTCCTCTCGCACTTAACGATCCTTCTCCTATTGCACTTGGGGCTATGTACCCAATCTCGGGTGGGGGTGATGATATCTCCCCCCTGTCCTGGCGTCCTGACTCCTCCTTGCCGTAGCATTTGTGTTGTACCTCGTCAATCTCTAGCTGTGAGAGCAGTCCCTTCTTTCGAATGTTGGAACACTGAGCTACTAGTTGTTTCACCGTCATTGTGGATGTTGGGATGGATGATCCACATTCATATATATATATATATATATATTAAAAAAAAACACCCAGCACGCCCCTGCGGGCGGTTCATCCTTCAAGCTCGGGTCCTCTACCAGAGGCCTGGGACCTTGAGTGTCCTGCGCAGTATTTTAGCTGTTCCCAGTACTGCGCTCTTCTGGACAGAGATCTCCGATGTTGTTCCCGGGATCTGCTGGAGCCACTCGCCTAGCTTGGGAGTCACCTGCACCTAGTGCTCCGATTACCACGGGGACCACCGTTACCTTCACCCTCCACATCCTCTCGAGCTCTTCTCTGAGCCCTTGGTATTTCTCCAGCTTCTCGTGTTCCTTCTTCCTGATATTGCTGTCATTCGGAACCGCTACATCAATCACTACGGCCGTCTTCTTCTGTTTGTCTACCACCACTATGTCCGGTTGGTTAGCCACCACCATTTTGTCTGTCTGTATCTGGAAGTCCCACAGGATCTTAGCTCGGTCATTCTCCACCACCCTTGGGGGCATCTCCCATTTTGACCTCGGGACTTCCAGGTTATACTTGGCACAGATGTTCCTGTACACTATGCCGGCCACTTGGTTATGGCGTTCCATGTATGCCTTGCCTGCTAGCATCTTGCACCCTGCTGTTATGTGCTGGATTGTCTCTGGGGCATCTTTACACAGCCTGCACCTGGGGTCTTGCCTGGTGTGATAGACCCCAGCCTCTATGGATCTTGTGCTCCGAGCTTGTTCTTGTGCTGCCATGATTAGTGCCTCTGTGCTGTCTTTCAGTCCAGCTTTGTCCAGCCACTGGTAGGATTTCTGGATATCAGCCACCTCCTCTATCTGCCGGTGGTACATACCGTGCAGGGGCCTGTCCTTCCATGATGGTTCCTCGTCTCCCTCCTCTTTCTTGGGTTTCTGCTGCCTGAGGTATTCACTGAGCACTCGGTCAGTTGGGGCCATCTTCCCAATGTATTCTTGGATGTTCGTTGTCTCATCCTGGACTGTGGTGCTGACACTCACCAGTCCCCGGCCCCCTTCCTTCCGCTTAGCGTACAGCCTCAGGGTGCTGGACTTGGGGTGAAACCCTCCATGCATGGTAAGGAGCTTTCTTGTCTTGATGTCAGTGGCTTCTATCTCCTCCTTTGGCCAGCCTATTACCCCAGCAGGGTACCTGATCACGGGCAGGGCGTACGTGTTGATGGCCCGGATCTTGTTCTTACCATTCAGCTGACTCCTCAGGACTTGCCTGACCCTCTGCAGGTACTTGGTGGTTGCAGCTTTTCTAGCGGCCTCTTCATGGTTCCCATTTGCCTGCGGGATCCCCAGGTACTTGTAACTGTCCTCTATGTCTGCAATGTTGCCTTCTGGTAGTTCAATCCCCTCAGTTCTGACCACCTTCCCTCTCTTTGTTACCATCTGACTACACTTCTCCAGTCCGAACGACATTCCAATGTCATTGCTGTATAGCCTGGTAGTGTGGATCAGTGAATCGATGTCTCGTTCACTCTTGGCATACAGCTTGATGTCATCCATGTACAGGAGGTGGCTGACAACTGCTCCGTTCCGTAGTCGGTATCCGTAGCCAGTCTTGTTAATGATCTCACTGAGGGGGTTCAGGCCTATGCAGAACAGCAGTGGGGACAGGGCATCTCCTTGGTAGATCCCGCACTTGATGGTGAGTTGTGCTATGGGCTTGGAGTTGGCCTCTAGTGTTGTGCGCCACATCCCCATTGAGTTCCTGATGAAGCCTCTTAGGGTCCCATTGATCTTGTACAATTCTAGGCATTCCAGTATCCAGCTGTGGGGCATTGAGTCATAGGCCTTCTTGTAATCAATCCAGGCAGTGCACAGGTTGGTCAGTCTGGTCTTGCAGTCTCGGCTGACTGTTCTGTCTACCAGTAGCTGGTGTTTTGCGCCTCTGGTATTCTTGCCAATTCCTTTCTGTGTCCCGCTCATGTATTGACCCATGTGCCTGTTCATCTTAGCCGATATGATGCCTGACAGGAGCTTCCATGTAGTACTGAGGCAGGTTATTGGTCGGTAGTTGGAGGGGACCGGTCCCTTCTTGGGGTCCTTGGGGATCAGGACCGTCCGACCTTCGGTTAGCCATTCCGGGTGTCTCTCGTTAACTAGCAGCTGGTTCATTTGTGCTGCCAGACGCTCGTGGAGTGCAGTCAGCTTCTTCAGCCAGTAGGCGTGAACCATGTCGGGCCCTGGTGCTGTCCAACTCTTCATACTGGAGACCCTTTCTTGGATATCTGCCACTGTGATGGTTACTGGACCCTGTTCAGGGAGGTCGCTGTGGTCTGCCCTCAGATCCTCTAGCCACTGAGCATTGCCGTTATGGGTTGCGTCCTTCTCCCATATGCTCTTCCAGTATTGCTCCGTCTCCAGCCTTGGTGGTGCTGTTCTCTTATTGTTCCCTTGCCACTGAGAGTACACCTTTGCTGGTTCTGTGGAGAACAGCTGGTTTATTCTCCTGCCTTCTATCTCTCTGGTGTACCTCCTCAAGGCCTCAGGTATGGACAGCTTGCTGTATTTCTTAGGCACCTTATTTGTCGCACCTTTCTGCAACTCCGTTAGTTGGCTAACCTCCTTCCGTGCTACTTTGATCTTGCCCTCTAGCCTCCTTCTCCATGGGGGGTACTGCACCTTGTGGCTGTTCAACTTGTAGCCAAGCATCTCACTGATCACTGCTGCCGTATTGTAGATCAGCTTGTTAGTGTCGGTAATCGTGGTTGTAGGTATTGCCCGTAGTGCTGCATTAACATCATCTAGCAGACCTTCTGAGGGTACTTCACGTAATCTTGGTAACCGGCTACGGGGGATCCAGGTTTCAAGCTTGGCCATGATCCTATCTTTCAGGTCAGTTCCTCTCGCACTCAACGATCCTTCTCCTATCGCACTTGGGGCTTTGTACCTGGCACTGCGGGATTTGATTCCCTGCCGTTGTAGTGTGTTACTGATGGTGACCTTTGTTACTTTGGTCCCAGCTCTCTGCAGGTCATTCACCAGGTCCCCCCGTGTGGTTCTGGGATCTTTGCTCATCGTTCTCATGATCATTTTGACCCCACGGGATGAGATCTTGCGTGGAGCCCCAGATCGAGGGAGATTATCAGTGGTCTTGTATGTCTTCCATTTTCTGATGGTTGCTCCCACAGTTGATTTTTTCACACCAAGCTGCTTGCCTATTGTAGATTCACTCTTCCCAGTCTGGTGCAGGTCTACAATACTTTTCCTGGTGTCCTTCGAAAGCTCTTTGGTCTTGGCCATGGCGGAGTTTGGAGTCTGACTGTTTGAGGCTGTGGACAGGTGTCTTTTATACAGATGATGAGTTCAAACAGGTGCCATTCATACAGGTAACGAGTGGGGGACAGAAAAGCTTCTTACAAAAGACGTTACAGGTCTGCTCACCCGAAACCCTGGCTGATTGTGACCCACACCCATTTTCACACCTTGGCTCATGTGATTAGATAGAGGATCATCGGGGGTCCTTTTGTCCCGCTTTGGGCGGATACTCCCACAGGGTTTAAATCTGGGACTCCCCACCATTTGACCCTGGAACTGAAGAAGCTTCTCGGATGAGAGGTAAAATGTCTTCAAGCAACTTAAAGTCCAGACGCTTTTCTTTCCAAGCTCCTTAGACTAGGGACCTCTTTCTTTCACTGTCTGTCCTTTTTTCAATCACTGGAAAATTTATCAAGTTTAAAGTCAAGGTCAAGCTTATAAAGTTTATTCAAGCTTATTTACAAAGTGCTTAACAATGTGTTACGGCCCTAGCTGGGCCTCCTGAAACTGCCCTTGTGTGGGTGTGGTGTTTTCTCTCCGCCTCTCCCTCTCTTGCTCCACCCCTCTGTCTCTCTCTCTCACTCTCCTCTCTCCCCAGGACACAATGCAACTAAAATATATAAAATGCAAAACAATGCTGCAGTAAAATATGGAAAAATAAATAGATAAAATAAGTCAATAAAAACAACAAAAACAACAACTATGGCTGTTAAACCCAAAATGTTTAGGTTAAAGTGTGTTAAGCCAGACCATAAAAATGTGTCTTTAGTAACGATTTGAAACTTTTGAGTGAGCAGATCTAATATTAATAGCAGCATATAATATTAAAAGCGATATGGCAGCCTCGCTTCTGTCAGTTTGCCCCAGGGCAGCTGTGGCTACAACTGTGGTTTGCCTGTGAATGTGAGAGTGAATGAATAGTGGAATTGTAAAGCACTTTGGGTGCCAAGAAAAGCGCTATATAAATGCAATCCATTGTCATTATATTAAGTAGAAGACTCTTCCAGAGTCTGGGACCTGCTACAGAGAAGGGCCTGTCGTCACGAGACTTTAAGTTTAGTCCGTGGAATAGTTGAGGTTAGTTTTGACCTGGACCTCACGGTTCCTTCTGGAGCATAAATAAAAAGGTAAGAAGGGTCTCAGCAGTTAAGCAATTTAAAAACAAAAAGTACAATTTTAAATTGGATCCTGTAAGGAACAGGATGCCAGTGTAGAGAGGCCAAAGCTGGGGTGATATGCTCCTTCTCTTCAGTGCCAGTTAGCAGACAAGCAGCTGCATTTTGGACCAACTGGAGACAATAAAGAGAGGCCTGGTCCAAACCAAAGAACAGACAATTGCAGTAGTCCAGTCTGTAAGTAATGAACAAATGAATAACACATTCAAAGATATTAGCTGGAAGGTATGGCTTAACCTTGGCTAGCTGTGTCAGTTTTGGCCGGTGGTCACAGGTCACTTCCAATAAAATGGCACAAGACTGAAGTAAAATGTAACCATGAAATAGAAAACTTTATTAAAGAGAACACATGTTGACACACCAACACACAGCAAAGACTCCAGCCCCGCTAAAAGCAACTGGCTTTCTTTTATACTCTACCTGACTTGTATTTTCATCCGTTTCTCATCTTTCACTCAATCATGTGGATTGAAAGAGTTTTTGTTCTTCTGGTGGCCGTGGAGCTATTACTTTTATCAAGGAACGGAACCGCAGCACATCTCCTACATGCACGGACTGTTTACTCCAGAGATCAGCTGATCGCCCTGATGCCGGCCAGCTCGCTGGCCAGGCCCGCAGACGTACCAGCTGAAATTTGGAGGAAAACACATCGGGGAGGTCAAGGACAGAAGAGAAGAAAGAAGGTGACGGTGAGACAGCAGAGGCTTGAAGCGAAGAGGAGGTATAAACCGTGTCTGCCGTCTATCGTGATGGGAAATGTGCGATCGTTATCGAATAAAATCGACGAGCTCTCGGCACTGGTACGGAGTCAGAGGGAATACCGAGAGTGTAGCCTGATGTGTTTCACCGAATCATGGATGCACCAGGACATTCCTGACGAGAATGCTTCCGTGCAAGGTGTTGCGAAATCAGTTTTACCCCGGTTCTTTTATTCGTCGAGGCATCCAGAGACGGCACCGGAACTCAGTAGTTATTTCACAAAACCTTTATTCATCTTTATTCATCTTCATTTAAGCATGCACTTCTAGAAGGGAAGACGAGGCCGGTGTGTCCCTCTGCAAAATCTTCACCCCTTTGTTAGTTACAGCCAGCTTTATAGAGGCGTCCCCATCATAAACCCCCCCCACAGTGTGCTGCAAACTCTGTGTCTATGTGAGTATGTGAGTGCTCGTGAGTGACTGTGTACGCATACCTGTGTGTATGTGTGAGTGCACATGAGTGAGTGTGCGTGTGGATGTGTGTGCGTGACAGTTAAAACACTGTGGGTGCAGGTGACTCACTAGAGGTCATAAAACCCATCTCCCTTCCAGACCACAGTTATCCAGTTACAAATGTTGAGACCTTTCACAGTTCAACTGGGGGAGGGGTCTCCGACAATTTACCCCTAAGTTCATGACACAGTCAGGCCTTTATTACATTGAGGGCAGTGTCAGTGTCTCTACAATAATTCTACATTCTATGTTAACACATTTCTAAACTTTAAAATAAGCTAAACATTCCTACAAGTCCCCCTTTTTATCTGCCCTATGGCAGATAAAACTACACTAAATCTTTCACCATAATGTTTTCATACTGTGACTCCCCATTTCCCAAAAGTGGCATCATGGTGTTGGCCTTTGTATCAGATTTGTATCAGATTCAGCACGATTGATGAGTCTTACGAACAAGGCTCTGATACAAGGCACACAACAACACCCACGTCACTAATACTGCAATAAAAACAGACAAAAGAAACCATAATTGACATAATGAAACCTTTCCATTGCCCAAAGACAGAGGTCATCCACGCTTCCAGCGGGTTATCCACTCCCAAATGCTCCTACACTGTGGTGGACAACGTCTTTAGGCCTTCCAGAACTCGGGTCACAGAACCGTCAGGAACTGTGTTATTTTGAATAAAAGTACAATACATATCCCCAAACATTGCGCAAATGCCACCTTTTCCTCCCAGCAACATACAGTATCTAACGCCATCCGATTTTGTACTGCCATAAAAGATGTTGGACCCAACTGTTCAGCAAGCCCTTGCATTTAATGACAGCACAAAGATCAAATGTATACGAGATTGTGGACCCTTTAACGTAGTCCTACTCTACACCACCATAATAATCAAAACACTCATCTGATTTACCTGTTTCACTACGTTTGGTTCGCTTCACCGTGGCCTGTGATGGTGGAGTCGCTGGAATGGATTCAGGTCTGTCTCTGGGCAATTCACTTATAAGAAAAATCACAGTTACAATAACCACAGTCACACCTAACACTACCGTTTCTCTCCAATTCCCCCTCAACCAGCCTAGAGAAGTTGACATGAGTTAAATGTAGATAAAAGGCTCGTCTGTTTACATCTCTCCCTCGCAGAAGGCTTCTCTGCAGAGCATCAAATCTGCATGGCAAAGTGACACACTTTAGGTGATCTTCATCCTTGGGAAAAGTGGTATCAACTATTTCCCAGTCTCCTAGTATTTGTGCCTCACACAGAATCACAATTCCATCGCTGGACTACCTCTGCGCTGTCACTTTTAGAGCTTGGCACGCTCTCTCCATCCCTCGAGTTCTCACGTCCAACGCTGCTGAAGATTTAAGGCAGAGCACGTCGTACACCTTAGTTGTCTTCCTTAGCGTCAACATTAAATCACTCATTTTATTTAAAATCTTGCTGTGGGAAGTCTCCTCTCGATCTCCTGGAAGCTCAGTAGCACAGCTCTCTGTGCGATGTCTGCTGTGATGAAGATGATCTCTGATCCTCCTGAAGCCTCTCTCCTGGCCCCAGCTTCCATCTTGTGGACGATCCTCTCAGCCACTCCTTCTCGTCATGGCACCTCACGACATCTACAGATTAAAAAATAACACTCCTCTTGCCACATGGCTTTCACTATGTGTCAACTCCCCAATGAGACATGCACAAGAATGTTGCACATTCTCTCTAAAACAATCTCCAGGGTTTCCCACTTGGAGCAGCCATACTCCAACCTGTAACCCTGTGTAAAAACATTAATCAGCAGTCACATGTTAAGCTTGTTTAACTTCCAGCTCCAACTGGAGCCTGTATCCTGGAAGACAAAGTCTGTTAAATCAAACTTCACATTTGCACCCAACTGTAGATCATAAGAGTGATAAAGTATTCAGCATAAAAGACAAGTATCATGTGCAGGTTTTCTCCAATCACTAAATCACTATTATTACCATAATTTGTCCCAAATCATGAATCATCCCAATTTATTCCACAATTTAATCTGTGACTTTCCTTAAACAATGTCACTCCACTCATTTTATCACTATGAGCTCAATAGTGGCCAGCTAATGAGCCCATATTCAACTATTCCATAAACACCGCATCTCTTATTTGTTTTCTCATGTCACTTGTCTGTTTTCTGCTGAATCCTCCACATGCACTCTTAACAAAAGCAAAACAAACATTAGGAGCACACATGGATCATCCTGGTGGGCAGGCGTTGGCCATCCACATTCCAGAGGTGCCGTAAAAGGCCATAAAATTAAGCCTGCTGTAAAAGGAATGACACCGGTTTCAACACAGGAAATTTCTCACGTTATTCACATCGTCAAAGTAACCTTCAACATTTTCCCAACAACACAGTGTAACAGCATCACCAACTCATAACCTGTAGTAGAGAAACAAAAATCAACCAATTGTCCTGTTATAAATCACATCGTCAAATCACATGAGGAACTAAAAAAGAGAATGCAAATGTTAGCGCTGCGCAGGTGTGTACACACTTTCTCACAGTAACGTCTGTGAGCAACCGAATCTGCAGAGGTCAACGGGAGAGGTAAGTGACGGAAGTGACGGACAAGGTAAGCGACTCATGTTGTAACTGACGTCAGACGCCGGAGATTTTGGCGGAAAATTAAAGCAAATGGTAGTTTAGATTTTAACAAATTCATTTAAGCTTCAGTATTATCAAATACACTTATCAATTGTCTTATAACTAACACTATTTGTCTAAATAATCTCCAACACCCTGGAGAACAACGAGGAGAGTTTAGAGACTCTCCAAGATTATATTGATCAGTGCTTTCAGGATCTCGTGATGAAGAAGGCCCAGTGTGCAGCTTCTCCGGCCAAACCTGAGACGCCGTCGTCGAAAAGACAACGCCCGGCAGATTCCCCCGGCTCAACATCGCCAGCCGGCAAAGATATTGCTGACATACTGGAGTCAATCGACAAGCGATTGTCCAGTTTCGACGCAAGGCTGTCCTTGGTGGAGATTCTTCACCGAGAATTTAAATGCTTGCGAGAATCCCTGGAGTACAGCCAGCAGCAGGTGGAAACGCTTGCTGCTGAAAATGCCACGCTAAGGGAGTCGGTGAAATGTCTCACAGAAAATGTTACCCAGCTCAATAGAGAAAATAAAAAAATAAAAGAAACAGTTATTGATCTACAAGCTCGTAGCATGCGTGATAATCTGGTATTTTCTGGTATTCCAGAAGCCGCCGGAGAGGACGCGGAGACCACGGTAAAAAGCTTCATCAAAACCCACCTGAAGCTGCCGGAGGACACTGTGAAGAACATCGTCTTCGATCGGGTACATCACCTCGGCCCCATGCGGGCTACGGCCGGGAGACCGTGGCCAAATTCGGCCACTTCAAACAAAAGCAACATGTGAAAAGCCGCGGCAGGGAATTAAAAGGAACGGACTTCAGCGTGAACGACCAGTTCCCCAAAGAGATCTTGGAACGACGCAGGGTCCTCTTCCCAATCCGACGCGGCTTCATCCAGAAGGGCTCCCGTGCTGTCATCGCTGTGGACCGGCTGTACGTGGACGGACAGCTGCACCGCGACCCCAACATCACTCCGTGGCTGTATTAACCTCACACCAGATAAGAATCAGCTACACCATTTCCCTATCCACTCACACTAACTTGCATTAACATCTGTTTAACTTACCAGTATCAAATCGCATCTTAAAGTGTGATTTCACAGCAGAATTAACACCGTCACTCTCCGTCAGTGATTTAATTGGAATGTTTACGTTTTGTTTTTTTTTGTTTTTTTCTTCTCATTTTTTTCCCCTCTCTTTTCCCTCTCTTGGTTTTATGCTGCTCACCCCTGTCCTTGGTTTCTTTCTTTATTCCTTTCACTGCCTCGATCACCTGCTTCGACACTCATCCACAAACATCCTTTATTTCGACACATACGCACCATGCGCTCAACGGCAGCACATTTACTTCAGTCAGACAGCGCACACAGTCGTTTAGGACACACACACACTTAAGCCAAGCCTACTCATATTAGTAACTATGCATACACAAAGTCAGACTCAGGGAGCATCTCGCCACACATTTTTTCTCTCTCTCCTTCTCTTTATTTATGAACAAGTGACGTATTCTCTCCACCTGTCTAAGCGACGCACACAGCATACATCCCTAGTTATACACAAACATCTATGGGTACACTGAGGTTCATTACATGGTGTCACGGTCGGGCGGATCACACACAGTAATTCGGCGTGCCCGTGTGGCGTGCTGGCTAGACCCAAGCGCGGCGAAGGCTAGCGGTGGGTTTGGAGCAGACACGCAGTTATTCTAGTAACGATCAGTGCACGAAGCGTGGCTTCGGAACTGTCGTTACAGACAGAGAGCGAGCGGAGCCGGGAAGAGAAAAAGGATTGAAAGGGATAATCACTCACGGTTGCTGAATCAGGCGGAGACTGACGTCGGCAGAGTTTCGGAGCTCCTGACACGAAGAGAATGATGTCTGAGCGGCGAACAGGTGGGTGGCGTCTCTCTTTTAACCCCGGCCCCGTGATCAGCTGATCACAGCCGATCACCGGCTGACAGAACCCCCCCCCCCCCCCCGAGGACCGGCACCCGACGGGCCAGGACGGCGGCGACGGAAATCCGAGATGAGGGAAGGATCCAAGATGAAGCGGGACGGCACCCAGGAGCGCTCATCAGGGCCGTAGCCAGCCCAGTCCACCAAATACTGGACCCCCCGGCCCCGGGGACGGGAGTCCAAGATCCGACGGACAGTGTAGACAGGGCCCCCATCGACGATCCTGGGCGGGGGCGGGGCCCGGGAGGGGGGCGCCAGCGGGGAAGCGACGTGCCGCTTAAGCTGCGAGACGTGGAAAACCGGATGGACCTTCATGGCGGGCGGAAGCCGGAGACGGTAAGCCACGGGGTTGAGCCGGGCAGTGACTTTGTACGGGCCGACGAACCGGGGAGTGAGCTTCTTGGACTCACCGCGCAGCCGCAGGTGCTTTGTGGAGAGCCAGACGCGGTCCCCCGGCTGGAAGGGGTGACCCGGGCGGTGGCGGCGACGATGCTGCCGGGTGTACAGAGCGTTGGCCCGGGAAATGGCAGCTCGCGCCTTGATCCAGGCCTGGCGACAGCGGCGGACCATCCATTCAGCAGCAGGCACGTCGACCTCCGCTTCCTGATGGCTGAAGATAGGAGGATGAAAACCATGACAGACCTCAAAGGGTGAGAGACCGGTGGCGGAAGAGATGTGAAGGTTATGAGACAACTCAGCCCACACCAGGTAACGAGGCCATAGCGACGGTTGGGCGGAGACGAAGCACCGTAAGAAGCGCCCCAACTGTTGATTGGTCCGTTCAACCTGCCCATTGGTGTGAGGGTGATAGCCGGACGAGAGGCTGGGAGACGCTCCAATCAGGCGGCAGAAGGCCTTCCAGAACCTGGCGGTGAACTGGGGCCCCCGATCGGAGACTATGTCCTTGGGGAATCCGTGAAGCCGGACGACATGGTCCAGGAGGAGCTCGGCCGTCCGTTTGGCGGAGGGGAGGCCGGCCAGGGCAACCAGGTGCACCGCCTTAGAAAACCGGTCCACAAAGGTGAGGATGGTGTCAAGACCGTCCACAGATGGGAGGCCGGTAACAAAGTCAAGGCCGACATGGGACCAGGGACGTCTCGGCACAGGGAGAGGGTGAAGGTCGCCAGCGGGCGGCTGGGTGGAGGACTTGGCCCGAGCACAGGTGTCACAGGCGGAAACGAAGTCACGGACGTCCCGAGTCATGGAGGGCCACCAGAAGGCACGACGGAGGAGCTGGAGGGTCCTGTCGGGCCCTGGGTGACCAGAGAGCGGGGAGGAGTGAGCCCAGAGCAAGGCCTCCTGACGGCACCGGGATGGCACATAGAGCCTCCCAGCTGGGGTGTCCGGCGGAGGCGGTTCGGCGGTCAGGGCATCCCGGATAGAGTCCTCCAAGGGCCACCGAAGGGGGGCAGCGAAACAATGAGACGGTAGGATAGGTCCAGGGTCTGACGTGAAGTCGTCCTGGGCGAACTGCCTGGAGAGGGCGTCTGCCTTGGTGTTCTTGGAGCCAGGGCGGTAGGCGAGGTGGAAGTTGTACGGTTCGAAGAATAAGGCCCAACGGGCCTGCCTTGGGTTGAGCTGCTTGGCAGAACGAATATGGATCAGGTTCTGGTGATCAGTCCAGATCAGAAATGGTTCTTTCGCTCCCAGGAGCCAATGCCGCCATTCTTCCAAGGCCCACTTGATGGCCAGGAGTTCCCGGTCGCCGACACCATACCGTCGCTGCGTGTCAGAGAATTTCCTTGAAAAATAGCAGCACGGGTGAAGTTTTCCATCCGGGCCATGTTGAGAGAGGACGGCGCCAGCGCCAACATCGGAGGCATCCACCTCCACCACAAAATCTCCGGCAGGATCAGGGTGGAGCAGGACGGGAGCTGTAGCAAACCGACGGATAAGGTCTCGGAATGCCTGTTTCGCACCAGGGGGGAGGCAGAAGGGCCTGGGCAGGTTAGCTGGTTTAGTGAGGGATGTCAGTGGCGCGACAATGGTGCTGAAATTGCGGATAAAGCGCTGATAAAAATTGGCAAAGCCCAGGAAGCTCTGTAGCTGCTTAAGGCTGGAGGGCTGAGGCCACTGGGTCACGGCTCGGAGCTTTTGCGGGTCCATGGTCAGGCCATTGGAGGAGATGGTGAAACCCAGGAAGGTAGTGGACCGTTGATGGAAGGCACACTTTTCCAGTTTGCAGAACAGCTGGTACTCGAGCAGCCTGCTTAGCACGGCCCGCACATGGCGAATATGGTCCACTTCGGTGCGGGAGTAGATCAGGATGTCATCCAGATAGGCAAACACCCACCGGCCCAGCATGTCCCGCAAGACATCGTTGATCAGGTGTTGGAAGACAGCAGGGCTGTTGCAGAGGCCGAAGGGCATCACCAGATACTCCCAGTGCCCGTTAGGGGTGATAAAGGCCGTCTTCCATTCGTCCCCTTCTCTAATCCGCACCAAATTGTAAGCGCTGCGTAGGTCTAGTTTGGTGAAGATGCAGGCCTGGGAGAGGGAATCGAGTGCGGTGGATAGCAGAGGAAGAGGATGGCGGTTCTTAACAGTGATTTTATTCAAGCCCCGGTAGTCTATACAGGGGTGAAGCCCGCCGTCTTTCTTCTTTACAAAGAAGAACCCCGCAGCTGCAGGGGAGGTAGAAGGGCGAATGAAGCCCTGTTGGAGAGCCTCAGCGACGTACTCCTCCATGGCTTTGTTCTCTGCGGGTGACAGCGAGAACAGGCGACCACGAGGAGGGACCGCTCCCGGGAGGAGCTCGATGGCCATGTCGTAGGAGCGATGAGGAGGGAGAGCAGAGGCTCGCCTCTTACTGAAGACCTCGGACAGGTCATGGTAAGCCGGAGGGATCTTATCCAGATCGATGGGCTCCGGGGGTGACGCCTCTTCTGACTTTGAGTCCTGTCCAGTCCGGAAGAGAAGGCAGCGGCGTGAACACCGGGGACCCCAGTCCAGGATCTGGCAGGAAGACCAGGAGACGTGGGGGTCATGTTGACGGAACCAGGGGTATCCGAGGATGAGAGGAGAGGAAGAGGCCGAGACTACTAGAAACCGGATCTCCTCCTGATGATCCCCGACAGACATGCGGACTGGCTGGGTCTGGAACTGGATCGGGTAGGGTTGGAGTGGTCGCCCGTCTACTGAGGTCACCGGGAGGAATCGGTCGACGGAAGTCAATGGGATGCGAAGCCGAGAGGTTAGTTTTTGGTTGATGAAGTTCTCGGCAGCTCCGGTGTCCAGGAGGGCTTCGGATGAGAGCTGTTGGTGTTTCAGGTGAAATGTGACCGGTAACAGAAAACGAGAGGGGTCAGAGGAGTGGGAAGGGCCAGGTGGGACACCCCCGCAGTCTACCTGGCGTCGTCGTTTCCCGGCCGTAGCGGGCACTGGGGACGACGGTGTCGAGCTGATCCACAGTAGGCGCAGAGGCCCTCACGCCAGCGTCTCTCTTTCTCCTCTTTGGGGAGTCCACCCAGCTGCATGGGCTCCTCGCTGGATGTGCTGCTTGGGCTAGCCGTGGCTCCATCAGAGGGGGGAGGAGGTCGCGACGACGTGGTCCGCTGAGGCTGGAAGGGTTTGAAGGCCCGAGGGGCATGGCGAGGCCGCGACATCACGCATTGGTCGATCTTCAGGGCAAGGTCCACGGCCTCATCCAAGGTCTTTGGGGCCTCACGGCCGGCCATCTCATCTCTGATGTAATCAGCCAGTCCCTCTAGAAAGATGGAGCGCAGAGAAGCATCTCCCCATTGTA
The DNA here is from genome assembly GCF_057382275.1 of Copadichromis virginalis. Lineage (NCBI taxonomy): Eukaryota > Metazoa > Chordata > Actinopteri > Cichliformes > Cichlidae > Copadichromis > Copadichromis virginalis. The sequence goes on from NC_140634.1 coordinate 924,012, forward strand.
GCTTAGCAGCCAGGGTACGGAATTGGGAGGCGAAGTAACAGACTGGTCGACTGCCCTGGCGTAAATGAAGCAGCTGTGACTCCACTTCCACTTCACTGCTGGGGGGAACGAAAGTCTTTTTTAACTCCTCCACAAACAGAGCATAGTCATTACACGCTGCAGATTTATTGTTGTAGAGAGCCGCGGCCCATTCCTGAGCCTGGCCAGACAAGAGAGAGGTTAACATTGCCACTTTTGCACGGGCAGTGGCGTATTTAGTGGGTTGACATTCAAACATCATGTCTAAGGTGGCGAGCAACCCATCAGGCCGGCCGTCTACTCCGTTCCACTTATCTGGTAGTCCGATCCGGGGTTCAGCGCTCACCGGCGCTGGCTGACGTTGCAGCGAGGTGACGGAAGAGGAAAGCTGGAGGACAGTTTCGGTGAGAGACTCCATCTTTGTGCTCATCCGATCCACCACACCGCGAAGATATAATACTTCGGCTTTCAGCCGTTCGAATTCCGCTGGGTCTATATGCGGCTCAGACATCCTGTCACGGTCGGGCGGATCACACACAGTAATTCGGCGTGCCCGTGTGGCGTGCTGGCTAGACCCAAGCGCGGCGAAGGCTAGCGGTGGGTTTGGAGCAGACACGCAGTTATTCTAGTAACGATCAGTGTACGAAGCGTGGCTTCGGAACTGTCGTTACAGACAGAGAGCGAGCGGAGCCGGGAAGAGAAAAAGGATTGAAAGGGATAATCACTCACGGTTGCTGAATCAGGCGGAGACTGACGTCGGCAGAGTTTCGGAGCTCCTGACACGAAGAGAATGATGTCTGAGCGGCGAACAGGTGGGTGGCGTCTCTCTTTTAACCCGGGCCCCGTGATCAGCTGATCACAGCCGATCACCGGCTGACACATGGAATGTAAATGGAGCTGGCTCCAGAGAAAAGAGGTTAAAAATATTTAACCAACTTAAAAAACTACAGGCAGATGTTGTCCTATTACAAGAGACCCACAGACCTCTTGGAGGTTCGAATGAACTTAAAACACCTGAGTTTCCCAATGTGTTCTCAGCTTGTTATAATTCTAGACAAAGGGGAGTAGCAATTTTAATACATAAAAATATTAATTTCATGGTACTCGATACAGTTATAGATCCAGAGGGCAGATTCTTAATCATTAAACTATCTATACTTGATAAAAAGCTATGTATTGCAAGTGTATATGGTCCAAATGTTGATGATCCCTCATTCTTTCACGGTTTTTTCAGTGCACTCTCTGAACACTTAGATGGCACACTTGTTCTTGGAGGCGACCTCAACCTTGGACTAAATGAAGACATGGATAGGCTCAATACAGCGGAAACTCAGCGTAATTGGCAGTCCACAAATATAATCAAACAGTATATGAGCGACTTTGGTCTTTGCGATGCATGGCGCTCCCTTCACCCCACCAGTAAGGAATATACTTTTTTCTCACATGTCCATAACTCCTACTCTCGTCTGGATTATTTTTTGGTCAGCAGCTCACTGCTGTGTGACATTTCAGACACTGAGATTCATCCTATAGCTGTCAGCGATCATGCTCCTGTATCTTTAACACTAATGCACAAGAATAATACTACGCCAAGAAAAAACTGGAGATTTAATATATCACTACTTAAAGATGAAGACTTTATTAAATATTTTAAAAAAGAGTGGACTTCATATTTAGACTATAATGACACTCCCGAAACATCAGCTTCTGTTCTATGGGAAGCAGGGAAAGCTGTGATGAGAGGTAAAATAATTTCTTTCTCATCACATAAAAAGAAAAAAGAAAACAAAAATATTCAGGAATTAGAAAAAAACATCAAATCACTAGAAGAAGCCTACGCGTCCCACCAAGATCAGGAAACATTGAACAAAATATGCAAAACAAAACTAGAATTAAATGAGATAACTGATAAAAAAACAAAATTCTTAGTACAAAGACTACGCCTACAAAATTATGAACATGGTAATAAATCCGGTCGATTTCTAGCAAACCAGCTAAAAATAAATAAAGAAAAAACAACTATATGTGCTGTTCAAGATTCATCTGGGAACACATTATATGAACCGATACAAATAAACAACATTTTCAGGGATTTCTATAAAACGGTGTATTCACCACAAATAAACCCATCTAAAAAAGAAATTGATCAGTTTTTGGACAACATAACTCTTCCAAAATTATTGGACACTCAAGCAATGGCACTGGATTCACCACTGACACCAGGTGAACTCCAGGAAGCCCTGATAAGTATGCCCAATAATAAGGCTCCAGGTCCAGACGGCTTTCCTGCAGAATTCTACAAAGAATTCTGGTTGATTCTAGCACCAGTTTTCTACAGAACGTTGTCGGAAATTAAAGAAAAGGGCAGACTTCCATCAAATATGAATTCTGCAAACATTAATCTCCTGCTAAAACCAGGCAAAGACCCTGTATATCCCTCAAGCTATCGTTCAATATCCCTTATAAATGTAGACCTTAAAATAATCTGCAAAGCTCTCTCAAAGAGACTGGAGAAAATAACCCCCCTCTTAATTCATCCTGACCAAACTGGTTTCATAAAAGGTCGGCACTCATCAACAAATACACGTAGATTACTTAATTTGATAGACTACTCATACAGTAAAAACCTAGAAACTACAATATTCTCTTTAGACGCAGAAAAAGCATTTGACAGAGTTAACTGGAAATTTCTATTTGCAACTTTACACAAATTTGGTTTTGGATCCTCTTTCATAAACTGGTTAAAAATATTATATAATTCCCCAACAGCTTGTGTTAGAACAAATGACCAGACATCCTCCAGCTTCTGTCTCTTGAGGGGCACCAGGCAGGGATGCCCACTCTCCCCTTCACTGTTTGCAATTTTTATTGAACCACTAGCAGCAGCAATTAGACAGAATTCAGTAATTAAGGGCATAAAATGCAAGATCGTGAAACATAAAATCAGCCTTCATGCGGATGATGTGTTACTCTTTCTCCAAAATTCACAAACCAATATCTCTGGGGTGATTGAATTGATAAACTCTTTTGCAAGAATATCAGATTACTCAATTAACTGGTCAAAATCTACAGTCCTACCGATTAATTGCTCCCTCCATAATTCCTCTTCTACACCACTGCAATCGGGAAATATAAAATATTTAGGTATTAATGTTTCTCCCAAGCTTGCAGATCTAACTAAATTAAACCATATCCCACTTTTAAAGAAGGTAGAAGATGATCTGGCTAGATGGAAATGTCTACCCATATCACTCATGGGAAGGGTTGCCGCTATAAAAATGATGGTCTTACCAAAAATAAATTATTTATTCTCAATGATCCCAACTAAACCGCCACAAGATTGGTTCAGATCTCTAGATTCATGTATGTCCAAATTCCTTTGGAAAAATAAACCCCCACGTATAAGCTTAAAAACACTATAAAAGACCAAGGATAAAGGAGGACTAGAACTGCCTAACTTTCAGCACTACTTCTTAGCCAACAGGCTTCAGTTTATCTCAGGATGGCTAAAATATACCCTCTTAGATGAACCTTGGCTAGATGTAGAACAAGCACTTTGCAATAATCTAGAGATCTCAGACCTACCATTTATCAGCTCAAACATCCAACGACATGAATGCTTTAAAAGCATCAACATCAGCTCTTCTCTGACAGCATGGTGGGAGTTTCTAAAATTGACGGCGTCTTCATTAAACCCATGCAAATGTACACCTATCTGGAACAACCCTGACATATTACAAAACAATAATATGATAAACTTTTCAGATTGGAGTGGTAAAGGAATCAAATATTTAGAACATATACTAGAAGGAACAGAATTTATTTCATTTGACGGACTAGTTACACAATATGGGATCAACAAGAAAAGATTTTTAGAATATCAACAAATTAAATCCACAGTAAAAAAGAAATTTAAAGCGGGTCAAGTTGAACTACAAGACTGGGGTATGGAGACTGAAAAGATTCGGCATGAGCCCCCGCATCCTCAGGACCTTCTATCACTGTGCCATTGAGAGCATCCTCACTGGATGCATCACCACCTGGTACGGCAACAGCACCGCCTACAACTGCAAAGCTCTCCAGCGAGTAGTGCGGTGCTCTGAACGGATAATTGGAGGTGAGCTTCCCTCCCTCCAAGACATCTACAGGAAGCGGTGCCTGAGGAAAGCGGGGAGGATCATCAAGGACTCCAGTCACCCCAGCCATAAACTGTTCAGACTGCTTCCATCAGGAAGGAGGTTCTGCAGCATCCGGTCCCGTACCAGCAGACTGAGAGACAGCTTTTTCCATCAGGCCATCAGACTGCTGAACACGTCATAGACACCTCAGCTTCACTACTGGAACTTCAACATTATGCACTCCACACTGTATATAAATGCCACTTGTTTTGCACATATTCAACTCTGTATATTTTATATATTTTATTATTATTATTATTATTATTATTTTTTTTTTTTTTTACTATTTAATTTGTAAAAATGTGTATACACACACACACACACACACACACACACGTAGGAAAATATTTAGTATACACATCCAGAAATGCATACACTATTATATATTGTACATATATTTATTAGTTTCAGGTTGGCCATTCTTGTATTTTGCTCGTTTGTGTTGTTGTGTTTGCACATCTCTGTTGCTTGTGGGGCTCGCACACAAGAATTTCACTCGCATGTGCTGTGCCAGTGTGCCTGCACATGTGATGTGACAATAAAAGTGATTTGATTTGATTTGATTTGATTACAAACACCACCAAGTGTGGTTCAATTTCTTACTCTTAAAACCCCCAAATTACTATCCAAAATATACAGAATGCTTTCTAAAACAGATGAATCAATATCACTTCCTATTGCAAAATGGGAAGCGGATTTATCAGTTAACTTAGACCTAAACTTCTGGTCTCAGATTTGCTCAAAAACCTTTCATCTAATTAGAAATCCCAGTCTTCAATTAATTCAATACAAAATATTACATAGAGTGCATGTTAGGGAAAATATTCTAAAACACTTCTTCAGTAAAGACTCAGAGAAGAGAAACACACAGAGTTCTTGCTAGCAAGGGCAGCTCCCTACTGAGAGACTCGCACTAAGAAACTGCCCCAATCTTTATTTATACTTCAGTAGGTGTGTGTGTGTGTGTGTGTGTGTGTGTGTGTGTGTGTGTGTGTGTGTGTGTGTGTGTGTGTGTGTGTGTGTGTGTGTGTCCTGCTGATCAAAGGGTCATATAACATGAAAGCACAAAAGGTACATCCTTGGTCATAAAGAGGGTAGTCTCCCCCACCCTAGATGGCACGGTGAGGAAGTCCAGCAGTTAAAGCACTTAGACTAAAACAGACATAGCTACGTTAAAACAATAAAACAAGGTACGACCTCTCCCATGCTCCCAGGATGCGGGGGTGAACCAAGCCTGCTAAAAATCACACATCCTGTCACTACCAAATAACTACAAACAGCATCCTACCATAAGCAAACTTATATCACTAAAAGATTATACTGACTACTAAATACAATTTTCCATTGACATTCCCTCCTGTTGTCAGAAAAATCTTTTAAAGTGAGATATCAGTTTGTAACATCTTGTCGTACATTTTCTGTCACATCGTCATTAATCACACAAAGTCTTCATGTTCCAACAGGTCGGGGTCATTATCATCATCATCATCACTTGTCATGGCTATTTATGCAGCAACAGTAGAAAATATTATGCGGTTAATCATGAGTTTTAGACATGGCAATATACACGTTACAAAGACACAAAAAAAAAAGTAAAAATATCCCAACTCCGATGAGTAGTCTTTTTAGCACCTGTAACCAGGAGCCAGTGTAAAGCCAAGAAAACCAGTCACTTGTATCACTTACATAGTCCTGATTTAGCCTGCTGGATCTGTCTCAAAACATTCAGGGCGTCAGTCATATTTGATGAATGTGCGTCTTCTTTATGTAAATGCAGAATGTGTTGTTGAAGAGGACACAAAGTCCCCTTTCTCTGCTAGTATCATAGAGTAGTTCTTCCCTGGGAGTTGGTCCAGGAACATATATAGTGTGGGGTATGTTGCCGTGCTGGGTAGATGGGAACAGACATAATAGTCTGTATTTGCCGATTCTGCTTTTGTTCTGTCGTGGATATAACGGTACCAGGCATTATTCATCCACGGATGAATGTGGTCTTGCGTCATATCCCTTAGGTGAGAGTTGTCATGTGTCCATCTTCTCTGCCTTCCTCCTGGTTCAGCTGTTTCCGGCACCAGCTGGGGTCCTGTAAAAGTGAGCGTCGTAGTCAAGGTAACCAAGAGGGTCCACCTTCCCATGGTTGCACACAGGTCCGTCACGCCTCGCACTTGGTTGCCCTAGAGTTGATCAGAGGCTGGAGGTTGAAGTGCGAGCTTACCCTATGGGGGCTCAATCAGCACTCCCCCCTCACCACTGAAACAACCAAGTGTGAGATTTCTCTATTGTGCTGTCTTGAGGGTGTCGGGGTTTCCTGGGACCTCGACCTCTTTGCAGTGGCTCTGATATATCCAGGAGGGTCTCTCCGCTATTTTGCAGGCAGTTGAAATGGTCAGAAGCACTTGAATTGGCCTCTATCAACCCCCATCACCTCACTTCAGGCCTTCATCCTGCGGTAGGAATACTTATGACTCTTCTACTGTCCATCCTCTGCAGAAAAACCTCTCTGTGGAAAGGGTGCTGGGTTCAGTTATCTTACTGCTGTTGTGATCCAGCAGTCTTCAGTGTGTCATCGTATGCACAGTACAGTGGCACAGCATTAGATGATGTTCATAGGAAACTGCTGTCATCACCACCATAGCTTCTGGTTCCTGTGCTTTCACAGAATCATGATGCCATCCTTAGATTCCCTCTGCGCTGTCGATGGAGCTTGGCATGCTCTCTCCATCCCTCAAGTTTTCATATTCCAACGCTGTGTGGGAAGTCTCCTCTTGATCTCCTGGAAGCTCAGTAGCACAGCTCTCTGTGTGATGTCCGCTGTGCTGAAGATGATCTCTGATCCTCCTGAAGCCTCTCTCCTGGCCTCAGCTCCCATCTTGTGGACGATCCTCTCAGCCACTCCTTCTCGTCATGGCACCTCACGACATCTACAAATTGAAAAAAAACAAAAAAACAAAACACTCCTCTCGCCACACGGCTTTTGCCATGTGTTAACTCCCCAATGAGACACGCACAAGAATGTTGCACAGTCTCAAAACATTAATCAGCAGTCACATGTTAAGCTTGTTTAACTCCCAGCTCCACCTGGAGCCTGTAAACAAATCTGTTAAATCAAACTTCACATTTGCAACGAACTATAGATCATGAGAGTGATAAAGTATTCAACATCACAGAGACAAGTATCATTGCGGTTTTATTCTAAACTCATTAAACTCCTATTTTTCCCCATAATTTATTCTAAATTATTTAACATCTCAACATCATTCCACATTGTAATCAGTGAACTTCACTTATAGGCCATCAAAGCCTCATCTGAACATGGATGCACCACTTGCATAGGTTTAATACCTGTAAATAAACAGTTAATCACACAAATTGCTGCAAAAATTATATAAAACAAAATTTTATGTTAATTCCAAAATTTAATGTTAATTTATTGTAAACAAAATTTAATGTTAATTCCAAAATTTAATGTTCATTTATTGTTTCATATTAATCCTGGACCCCTTCTCTTGACACATGGACACTCCCATGAGTCAACTCATCAAAATCAGATTCCTGTCTTAAAGAAAAAGGTTAGCTAGATCATATCCCAGGCAACATCAGGGCATCTCCTCCCCTGGAGCAGCACCACCCTGGACCTATAATCCTGCAATAAAAATGTTAGTGTGTTTTGCATAACACCTGGCTCTGCCAGGAGCCTGCATACACACCATCATGGCCTGGAAAGCAAAATCTGGAAGTGAAATCAAACTTCACACCTATAAACAATTATATCATAAAAGTAATAAGCATTCAGCACTAGCAAGACAAGTGTCATGTGCAGGTTTTCTCAAATCAGTAAACTACAATTATTACCATAATTTGCCTCAGACATGGATCATCCCATGTACTCAGTCAACAGTAATGTAAACAGTGACTTCTCGTAAGCAAAGTCACTCCACTCATATATTATTTATGGGCTCAAGAGTGGCCAGCAAATGAGCCCATATTAACTATTCCATAACACCGCATCTCTTATTTGTTTGTCTCATGTCACTTGTCCGCTTCTGCTGAATCTTGTACATGCAGTCTCAAAAAACAAACATTAGCAACACACATTGATTATCCTGGTGGGCAGGCGTCGGCCATCCACATTCCAGAGGTGCCATAAAAACACCATAAAGTTAGCCAACCCTAGCTGTAGAAAGAATGTCATTCACATATAAACCCAGAAATCCTATAGTAAAAAAAACATTAACTAATCCTCTTATAAATCACATGATCAAACACATGAAAAACTGCAATGCTGTAGAAGAGAAAATGCAAATGTTAGCGCTGCGCAGGCGTAAGCATACTTTGTCTCCGTTACCTCTGTAAGCAACACAAGGTAGTGAATAACACCCCTGGTAGATGCACAGACACAGAAAATGGCATTTCAAAGGTTAAACCATTATGCAACCTCGAATGTTGCTGTCATCTTTCTGCTCCTGTAACAAAAAACACATAAATTCATCCACCCTTGTGTCCTGTCTAGGTGGGGGTTAACCTTGAGTTGTGGTCAAGTCCTGTCAGCTTTTACCAGTCAGTCAGTTTGTTTTTTATTTCCATTCATTCATTCATTCATTCATTCTTTGCTGATAGTGGAACCCATCGTCACATTTAGTTTCCCCTCTCAGCAAAATGACGTCATTTAAAAAGAAAAAGAACTTTAGTTTGGATTACATCGCTGAATTCTTTTTAGGCTGGGACTTTCATTTAATATTGTCCCAAATAAGTAGCTTTCTCCTGAGCCCATTTCAATGTGGAGAAAACTCACTTGTAACAGCTTTCTTGACCGGTCGTATAGCACATTTAATTTCTGACGTGCAGATCTGCTTAAAGAAAAGAAATAGACAAACAAAATCAGTGCCTGTTCAAAAATGAAAAATGAAAAATAACAGAGATTATCAAACCAAACTTTCAGTGCACTGTGAAAGTATCAAAATAAAAAGGCCTTGTTAAGTCATGACACAAACTCCTCATCAACTTCACAACAGGAGAAGAATCATCAGCTAGATTCACTCCAAACCAACCATCAGCTGCACAACACACAACATAAGCCTAATGTCTTCTTTAACTTATGAGTTTAATCCCCAGGTCTGTGCTCTTCACTCATTTAGGCCACAGATCTATTTTATTCAATTTTCCTTTTTTCCCTTCATCATAAAACATGTGACATGCTGTCATGCACTTCACAAAAGACGTTTGTTCTGACGTATTCAGAGTTGTATATCTAGATACAGAATTCACTCGCACATCAAAGCAGGAAACTCAGTGTTTTAGAGTTTCCACTCAAACACATCTCATCCACTCGTGCTAGAATTCAGTCACCTTTCATTAATCTAAAACCGATCAACTAATTTGCATATCAGCTATTAACCCACTAAGTTGACAGGACAACAGAAAAGCATGTTCAAAATAGTATCACAAAAGACAATTTCCCTCATACAGTAAATTACATGTGCTGCCTCAATCAAGCAGGAAGCTTCTCCCAATTTACCATATCAACAACTAAATTTATTGTCTGATCACTGGTTGGTCAAACCAGGATCTTTTTTCCCACAAAAGTTTAAACTGTTGTCCTGCAACCTAGAGAGTCAATTTTTTGCATTGGATAAATTCAGTATTTAATAACAAGTGTCTGCTAAATTGACACTATTTTAACACTGATGAAAGATAACAAGATAATTTTCATTACATGTGTGTTTGTGTTATTAGGCAGGTTTAATGCATGTCTGTGGAGCTGCATATCCAACAGAGCATGTTCTTAAAGCTGCCTTTCCTACACACTTCTCTACTATTGTTTGATCATTTCTTAACTGATGTGCTATGAGTCCACTGGTATTGGCATCACACTAAGTGACTTGGACAAGATGATAAACAGACTCACATGCTTAAGATGTTGTCTAATCTTCATGAGCTCTCTTGTGTTTGGAAGTGTTAGTAGGGTTAATGCATGTTCTTCTTGTGTGTGTGATTTTGTATATGATGTATATGTTTTTTATATTTGCATATATCCAGACTCCTTCTCAATTTTCCAACTTAAGCAGTCAGTTTTCTTTTCCCCAGGTTTGCTAACCCAAATTTTGATTTCCCACATTAAATAACAGCATTCCTCTGTGTTCTCACCTAGTCTTCTCACTCTGTTGTCCTCTCACTCTTTTGTCCTCTCCCACTTCAACAGTCCCGGCAGTTCTCCTTCAGCTTTGTCCCGTGTTCCACTGTCTCTTCTTGCCATTTTACTCCACAGGTGGCAAATGTCAAACTCCAACTGTTCAGTTCTCCTCAAACGTTTTCTTCACATGCACAGTGAAGTTTCAGCTTGTTGTAGACACAGTGCCATTCATCCGATCAGTCAGGATGATGGGTTTGCTCTTCTTCTCTGATGCTGTTTGTCCACATTGCTGCTGCTTGTTGGGACTCTTTGCTCAGGACTTGCTGCTGTCTCTTTATCTGCCATTTTATTGCTCTTTGGAGCTGCATTCTTCAGGGAGGAGTGAGCACTTGCTTGTGAGGTTGAGAGACACATACACATTGCGCTGTAAATAAGTCAGCCAGAAACTTGGCCTGCATGTTTCCAATGATGTTAAACTATAACTTTCTTCCGACTGCTGCATGTGGAAAATTGATTCAGGTCTGCTTTTCACCTGAAAGTGACAAACTAAGACATTTTCATTATTATCATCACTGCTTAATCAACACACATCTCTCTCTCTCTCTGTTTTTGTGAACAGTCCTTTCTTAAAAGCAGAAAATAAGATTGTAGTTGTTCTTGGCTGATCAACACAAAACCTTTTTCCTATGATTTTTTTCATCTACAAAGTAAATTCTCTCTTTTTCACTCCTTTTTTTTTTAAATAGCCGGTGACCTGCAGAATCACCGCTCTCACAATCAGAGGCAATCACTTTTACACAGCGCACAGAAGCACTGTGACGTCAGACACATTCACACTCACTTTTTCATCTGCGTAAATAAATCACATGGCTGATGATATGTACCATGGTGATCCATAAATATGATCACCAGTTTATTTAACTATTTTTCAACCCAACAAAACAAATAAACAAAAACATGATGCTGATGCTATGAACACTCTACACACAAGTCAAGATGCAGGAAAACTGCTCACGGAAACGCTGCACACTCTAGTTATCACAGTTCTGTTTGTGTGAATTATCTGCTTTCATTATTAATACCAGTTTATAGGTTGTTATCCTTTTTATTATTAGTTTGAATGCATTAAAATTAAGTTGTAATTTAGCTTTTTGTTTATTTTACTTTATTCCTCTTGCATTTATATCTATTCAGTCGGGTCTGTTCCCAACCCTTTTTTAAACTACTTCAAACTACTGTGATCTCTAATCTTCACTGGGTGAGGGATTATTATGTTCTTCCTAGTCTGAACTGCTCTCTTCACCTGAGCTGCTATCCTATTCTGAGTTACTGTCTACTTTGTTTCTTCTACCTCTTGCTCTTCCACGATGCATTCCTCTCTCTTTCTTTTGGATTAGTCCTGCTCCGGCTTGCTGTTTTTCTAGACATTTCTCATCAGGTGTTAATTTTACTTGTTTATCACCCATTTTCAAAGATTTTGCTGGGCCGTCGCTGGCACGCTTGACTTCAGAGTGGTTTACTGATACGGCCTTCAACTTCACCCTAACGGTGAAGCGGTATCAGTTTTATGAGATGAAACTCAACCGTTCTCCTTTGTCACCAGCACGTGAGCCTCAGCAAAGAAAACAAAAATGGAAGTAGTTCAGCAGCGTATTGTGCTGTAAAATCAACTTACTTCCAGACACATACACACACATAGACATTTGCGCGCTAATTTGTCACGAGATAATTTCAGCTACCTCTAAAACTCAAGTCTAATTCAGCTCTTTTTGGCGAACCCAACCTTTTTTAATTTGTCACGAAGTAATTTCGGCTACCTCTAAAACCTAAGTCTAATTCAGCTCCTTTCGGCGAACCCAACCTAATTTATCACGTTTCTTTAAACCTTTGCGGCCGTCTTATATACCAAAATAGTGTTTCTCACCCCTGACGTCCCACTGGTGGTTCAGATCATTGGACTGAATCCCACCGCCGTGGACCAGATTATAACACCAGCTCAGACCCGAATTTAACGTCCTGGGGCTCTCTCCTCATCCAAGAGGGCTGTGCACAGGCTTCGGTGCTGGCTCCCCACGGCGTCAGGAATCAGTGCTGGATCTTGGAACAGAGTCACAGATAACAATTCTGATATTTTCTGCTCCGGCTCGAAGGACCAAATCAATGTTAGGGAAAATATTCTAAAACACTTCTTCAGTAAAGACTCAGAGAAGAGAAACACACAGAGTTCTTGCTTGCAAGGGCAGCTCCCTACTGAGAGACTCGCACTAAGAAACTGCCCCAATCTTTATTTATACTTCAGTAGGTGTGTGTGTGTGTGTGTGTGTGTGTGTGTGTGTGTGTGTCCTGCTGATCAAAGGGTCATATAACATGAAAGCACAAAAGGTACATCCTTGGTTATAAAGAGGGTAGTCTCCCCCACCCTAGATGGCACGGTGAGGAAGTCCAGCAGTTAAAGCACTTAGACTAAAACAGACATAGCTACGTTAAAACAATAAAACAAGGTACGACCTCTCCCATGCTCCCAGGATGCGGGGGTGAACCAAGCCTGCTAAAAATCACACATCCTGTCACTACCAAATAACTACAAACAGCATCCTACCATAAGCAAACTTATATCACTAAAAGATTATACTGACTACTAAATACAATTTCAAATTCAAATTTCAAATTCAAATTCAAATTCAAATTTTATTTGTCACGTACACAGTCATACACAGTACGATATGTAGTGAAATGCTTGGACAACTGCTCGTGACCTAAAGAAAACAAAAAAAGGAAAGGCTATGAATAAGATAGGAAATAAATATGAAAAATTAAAAAGGGTAAATTTAACTAGGAAGGAATAAAATATAAATTAAGGTTAAAAATGAAATAACTGTACAACACAAATTAGAATGAAGGGTAAATTTAACTGGGAAGAATAAGATAAAATATATAAATTAAAGTTGAAAATAAAATAACTGTACAACAAAATACACAATACACAATATAGAACTATATAAGAATGTATGAAGAAATTTTCCATTGACAGTGCACTATACAGGTCATCGGATGTTCAAGATGGGCTTTACGTCTACCAACAACTGCTCACACTGCCAAACCAACTCACCGGACAATTATATCCACGCTCTTTGGTTCTGTCCACCAGTTCAGAAGTTTTGGCGCGAGACATGTGAAGACTTATCGAAGTGTCTGAAATCTAACATTCCAACTTCCCCCTTAGTGTGTTTGTTGGGCAGCTTAGATAATGTCACTTCAGAAAAGAATATCGCCCATATGGTTTTCACTGCCCTATGCATAGCCAAGAAAACTGTCCTCATGAACTGGAAAAATAAAAGTAATCTTAATTCTAACCAATATAGAAATTATCTATTAGATTACATTAGTCTTGATACAGCCTCTGCCACCACATCAGATCAATTGCTCTGGGCTCCTTTGATCAGCTCCATCACCTAGTGGGGGTGGGGGGTCATAGTTTGGTCCCGCCTTCACTGTTGTGATTGGTGTGGGGGTAGGGACAGGCTTAGGGCATCGGGGGGTTCCCCGGAGGCATCTTCCTTGGGGGGCTCAACCCGGGGTAGCGGTCATGTCCGGTTAGGGGCTCTGTTGGCTCTCAGGTGACTGTTTCCTCGCGGCTGCGTGCAGCGGGGCTAGGGGAGGGTCTGTGCTGACGGACGTGGGTTACTGACCTGTTAGCCTGGCTGCCCCTGGGTGGGTCCGGGATGGGCGTGAGGTTCTGGGGGCGCTCCGTCTCTGGGCTGGGGCCCGGGCCGGGCCTCAGGGGCTTGGGTCCTGGTTGGTGTGTTGCCGGGGTTGTGGGCGGGTGGGTGCATGGGGGCCCAGCCCTGGAGCAGGGTGCCGCCGGTGCATCGAGCCAACTGGGGGGCTCTTCAACTGGTGGGGGAGATTGTCACATCTTGCAGGAACTTTCCTCTCTTCAGGAACTCTCTCTGCAGGAGGAGGAGATACAGGAGAGGTGGAGGAAGATCTCAGCCTGGGTGTTTATTGTCTTATGTAGTCTGGAAGATGAGTGGATGGTGGGGTGGGTACAGTTTTCTCTGTGGTGGGGTTGGGTGGACTGTCCCGGGCTCTGTGGGGCCGGGAGGCGCTGCTGCACTGGGCCCCGGTCTGGATGGGCCTGGGCCCCCTTTCCCTGGCGGGTCGCGGAGTATGGGGGTGCCTACTAGGGTCAGCGGGGGAGCTGGCCCCAGGGAGGGGTCACTTGCCCCTCCCTTCCTTCCCTCCCCATCTCCAGCTGCCTCCCCCTTCCCACTCCACCACAACCACCCACACATGCAGGACCTTGGAGTAGGAGTATGTCACCAGGGTGCAGAGGAGGCTACCCCCCTCCCCCCCCCCCCCCCCCCCCGTCCCCTTCTGGCTGCCTCTGCCTCAATTTTATCCCACAACTTAGACATTCACATTACTCACACTCTCATTACACATACATATAGGATCTTGGGGGTGGGCACGATACACGGAATCCAAATTACCATCAGGGTGTACACCTCACCCCTGGCGTCGTTGCTCACCTCTCAATTTTAAATACACGTAGACATTGAGGGCTAGCAGGAGGGACCATGCGCTTACCTGCTGCTCTCTGGCAGGTAGCTCCAAGCCCTCCTGGGTTTTAAATGCACCTTAGAATACACATGCATCAACACTACAATGAGCGGGTGGAGGGAGGTTTGGAGTCTTCTCTCACCCCCATTCTCTGCGGCCTGCTGGAGCGGGGGGGCTAGGAGGAGGAGTTGTCCATCCGACTGGGGTCTGGAATGTGGGGCCTCCCTGCTGCTGAGGAGTTGGGGCGGTCTGCCTCCCCCCACCGCAGGGAAAATGGTAACACCACCTGGGTCTGGGTGCAGTTCCCCCCTCCAGGGGCAAGTGTACCTAGACCCAGTTTGTAGAGTACGCTTGGGGAGTGCGATCGTGGTTACAGTGTCTCTTTATGTCTGTCTCCACGTTGGTTGAGTGTGGAGTAAGTTCATATGAGAGTATGAGGGTGGGAATGGATGTTTGTATATGTGTGTGCCTGTATGTCTGTGTCTATATGTCAGGTTGGGTGTCAGACGCCACCTCTCTGGGGACATCTCAGGCCCTCCAAGGTTTAGGAGGCCTATCTCCCTCTACCACCACTTCCCCTGCCAGTGGCGGACTCCCTCAGACATTGGTGCGTTGGTGGTTCTTTGTGTCCGGGGATGGGCGTCCAGGTACACACCGGCTCACTCCTTGGCGGCCGCTTATCGGGGCCTGGAGCCTGGGGCTCGCTCGGGCCACTTCGGAGGTGGGGTGCCCCCGGCCTCTCGGCCTGGGGCTCGGTCACTCAGGCACGGCTGGCTGCCGGCGGAGCTCACGGGCGCGTCACTGCAACTCCCCCTGGCTTCTGCTCCGCGGCTGCTGAGTGAGCCCTCATCTGGGACTCTCCTCAGCTCTTTCTGGGACAGTGGCGCGGCTGCCCCTCTGTGGGTCTTCCTTGGTCTCTTGTGTTCTGGGGGCCTCTGGATGTCTGGAATTTTGATCTCCTCCATACCTGCTTCATGCCCTGGAGGACGGGGCTGTGGCCCCCCCACACCCTCTAGCAGATCATTACATGAAGGAACCTTTTAAAAAAAAACAAAAAACAAGCGCGTCCATGCTCACAGGTGTACACACGGGTGATCACACCCACAAACTACACCCTTTTTGGCTCCTACCTCAAAGCACACTGTGTTCTGTTGATCTTGTGCTGCACAATAATGTTTAATATTTAGTATTTACTGTCATATTCCCATATATCATTGTGATGTTGTTTATTCTATTACTCTTGTTCTCTTCTGCTTGTTTTCTTTTTTCTTTCTCAGCAGGTGATCCAGGTGATTGATATATGTATTTTATTTATTTATTTTTCCTGCTCATTCTGTTGGTTTTTGGTTTTTGCCCTTCTCCCCCGTCCCTCTTCTCAGCTGTTTCTCTTTCCCTCTTTCTTTCTCCCCTTCTTTCCCCCAGTCAAGTCTGTCCCATGTTCAGTAAGTGAAAATAAAATAAACAATAAAAGGTGAATCAAATGGACCATTACGGCAAGGCTGGGATGATCAATTTGGTAAAGTAAATCCGTTGGGCATCTTTCTTTGCCTTTAGACAACAATTCTGATGCAAAAGAGCCAAACGGGACAGGCAAAAAAAAAAAAAAAAAAAAAAACTTCTGTGAGCAACACAAGCCTATGAATAACACACCCCTGGTAGATTCACAAACATAGAAAGTGGCATTTAAAAGGTTAAATCATCACGCAACCTCGAATGGTGCTGTCATCTTTCTGCTCCTGTAAAATGAAACACATAAATTCATCCACCCTTTTGTCCTGTCTAGGTGGAGGTTAACCTTGAGTCATGGTCAAGTCTTGTCAGCTTTTACCAGTCAGTCAGTTTGTTTTTATTTCCATTCATTCATTCATTCATCCATTCTTTCTTTCTTTGCTGATAGTGGAAACCATCGTCGCATTTAGTTTCCACTGTCAGCAAAATGACGTCATTTCAAAAAGAAAAAGAAGAACTTTAGGTCGGATTACCTCGCTGAATCTTTTTTAGGCTGGGACTCTCATTTTCTAATTGTCCCAAATAAGTGGCTTTCTCCAGAGCCCATTTTAATGTGGAGAAACTCACTTGCAACAATTTTCTCGACGACGTGTAGCGCTTTTAATTCCCGACGTGCAAATCTGCTTAAAGAAAAGAAATTCACAAAGAGAAATCAGTGCACTGTTCAAAAAATAAAAATAAAATGAAAAATGACAGATAAAACTGAAAAACAAAAGTAAATAAAAATACAGAAGCCCGGTCTTAGGACTTGTCACAGAATATTCTTTCTCTTATAGGTGAGAAAACACCAAATCTAAAACTTGGTGCCATGGTAAAACTTTCCTCATACTTCAGAAGCAAAAACAAAAAAAACAAAAAAAAGTCCACTATCAGCTCCTTTGTCTTACTGACGTTTAGAAGGAGGTTGTTCCTCTGGCACCAGTTCTCCAGATTCCTAATCTCCTTCAGGTAGGCCGTCTCGTTGTTATCAGAGATCAGGCCCACCACGACGGTGTCGTCAGCAAACGTGATGATGGTGGTGGAGCTGGTAGTGGCCACGCAGTCATATGTGTACAAAGAGTACAGCAGGGGGCTCAGAACACACCCCTGGGGGGCTCCAGTGCTGAGAGTGGTGGAGGCTGAGACATGTCCGCCCATCCTTATTGCCTGTGGTCTGCCAGTTAGGAAGTTGGAGATCCACTGACACATAGATGAGCTGAGTCCCAGATGCTCCAGCTTGGTGGTGAGTGTGGAGGGAATTATGGTGTTAAATGCAGAGCTGTAGTCTATGAAGAGCATTTTAACATAATTCCCCCTTCTAGTGTCCAAGTGAGTGAGTGATGTGTGGAGGAGATGAGAGATGGCATCGTCTGTGGAACGATTTGGACGGTAAGCGAACTGTAGTGGGTCCAGTGTGTCTGGTAGTGAAGAAATGATGAAGTCTCTGACCAGGCGTTCAAAGCACTTCATCACTACTGAGGTGAGGGCTACAGGGCGATAGTCATTGAGAGAAGCAGGGTGGGGTTTCTTCGGGACAGGAACAATGATGGACTCTTTGAAGCATGTGGGGATCACCGACTGAGATAAAGAGATGTTGAATATCTCAGTGAACACAGGAGCTAGCTGGTATGCGCAGTCTCTTAGGATACGACCTGGGATGCCGTCTGGTCCTGCTGCTTTCCTGGTGTTCACTCTTTTGAAGGCTCTCCTTACTTCATGCTCGGAGATGACGAGCACGTTTCTGGTGCTGGCAGTATCTTCCTGTCTGCAGCCGTTAGCGCTGCTAACACTAGCATTGTTGGAGACCTTAGCTGCAGCCTCGAAGCGAGCATAGAAAGTGTTCAGCTCGTCTGCCAGAGTCATGGCCGCGTTCGTCATACCGGTTGTTGGTGCTTTATAGTCCGTTATTGTCCTTAGTCCCCGCCACAGGCTCCTAGAGTCACTCTGTTGGAGTTGTGACTCTAGTTTCCTCCCGTAGCGCTGCTTCGCCTCTTTCACCGCCCTCCGCACATTATATGACGCGGCTTTGTACGGGTCCATGTCCCCCGTTGTGAGTCCCGTGTTGTAGGCAGCGGTGCGGGATCTCAGAGCGTTGCGGATGGTTTTATCCACCCACGGCTTCTGGTTGGGAAACGTTGTGATAGT
Source organism: Copadichromis virginalis (assembly GCF_057382275.1). NCBI lineage: Eukaryota > Metazoa > Chordata > Actinopteri > Cichliformes > Cichlidae > Copadichromis > Copadichromis virginalis. Next base: position 942,534 of record NC_140634.1, read on the forward strand.
CTTTGTCTCCACGGTATCATCCGCTAGTTTCCCGATGAATCCCACAACCGCTTCCGTAAACACGTTGACATCATCATCGGAGCTGTTTCTGAACATGCCCCAGTCTGCGTCATCGAGTGCGTCCTGTAACGCGGCCACCGATTGATCCGTCCAGCGCGCGACCTTCCTCTGAACCGGAACTTCCTGTTTCAGCCTTTGTTTATATTTTGGCATGAGGAAGATGGCGGCGTGATCAGATTTGCCAAACGGAGGGCGGGATTGTGCCTTGTAGCCGTCCTTGACCGTAGTGTAGCAGTGGTCCAGTGTCCTTTCACCCCTGGTGGGGCAGGTGATGTGTTGATAAAAGTTCGGCGCTGCGCGTTTGAGGTTGGCGCTATTAAAGTCCCCCGTCACAATAAGCGCAGCGTCCCGGTGTTGTGTCTGGTGCTGTGTGAGTGCCTCATGCAGCTCGCATAAGGCGGTGACCGTGTCCGCTTGTGGTGGAATATAAACGGCACTTACAATGACCGATGTAAATTCCCGAGGTAGATAAAAAGGACGACACATGATGGACAGTAGTTCCAGATTTGGTGTGCAGGAGCGTGTGAGAGGAACAACGTTCGCACTGTTGCACCAGTTGTTGTTCACCATTAAACACACGCCGCCTCCCCTTGACTTCCCCGAGTCCCGTGTCCTGTCCATGCGGTGAACCGAGAAGAACTCGGCCGGCTGGATGGCGTGGTCCGGCACCGCTGGGTTCAGCCATGTCTCGGTGAAGCAGAGGAGATTGCAGTCCCGAATGTCTCTCTGGAACTTTATCCTGGCCCTGAGGTCGTCAAGCTTGTTCTCCAGTGACTGGACGTTGGCGAGCAGGATGCTAGGCAGAGGTGTGCGGTGTGCACGAGCTCTCAGCCTGTTCCTGACGCCAGCTCGCTTCCCTCTAGGCCGCCGCCGCTTCCCTTTGTTCTCCCTCGAGATCTCACTCGGCCAGCTCGGATCCGGAGTTAAAAACTTCGAATTGTGAGTACATTGTATACCAATAGAAACAAGAGTGTCACTGTCATACCTAATGTACCCAATGGTGATGATTTTGCCGATTTAGAAACGCTGAAAACTAACTTAAAAAACAAAGACAAAGAAAAAGTGGTCGGAGCAGTCGTGACGGCAGCCGACCTCACCGGCGCCATCTTTCATAAATAAACTTACATAGATAAACTTACATAGGGTAACATATAAAGGAAAAAGGGCAATATGTGAATATTATTTTAGCTGTGGACTGTGAAGACAAACAAAGGCTCTCTTAAACAGCCAGATCCAAAGTGCGATGAAATAAATGCCATCATATCTTCCTGTTTCTTAACAAGGGATTTATTTTGAAAGAATAGTAGAAGAAAGTCTTTTTTTTTTTTTAAACACAGACATTACACATTTTCATTTAAATGGTTAATGCAGCCTTTGCTTTTTTACTACATGTGTTGCATGCATTATGATCCCTCAATACAATCATATTCTGGTTAAAACTGCATTCAAAACTATTCAGCCAATATTTTCAGCTTATATGGCTGAAACATTTTTAAATGATGAGCTTCCAATAATGAGTGAAACAGTAAAAGCATGTAGAGAGTTTAGACAAATCTCATTAAGAATGAAATCAAACATTTGGTTTCATTTTAATGAGCTCAGACTTGTTGAAAATGGAGAGGAGCTGGTTGTGAACTGAGCTTCAGAGAAACACAACATACTGAGATTCACTGTGAAGCTTTGAGTGGGAAAAGACAGAAAAACAACATGTGGATCCTGGAATAATGGGAGCTTCAGTCTTTAAAGAACTGAAGAGGAAGAAGTTTACAAGGAATCATTTAGAAGAGTTTCAAACATCAACTGATTTAATCCATGAATCTGAAAATGTGTTTGAGTGAAAGAGACAGACATGTACAGACTGAACTATCTGTTCAACAGTCAGAGTGTTTCTCTAACAGGAGACACTCTTTACACTCCACTCAGCACAGGGACACTGAGGAACCAGACCAGAGTCTAAACCCAGGATAAAGAGGTTCAGTGAATGTGGTGTTGAAGGTGTGGAGGTGGATCAGAGTGTCAGAGGAGACTCTGTAGAATGACAGAGTGCCAGCAGGACAGTCCACATACACTGCTGCTCTGTTAGAGACAGAGGAGGAGGAGGAGACGAATGTTTCTCTGTTATTGTGCCACACAGAACGAGGACCATCATCAAAGCAGTCCAGGCTCCAGGACTGATCATTGTGTCCAAACCTACAGTCATCACTGCCTCCTTTCCTTCTGATTCTTCTGTAACTCACTGATATATAAACCCTTCCTCTCCATGCGACCTCCCAGTAACAGCGACGAGTGAGACCATTTCTACACTGCAGCTGAGGAACATCAAATCTGTCTGGATGATCAGGATATGACTGAACCTTCTCCACATGTGTCACCTTCCTGTTGTTGTCAGACAGTTGGAGGTTTGTATGTACTGTGTTTGTGTCGATTGTGAGTTGACAGGAATCTGATGGAGAGAACAAACACAATCCAGCTGCAGTTATTGATCCATCATCTGTTCATTGATTGACACTTTGATGATGACTCATGACATCAGAGATGTGAATGATGAAGATGGTTGAATGTGTGCTGTTTGTTTTCATGAATCCCATTAAAAACACACTTACACTTCCTCAGACTTGGTCTCAACCATCGGACTCCAGCAGGCTCCAAACTGAAAGGAGGAGGGGGTCAGACCAGCACAATCAGCATGCACACATGGACATTACATGGCTCTCATACACACACTGTTAGACACTGATAAAGGAACTGTTCCCCCTAGTTTAGTACAAGGACTGGAAGCTATTAGCCTAGCTTGATCAAAACATTAAAAATAAATTAGGTAATGTTTTATTCAAGCAAACTATGGTAGAACTTGACAGCGAAGAGGTGAATTACAAGTGTTATTTTGTGTTTAATTAAGTATAACTAGTTAGTTCCAAATCCCTTCTCTCTTTATTATTCAGCCTGAACTGTTCCCACCACTAACACATGACCCTACGCTGTGTTCACTGCATCATTCCATGTTTGGCACTGATCACCACCTGCACTCATGTATATATCATGTATATATCTATCTATCTACTTAGCACTTTTAATTCTTATTCTCATTTTTATTTTCATGTCTATTTAAGCTTAATTTCTAACAGTATGTTTGCACTGAAGCACCGCAGCAATTTCCTAATGTTGTAAACCCGCTCAACATTTGGCAATAAAACCCTTTCTGATTCTGATTCTGAATATTTTTTTCTGTCCCAGAAAATGTTCCTGCATGTATGATTGTTCATGTCATATCAACATGAAACAAACAAACAGGAAGTGAGTGAAGGACCCAGGGAATGTTTCCAGCTCTTCCTCGTCTATCAGACATTCTCTCCATACCTGAGAGTGTCCAGTCTCCAGCCTGGATCCTTCAGTCCAGCCGACAGCAGCTTCATTCCTGACGGTCCAGGATGATTGTAGCTCAGGTCCAGCTCTCTCAGATGGGAGGGGTTGGAGCTCAGAGCTGAGGCCAGAGAAGTACAGCCACCCTCTGTGATCAGACAGCCTGACAGACTGCAGAGAGATTCAAATGAAAACTAGTCCATCTGGGAGCAATGATTTGTTTTTGTTTGTCAGATACAATAACATCGATTCAATTTCATTTATTAAACTTCGTCTGCTTGTCTAATTCATGGTCTTGGAGGAGCTAGAATAGAATAGAATAGAATACCCCTTTATTGTAAGTTTGGCATCTCTCCGTTGTGTGTAATACACAATAACATAAGTATCAACACAATAACACAGGCATTTACATTTACACAAAAAGGACATGTACAAATTATGTATACACATGCGTACATACGAATACACCCATACATACCTGCACATACAGCTGTGGAAAGAGGGTGGCTGGGTGACGGTGAGGAGGAAGCATAATCTTAAAAAGCAGTCCCAGGTACACCACCAACCTGTTCATGTGTCTACATGTTTTTCCCCACTCAGCGACACACCCGCCGGGGTTCAAACTCTGGTAATTGGCGATTCTGTTCTTAGACGTGAAACTAGAGACACCAGCAACCATAGTCAATTGTCTTCCAGGAGCCAGAGCAGGCGACACTGGGGGATATTTCAAAGTGCTGGCTCAGTATAAATGGAAATTAAGTAAAATTATAATTCACGTTGGCAGTAATGACACCCGGTTACGTCAATTGGAGGTAACTTTGCCAAAAACTATGTCGCACTCTGTAGTTTTCTCTGGTCCCCTCCCCAAATAAACCCGGAGTGAAATGTTTAGCCGCATGTTCTCCTTAAATTGCTGGCTGTCTGAGTGGTGTCCCAGAAACGATGTGGGCTTTATAGATAATTGGCAAACCTTCTGGAGGAAACCTGGTCTTGTTAGGAGGGACGGCATCCATCCCACTTTGGATGGAGCAGCTCTCATTTCTAGAAATATGGGAAAATTTATTAAACTTCACAAAATATGACTATCCAGAGTTGGGACCAGGAAGCAGAGTTGCAGTCTTACACGCCTCTCTGCAGCTTCTCCTGTTATTCCCCCCAAACCACTTCTCCATAGAGATTGTGTCAGCTCCCACACAGAAAAACAACAAACTAAAAACCAGCAAAAAAACAAACATAAAAAAAATCACAAAGAAAGAACAATACAGTATCCATAACTGAACCAAAGAGTAACACAGTGAAATGTGGATTATTAAACATTCGGTTTCTCTCTTCCAAGTCTCTGTTAGTGCATGACTTAATAATTGATTAAGAAATCAGCAAATTTTCACACCAGCCTATTATTCAACGAAAGACCAAGACAGACTTTTAATTAATTCATTTGAAATCCTGATGCTTAGCCTTGTCCACCCCAGCTGTAAAACTCAAAACCCAGTCTTATTTGTTATCATCTATCGTCCAACTGGGCCTTACACAGAGTTTGTCTGATTTCTCAGACTTTTTATCTGATTTAGTGCCCAGCTCAGATAAAATAATCATTGTGGGGATAGGTTAATTGGATAATCCAAATTGCCACTAGGTGTGAATGTGCGAGTGAATGTGAGCACGAATGGTTGTCTGTCCCTGTGTGTTGGCCCTGCGACAGACTGGCGACCTGTCCAGGGTGTACCCCGCCTCTCGCCCTATGACAGCTGGGATAGGCTCCAGCGCCCCCCGCGACCCTGAAAAGGATAAGCAGAAGCGAATGGATGGATGGATGGATGGATGGATGGATGGGTGATTTTAACATCCATGTACTGTAGATGCTAAAAACGACAGCCTCAACAAAACATTTAATCTGTTATTAGGCTCAATTGGCTTTTCTCAAAATGTAAAAGAACTCACCCACCACTTTAATCACACACATATATACATACACACACACACACACACACACACATACATATATATATATATATATACACATATATACATACATAGTGTATATATATATATATATATATATATATACATACATATACACACATATATATATACATACATATACACACACATATATATATATATATATATATATATATATATATATACATACATACATATACACATATATACATACATAGTGTATATGTATGTATGTATGTATAATAAATAATAATTCCCAGCACGCCCCTGCGGGCGGTTTATCCTTCAAGCTCGGGTCCTCTACCAGAGGCCTGGGAGCTTGAGGGTCCTGCGCAGTATCTTAGCTGTTCCCAGGACTGCGCTCTTCTGGACTGAGATCTCCGATGTTGTTCCCGGGATCTGCTGGAGCCACTCGCCTAGCTTGGGAGTCACCGCACCTAGTGCTCCGATTACCACGGGGACCACCGTTACCTTCACCCTCCACATCCTCTCAAGCTCTTCTCTGAGCCCTTGGTATTTCTCCAGCTTCTCGTGTTCCTTCTTCCTGATATTGCTGTCATTCGGAACCGCTACATTGATCACTATGGCCGTCTTCTTCTGTTTGTCTACCACCACTATGTCCGGTTGGTTAGCCACCACCATTTTGTCCGTCTGTATCTGGAAGTCCCACAGGATCTTAGCTCGGTCATTCTCCACCACCCTATGGGGCATCTCCCATTTTGACCTCGGGACTTCCAGGTTATACTCGGCACAGATGTTCCTGTACACTATGCCGGCCACTTGGTTATGGCGTTCTATGTATGCCTTGCCTGCTAACATCTTGCACCCTGCTGTTATGTGCTGGATTGTCACTGGGGCATCTTTACACAGCCTGCACCTGGGGTCTTGCCTGGTGTGATTGACCCCAGCCTCTATGGATCTTGTGCTCAGAGCTTGTTCTTGTGCTGCCATGATTAGTGCCTCTGTGCTGTCTTTCAGTCCAGCTTTGTCCAGCCACTGGTAGGATTTCTGGTTATCAGCCACCTTCTCTATCTGCCGGTGGTACATACCGTGCAGGGGCCTGTCCTTCCATGATGGTTCCTCGTCTCCCTCCTCTTTCTTGGGTTTCTGCTGCCTGAGGTATTCACTGAGCACTCGGTCAGTTGGGGCCATCTTCCCAATGTATTCTTGGATGTTCGTTGTCTCATCCTGGACTGTGGTGCTGACACTCACCAGTCCCCGGCCCCCTTCCTTCCGCTTAGCATACAGCCTCAGGGTGCTGGACTTGGGGTGAAACCCTCCATGCATGGTAAGGAGCTTTCTTGTCTTTATGTCAGTGGCTTCTATCTCCTCCTTTGACCAGCCTATTACCCCAGCAGGGTACCTGATCACGGGCAGGGCGTATGTGTTGATAGCCCGGATCTTGTTCTTACCATTCAGCTGACTCCTCAGGACTTGCCTGACCCTCTGCAGGTACTTGGTGGTTGCAGCTTTTCTAGCGGCCTCTTCATGGTTCCCATTCGCCTGCGGGATCCCCAGGTACTTGTAACTGTCCTCTATGTCTGCAATGTTGCCTTCTGGTAGTTCAATCCCCTCAGTTCTGACTACCTTCCCTCTCCTTGTTACCATCTGACTACACTTCTCCAGTCCGAACGACATTCCAATGTCATTGCTGTATAGCCTGGTAGTGTGGATCAGTGAATCGATGTCTCGTTCACTCTTGGCATACAGCTTGATGTCATCCATGTACAGCAGGTGGCTGACAACTGCTCCGTTCCGTAGTCGGTATCCGTAGCCAGTCTTGTTAATGATCTCACTGAGGGGGTTCAGGCCTATGCAGAACAGCAGTGGGGACAGAGCATCTCCTTGGTAGATCCCGCACTTGATGGTGACTTGTGCTATGGGCTTGGAGTTGGCCTCTAGTGTTGTACGCCACATCCCCATTGAGTTCCTGATGAAGCCTCTTAGGGTCCCATTGATCTTGTACAATTCTAGGCATTCCAGTATCCAGCTGTGGGGCATTGAGTCATAGGCCTTCTTGTAATCAATCCAGGCAGTGCACAGGTTGGTCAGTCTGGTCTTGCAGTCTCGGCTGACTGTTTTGTCTACCAGTAGCTGGTGTTTTGCGCCTCTGGTATTCTTGCCAATTCCTTTCTGTGTCCCGCTCATGTATTGACCCATGTGCCTGTTCATCTTAGCCAATATGATGCCTGACGGGAGCGTCCATGTAGTACTGAGGCAGGTTATTGGTCGGTAGTTGGAGGGGACCGGTCCCTTCTTGGGGTCCTTGGGGATCAGGACCGTCCGACCTTCGGTTAGCCATTCCGGGTGTTTCTCGTTAACTAGCAGCTGGTTCATTTGTGCTGTCAGACGCTCGTGGAGTGCAGTCAGCTTCTTTAGCCAGTAGGCATGAACCATGACTGGCCCTGGTGCTGTCCAACTCTTCATACTGGAGACCCTTTCTTGGATATCTGCCACTGTGATGGTTACTGGACCCTGTTCAGGGAGGTCGCTGTGGTCTGCCCTCAGATCCACTAGCCACTGAGCATTGCCGTTATGGGTTGTGTCCTTCTCCCATATGCTCTTCCAGTATTGCTCCGTCTCCAGCCTTGGTGGTGCTGTTCTCTTATTGTTCCCTTGCCACTGAGAGTACACCTTTGCTGGTTCTGTGGAGAACAGCTGGTTTATTCTCCTGCTTTCTATCTCTCTGGTGTACCTCCTCAAGCGGCTGGCCAAGGCTGTGAGTCTTTGCTTGGCAGTTTCCAAGGCCTCAGGTATGGACAGCTTGCTGTATTTCTTATGCACCTCCTTTGTCGCACCTTTCTGCAACTCCGTTAGTTGGCTAACCTCCCTCCGTGCTACTTTGATCTTGCCCTCTAGCCTCCTTCTCCATGGAGGGTACTGCCCCTTGTGGCTGTTCAACTTGTAGCCAAGCATCTCACTGATCACTGCTGCCGTATTGTAGATCAGCTTGTTGGTGTCGGTAATCGTGGTTGTAGGTATCGTCCGTAGTGCTGCATTAACATCATCTAGCAGACCTTCTGAGGGTACTTCACTTAATCTTGATAACCGGCTACGAGGGATCCAGGTTTCAAGCTTGGCCATGATCCTATTTTTCAGGTCAGTTCCTCTCGCACTCAACGATCCTTCTCCTATTGCACTTGGGGCTATGTACCCAATCTCGGGTGGGGGTGATGATATCTCCCCCCTGACCTGGCGTCCTGACTCCTCCTTGCCGTAGCATTTGTGTTGTACCTCGTCAATCTCTAGCTGTGAGAGCAGTCCCTTCTTTCGAATGTTGGAACACTGAGCTACTAGTTGTTTCGCCGTCATTGTGGATGTTGGGTATCGAAGAATCCATAGGTCTCTCATCCTGTTCATGTAGCCCCTTCCGCCGGGGTTACTTGTGTAGTAGCAATCCAACAACGCCTTGTTTTCGTCTCTTGCCCACCGATGCCTTCTTGTTGATACATATATATATATATATATATATATACATACATACATACATACATATGTATGTATATATATATATATATATATATATATATATATATATATATATATATAGCTGGTATTTCTCCAGCTTCTTGTCTTCCTTCTTCCTGATATTGCTGTCATTCGGAACCGCTACATCGATCACTATGGCCGTCTTCTTCTGTTTGTCTACCACCACTATGTCCGGTTGGTTAGCAACCTTTGGATTCAAGAGTTCCCAATATGCAGAGGAGGCTACCCCCCCCCCCCCCCCTGTCCCCTGTCCCCTTCTGGCTGCCTCTGCCTCAATTTTATCTCACAACTTAGACATTCACATTACTCACACTCTCATTACACATACATATAGGATCTTGGGGGTGGGCACGCTACACGGATTCCAAAAGACCATCAGGGTGTACATCTCACCCCTGGTGTCGTTGCCCACCTCTCAATTTTAAATACACGTAGACATTGAGGGCTAGCAGGAGGGACTATGCGCTTACCTGCTGCTCTCTGGCAGGTAGCTCCATGCCCTCTTGGGTTTTAAATGCACCTTAGAACACACATGCATCAACACTACAATGAGCGGGTGGAGGGAGGTTTGGAGTCTTCTCTCACCCCCGTTCTCTGCGGCCTGCTGGAGCGGGGGGGCTAGGAGGAGGAGTTGTCCATCCGACTGGGGTCTGGAATGTGGGGCCTCCCTGCTGCTGAGGAGTCGGGGCGGTCTGCCTCTCCCCACCGAAGGGAAAAGGGTAACACCACCTGGGTCTGGGTGCAGTTCCCCCCTCCAGGGGCAAGGGTACCTAAACCCAGTTCGTAGAGTACGCTTGGGGAGTGTGATCGTGTGTACAGTGTCTCTTTATGTCTGTCTCCACATTGGTTGAGTGTGGAGTAAGTGCATATGAGAGCATGAGGGTGGGAATGGATGTTTGTATATGTGTGTGCCTGTATGTCTGTGTCTATATTTCAGGTTGGGTGTCAGACGCCACCTCTCTGGGGACATCTCAGGCCCTCCAAGGTTTGGAGGCCTATCTCCCTCTACCACCACTTCCCCTGCCAGTGGCGGACTCCCTCAGACATCGGTGCGTTGGTGGTTCTTTGTGTCCGGGGATGGGCGTCCAGGTACACATCGGCTCACTCCTTGGCGGCCGCTTATCGGGGCCTGGAGCCTGGGGCTCGCTCGGGCCACTTCGGAGGTGGGGTGCCCCCGGCCTCTCGGCCTGGGGCTCGGTCACTCAGGCACGGCTGGCTGCCGGCGGAGCTCACGGGCGCGTCACTGCAACTCCCCCTGGCTTCTGCTCCGCGGCTGCTGAGTGAGCCCTCATCTGGGACTCTCCTCAGCTCTTTCTGGGACAGTGGCACGGCTGCCCCTCTGTTGGTCTTCCTTGGTCTCTTGTGTTCTGGGGGCCTCTGGATGTCTGGAGTTTCGATCTCCTCCATACCTGCTTCATGCCCTGGAGGACGGGACAGTGGCTCCCCCACACCCTCTAGCAGATCATTACATGAAGGAACCTTTTAAAAAAAACAAGCGCGTCCATGCTCACAGGTGTACACACGGGTGATCACACCCACAAACTACACCCTTTTTGGCTCCTAACTCAAAGCACACTGTGTTCTGTTGATCTTATGTGCTGCACAATAATGTTTAATATTTAGTATTTACTGTCATATTCCCATATATCATTGTGATGTTGTTTATTCTATTACTCTTGTTCTCTTCTGCTTGTTTTCTTTTTTCTTTCTCAACAGGTGATCCAGGTGATTGATAGATGCATTGTTTTTGTATTTTTTATTTTTTCTGCCCATTCTGTTGGTTTTTGTTTTTGCCCTTCTCCCCCGTCCCTCTTCTCAGCTGTTTCTCTTTCCCTCTTTCTTTCTCCCCTTCTTTCCCCCAGTCAAGTCTGTCCCGTATTCAGCAAGTGAAAATAAAATAAACAATAAAAGGTGAATCAAATGGACCATTACGGCAAGGCTGGTATGGTCAATTTGGTAAAGTAAATCCGTTGGGCATCTTTCTTTGCCTTTAGACAATAATTCTGATGGCAAAAGAGCCAAACGGGACAGGCAGGAAAAAAAAAAAAAGAGTTCCCAACATGGCCAGTAGAGTGCGATTAAACCTCTCTACTGGGTTTCCTCTTGGATGGTACGGTGTTGTGTGACACTTTTGGACTCCCAACAGGGCACATAACTCCTTTATCAATTTCGACTCAAAGTCTGGCCCTTGATCTGTATGGAGTCTTTCTGGAATTCCATAATAAATGATGAAGTTTTCCCAACGACATTTAGCCACAGTTTTTGCCTTTTGGTTTGGTGTTGGAATGGCAAGGGCATATTTGATGAAATGATCTGTCAGTACCAGGATGTCTTTGGTGTTGCTGGTATCGGGCTCGAGACTGAGGAAATCCATACAAATGAGTTCAAGTGGACGTGATGTCCGAATGTTAACAAGAGGAGCAGCTCTCTCCGGCAAGCTTTTCCGGCGAATACACCGGCCACAGGTTTTTATTTTATTTTCCACATCCACTGCCATTCCTGTCAATAGAACCGAGTCCTGGCAAGGTCAAGGGTCCGTTCCACTCCCAGGTGGCCCATATCATTGTGGAGGCTGTGGAGAACAGTTTGCCGCAGTTCTGTCGGAAGGACCAGTTGGTATGATGGTTGTTCATTTTCATATCACTTCCAATAGAGAATACCATCAATCAGCTCCAATTTGTTCAGTTCTCGAAGGAGAAGAGGAATTTCAGGAAACTCTTTCGTGGCTGTCAGAGGAACTTTTTCTCCTGACTCCAACTGGTGAATAACCTCCCGGAGAGTTGGATCAGTTCTCTGTTCTTCATAAAGCTCAGAATGGAATATGGTGGAAATAACAGGAAGTCCATGGGAATCTTCTGAGTAATTCTCAGGAAGCACTGCTGTGTTGATGGACAGGGATTCGACCAAACTATTCTCAGCTTGGGTCCTGACAACACAACTTTGGCAAATCGCATCGACAACTTCAGCTGATATTTCACCGCCACTGCTGGTTGAGAGATGTTGAGTAAACTGATTAATTAGCTCCTCATCTTTTTGAGCAGGTTCACTAAAGGAAGTACCATCATGGGGCCGACAGGAAAGTGCATCTGCATCCAGGTTTTGCTTGCCAGCTCGATACTGTATCTTGAATGAGAATGTAGAAAGAGCAGCCAGCCAACGATGGCCGGTAGCATCCAACTTTGCTGATGTCAAGATATAGGTAAGTGGGTTGTTATCCGTGACCACTGTAAAACTTGCTCCGTACAAGTAATCATGAAATTTTTCTGTCACGCTCCACTTCAGTGCCAAGAATTCAGGCTTGGGAGCTGGGTAACGACTTTCACTGGATGACAAACCCCTACTAGCATAGGCTATCACCCTAAGTCTCCCCTCTTGCTCTTGGTAAAGGGCAGCACCCAATCCGGTGGTGCTGGCATCTGTGTGGAGAATGTAAGGCAGTGCCGGATCAGCAAAACCTAGAACTGGTGCAGTGGTAAGTTTGTCAATGAGAGTATCAAAAGCCAACTGACATTCAGGACTCCACCTGGAACCAAAGGATTGCTTGGGATCAAACTGTGAGCTCTTAGAAGTCTCATTTTTAGAGGTTTTTTGTGTGGATGGGTACCCGCGTGTGAGGTTGTTAAGTGGCTTGTCGATCATGGCATATCCCTTAATAAAACGCCTATAGTAGCCAGCGAATCCCAGAAAAGATTTCAAGGTCTTCAAGGTGGATGGAATTGGCCAGGATTTCAAGGTGGCAACCTTTTCTGGGTCTGTCTCAACACCATTTTCTGAAACAATGTGGCCCAAGTATCGGACGGATGTCTGAAAGAATTTGCATTTTTCTGGAGAAAGTTTGAACCCAAATTCTTTCAAGCGATTCAACACTCTCAGCAAACGGTCTTCGTGCTCCTCAAGTGTTGGAGAATATGATCAAATCATCCAAAAACACCAGGACCTCTTTCAGGTGCAAGTCTCCCATGCACTTCTCCATAAGTCTTTGGAACGTTGAAGGTGCATTAGTAACTCCTTGAGGCATTCGGTTGAACTCCCAAAACCCAATTGGTGTTACAAAAGCGGTTTTGGCTTTATCAGCTTCATCCATCTCTATCTGATAATAACCAGATTTGAGATCAAGCACAGAGAACCATTTCGATCCAGTGAGTGCTGTAAACGATTCCTCCAAGTTGGGCAATGCATACGCATCCTTAATCGTTTGCAGGTTGAGTTTGCGGTAGTCAATACATAGTTGAATGTCTCCATTTTTCTTCTTGACAACCACTATTGGTGATGAAAATGATGACTCCGACTCCCTCATAACACCAGCATCTAGAAGCTCTCGAAGATGTTTACGAACAGCTTCTATGTCCTGGGGATGAATAGGTCTTGCTTTGTGTTTAAAAGGGGTATTGTCATGGAGCTTGATGTGATGCTTCACTTCTTTAGTGCAACCAAAATCCAAGTCATGATGTGAAAAAACTTCAGACATGGCATTCAGTTTTGTTGTGATCCGTTCTTTCCATTCTGCTGGTATTGGTGACTCACCGAAATTGAAAGTGAGGGGTGTTGACAACATCTCCCGATCTGGGGGGTTTGTCACACTGTGCTCAGAGACTATGCAGTCATAGCCTCCCAGCTCTGCAATAACACTCAAAGCTGGTATGTAGATCTCTTGCTCTGTTCCGTTTGATACAACAACTGGAACCTGAGTGTGTGTACCAGCTTTAAGAGCGACTAGACAATTACTGACACACAAACCACCCGGCAGGCCTGAACCCGGGTGCTGAATGACAACACATTGACTAGCTGGGCTGAGAAGCTTGGCAGAACCCTCGACCACAACTGTGCAGCCAGCTGAAATTAGCACAGGAGATTTACTAGGGGTGGTCACAACACCAAGATGATCATTACAATTCTGTTGGCACGTCATTTGGAGAGTTTGCAGAACTGCTTGGTAGGCTGGAATGATGAACAGTTACTAGAAGAGAATTGTTCATAAAGAGCTTCAAGTGTATTCATGCCAATATATACATACGTATATACATACATACACGTATATATATATATACATATATACATACACACATATACATACATATATAAACACACACACACATATACATATATATACACATATATACATATATATACACATATATACATATATATATACATATATACATATACATACTGTAGAGCCCACTCACACCTGGATGGGGGAAAAGGCATGGTCAGGATCCTGTTTCTTGACTTTTCCAGTGCCTTTAATACCATCCGGCCCTGTATGCTTCAGGAAAAACTGAACAGGATGGAGGTGGACCCCTGCCTGGTGGCTTGGATCTCCGACTACCTCACCGACAGACCACAGTACGTCAGGCTGAAGGACATCACGTCTGACACTGTGGTCAGCAGCACAGTAGCACCACAGGGAACTGTGCTGTCCCCTCTTCTCTTCACCCTGTACACCTCTGACTTCTGCTACAACTCTGAATTATGCCATATTCAGTAGTTTGCAGATGACACAGCCATCATGGGGTGTATCTGGGATGATCAGGAAGAGGAGTACAGAAGTCTGGTGAGGAACTTTGTCGCATGGAGTCACACAAACCACCTGCAACTCAACACCTCAAAGACTAAGGAACTGGTTGTGGACTTCGGGAGGTCCAGAGAAGGTCCACTGCCGGTTCAGATAGAGGGGGAGGAGGTGGAGGTGGTCAACAAGTACAAGTACCTCGGGCTGTGGGTGGACAATAAACTGGACTGGTCATGCAACACAGAGCACCTGTATAAAAAAGCCCAAAGCCGACTGTACTTCCTCAGGAGGCTGAGGTCTTTTAACATCTGCAGGAAGCGCCTGAGGATGTTTTACCAGTCAGTGGTTGCTGGAGTACTTTTCTATGCTGTGGTGTGCTGGGGGAGCAGCACAGCAAAGAAGGACTCATGCAGGCTGGAGAAACTGATCAGGAAGGCTGGCTCTGTGGTCGGCATGAAGCTGGACACTCTGGTGACAGTGGCAGAGAAAAGGACACTAAAAAAACTGCTGGACATTATGAACAATGCTGGGCATCCTCTGCACATGGCCATTAACAACCAGAAGAGTCTGTTCAGTGACAGGTTGCTTCTTCCCAAGACAAGAACTAACAGACTTAAAAACTCCTTTGTCCCACACGCCATCAAACTGTTTAACTCCTCTCTGGAGGGGAGAGGGAAGGGAAACAGGAGGACAAAGGAGGGGGGAACAACTAAGCTGTAGTGCCTCTTCACCTCACTGTGCAATACCTTTGTGCAATACTTTTGTAAATAGTCAATTGTGCAATAGACCTCAATACTTGAAATGTGCAAATCACTTGTATTTTTATTTTTATTCCTATTTATTCTATTTATCCCCTTCGTGTATTATATATATATATTTGTCTCTGTATTTATATGTGTGTGTGTGTGTGTGTGTATATATATATATATATATATATATATCATTCTGTAACTGTAACTTCTGTCGGTGCTGTGCTTTTGGAAACCAAATTTTCCAGAGGAACCCACCCGAGGGATTAATAAAGTTCTATCTTATCTTATCTTATCTTACATATACATATATACACACATATATACATATATATACGGGTTAGCCTGTGGGGCTCCGGAGGCAGCCGACAGGTATCGACAAGCGGAATGCGGCTCGGGCAGTGGCTGAAGCAAAAACTCGGGTGTGGGAGGAGTTCGGAGAGGCCATGGAAAAGGACTTTTGGACTGCCTCGAAGAGATTCTGGCAAACCGTCAGGCGTCTCGGGAGGGGAAAGCGGTGCTCTACCTGCACTGTGTATAGTGCTGGCGGAGTGCTGCTGACGTCGACTGAGAAAATTGTCAGGCGGTGGAAGGAATACTTCGAGAACCTCCTTAATCCCACTGACACGTCTTCTGAGGAGGAGGCAGAGTCTGGGGATGAGGGAAATGAAATGCCAATTTCCGGGGGCGAGGTCACTGAGGCAGTTAAACAACTCCTTGGTGGCAGAGCCCCTGGTGTTGATGAGGTCCGCCCCGAATTCCTGAAGGCTCTGGACATTGTAGGGCTGTCCTGGTTGACACGCCTCTACAATGTTGCGTGGAGATCAGGTGCAGTACCGCTGGACTGGCAGACCGGGGTGGTGGTCCCTATCTTTAAGAAGGGAGACCGGAGGGTGTGTTCCAACTACAGGGGGATCACACTCCTCAGCCTCCCTGGGAAAGTCTATGCCAGGGTGCTGGAAAGGAGAGTTCGTCTGCTAGTCAAACCTCGGATACAGGAGGAACAATGCCGTTTTCGTCCTGGTCACGGAACACTGGACCAGCTTTTTATCCTCTCAAGGATACTGGAGGGTGCATGGGAGTTTACCCAACCAGTCTGCATGTGTTTTGTGGACTTGGAGAAGGCATTCGACCGTGTCCCTCGGGGTGTCCTGTGGGAGGTGTTGCAGGAGTATGGGGTGTCTGGCCCATTGCTACGGGCCATTCGATCCCTATACAACTGTTGCAAGAGCTTAATTCGCATTGCCGGCAATAAGTCGGACTCGTTCCCGGTGGGTGATGGGCTCCGCCAGGGCTGCCCTTTGTCTCCGGTTCTGTTCAGAATTTTTATGGACAGGATTTCTAGGCGCAGCCAAGTGGCGGAGGGCTTTCACTTTGGTGGCCTCAGAGTCTCATCTCTGCTTTTTGCGGATGATGTGGTTTTGTTGGCTTCATCGGGTGGGGGCCTCCAGCTCGCACTGGAACGGTTTGCAGCCGAGTGTGAAGCAGCGGGAATGAGGATCAGCACCTCCAAATCTAAGGCCATGGTTCTCAGCCGGAAAAGGGTGGAGTGCCCACTCCGGGTCGGGGATGAGTTCCTGCCCCAAGTGGAGGAGTTCAAGTATCTCGGGGTCTTGTTCGCGAGTGATGCGAGAAGGGAGCTGGAGATCAACAGACAGATTGGGGCTGCAGCAATGCGGACGCTGCACTGGTCCATCGTGGTGAAGAGGGAGCTGAGTGTAAAAGCGAAGCTCTCAATTTACCGGTCTATCTACGTCCCTACCCTCACCTATGGCCACGAGCTGTGGGTAGTGACCGAAAGAACAAGATCGCGGATACAAGTGGCGGAAATGAGCTTCCTCCGAAGGGTGGCTGGCCTCTGCCTTAGAGATAGGGTGAGAACTTAGGCCATCCGGGAGGGGCTCAGAGTAGAGCCGCTGCTGCTCCACATCGAAAGGAGCCAGCTGAGGTGGTTCGGGCATCTGACAAGGATGCCTCCTGGGCACCTCCTGGGTGAGGTGTTCTGGGTATGCCCCACCGGGAGGAGGCCCCGGGGCAGACCCATATATTTCTATATAACATGTAATAAAGATGCAACGTACATCTATAAATTGAAAAAGGGCATCAAGTAATGTTTTTTTTTAACAATCACAAAGAAAATTCTTATTATGACAAATTTGTAGACTCTAATTCAGTGTGTAAAATTCCACCAAAACATAATAGTGCTCCTTATAAAAAGTAGCTCTTTGCGCAGTTTAATGATTTAGATTTTAAGTTGTAATGAGTAGAAAAAAATCAAAATTCTGACCAGAGAGTTTCTACTTTGCACTGTGGATTCTTCAGTCCATCAGACAGAAGCTTCACGCCTGAATCATGCACGTTATTGTTACTCAGGTCCAGCTCTCTCAGACTAGACGACTTGGAGCTGAGGACTGAGGACAGAGTTGCACAGGCTCTCTCTGAGAGGTTACAGTCACTCAGTCTGAAAATTAAAAATAAATAACAAACTTTTTGTTAAGGAATCTTACTGTCAAATGAAAAGGTTAGGAATGTGGCAGTTTACTTAAACTTAGAAATAATGGAGTTAACTAAGAAACAGCAATAAACACTTTACAAGCTAAAGTTTTAATTAGTTAATTTCATTGAATCGTCCAATGATCCATCAAATTCTTGTCAGTTAACCGTGGGGTGGGGAAATCGAGGAATATAGTAAAAAAGAACATAAATTCATTCAAACAAAAAGTAAAAAGTTCTGACCTCAGAATTTCCAGTGTACAAAGTGAACTCTGCAGTTTTGCATACAGAAACTTCACACCTGAATCATGCACGTTATTGTTACTCAGGTCCAGTTCTCTCAGACTAGAGGACTGGAAGCTGAGAACTGAGGACAGAGATTCACAGCTTCTCCTTGAGAGGTTACAGCCACTCAGTCTGAAAAACAATTTGTTATCAAACAAAATCACATGGTGAATCAAGACAAGAAATATGATTATGTGCAATATAATTTAACATGAATAAAGATATAAATACATTGCAGTTTATGTTTTGGGGACAAAAAGAAACATGTTTTGACCTTGGTGTAGTCCCCACTTAATCCTTTATATGAAAGAAGTCATTTTACCTCATTCCCCATTTCAGTTCACCCATCCTAAAAAAACTACCTCATTTTTATTTGCAAGTTTCAAGAAGCATGCTACTTCAACTCCTCAGCCTTCTGATGCAGAAGATGTGAAAACAAACTGTAAACCTATTAAAAACAATTTCTAGCGCATGAGTCAAAAAGTAACCTAAACAAAGACATCCCTGTGTGGTAAACTTTATAATGTGGTCAGTGTTTGAAACATTCTTCTTTGGAACATTGACCATATAAAAGAGAATCCCTGTTAAAAGGGGTTGTTTATGACAGCTTTCTAGTAAAGCATGCTTTGTACTGCTCTGCTGCAGCTTATGACAGAAAAGAAAAACAAAAACTAAGGTTACCTTTGGCCATTTAAAATAAGAAATCTTGGCATTTACTCTACACTGGATTCAATTATGGCAGCAATTAAATATATTAAAAACAGCAGAATAAGAACAGGAATTTCTGACCTCAGAGTTTCCAGTGTACAATGGGGACTTAGTAGGTCTAGAGAAAGAAGCTTCACTCCTGAATCCCGTAGGTTGTTGTTACTCAGGTCTAGTTCTCTCAAACTAGAAAACTTGGAGCTGAGAACTGAGGACAGAGCGTCACAGCTTCTCTCTGAGAGGTTACAAGCACTCAGTCTGAAAAACAATTTGTAATCAAATGAAATCCTCCATATGTTGAATCAAGACAAGGAATATATATTTATGTGCAATATAATTTATTTATCATTAGTCAATATATACATAAATACATTACAATTTATGTATGGAAAAAGAAGAAAGATTTAATGGTTTTAGAACCTTTTCCCCTCTCAGTTCACCTGTCACAGAAAGACCACTTTATTTTCATTGGCCACTTTCAGAAAGCATGCTGCTTTACCTTCATAGTAGGGCTGGATATCGTCACTGATTTCTAGAATCACTCTAATTGGGGAAATTTTGCCTCAGTCAGAAATATAACTCTGATCACTTATCAGTACATATCCATACTTTTATATCTATAAAAAGAAAGCTGACACTTGCGAGAATTTATCGAAGGTGCAAGCATCACAGCAGATGACTTTATGCCAAAGTAACTGAGGATAAAACACAGAAAAACATGAAAGACATTTTCCTGGTCCAAATTTTTATAGCAGATAACCTTAAAAATATTCTGCAATAGAACAAAAACGGAATAAAAACATGAATCAACATATGAACAATACCCTATGCTGCTGAAGTGAAGCAGAGCAAAGTTACAGTGGTTTGATTAGAGACACAGATAAGCGTTTTGCAATTTGGCATAAATTTAACTTTCTTCAGTATTGAACAACAGAAATTAGGCTTTCTTGTTGCAAATGATTTAAAAAAACACAAACAAACAACCCCCCCCCCCCAAAAAAAAAGCGCCTGACAGCGCTGTAAGCAACAGTAAACTGGTGGGTAATAGACAAGTGAATAATGCCGAAAGCAGAGGTTTTTAGATGGGAATTGTACACTGAGAGAGAGAACTCTGCAGAAAGTGTCATTTTATTGTGGTGGAAGCAAAACAGAAAAGGTAAAATGGAATTCCTGACGATGTTTATGTGAAGCAAAATGTGAAGCGTAGTTTGGATCTTCTTGCTGCTGTTCAGTCAATTTTGTTTGGAGAGAGACAAAAGCTGCAGCTTCAGAATCTAGCACAAAAAAAGATGTGCACACACTAAGAGTGGACCCGCCGAAGTACCAGGCTGCCTGGGCCCCCATCTCGGCGGCCTGGGCCCCCATCTCGGCGGCCTGGGCCCCCATCTCGGCTGCCTGGGCCCCCATCTCGGCTGCCTGGGCCTCCATCTGCTGTACCCCAACTACAGTCTCCGGTAAAGGGTTTCTCATCATTAAATGCTCATAGCATTGTCAACAAAAGGACAAGAAATCCTGCTATTAAAAGTTACAGAGGAACAAAGATCTGCAAGACATTTAATCAGGCTAAAGTACTCTGGGACACTAAAAATAAACCAAAGGGGCTTCTATGTGGACACATTAACATTCGCAGTATGTTACCAAAGCATGAGCAACTGGAACATATTCTAAGCAATTCCAATATTTCTATTTTGGGTATCTCTGAATCTTGGCTCTCAAGTTCTTCTCCTGAGTCTGCAGTTGTCTTTCCAGAGTACACAGTATTTAGAAGGGATAGAATTGGAACAAGAGGAGGAATACTTGTGTATGTAAAAAAAAAAAAAACACCTGGATTGCTCTTTACTTAGTTCACCAATAGATGTTGAAATAGAACATATTTCTGTTAAAATCACTCTTTCCCCAGAAATGTCATTTACGTTGATCTGTTTATATCGCCCTCCTTCCGCAAAGAATATTTTTTATGAACAACTACAGATAGTACTTGAATATCATACTATAAATAATAAGTCTAATGAAATAATTATAATGGGAGATTTTAATGTCAACTGGGACTGTGAAAAGGACAGAAAAACACTCAAGGACATAATGGAGACTTTAAACATTACTCAACACATTGAACAACCCACAAGAATAACGAGACACTCTAGAACTAAAATAGATCTGGTTTTCAGTAATAAGCTCGAGCGAATTATTAAATCTTATAATTTTATCACTGGTATTTCAGACCACAATTTTATATTATTTTCTAGAAAACTTATAAAATCACGGGTTAAGAATCACTTTCATATTTCATCTAATAGGAGATCCTTTTATGAATTTATACCAAGAAGTCAGCGACAAAATGTAGCAGAAGCATTAGCATCAGCTAACTGGGAGCGTTTATTGTGTAGTGATGAGCCACAATTCTGCAGCAGTCACTTCACTGACATTGTCAAGGATGTTATATCAACATACTCCATTAGAGGTCAACAAAAAATAAAGACAACATCTAATCTGCCCTGGTTAAACAAAGAGTGCAAGAATCTAATGAAAACAAGAGATCAATTACTAAAACAGTTCCTGAAAACAGGTCCAACTCTGGATAGACAGATTGACTTCAATGTGGAACAAAATAACAAGAAGTTTGAGACAGGCCAAAGCAAATTTTTTTATAAATATAATTGAAAGAGCCAAAGGTAAAGGTAAAATTATCTGGCAACACCTAAATAAATTACTTGGCCGTCATTCAAACAAAAGCAAAAACACAATTGAACTTTATCGTGGCGATCGTGGCTCAAGAGTTGGGAGTTTGCCTTGTAATCGGAAGGTTGCCGGTTCGAGCCCCGGCTTGGACAGTCTCAGTCGTTGTGTCCTTGGGCAAGACACTTCACCCGTTGCCTACTGGTGGTGGTAAGAGGGCCCGGTGGCGCCAGTGTCCGGCAGCCTCGCCTCTGTCAGTGCGCCCCAGGGTGGCTGTGGCTACAATGTAGCTTGCCATCACCAGTGTGTGAATGTGTGTGTGAATGGGTGGATGACTGGATATGTAAAGCACTTTGGGGTCCTTAGGGACTAGTAAAGCGCTATATAAATACAGGCCATTTACCATTTATGTAAATAACTATTGTTAGAGAGCCTCTATCTATTGCCAGTAACTTAAACACTTTTTTTTTATTTCATCTGTTAAGGAGATCAATCAGAGCTTTGACTCAGTCATATGCTCTGATAATGTGAATGATGTTCGTCAAAATTTGTTCACCATCACTCATATTTCAGACACTGAAGTTGCTAAACTAATTACAGGTTTAAAACAATCTAAAGAAAATCCCATTATCTAGATATTCATACCAGTTATCTGTCATGTGAATGAGAGCTGAACTGGTGGAATAACCAGGTTTGTAAGCATGTTGAAACTGAGTGAGTAACTGATTTTCTGTTACGTAATGTTGAATTTGTTCATAGACAATCCTCTCCATAATTTTATTTAGAACGGGGAGTAGACTAATAGGTCTGCTATTGACACCATTAAAAATGTCATTCTTGTTTTTAGGAATGGGAATTATTTTTGATTCTTTCCACTGCAATGGAAATAAGCTGCATGCCAACGATCTATTAAATATGTGACATATAGGAAGGGACACAAACTTGGCTGCAACTTTGAGCAGTTTACTCTCTATGTTATCAGAGCCGGAGGATGTATCGTCAGGAAGTGATATCAATAAGCGCTCTACCATTTCCGCATTCACTGCCTCAAACTTAAATTGGCATTGCTTATTATTCATGATAACATCCTGTATAAGACGACGTGATAAGACGTGACATGCTGTCGGGTGAAATTCTGATACATCTAGAGGTGGGTCGAGTATCCAAAAATTGTACTCAAGTAAGAGTAGCATTACTTTAAAATATTCTTACTCAAGTAAAAGTGAAAAGAAGTCGTCAAAAAAGTTAATCAAGTAAGAGTAAGAAAGTACTTGGCGAAAAGACCACTCAAGTAGCGAGTAACTGTTTGAAATGTCCGATTTATTTTTTAAATAAATGCTATCAAACAAAAATAAATAAATATACTAATTTAACTATTTTCAAAAGGAATATATGTAAAAAGATCAACAAAATAAGGCACAACAATTCTAATTTCCAGATTTCAGTTTTTCACAACATAAAGCTTTTTTCACCAATACTTACAGTAAATAATATAAATATATAAACAGTGCAAACAATTTCCAGTGACAAGATATGCTTTAAACTTTATATTCATTTTTGCTCCAAATGGCACAGCAGCCTCACAGAAAACATTAGAACAAGGCATCTTCAACATACACTGAACAAAAATATAAACGCAACACTTTTGTTTTTGCTCCCATTCCCCATGGGATGGACGTAGAGACCTAAAATTAATTCCAGATACACAATATAACCATCCCTCCCAAACAGTGGTCACAAATCAGTCCAAATGTGTGGTAGTGGGCACATCTGCTATATTTAGATAATCCATCCCACCTCACAGGTGTGCCACATCAGGATGCTGATCTGACATCATGAGTAGTGCACAGGTGTACCTCAGACTGCCCACAACAAAAGGCCACCCTGGAATGTGCAGTTTTTTGCGCTATTGGGGGTCTGGGGACCCAGAACCGGTCAGTATCGGGTGTGACTACCATTTGCCTCATGCAGTGCAACACATCGTCGCATGGAGTCTATCAGATTGTCAATTGTGGCCTGTGGAATGTTGGTCCACTCCACTTCAATGGCTGTGCGAGGTTGTTGGATATTCGTGGGAACTGGTACACGCTGTCGTATACGCCGGTCAAGCACATCCCGAACATGCTCAATGGGTGACATGTCCGGTGAGTATGCTGGCCATGCAAGAACTGGGACATTCTCAGCTGCCATCTGCCCTGAACAATGTGAACCATGATTCATCCGTGAAGCGCACACCTCTCCAACGTGCCAGACGCCATCGAATGTGAGCATTTGCCCACACAAGTCTGTTACGGCGACGAGCTGGAGTCAGGTCAAGACCCCGATGAGGACGACGGGCATGCAGTTGAGCGTCCCTGAGACGGTTTCTGACAGTTTGTGCAGAAATTGTTTGGTTGTGCAAACCAATTGTTCCAGCAGCTGTCTGGGTGGCTGGTCTCAGACGATCTTGGAGGTGAACCTGCTGGATGTGGAGGTCCTGGGCTGGTGTGGTTACACGAGGTCTGCGGTTGTGAGGCCGGTTGGATGTGCTGCCATATTCTCTGAAACGCCTGTGGAGACGGCTTATGGTTGAGAAATGAACATTCAATGCACGGGCGACAGATCTGGTTGACATTCCTGCTGTCAGCATGCCAATTGCACGCTCCCTCATTGCTTGTGGCATCTGTGGCATTTTGCTGTGAGACAAAACTGCACATTCCAGGGTGGCCTTTTGTTGTGGGCAGTCTGAGGTACACCTGTGCACTACTCATGATGTCAGATCAGCATCCTGATGTGGCACACCTGTGAGGTGGGATGGATTATCTCAATGTAGCAGATGTGCCCACTACCACACATTTGGACTGATTTGTGACCACTGTTTGGGAGGGATGGTTATATTGTGTATCTGGAATGAATTTTAGGTCTCTACGTCCATCCCATGGGGAATGGCAGCAAAAACAAAAGTGTTGCGTTTATATTTTTGTTCAGTGTATGTTCATACAAGGCAGCTCAGTTTACCATAAGTTGTATGGGTGTGCATTTATTTCTGCATATTTAGCAGAAATGTACCATTTCTTCACTCAGTGAGGTGATGGTTAAGCTTCAGCAGCAGTTTGCTCTCAAGGTTCTTTCTGTGAAGCTGTAACTGTTTTTTAGCAGTGAACAGGAATCCTGCATGACTGAGAAGTCCTTCACAAGCTCCAGATGCAGGAAGAGCTGTATTGATTTTGATCGACAGTTTCTTGATGTGAGGAACGCCATGCAATAGATCCACACCTCCAGTGAATGGACATGAAAGGTACCTCTCCAGCTCCCCTGCTTCTGGCTTTCCTGACCCCATGGATCCATCATCTTCGTCGGTTAGGCTGCTGATGCTAACGTTAGCACGGCTCTCAGCCTCTTGCTCAACACCATAAACAAACAACAGCTTGCCCACCCCGATGGGGTTTTTATTGTCGCCGGCGACTTTAACAAAGCGTGCCTAAAGACTGTGCTTCCTAAATTTGTCCAGTTCGTGGACTTTGCTACGAGAGGAGAACACACTTTGGACCATGTCTATTCAAACATCAGGCATGCTTTCAGAGCGACACCCCTCCCCCACCTGGCTGGATCTGACCACCTCTGCATGTCCCTCTCCCCCACCTACACCCCCCTGCTGAGAAAAACAAAGCCCCAGACAAAGACAATAAAAACCTGGCCTGAAGGAGCCCTTTCTCAACTGCAGGACTGCTTCTCAACAACTGTATGGAATTTATTCTCCAGCCACAACCTCCAGGAGTACACGAACACTGTACTCTCGTACATCAGGAACTGTGTTGACAATGTCACCGTCAACAAAAGGGTCAGGGTGTTTCCAAATCAAAAACCCTGGATGAATAGCGAAGTGCAATCCCTCCTAAAAAGCCGCAACACTGCCTTCAAGTCAGGGGACAGGGCTGCGTACAGGGCGGCCAGGGCAGACCTGAGTAGAGGCATCAGGAAAGCTAAGGCTGCCTATAGGAGGAGGATTGAAGATCACTTTGCTGACAACGACCCCAGAAAAATGTGGCAGGGGATCAATCACATTACCAACTACAGAAGCAATAACCAGGCAACATCTAGGACTGATGCCTCACTGGCTGAGGATCTAAACCGTTTCTTCGCCCGCTTTGAGTCAACCAAGCCCTCAGCTGCCACACCACTTCCACCCGCCCCCAGCACTGGCACACTAACACTTAGGGAGCACCAAGTGAGGTGTGTTCTAAGGTCAGTGAATCCCAGGAAGGCGGCAGGTCCTGATGGAATACATGGAAAGGTTCTCAGAGCATGTGCTGACGAACTGACCGGAGTCTTCACTAAAATCTTCAACCTTTCCTTCTCATCAAACACCGTCCCGCCCTGCCTCAAAACCTCCACCATCATCCCCATCGCCAAGAAGACAGCTGTGGCCAGCCCAAATGACTACAGGCCTGTTGCACTTACGCCTGTAGTGATGAAGTGCTTTGAGAGACTGGTCTGTCAGCACATCAGGGCCGGTCTGCCTCCCACTCTGGACCCCCACCAATTTGCCTACAGGACAAATCGTTCCACCGAGGACGCTATCACCATAGCGCTCCACACTGCGCTGAGTCACCTGGAGCACCGAGGAAGCTATGTGAGAATGCTCTTTCTGGACTTCAGCTCAGCATTCAATCATATCATCCCAGAGATCCTGGTCCAGAAACTGTCTCACCTGGGACTCTCCACCCCCATCTGCCTCTGGATCAAGGACTTCCTGACAAATAGACCACAGTCTGTCAGACTCGGCCCCCACCGGTCCAGCACCATCACACTCAGCACTGGGTCTCCACAAGGATGTGTTTTGAGTCCCCTCCTGTTTATGCTCTACACATCCGACTGCTCCCCTACCCATCTCTCAAACACCATCATAAAGTTCGCGGATGACACCACAGTGGTTGGACTCATCTCAAGGGGGGATGAGTCGGACTACAGAGATGAGGTCAACAGACTGACTGAGTGGTGTTCAGTTAACAACCTCCAACTGAACACCACGAAAACTAAAGAACTTATCTTGGACTTCAGGAAGGGCAGAGCAGACCCGGCCCCACTTTACATTCACGGGAGCTGTGTGGAGAGGGTACACTCCATGAGGTTTCTGGGCGTGCAGATATCTGATGACCTCTCCTGGACTGCAAATACTACAGCGGTGGTTAAAAAGGCCCAGCAGCGTCTCCACTTTCTGAGAGTGCTCAGGAGGAACAACCTGGAGGAGAGGCTGCTGGTGACATTTTACAGAGCCACCATAGAGAGCATCCTAACGTACGGCATAACAACATGGTATGCAGGGTGCTCAGCTGCAGACAGGAAAGTACTGCAGAGGGTCATCAACACAGCCCAGAAGATCACTGGCTGCTCTCTGCCCAGCCTGGAGGTCACTGCAAACTCTCGGTACCTCAGCAGAGCTGGCAATATCATCAAGGACCACTCTCACCCCAGCAACCAACTGTTTGAACTATTACCGTCAGGCCGACGGTACAGGTCACATAAAACCAGGACAAACAGATTCAGGGATAGCTTCTTTCCCAGAGCTATCACCGTAGTAAATAAGCACAAAAACAATTGAACCTATTCCATACCGTCACTGTCATTATATTATGCTGCTATTCATACTGTCATTATATTAATGCTGCTATCCTGTATATATTGTACATACTATTGTTTGAGTACTTACGATTGTTTTTTTTTTTGTACTTTTTATATTTTACATTTATATTTATTATTGAAACTTGCACCAAGGGAGTGGCACTCCAATTTCGTTGTACTCTGTACAATGACAATAAAGGCTATTCTATTCTATTCTATTCTATTCTATTCTATTCTATTGTTTGTTCTGGCCTCATCCAGCTCTGAGTCTAGGTGATGTCTGATGAAGTGGAGACCTGTGGAAAGATGTATGGTTTTCAAAAGAATTAGGTCTGGTCATTATAGTGCTGTATACACTGCCAAGCTGCAGATGTTTGTTTGGAGCTAGCCTCTAAAAGCTGGCCATACACTGTGCGATTTTTGGCCCATTTTGAGACGATTTTTCAGTCACGCAACCGTTTTGGGGATCAGCCGTGTTTTGCCTTAATCGTGTGTGCATCGTGTAGTTTACATGGGGTAACGAAAAGCAGTAAACACCTCACGACCAGCTCCCAATCATCAATTGTATGGTTACAAGATAATCAAACCTGTTTGAAATCCTGTCGCCCCTCAACGCAGCCTCTCACACTGCGCACGCACAAACACAGAAAGAGAAAAGGTGGAGCAGCACGGCAGTGCAGCGTGTGATCTGGACACAAGAGATGGAGGCACAACTTGTAGGATGAGGCAAGCTCATCAGAGTACATAGACGTAGAGCTGCCACCCAGGCAAAAGAAAAATAGAGCTATATAACGTTTATAACGTGAAAAGTTTATTGTTCTAACAATATACCTTTCATGTTCGTGCAATATACCTTTCACGTTTAAACAATATCATATCACGTTCGTACAATATAATATTTATATCGTACAAACGTGATAATTATGTATATTGTAATAACGTGATATTATATTGTTCAAACGTGAAAGGTATATTGTTAGAACAATATACTTTTCATGTTATAAACGTTATATAGCTCTATTTTTCTTTGCCTGGGTGGCAGCTCTACGCTTCCATATCCGAGGCTTTTCAATGTGGCCTCACAAAATTATCACGACTACAACAACCATGAAAAGAGCTGGATGGACATTGCTGCTCAATCACAGCTGCCTGGTTAATTTTTTTCATTAGTAATTTAGCAAAGTTGATGGTGTGTGTATCTGTGTAGGTAAAAGACAGAGAGAGGGAGAGCGAGGGACAGATTTTGTATGATAAGCTTCATGTTATGGACGCACAGTTTGAGCACTCAGGTCGCATCAGAGCATCAGGCCGTATAGTGTGAGACCCTGCATCTTGACCTATGAACTTCTAACCCCTGCAATTTAATTGTACAGTTTGATCAGGAGCGGAATGATGAGGACGCACTCAACGACGTCGACTGGGACATGTTAAGAGCATGTGCAGTCGACATCAACGAGTTTACGGAAGTAGCATTATGCTTCGTCAGTATGCTAGCGGAGGAGATTATCCCCACTGCCAGAGTCACCACATTCCCAAACCAGAAACCGTGGATGGACAGATCGATCCGCACTGCAGTAAACGCCAGGACCGCCTCCTACAACGCGGGTCTCGCCACTAGCGATATGAGCGTCTACAAAGCGGCCTCATACGGCGTGCAGTGCGCGGTGAGAGATGCCAAACGCCGGTACTGGAGACGTGTGGAGTCCCGCTTCCTACAGGGCGACACACGGAGTATGTGTCACGGACTACGCACCATTACGGACTACAAAGCCAGGGACACTGCGCCGATCAACGCCGACTCTGTATTCACCAACGAGCTGAATCAGTTCTACGCCCGTTTCGAGGTTAGCCAGGTGGCTAATGCTATCTACCGCCTGACTACCGAGGACAGTGACGTCATCAGCGAGATACCGGTGACCAGCATCATGGAGCATGACGTCCGAGCAGCATTGAGGAGAGTGAACACAAGGAAAGCGGCGGGGCCAGACGGCATCACCGGCCGTCTGCTGCACTGCTGTGCTGACCAGTTAGCAGGTGTGTTCACTTACATCTTCAACGAGTCCCTGGCGAAGTCTGTGGTCCCCACATGCTTCAAAAGATCCACCATCATCCCTGTGCCCAAGAATAAGCAAACCCTCATCCCTGAACGATTACCGGCCAGTTGCACTGACCTCGGTAGTAATAAAGGTGTTTGAGAGGCTGCTGAAGAACATCATCTCCTCCTCCATCCCAGACACCACAGATCCGCTGCAGTTCGCATACAGATCTAACAGATCCACAGAGGATGCCATCGCCCACGTACACACCACTCTCAGCCACGTAGACAAGAAACAGGGTAACTATGTGCGAATGCTGTTTGTTGATTACAGCTCAGCATTTAACACAATAGTGCCCTGCAGACTGTTCACAAAGCTCAGGGATCTGGGACTTAACAACCGTCTGTGTGCATGGGTGTTGGACTTCCTCACTGGCAGAACTCAGGTGGTGAGGGTGGGTAGATGCGTCTCTAACAGCATCACCATCAACACAGGAGCACCTCAGGGATGTGTCCTCTCACCACTGCTCTACTCCCTCTACACTTCAGACTGTGTGGCCACCCATGGCTCCAACACCATTGTGAAGTTTGCTGACGACACAGTGGTGTTGGGTGCCATCTCCAACAACGATGAGGCGGCCTACATGGATGAAGTGAAGAATCTGGCATCATGGTGCCAGGACAACCACCTCCAGCTGAACGTCGGCAAGACCAAGGAGCTGGTGGTGGACTTCAGAAGGGGTCAGCACAGAGACTACAAGCCCATTATCATCAATGGAGCTCCAGTGGAGAGGGTGCAGTCCTTCAAGTATCTTGGTGTCCGCATCTCCTCAGACCTGACATGGGCTGCCCACATTCAGGTCCAGACCAAAAAGGCTAGGCAGCGCCTGTATCACCTACGACAACTGAGGAAGTTCAGGGTCTCTCCAAAGATCCTCAGGATTTTCTATACAGGCGCTGTGGAGAGCATCCTCACACAGAACATGACATCGTGGTTTGGGAACAGCTGTGTGAAGGACCAAAAAGCTCTCCAGAGAGTGATCCGTACAGCAGAACGCTGCTGCAGGATTGCTCTCCCCCCGCTTCAGGACACCTACACCAGGAGATGCCGGACTAGAGCAGCGCAGATACTGAAGGACCCGTCCCATCCTGGCAACAAACTGTTCCAACTTCTGCAATCTGGTAGAAGGTTCCGCATCTTCCGGGCAAGGACAGAGAGACTCAAGAGGAGCTTCTATCCCCAAGCCATCCGTGCCCTAAACACACACACCCGCCCGCTCACATCATCTATAATTGACTGAGACAGGACTCTCTTCCAGACACTCTAAACCAAGGCACAATGTACATTTCAATTCCTTTAATTTTAAATATGTTTATATTATCTATCCTGTAAAATAGTCAGATGTCTATTCATATTAATGTACAGAATTCACCTGCTTGCTGCTACTACTGCACATTCACCCAATGTATATACTATATATAATGTTCTTCCTCTCCCCCCCATTTTTGCACATGTCGAGGAGCGTGTCAGGCTACATTTCACTGTGTGTTATACTTGTATAACTATGCATGTGACAAATAAAGAACCTTGAACCTTGAACCTTGAATAACGTGACTGAAAAAAAAAAAATCGCACAGTGTTTGCCCAGCTTAATGCAGACTGTTTAAACTAAACAAGCTGCTGTTTCACATAATAAACCCTGTCACCCGCAGTATTGCCTTCTGTTTTAACAGTTAAAGCAGTAGAGACGTTTACATGTGCGTGGAACTCTAGCGTCATTAACCAGGCTAGCTGTTAGCTTATAGCTCACACTAGCTAACCAGCGAGCAGTTAAAAGGACAGCTGAAGCTGCACAAAACACCCACAAACTTATCTCACTACAACGTAGTGCCGAAAATATGACTCGCAGCTCGAGCTCGACACAGCTGCTGTAACATAAGACTGACATCCAGCTAACCACAGCTAAAAAGAGATTTAGAGAAAACGTACCATTTCCTCAGGTTACACGAGTTGAGTTGTTTCACGCTGAAAAGTTGGTTTGTTTTGGCTCTCACTGAAGACACCGACGCTGAAGACATAGCTGTTCTTTTGTACTGCTTTTAAGCGAAACATTCTTTGTACATGAGGCCAAGGCTGTTCATCCTCTTCAGCTCTAGTCTAGACAAGTGGCTCTGCCATGTTTTCATGTTTCTTCTTTCCGTGTGTCGCTACTTTGAAACGCTTGGGCCGCTCTTCCCGCTACAGTTTCAAACTGGTCATGTGACTGCATGGCCACATCTCATTGGTAAAAAAAAGTTACCGGAAAGTCCATTGGCGGCATGTTATCTAATGTGTTAAACTAATAATTTTTTTTTAAAAAGTAACGAGTCGAATTTTGCAAATGTAGCGGAGTAAAAGTACCGTTTCTTCTTCACAAATGTACTCAAGTAAAAGTAAAGAGTATCGTGCAAAAAAGGTACTTTAAAAGTACATTTTTTTCAAAAACTTACTCAAGTAAATGTAACGGAGTAAATGTAACTTGTTACTACCCACCTCTGGATACATCAGCAGGACCGCTCTTTGTGTTTAGGTCTTTGTGCAGAATTTGTGTACCTGCTCCCATTTACTGTTTTAGCTGTTTGGTAGTTGTTGAATTGTGAGGTTTAACCTGAGATTATGGCATTTTGGGCAAAATAAATTTATATTTAAAAATCGATTCAGAATTTTAATGAATTGCTATCGCATTATTCAAGCTAGAATTGATCTTAACCCTTTAAGACCTACCATAGAACCAAGTCCGCCAGAGCTTATATTATATTTTTACATGCTGTGGAGCCATTTTTGGGAGCATTTCAAGTTGCTATACATCAATACAACCATTATAGCCCAGATTTGAATAATATGTATTCATTAAGTGCATAGTAATTACATAAATTGCAAAAAAGTGCAATAAACTACAAAAAAATTGAAAATCGTTTTTGCTTTTTTAACATATATTTGTAGTTAGAGAAATTTAAGAGGCTTATCCCTCAAAACTGTAAATACAAAAAAGTTGCACAAAATAGTTTTCTACCACAGGAAATTTATTTTGAGTGTCTTCATAGTTTTATTTTTGAAATACACCAATTTTTATACACTGCAGGAAAAACGAAAATAAATATTATACTGCAAATTTGCAAAAAAGCAGCATATGCATCAAAATAAACTATTTCCAGCAGTGCAATATACAAAAGTTAACCTTCCGTGTTTCTATGATACCACATTTTCCAGCCGTGCATTCCAGCCCTAACAGTAACCTTATCCCTAACCCTGACCATAACCTTATCTCAACCTTAACCACCACCTTAATCATGTTAGATTGTGTTTTCCAAAGCGATTACAGTAAAATAAACCTACCTGTGTAGATGCATTCCAAATGGTTCTCATGTTTCCTAATTTTTTAGTTTTGGTAATACCAATCTTGAAAAAGTCTGGACTAGATGTTGACATGGTTGCAAGCTATAGACCCATCTCACAACTATCTTTGCCTACGGCGTTTAAAAAAGTTGTTTTTAAGCAGCTCACCAACCATCTGTCAACAAACAATCTGTTTAAACCATTTCAGTCTGGTTTTAGACCAAATCATTACACACAAACAGCTTTAATCAAAGTGGTAAATGATCCGTTGGTAAATGCAATGATCACACCTCAGTTTAATTACTGCTAGATCTAAGTGCTGCCTTTGACACTGTGGATCGCTGTACTTTAATGGATAAGCTAGAACATTTTATCAGAGGTACAGGAAATGTTTTATTGTAGCTGAAATCCTTTCTGTTTTAAAAATGATCTCTCTGAGACCTGTGCAGTGAGTCATGAGGTCCCTCAGGGCTCTATACTTGGCCCGTTGCTGTTTTCTCTGTATCTGCTGCCTCTTGGACTTCTTCTATGTTCTTTTAATGTAACCTTTCATTGTTACGCTGATGACCTGCAGCTATATGTTCCTTTAACCATTGGAAACTCTGCTGACTTGCCTAAATTAGAAGCCAGCTATCTGCAATTAGGAGCTTATTGTCTGATAATTTCCTGCTTCTTAATACTGATAATTTCAGTACTTGTCCCAAAATTTCACCTTGAAAATTGATGACTATGTCATCAATTGTAGGGACAAGGTAAAAAACTTGGATGTGTGGTTTGACACGAGGCTCTCCTTCGACTCCCATGTTAAATAGACAACAAGGACTACCCTTTATCATCTGAGGAACATTGCTAAAATCAATCAAGTTTTATCACTTGACACTGCAGAGGTTCTTATCCATGTCGGATAAATGGTAAGAACAAGATCAACACCTACCTCACCTACCCTGCTGGGATAATAGGCTGGTAAAAGGGGGAGATAAAAACAACTGACATCGAGACAAGGAAGCTCTTGAACATGTATGGAGGGTTTCACCCCAAGTCCAGCACCCTGAGGCTGTATGCTAGCAGAAGGAAGGAGGCCGGGTATACAGAAACATCTGTGCAGAGTATAGCCTGGAAGTCCCGAGGGCAAATTGGGAGATGTCCCCAAGGTGCTGGAGAATGACCAAGCTAAGATCCGGTGGAACTTCCAGATACAGACGGACAAAATGGTGGTGGCTAAACCACCGGACATAGTGGTGGTAAACGAACAGAAGAAGGCAGCCGTAGTGATAGATGTAGTGGTTCCAAAAGACAGCAATATCAGGAAGAAGGAACATGAGAAGCTTGAGAATTACCAAGGACTCAGAGAAGAGCTCGAGAAGATGTGGACAGTGAAGGTAACAGTGGTCCCAGTGGTAATCGGAGTACTAGGTGTGGTGGCTCTCAAGATAAGCGAGTGGCTCCAAAAGATCCCGGGAACAACATCAGAGATCTCTGTCCAGAAGAGCGCAGTCCTAGGAACAGCTTCTTTGTTTTTTTAATATACATGTAGCAAGAATCAAAATTGAATCAAATGATGAAATTCAGCAAATTTTGTTCATGAGTTTAAACTTTTTTTATGTTATTTTTGTCTTTTGGTTTTCCGTTTATTCATATATTAACAATGTCCCAATTTTTCTGGAACTCTGATTGTACTTTTTCACAGCACTGTAGTTACGGCCTGACTACAGATATGCATAAGACATAAGTGGAAAAAATGCTTGAGCTTGGAGACAAGATTAATTGTTGCTTTTTATTGCTTGCTTTTAGTTAAGTATAATCAACATTTAAAAAATGACAGGATAAGTAGATATTTACTTACAGAGCTTTGTTGGAGGCTTTGACCACTGGCAGCAGCCTGAGAAGAGCCTCCTCTGAGGCTGAGTATTTCTTCAGGTCAAACACATCCAGATCTTTTTCTGATGACAATAAGATGAAGACCAGAGCTGACCACTGAGCAGGAGACAGTTTGTATGTGGAGAGACTTCCTGATCTCAGGGACTGTTGAATCCCCTCCACCAGAGAACGATCATTCAGTTCATTCAGACAGTGGATCAGATTGATGCTTTTCTCTGCAGAGAGGTCTTCCTCATTAATCACCTTCTTGATATACGCAATAGTTTCCTGACCTAAATCTGAGCCATTTCTTGCCTGTGTCAGCAGGCCTCGTAGGAGAGCCTGACCGGTTTTCAGTGAAAGTCCCAGGAGAAAGCGCAAGACCAAGTCCAGATTTCCGCTTGGACTCTGTAAGGCCTTGTCCACAGCACTCTGGTAGAAGTGTTTCGCAGCAAATTCTCTCCTTTCAGAATTGTTGGTTGTTTGTTGTTCTTCCAGCAGATTGACTCCAGAGTTGATGAAGGTCAGATGGACATGAAGAGCAGCCAGAAACTCCTGAACACTCAGATGGATGAAGCAGAACACCTTGTCCTGGTACAGTCCTCTCTCCTCTTTAAAGATCTGTGTGAACACTCCTGAGTACACTGAGGCTGCTCTGATATCGATGCCACACTCTGTCAGGTCTGATTCATAGAAGATCAGGTTTCCTTTCTGCAGCTGATCAAAAGCCAGTTTTCCCAGAGACTCAATCATCTTCCTGCTCTCTGGACTCCAGTGTGGATCTGTCTCAGCTCCTCCATCATATTTGACCGTTTTCACTTTGGCCTGAACCACCAGGAAGTGGATGTACATCTCAGTCAGGGTCTTGGGCAGCTGACCTCTCTCTCTGGTTTTCAGCAAATCCTCCAGAACTGTAGCAGTGATCCAGCAGAAGACTGGGATGTGGCACATGATGTGGAGGCTTCGTGATGTCTTGATGTGGGAGATGATCCTTTTCCCCTGGTTCTTATCTCTGAATCTCTTCCTGAAGTACTCCTCCTTCTGTGGGTCAGTGAACCCTCTGATCTCTGTCACCATGTCAACACAGTTAGGAGGGATCTGATTGGCTGCTGCGGGTCGTGTGGTTATCCAGAGGTGAGCAGAGGGAAGCAGTTCTCCCCTGATGAGGTTCATCAGCAGCACATCCACTGAGGTGGACCTTCTAGGGTCAGTTAGGATCTCAGTGTTGTTGAAGTCCAGAGGAAGTCGACACTCATCCAGACCATCAAAGATGAACACAACCTGGAAGTCTTCAAAGCTGCAGATTCCTGCTTCTTTGGTTTCAGTAAAGAAGTGATGAACAAGTCCCACCAAGCTGAACTTTTCCTCTTTCAGCACATTCAGCTCTCTGAAAGTGAATGGAAATATGAACTGGATGTCCTGGTTGGCTTTGTCTTCAGCCCAGTCCAGGGTGTATTTCTGTGTTAAGACAGTTTTCCCAATGCCAGCCACTCCCTTTGTCAGCACTGTTCTGATTGGTTCATCTCTTCCAGGTGAGGCTTTAAAGATGTCTTCTTGTCTGATTGTTGTTTCTGGTCTGTCTGGTTTCCTGGACGCTGTTTCAATCTGTCTGACCTCATGTTCATCATTGACCCCTGCAGTCCCTCCCTCTGTGATGTAGAGCTCTGTGTAGATCTGATTCAGAAGGGTTGGGTTTCCTGCTTTAGCGATCCCCTCAAATACACACTGGAACCTCTTCTTCAGTGCAGATTTAAATTTCTGTGGATAAACTGCATCTAGAAGTTCTGAATAACAATAATAAAAAATACAACATCAACAATCAGTTAACAAAATCTTTATGACGTTTCAGTTCCCTCAAGAAATGACTCAATACAAGTCTGTTAATCTCATATGACAATTGCAAATATTCCTTCATCCAGCAGCTTAAATCTTTATAGAAATCCTCTTACTGCTTTGCATAAGGTCAGCCAGGTCCTCCTGCTTCATTCTCCTCAGGAAATCCAGTGTGATCTTCATAACTGCCTCTCTGCTGCTGCTCCTCTCCACATCATCCTCCTTCTGATGCTGCAAAAATTCTGGGTAATCTGGACTCAGAACGTTCTGGATCTTCTTCAGCTCGCTCTTCACAAAAGTGATGATGTTGTCCTC
Source organism: Copadichromis virginalis (assembly GCF_057382275.1). Lineage (NCBI taxonomy): Eukaryota > Metazoa > Chordata > Actinopteri > Cichliformes > Cichlidae > Copadichromis > Copadichromis virginalis. The sequence goes on from NC_140634.1 coordinate 978,842, forward strand.
CAACAGCTGGAACAGAATACTTTATGAATGACCCAATCAGACTGAAATCATACAGCCAAACTTCAGATCCATTTCGGACACACTGACAATCCACTGGTCTACAACGAGCAGCATGGAGATGACTGTGAACAGGATAGATGTAAAAGTAGTTGTTGTACATGTACAGACCATAAATATGGAGTCCAGGTGTGTTTGATCCTGCTGGGAAGACTGACCACTGGGAACCTCTGAGCTCTCCTGGTCCACTCTGTGGAGGAACCATGGAGAATTAGGTAAAGCACAGAGAAAAGGTGGAGTAGTTCTCTGCTAAGAAACAGTCAGGTTTACTATTTCCTTAACTAGAAATAATCATTTACTGTCTGCTCATGGATTTAAAGACACATTTTTTCCAGGAGAGTTAACAATAACAATAATAACAATATTAATAACAATAATAATAATAAAACTGTCATAGTGTCCCTAGCTGACTTGGTTTCTAGGCAACATGTTAGTCTGGTTAGTGTCTGTGTTTCATATACATATACATACATATACATACATACACACACACATGTATATACACATATATACACACATATAAACATATATCCATATCCATACATATATACATATACATATCCATACATATATACACATACATATATACACATATACATACACATACATATACACATATACATATATACACATATACACATATACATATATACACATATACATACACATACATATACACATATACCGTAATTGTCGGGCTATAAGGCGCTACTTTTTGCACAAGCTTTGAACCCTGCGGCTTTTAGTCAGGTGCGGCTTTTCTATGGATTGTCCGTGATTTTTGTCATATCGTAAGAGGATTTGTTTTGTTTGTTCCGCTGTTGTACGGCACTACGTTGCCTGGCGGAAGGATCGGGGTTCAAGAGTGGTATGTTGGTCACATGTCCGTCCGCCAGGCAACGTAGTGTCGTACGAAGTAGCGCGAAAAACAAACTTCAAAGTAGCGCTCAGCGGGAGGTGTGGATGATAAACTTGCGAAAAGTAAGTTATGCTCAACTCCACCGGTGGATTCTGACAGCGTGGAAAAGTGTGAAAACATCCACGATCACTAACGGATTTTGAAGGGCTGGACTGCTGCATGATGGAGAGGACACCGCCACGGCCCTTCAGAGGGTGTTCGACTCTGACACTGACAACGAGGATTTGTTTGGTTTTGAAAGTGACAACGAAGGAGAGAAGCGGAGAGTGGATGACGAAGCCACCCTGAGCCTGTTTGTATCCGACACTGGAGAAGAGGACTTTGGTGGTTTTAGTGCGCAGGAAGAAGAGAAAGATGGTGGTGAATGACTGACTTTTCTTCTTGTTAAAGCCGTGTCACTGCACCTGAGCCTAAAAGGTAGGCCGGATCTATTTTTCTGGTGTGCTATAGGTTACTGTTATGTACTACATGTGCAAATATGTACCCATAACTTGTTTTTCAAAATATTAATAAAAGGGGTGTGTCTCCAAACAGCCATCTCTTTCCTGACAATTCCCTTTGTGCATATTCTCTTATATATGATAAGTCAACATTGAAACACCTGCGGCTTTTAGTCAGGTGCGGCTAATGTATGTACAAAACAGGATTGTCCCCTGATTTTAGCTTGTGCGGCTAATATTCAGGTGCGCTCTGTAGTCCGGGAAATACGGTACATATACAGTGGGGCAAAAAAGTATTTAGTCAGCCACCAATTGTGCAAGTTCCCCCACTTAAAATGATGACAGAGGTCAGTAATTTGCACCAGAGGTACACTTCAACTGTGAGAGGATACTGGAATGCCTAGAATTGTACAAGATCAATGGGACCCTAAGAGCCTTCATCAGGAACTCAATGGGGATGTGGCGTACAACACTAGAGGCCAACTCCAAGCCCATAGCACAACTCACCATCAAGTGCGGGATCTACCAAGGAGATGCTCTGTCCCCACTGCTGTTCTGCATAGGCCTGAACCCCCTCAGTGAGATCATTAACAAGACTGGCTACGGATACCGACTACGGAACGGAGCAGTTGTCAGCCACCTGCTGTACATGGATGACATCAAGCTGTATGCCAAGAGTGAACGAGACATCGATTCACTGATCCACACTACCAGGCTATACAGCAATGACATTGGAATGTCGTTCGGACTGGAGAAGTGTAGTCGGATGGTATCAAAGAGAGGGAAGGTAGTCAGAACTGAGGGGATTGAACTACCAGAAGGCAACATTGCAGACATAGAGGACAGTTACAAGTACTTGGGGATCCCACAGGCGAATGGGAACCATGAAGAGGCCGCTAGAAAGGCTGCAACCACCAAGTACCTGCAGAGGGTCAGGCAAGTCCTGAGGAGTCAGCTGAATGGTAAGAACAAGATCCGGGCCATCAACACGTACGCCCTGCCCGTGATCAGGTACCCTGCTGGGGTAATAGGCTGGCCAAAGGAGGAGATAGAAGCCACTGACATAAAGACAAGAAAGCTCCTTACCATGCATGGAGGGTTTCACCCCAAGTCCAGCACCCTGAGGCTGTACGCTAAGCGGAAGGAAGGGGGCCGGGGACTGGTGAGTGTCAGCACCACAGTCCAGGATGAGACAACGAACATCCAAGAATACATTGGGAAGATGGCCCCAACTGACCGAGTGCTCAGTGAATACCTCAGGCAGCAGAAACCCAAGAAAGAGGAGGGAGATGAGGAACCATCATGGAAGGACAGGCCCCTGCACGGTATGTACCACCGGCAGATAGAGGAGGTGGCTGATATCCAGAAATCCTACCAGTGGCTGGACAAAGCTGGACTGAAAGACAGCACAGAGGCACTAATCATGGCAGCACAAGAACAAGCTCTGAGTACAAGATCCATAGAGGCTGGGGTCTATCACACCAGGCAAGACCCCAGGTGCAGGCTGTGTAAAGATGCCCCAGAGACAATCCAGCACATAACAGCAGGGTGCAAGATGCTAGCAGGCAAGGCATACATGGAACGCCATAACCAAGTGGCCGGCATAGTGTACAGGAACATCTGTGCCGAGTATAACCTGGAAGTCCCGAGGTCAAAATGGGAGATGCCCCCAAGGGTGGTGGAGAATGACCGAGCTAAGATCCTGTGGGACTTCCAGATACAGACGGACAAAATGGTGGTGGCTAACCAACCGGACATAGTGGTGGTAGACAAACAGAAGAAGACGGCCGTAGTGATCGATGTAGCGGTTCCGAATGACAGCAATATCAGGAAGAAGGAACACGAGAAGCTGGAGAAATACCAAGGGCTCAGAGAAGAGCTCGAGAGGATGTGGAGGGTGAAGGTAACGGTGGTCCCCGTGGTAATCGGAGCACTAGGTGCGGTGACTCCCAAGCTAGGCGAGTGGCTCCAGCAGATCCCGGGAACAACATCGGAGATCTCTGTCCAGAAGAGCGCAGTCCTGGGAACAGCTAAGATACTGCGCAGGACCCTCAAGCTCCCAGGCCTCTGGTAGAGGACCCGAGCTTGAAGGATAAACCGCCCGCAGGGGCGTGCTGGGTGTTAGTTTATATATATATATATATATATACATAACAGCAGGGTGCAAGATGCTAGCAGGCAAGGCATACATGGAACGCCATAACCAAGTGGCCGGCATAGTGTACAGGAACATCTGTGCCGAGTATAACCTGGAAGTCCCAAGGTCAAAATGGGAGATGCCCCCAAGGGTGGTGGAGAATGACCGAGCTAAGATCCTGTGGGACTTCCAGATACAGACGGACAAAATGGTGGTGGCTAACCAACCGGACATAGTGGTGGTAGACAAACAGAAGAAGACGGCCGTAGTGATCGATGTAGCAGTTCCGAATGACAGCAATATCAGGAAGAAGGAACACGAGAAGCTGGAGAAATACCAAGGGCTCAGAGAAGAGCTCGAGAGGATGTGGAGGGGTAATGGTGGTCCCCGTGGTAATCGGAGCACTAGGTGCGGTTACTCCCAAGCTAGGCGAGTGGCTCCAGCAGATCCCGGGAATAACATCGGAGATCTCTGTCCAGAAGAGCGCAGTCCTGGGAACAGCTAAGATACTGCGCAGGACCCTCAAGCTCCCAGGCCTCTGGTAGAGGACCCGAGCTTGAAGGATAAACCGCCCGCAGGGGCGTGCTGGGTGTTTTTATATATATATATATATATATAAATATATATATATAAAAAACATATATATATATATATATATACATATATATATATATATACACATATACATACATATATATATATACATACAGTATATATGAAACATACACGTTCTTCTCTGGCTAAGTTCAGAACTCCCTTTGCAAAAAAATCTCAAAGTGTTCTTTGATGGCAGTTTTTCAGTTGAGAAACAAATTCTGTTGTAAAAGCCTGCTTCTTCCAGCTTAAGGCCCTTGCAAAAAGAAGGAACATTTTGTTGTCTGCTGACTACGAGAAAGTGATTTATGCATTTATTTCATCCAGATTTGATTACTGTAATGGTGTTTTAGCTCCCAAACTGTGGAACGAGCTTCCTTTAGAGATTAGACAGGCCAGTTCTTTATCTGTTTTTAAGTCACTCTTGAAAACCCACCTCTTTACCCTGGCCTTTGACACCACGTGAGATGTTGGTTTTTTATTTTAGTTGTTTTTAGGTGATTCGATGCTGTTTTATCTTGTTTTAACATAGGGCTGTTTTAATTTTATGTTTTATGTGTTTTATTTATTTATTTTGCTGTTTTTTGTTATTCTATTGTTTTAACTTATTTTCTGTACAGCACTTTGTTCCTGTGCTGGGTATTTTAAAGTGCTTTATAAATAAAATTGGATTGGATTGGATTTATTTTGATATCAACCAGGCTCTGCTATCTCATCTTCAGCTTGTTCAGAATGTTGCAGCCCCACTCTTGAAAGGCACACATAAACACGACCATATTTCCCCAGTCTTGGCCCATTTCCATTATGTTCTAGAATTGATTTTAAGATGTTATTGCTTGTTTTTTTTAAATGTGCTTATAAATAAACTGACTGACTGGATTGCATCCTTAGCTGTTCACCACCTTTAGAGAAATCAGTGATAAAATCTATTCCCCACTGCTGTGTAATCCATTATTGTGTGTTTGTTTGTTTGTTAGTTAATTTATTTCAATCATGTAAACAATACACAAAGTTAATTTAGTAAGGAAAAGAAGAAAAAATGTTAATAAAATAATGATGATAGTAGTAATAATAATAATAATAATACAAACTAAAGCTAATACCTTTCAATATTGCTTCAACTGTTCTCATTCAGTTACATATCGAAAAGGAGTGGGAAGTGGGAAATGGAACTCTACACAAAGGGGAGTAGCAATTTTAATACATAAAATTATTAATCTCACAATTCAATTCAATTCAATTTTATTTATATAGCGCCAAATCACAACAAAAGTCGCCTCAAGGCGCTTCATAGATACAGAGAAAAACCCAACAATCATATGATCCCCTATGAGCAAGCACTTTGGCAACAGTGGGAAGGAAAATCTCCCTTTTAACAGGAAGAAACCTCCGGCAGAACCAGGCTCAGGGAGGGGGGCGGCCATCTGCTGTGATTGGTTGGGGTGAGAGAAGGAAGACAGGATAAAAGACATGCTGTGGAAGAGAGACAGAGGTTAATAACAGATATGATTCAATGCAGAGAGGTCTGTTAATATATAGTGAGCGAGAAAGGTGACTGGAAAGGAAAAACTCAATGCATCATGGGAATCCCCCGGCAGCCTATGTCTATTGCAGCATAACTAAGGCAGGATTCAGGGTCACCTGGTCCAGCCCTAACTATATGCTTTAGCAAAAAGGAAAGTTTTAAGCCTAATCTTAAAAGTAGAGATAGTGTCTGTCTCCTGAATCCAAACTGGAAGCTGGTTCCACAGAAGAGGGGCCTGAAAACTGAAGGCTCTCCCTCCCATTCTCACAGTATGCAAAACAGTAATAGAGGGTAGCTTCGTACTCAATAAATTATCTCTCACATGGAGTGAAATCTGGGGAATGGAGTAGAATAGGCTAGTTTCTTCATCCGAGCCACATATGATGTACTACCTTCCCCCGTAAATCTGCAGCCTGTGACCCAGAATTTTGTGTTCATTTTGCATTGTTGACGTCTTGTATTGCTAATGCTATTTAGGATTTGTGTTTCCTTTTATTTTGACATCCATTGTTTATGTCATGTTAATTTAGATATTAGCTCCTAGATTGCTCAGTTTTAGTTCTTTGCTTATTAAATCCCTTTGCGTCTTCACCAGGTCTCTCTGGTTCATGTCTTAACCTGTCATGTTTTGCTTCTGTGTGTGTCATGTTGTCAAGCTTGTGTCCTGTCGGCATCTCATTCTGTTTTCTTTTTGTTTGTTTTTTTGTTTGTTTTTTAAGTCTTGTTTCTATGTTCATCGTGCTTAGTGTTACTTTCCCATGTGGTGTTTATTTGGGTCAGATGTTTCCTTGTGTGTCTCCACTTCCCCTGATCACCTCCTGTGCATATTTAGTCTGTGTGCTTTTTTTCATGTATTCATAGTGATAGTTATTATAGTCTTATCAGAGTTATCATAGTTGTTTCATAGTTCCTTGGTCTCATCTCTGATGATCTCAGTTATTTTAGTTTTCCCAGTTTAGGTTTTCAGTTATCTCTCACCCGTTTGCCTTAATTTGAGTTGTGTATTAATGTTATCAGCCACAATAAAGGCTTGTTTTTCATCTGCGACTCCGTTTCGTCTCCGTCCCTGTCTGCTTTTGGGTCCATACCGAAAATACACTGGCATACTCCACCATGACACGGCTCTGGTTTGGAAAGGACCCATCTTGCTCCCCGTGTACAGTCCCAGCAATACTCAACCACATCTTTGTTGGTTGTAGGACTAGCCTTACTCAAGGCAGATACACATGGAGACACAATGAGGTCCTGTTAGGTAATAAATATATAATCTTAAATGCTTATATGCTGATTATTATTGGTTTATATGAGAGAGTTTAGTCTGTTATTGTTACTATTTTTACCATTTCTTCTTGGAGCAACTGTAATCCACATTATTTCCTTAGGGATTAATAAAGTATTCTGATTCTGATTGTTTCAGGATGACCTGCCATTATCCAGTGACACATCTGCTTACCTGTATCATCTGCTCGTTTCTCCTCCTCTTCTTTTCTCTTTTTTCTAAACTGAGCACCTGATGGCTTTGAACTTTTCTTGTCCATCTTCCATTGGTTTTGATTTTGCATTCCAGCTTTATAAGTTCAATAAAGTTTGGGGAAAAAAAAAAAGAAAAAAAAAAAAAAAGAGAACCTTCGGCCGCTCCCTCCTGCCGTATTTTGCGGCAAAATTATCCACACCCACTGCCGCGCTATGAATTGTGGGATATATGGGACCACGAAGTGTGCACTGGACCACGCCTTATATTTAGGGAAATCTATGGCGAATTTGGAGTATGCATTTGAAGTACACTTCGAATTGGGACAGCCGTCGTCGCGTGGCGGTGACGTAACCGCACTTGAAATGCGTACTTCAAGCGTGCAGACCCTGAATTGGGACACAGCCTGTATCCCAATTAGGAGACCGCACGCTTGAAGTACGCGCACTACGTATGGTGCGCACGAGCAGTGCGGAAGTGAGAGGCTTGTGAAATGGGACGGTCTTGCCTTCGTTGCGCTGTTCAGGTTGCCTAGCAACCATGATACTAACCGCGAGAAATGTTTCACACAGCTTTGTGTGACAGAAATGAAGGAGAAAAAATGTTTTGTTGGTCATTCATTTTTGTCATGACATCACTTTGATTAGTTGAGTATCTGAGGCTGAGACCACAGGACTGTAAACATGATTGTTGGGCTTCCTTTCTGTGCTGAACAGTCATTCAAGATTAGTTAGTAAGTAACAATTAGCTGATGTTGTTCATGAGACTAAAATCATCTCACTGTGGTGATGTAAATATAATATGGACAATATTATATGTATTGTCAGATTGATTAGTGAGCTTGAACTCTGGGTCAGAGACTCAAGTTGCAGTTATTTATATTTCCTGTCACCTTAAATCTTCACTCAAAGACAAGTACCTTTGACAGCAGTGGCGGTCCTAGCCTGTTTGGCGCCCTGGACGAACACTCCCTCTGGCGCCCCACTCCCACACACACACACATACATAAAAATTAACGATTGTACATTAACATAAAACTGTTGTCGGAACCATACTGAATTTCACCACAGAAACACACACACGCGAAGAGAGAGAGTATGCATAGTATGCAAACGACTACCAACAGCCATCATAATTCGTCGTACATTGAGAACAGGACAAATCAACAACTGACAATGACTAATTAATATTAAAATCTGTAATATAATGTATTGTTTGGAGTTTAGTCTGTTACTGTTACTATTTTTACCAGTTCTTGGAGCAACTGTAACCCACATAATTTCCTTAGGGATTAATAAAGTATTCTGATTGTTTCAGGATACATAACCCGCCATTATCCAATCACACATCTGCTTGCCTGTATCTTTCGTTTCTCCTCCTCTTCTTTTCTCTTTTTTTCTAAACTGAGCACCTGATGGCTTTGAACTTTTCTATTCCACCTTGGTTTTAATTTTGCACAGTATGAACACCCATCCCCCAACCCGAGGATTACCACAACATAACCTAATAGACCTACACCTTAGTTCACAGATTTGCTTTGTCTAGGGTTTATTTTTGGGATTTCGCACAACCCAGGATTCAAATCATGAATACATAATGGGCTTGGATTTACAGCATTATGAATGAAATGTGCTCTATTTGGAAGCAGCCGGCCCCCCTCAACGTTTCGATGTGTTGTGTGTGAGACTTTAAATCATCAACCTGTAAATTATATATTTTAAATTGTTATTGATCCCTTTACCCCTAGTCCTAAAGTGTATATTTATTTTCTTACTCTTCTTATATATACACACTGTTTGTTTACTTGCACTGCTGTAACTGGAGCCTCGTCGTCTCGTCTCTCTATATACTGGACTGTATGTAGCGGAGATGACAATAAAGTTTACTTTGACTTCAGCAGCGAGCAGGCGCACTGAGGGCTCTCTTTTCTCTTTTTCCTCGCACTCACTTTTTGTGTATAGAATTTTGAAAAAACATCGGTGCAAATTATAAGTCTGTATAATAATGTCTGGTTATTAGGTGCTGCTCCAGCCAGCCAGTGAATCCCCCACCTCCCTGTGCAGCAAGCAACAGGCGCACCTCGCAAATGGAGGGCGCCCTTACTCCCAGCAAATGGGCGATAGAAAACCAATCTGTGCCTACGACATTCCCGATATGCGCTGGCATGATGTCGGGGAAGCATGACTACGAGTAATTTTTCTTTTTCCCGATGCCCGTGATGCCGCCCCCCACCATGATGCCACCGCGGGCAACCGCCCGTGTCGCCCGTATCACAAACCACTACTGCAGGTGCCCAGGAAGCATCCTTGTCAGATGCCCGAACCACCTCAGCTGGCTCCTTTCGATGTGGAGGAGTAGCAGCTCTACTCTGAGCCCCACCCGGGTGGCTGAACTTCTCACCCCATCTCTAAGGGAGAGGCCAGCCACCCTTCGGAGAAAGCTCATTTCCACCGCTTGTATCTGCATTCTTGTTCTTTCGGTCACTACCCACAGCTCGTGGCCATAGGTGAGGGTAGGGACATAGATTGACCAGTAAATTGACAGCTTCGCTTTTACACTCAGCTCCCTCTTCACCACGACGGACCGGTGCAGCGTCCGCATCACTGCAGCCGCAGCCCCAATACATCTGTCGATCTCCAGCTCCCTTCTCCCATCACTCGCAAACAAGACCCCAAGATACTTAAACTCCTCCACTTGGGGCAGGCACTCGTCCCCAACCCAGAGTGGGCACTCTATCCTTTTCCAGCTGAGAACCATGGCCTCAGATTTGGAAGTGCTGATCCTCAATCTGGGATGATCAGGAAGAGGAGTACAGAAGTCTGGTGAGGAACTTTGTCGCATGGAGTCACACAAACCACCTGCAACTCAACACCTCAAAGACTAAGGAACTGGTTGTGGACTTCGGGAGGTCCAGAGAAGGTCCACTGCCGGTTCAGATAGAGGGGGAGGACGTGGTCAACATGTACAAGTACCTCGGGCTGTGGGTGGACAATAAACTGGACTGGTCATGCAACACAGAGCATCTGTATAAAAAAGCCCAAAGCCGACTGTACTTCCTCAGGAGGCTGAGGTCTTTCAACATCTGCAGGAAGCTCCTGAGGATGTTTTACCAGTCAGTGGTTGCTGGAGTACTTTTCTATGCTGTGGTGTGCTGGGGGAGCAGCACAGCAAAGAAGGACTCATGCAGGCTGGAGAAACTGATCAGGAAGGCTGGCTCTGTAGTCGGGATGCAGCTGGACACTCTGGTGACAGTGGCAGAGAAAAGGACACTAAAGAAACTGCTGGACATTATGAACAATGCTGGGCATCCTCTGCACACGGCCATAAACAACCAGAAGAGTCTGTTCAGTGACAGGTTGCTTCTCCCCAAGACAAGAACTAACAGACTTAAAAACTCCTTTGTCCCACACGCCATCAGACTGTTTAACTCCTCTCTGGAGGGGAGAGGGAGGGGAAACAGGAGGACAAAGGAGGGGGGAACAACTAAGCTGTAGTGCCTCTTCACCTCACTGTACAATACCTTGTGCAATACTTTTTGTAAATAGTCAATGGTGCAATAGACTCAATACTTGAAATGTGCAATTCACTTGTATTTTTATATATATATATATATATATACATATACACATATATATACACATATACACACATATACACATATACATACATACATATACATATATACATATACATATATATATATATATATTATTCTGTAAATGTAACTTCTGTCGGTGCTGTGCTTTTTGGAAATCGAATTTCCCAGAGGAACCCACCCGAGGGATTAATAAAGTTCTATCTTATCTTATCTTATCCCGCTGCTTCACACTCGGCTGCGAACTGTTCCAGTGTGAGCTGTCGTCCATCACCCGATGAAGCCAACAGAACCACATCATCCGCAAAAATTAGGATGATGTGGTCGTGAGATTCTGAGGCTACCTAAGTGAAAAGCCATCCGCCAATTGGATGTGCCTAGAAATCCTGTCCATAAAAGTTTCTAACAGAATTGGTGACAA